>NC_141331.1:11857643-12485143 GCF_037954235.1 Aulostomus chinensis | reverse complement strand
ATAACTGGGATGTCACAGTTAGTGTGTGTGTGTGTGTGTGTGTGTGTGTGTGTGTGTGTGTGTGTGTGTGTGTGTTTGTGTTTGTGTTTGTGTGTATGTGCATGCAGAACAGAAGAAGTCCGTTAGTGTTCGAGGGACTGCATGCATTATGTGTACTCAAGAACTCTGGTTCCAACGAAGTTGTAACCGCACACGCACACGCACACGCACACACACACCTGGCCTGTTTCCTTGTTTGTTCATATATGGGCAAAGCTTCCCCTACCTGGGCCCCACTCTGAATTCCAATAAGTGGCAGTTGTGTTTGTGTATGTGTGCAAAGAAGAGGCTGTAGAGACGGATGCACGTCATGGAAAAGCAGGATCAATGGGCAAGGCCCTCAGAGCTGCGTTTTTAAGGTGTTCCTTTTGTTTTCCAAAGGTAATCAGTTAACACAATGACTCAGCCTGGCTGATTATTCAAAGTAGCGGCAGTCGTAGGACGTCAGTGAGGAGCTGTGGTCACCTCGCTCTTATACAACGCTGAGGCAACTGGAACAACTGTGATACCTGTGAATCATCAGCATTAATAAGTCAATGCCTTCATTAAAATAATGCACTTCTGTAGTTCATTTATCAGTGAGAGTGTTAGCTTTCAGGGTGGAGGTAGTTGAGGTTTCAGTAGCCAGGTTAGCGTGCTTGTTCAGCTGCATCAGAGCTTCTACGTTGCCTGATGCTGAGGCAGATTTATGGCGGCCACTGGTAGTTTTCATACACTAACTTTCTCCTATCCCTCTTCTTACTGTATATTTCTATTTTTTCCCTCTTCTGCCACCGTTCTCTGCTCTCTGCACACTTGCCAGGTCTTCATTTAGCAGCTTAAGGAAGGAGTTAGCTTTCCTTGGTCAACTTGCCAGCTCTTTCCCATCAGTCCAGCCCCCTGGAAGGGCCAGCAGACACCCCTCTTTAGGCACGGGGCTGGGGTACGAGGCATATGTTCGAGGCTGGGGCTTCCTCTGGAGAGAGAGTATTGGCTCTCAAATGTGGGCCTGGATTCAGTCTCCACAACGCCGCCACCCAGCACCACCAAAAAGGAACCATTTGGGATCGGTTTAGTGTTTCATCCACTCAGTTTATAATAAGAATCAAAAGTGAGAGGGTAAGAGAGGGAGAGAGTTTGAAATAAAGGGGGGGTAGTCTGTCTGGCAATGTGAGGGAATATTATGGGATAGACTTTGGATAAGGAACAGAGGTGGCGAGGAAGGCTGAACTTCCCTGTCTCCACAGAATCGCAGCTATCAGCTTCCACTCTTTGGTTGGACGCTTTCACTCGCCCATCACAACCAATCAGACTCTCCGGCTGGCGTCTAATTGGATCTGAGCAGCCATATCTGATTGGCTGCCGGCCTCAGGGAACAACTTCTTATTTGGTGGCAAGTTTGCACAATACTAGCGAGCGCTCTATTGTGGGTTTGACTCATCTTTAAGGCTGCTCAGTCACCGTTGTGCTGATGCATCCAAATTTTTCTCATGAACCAAACAAAACTGCTGCACTTTATGTATCAAATACCATGAGGTTCCCTCACACTGGCTCAATCAAAGCAGTTGTTGTTGATGAAGAGAAAAACACTCTTCATTGAATGTCTTCTCTCTTTTTTCTATCCTCATTTCCTGTTTTTTTTTTGAGAGGGGGGCGCAAATAATTTTAAGATACTACACTGTAGGAACAGTAGGGATCTTTAAAGGTGGAGCACACACTGATAGAGAGAAAGGGAATGCATCCGCACCCAGCTCACACATCCTACACACCCACCCACGCACACGAAACACACACAAACATCCACACACACACACGCCTACACAGCAGGACATGCACACAACCAATGAACTTACAGCTAAAATGCGATTTATGTTTGCACAAACACAAACACATGCATACTTGTACAGTGGTCACCCCCTACTTTTAGGCGAAGGCAGGGTAATGATTCAGTTCCTCTGCTTCCCCTTTGTGTGTATATGTGTGTGTGTATGTGTGTGTGTGTATACAAGTCGGTGTATATTTGTTGCATATGTGTGCACAGTTGTCACTTTGTGAATGTGTTTCAAGTGTATGTGTGTGTGAATGTGGATGTGGTCAGGCCCAGTCATCTTCCAGGCAGCTCAGAGGAAACCCACATCAACTGCCATACACCACACTCTAGGAATAGACTTGCCCAACACAGGCAGGAATGGAATGGCACGCCTGGCCTCACCCCTCCTCACACCGCCTCACCCGTCATCGGACCTTTTCGTGCTCACCCCTTCCGAGACGTCTACTGATCATTCATTCTCCCTTGTTTTATTTCGTCCCAATTCTCGGTATTGCGATCCCAGTTTGAGCTAGCTCTGGATCACATGGCATCAATGAGTTTCTAAGAATCCTTCGGACTGTTCCTCCCTTACAAGGACAACTGCAGTGACAAGGACAACCTCTAATTGAACCTCAGTTCATTTTAGTTTGAATGTAGTTCCCTAAAACTGCACCGATCTTTCGACTAAGATGCTTTTTGTTTTTGTTTTTTTTTAATAAAAGCAAGCTGTTGCAGTCGCAGGACGCTGCTTTGGGTTGCTGTGTTTGCCTTCATTCTACGAGTGCAACTGGTCACACAAAATCACTAAACACTAAATCTACACTTCCAGTGGAAAAAAAAAGCCAGATTATACATCCATCTGACCTCTCTGCCTTGCAGTGATGGCAACATCACCAAAGCATGGAAAAAGACATAGATAAGACCTAGAAGAACTTATCACCTTATCTCTGTCCCTGCGAGCTCACTCAGCCTCCCCACACTGGCTCCCGTTAATATCACACTTGTACTTGTAACGCAATTGGCGGCCTTAACAGAGCAAAATGTCTACAAAGTGACACCGTTTGTGATTTATTTTATCTTCTTCGTCCTGTATGTCTCTAAATGAATGTACTCATCAGTTTCTTTTATCTTCGTGTATTTTTTTCAGGTTGGAAGAATCAGTGCAGCTTTTTCCAGAAACACCACGGGAACAAACATCTCTTTCAAGAGAGGTAAAAACTGTCTTAATATTTCTCTTTGTTCTGTCCTTCACTGCACCTTTACCTTTCAAGAGAGTTAGTCGTGTTAGTGTCGGGCAAAATTAACGAACAAATCATTTTGAACGAATCTTTTAGCGTCGGACATGGAGTGGGTCGACCTGTTGAGCGACTTTCTCATTCAACCCCAAACCACACACTCTGCTGTGTGCATGGCAGGCATGAGAACCAATCAGTGTGAGGATCAATTGATTATATTGATCAAATAACATTGTAGGGGGCCTGGAGGGACTGTTTTTCAACACGTCGATATCTTACAACTGACTAGGCCCATAGCTGATACTTGTTGATTGCATCTGTATAAAAACTAGTTTATATGTTATAAAATGTCGTTCATACTGGAAAAAACACAACTTAACAAGTCGAATTAGAAAGACTAATGTTTTTCTTTATTTCCAACCCATTTGGAAAAGCCCATTGTTTATTGTTGCTTCAACACAAAGAACAAGAATGAGCAAAAATCAAGAATATATTCTTAATTTGCTGGGTCTATATTAATATTAAACAGTGGACTGATATCAAGCTGTTATTACAAATGTCAATATCTGCCAGATACCCATGACGTGCTGATATTATGGTGTTGGAAAGATGACCGAAAATTAAAGAAAGTTAAAAAAAAAAAATTCTTTGGTGGATCTAATGTCAATCAACGATTGAACTAACCGTTGATTGACATTAGGACATCCAAAGGACCAAACACATTCATATTGTACATTTATATTGTATCGAGCTCACATAGTGCACAGAATCAGTGAATTAGAACTAGAACTTTAGCACTATTCGAGCAACCAGCACCATATTGTAGAAAAAGCCTCACGACACAATTGATTTGAAACACAGTCATTCATCAATTCAAAGGAACCAATTTAGTGGAAAGACTGCTCTTCAGGTACTTTCAGTATGAATCTTTGGCTAATTTGTAAAGGGTAAATTCACAATGAGATGTCCTTGAGGTTCCTGCAAAACAGAGACAGCTCAAGCCACTTCCTTTTGTGATGAGTGTGGTACAAAAGTTCGACATGAAACACCTTGGAACATGCCAAAACAGAGAGGAAGAAGAGATGGACGCTGGAAGACAGAACAAGGTCCTAAATCCTAACGGCTAGAATGTGCAGGAATGTGAGTGTGTGTGTGTGTGTGTGTGTGTGTGTGTGTGGGTGGGGGGGGGGGGTGCTGAAAAGCACATTTCTCTTAATATAATCAAATTGGAGTCAAGTGACCATCAGCTGGTCAGAGTATGTTTGATCAGTAAGGTCATGGGGCCTCAGGTATGCAGAGCTATTGTGACCAGAGAGGAGGGGGAGGCCAGAGATCTGCCACGCTCTGCCCTCCTGCCATCACCTGCATCTAGGTTGGATTTTATTAAGAGTGGGTCAGTGCTCCCATTATGTGTCAGCGTTGGAGCCGGCATGGCGGTGGCCGCTGCCTGTCGTGCCTCAGGCTAATGGGAAAGAATGAAAGGAATCTGCAACTGATAATGCCACGCTTGGAGATGTTCGTCAGCAGATAATCTCCCATATCCTTCCCCTCCCTCAGGCTCCTCTTCTACTTCTGCTTGATCTCCTCTGTCCACTCACTATCACCTTACTCCTCTCTTTCATAATAACCTGTTACTTCTTTCTCTCTTCAGGTGGAATCAGCTGGTTTGCACCCACCCACCCAGGCATGACCACCCCGACCAGCCCTCACCGTTCACGCCTGTCTGGCTGCTGTCAGTTGCTCAGTAGGCAGTGTAGATCCTGTTTAGCAATCAGCAGCTACATCTGGCTACTGGGTCTCCGACGGGTCTGCCCACCTCCCAGTTGGGCATTCTGTTCCTCAACCATTGGCTGGTAGCACATTCCAAACCATCTGATTGGCTACTATGTCAGGGGGGCTCCATCCTGTGACCCTGCAGACAGGATGCTCTCTGTGTCACAACTCTACAAGGGGCCCTTGTCAAGCCTCCCCCCCCCCACCCCACCCTTTCCTCTTCCACCATTTAATTCTGCTTCTCGCTGCGTCATGCTCTCTTTGTATTAAATATCCTTGTATCAGTGCATAATTATCATGCTGTGGGTTTTTTTTTTCTGAAAGGAAACCTGTTAATTGATGGGAATTTGCTTTGTCCTGAACCTGGCATACAATGTAGATTTCTGTGTGGTTCAAATCTACAGCTACATTGTCTGCTGGGTTTCTGGCTAGCAATTTAAGCAGCTGTCACAGAAGGCTTCGGTTCTGGGTAAGGTAAGCACACATCGATCGTGTCTGTGTATGAGAGTGACTGTGAAAATTAAATAAAAAGAAAATATCGCACATTATGACCGACTTGTGTTGTCGTTTGTCCGGCTAAATATCACATCAGAGGGGAGAAGAAAATCATGAATCTGCAAAACTGATTCCGTTTCGTGTCTCAGGAGTTCACCCCAAACAAGAGATGCCAAGAATATTCTAGTAACTCAGCACAAAGGCGGGTTGTTGTCTGTCAGGAGGTTGTCAGACTGCTGTCAGATGGGCTCCTTATTAGTGCTATGTGGAATAGCACTGTCTTCACTGCAGCCAACACACACACACACACGCACACACACACACACGCACACACACACACACACACCTGGGATTATACCAGAACACATCAACTGTTTTCAGAAGACATTCTGCATCATTAACTGTGTGCAGATGTGAACGTCACACAACCCACCCTAAAAACTCCAAAAGCAAATTTTACAGCCACAGGTTTGTTTCCACCCCATAAAGTATTTGACCCAAACTCTGACAGGCTACACAAAATTAAAGCAGTACTTTCCCCAAAATGTGTATTTTGCCTTTAGGGTTCTAGGTGTCTTGAAGTCACAATTTTTTCACTGCTGCATTATTTCTTTGTGACTCCACAAAGAGCCAGCCAGGTATATTTAGCTTGAAGCTAATGGTGACTACTTGCTAACAACAGCTCCAGCAACATAAAAATCCCCCAAAATATCTGTATACAAACTTGTTTGATATAATTCACATCTTCTTCATCCAGCAGTATGCTCGGCAATCTCCAAAGACTTCAATCTGAGCAAGACACAAAAAAACTTCAACACCTCTGGTGTGGTGCTTGTTCCTAGCTAGGGGCTAGCGCATTCAATTGAACCAGCTTGTTCTTGCTTGCTCACTGCTGCATAGAACTGTAAGGCTCATAATTTGTTGTAAATCAAATGTAAGTGTTACTGAGAAAACAGCTGCATCACGAATAAATGAATTGTGCCAGATGATGAACTTGAACATTTCTTAAACTGATAGTTTTGCTGTTTTTAGCCATCAGTCGGCTTTTGAGTTCTGGTACCACACAGAAGTGACGCAGGAGGTTAAGAAAACAACTTTGTGAGCATAATACATCTATTTGTGAGTACTGGAAAGGCAAAGTACAAATTTGGGTGAGTATTGCTTTAAAACGTATGACGCTCTTTTTTCTCTCATGTGGCTGTTTATCACTGATTGTTTCTGATGGTAGCCTGACTCAGACAATCCTTGTTTTTTCCCCTTACACAGCAATAAAGAATCACACACATACCTAAATAAAGTGTGTTTTTTTTATCTCGAACTAAATATATGCACAAGAAAATGTGAGCAATCAAATTCACTAGAAAAGAGCACGATTCTTTTACCCTGTATTCAGCTGGAATTCAGCCATGACACAGCAGCGATCAAGCAAAACGTGTTAAAGAGAATTACATCTGAGGCAGGAAAAGGAACATAAATCAGCAAACACTTCATGGTAGGGTTGAATTTGTGTAAAAAAAAAGAAGTGCACTTTACCATCAATGAAAATTTCTATTTTGTTGTCAAAGACAACATGATTTCACATCATAATAAACAGGTTACACATGAGTTATTAATCTGCAAACCACTTCTAGGAAAGAAGAGACCTGAAAAAACTTATGTACAGATAATTTTGTGTGATGTCACAAGTAATTTTTGCTCCTAATAGTTGAGAGGACCATTAGATCGTGGAAAAAAATTAAAGTTTCTCAAATGCTTTCAATTTAACATTGTGTCTTTGAAATATCAGCTGGAACAGGAAGAATGGTGCAACTGGGCGGGGCCAGGTCTCTATTTTTACAGGTAGAGTGTCAACAATGTCACCTTAAAGCAATACTTCACCCGGTCAAGTACTCACAATTAAGTGTCCTCCTGCACCTCTTCTGTGTGACGCCAGAATGCAGAATGCCTGTTTTAAAAACTCCACATCTCCACATCCAAATCCATATCTTCTTTATTTATGGTTATATGGGGTAACGTGTGAATCTCTTCATGGGCTCAAAGACATTTATTCAAGCTAACTAGCTTCATTTTTGTTGTGGGAGCCAAACTCTTTAGGAAATGTGCTTATTGTCTATCATTTTTAAAGCCAGACAAGCAGACAGACACCATTCGCTCTTCTTTGCCTTTTTTTTTTTAGTATTTTTTTTTAACCTGTTCCTGGTGCCTTGTTGTGCTGAGGCAGTTTTACTCTGCAAAGGAGGAATCTGATAAACTCCACCTATCACCATTTGTGTTTAATTTTATTTGGAATGGTATTGGTTCATTGATAAAGCTCCCGGACTGAGACTCAGGAGTGGAAAGGAAGAGAGAACAGGGACAGGATAGGGACAGGGACAGGGACAGGATAGGGATCCTCTTTGCCTTAACTAAGGTGTTCCAGACCTTCTCTGGACAACTGACTGCAAGTAAATTGAGCTGCAATGAGCGCTAGCAGTCGGACTCTCTGCCCGTGCCAATATCACTATTTAGATTTCATTTTTGAGTCAGAAACGTGCAGTGATTTAACGCAGTACTTCAGAAGCCCCATCATAGCTTCACTCAACAAAACAGAGACGAGTGACTGCTGTTATGATTCATGGTCAAAGTTGTAAGGAGTGATGAGGAAACTTACTAATGGACAAACCCCGACCCTTATCCAGATCCATCTGAATCTGAATATACACAGAGGAACTGCGACCCACCGCTAATGTTTATGCTCTGCCCTTTTACAAACCTTTTTTTTATTCTGTCTTTTACCTCATTTTTTCTGTTGTGTATCAAAAGTAAAGTAACAAGCTTTGTTTTAATGTGAGGAGGAGATAGTAAGAATATTTTTGCTATAGCACAGATGAACCACTTCAAGGACATTTTAGAGCGACATGTGTCTACGTAAGGAATACAAAATCAAAGCCAAGACACATTAAAATGTTCTGGCTGTCCAACACCTCGCTATGACACAATTTCCTTGAATTTGTCACCCGAACCAGACTGACATCAGATTTCTATCATCAATACAGGTCTGTCTCACCAGTTCAGCAGAGCTAATCCATCAGGGCCAACGCTGAGAATCCCAACAATGCCAGTGTTTCCTAATGGGCTGTGAAGGGAGGGAGAGATGGAGCGTGGGTGGTTTATTGTTGCTGTGATAAGCTGTTGATGACGTGCGTGGTGCGAGGACTGCATGCACAGTGAGAACGCGAAATAACAGAAAACAGTGACGATGGCACGGAGAAAAACTTTTAAAAGGAGAGAAGATGAAAGCGATAGGGCCATCTGTCTTCATCACTTAAACTTTCAAGGTGGACAGGGCAGAAGGTGAAGGCGGCATCGGTGATGTCATCTGTTGGTTTCACTCTACAAACACTCTCTCCCTGTATCTACGTCATTTAAGGTTCCCACAGTAGGGCCCCTCCCCATCAGCAAATTTACAGCAAGGCCCTGTGGGAGATGAACATCAGCGACGATGATTTATGTGGATCACAAGGGGAAAGTAGCGCTTCAAACTTTCTCTACAACTATGACGTTAGTTTAGGCTGCTGTAAATGTTTTTAGATCGAGTTCTGAATCATTCAATCGTGAGAACTGATTTGCATGTTAACATTTGTTTATGTTCGCAAATAAACCCAGAGGTACAATGAAAATTAAGCCAATTTTTGCTGCTTTCAACGTGCATTTCAGTGCTATAACGTGACCCTGCTCACACAGATGCCATCATAGTGAGATACGCAGATTTGTATGTTTTATTCCAGGGTTTTAAAGTGACAGACAGTTAAAACCATGTCTGACTGAGTCTTGCAGTGTTTCCCTCTGGTCTCGTCTCGTTTGGGTCCAGCTTTGTTTTACTTTTACTGGACCCGGAAATTTAAATTTCTCCTTCGGTGTCGGTTGTGCATTCAGTTCACAAAGTTAAGAAGAGGAAAAGTTCACTTTTGCAAATGTTCCACTTTCCAGTGAAGAGCATTCACATAAAAAAAAACAACTAGCGACATGGCCGCCCCCAGAAAATCTGCTCCATTTCTGCTGACAGAAAACAGAAAAGTGGTAAATAACATCATTGCACATGGTTTTTTTTTTTTAAATAAGGCATAATCACTGCCGTTAAAAAAAAGTCATAACCACACACGTTAATGAGCACGACCTCAATTAACGATGAAGAGATGTATTTAAGCTCTGAGCAAGTGCGTTTTCTCAGTTTTCACCACAAACGCCAACATACTGAGTGACATCGAACCTAATTCTCACCTTCCTACTGCAATATTCCATTTTCAGCAGGTGTTTTCTTCCTCCCCTGAAACTGGAACTTTCCCAGCCAAGTTAGACCCTTGATTATTGATATTCTGTACCATTTTGCAGCACATTAGCATACCTGTGCCAACGATGTCAACACAACTGGTTCCTCACTGTTCCTAACGCTCTCACAAGTCATTAAGTGTAATATTTGTAATGTTATTCTGGTACAAAGTGGAGAGGAAACACTTACACAGAGCGATCATATTTCCGAGTCAGTTATCAGTGAAGAATCAGCATGTCAATGACGCTCACTCTTAATTTCTGTTCCACTTCATTTTGATTTGAATTGAGCAGAACTGCCGAGAAATCACTCTGACATCACACGCACCTAAGGAGTGTGTTTGTCTCCTAAGGCTACTTCGCTGCAACGCATTTTGATCAGTTAGGATTCTGCTATATACGCTAAATTAATTATTCGTAGTTCAGTTATTTATTTTTATTCATTCATTAGTTTATTTTATTGACCAAAGAAAAAAACAACAACAATAAAATATAGATGCAAATAAATTCAAAATCTTGAATGAAAGGGAGCAGAGAGAAGTAAAATCCAAGAAATCAATTTGTAAAGAGCATAATATAAATAAAGACTTTTAAGTAAAATATCTGTGGTCCACACAGCCTCTTACATTTCTTAGTTGTTGGGATGTTTTATTTTTAATTTTTAAGAACAATTAGCATGCTACTCAAACTTGACCCATTTCATTATATTTCATGAAAATACTGGTTTAATTTTTTTTTTTTTTAATTGTCAGATTTGTCAGACGTGTTTGATTTAGAATCTTTGGTTTCTTTCTTCAGATTGTTCCATAAACAGAAATGCTACGTTCCATCAATTTAGTACTAAATCTTATTAAAAAAAAAAAGTCTGTTCCTTTTATTTATACTGGCTTTCTCTTTTTTTTCAAATCTTTTCTAAATGGACAAGCATGAACCAGAGTTGATGGTGAGATGACAAGTGGAGGGTTGTGGTATGAAACCTCCTACACTTCACTATAAAAGCCTGAAGGTCCATGAGTCATGCTGAATGCATACCTGCCTGTCTAAGTGCTTTGGCACCAGAAGCATTTGTGTTTGAGCAATTGTAGTTTAAAGGTCAATATCCCATCATACACCGACGGCTTTGAACGCCTCATTCAGGACTGTTCAAGGTGAAAAGATTTAAAGGCACATTTCGCTGTGCTAAAACCAGGCTGCGCTCGATCTGGGAGGCCTCGTACTGCCAAATTTGGCCGTCATGGCTGAAGTCTGCCTCCTGGTCCGACTTGTGCACCAGTTTGACTCAGCAAGTAACGAGTCCAGCAGCTTTGGCTCCTTCATCTTTTACAGCTCTATGGTTGAGATGAAGATGGACAAAGAGATCAAGAGGGAATCTTTCCTGCTGGCCAAAACAAACCTAATAACACCCACTCACATCTGGCTTTTTTTTTCTGCATTGGGAACAGGTTTAATCCACGTTCACTCAAATGGCCCTGCTGTAGATTCACATAGGCGGCAACACAAAACCCATCTACAGATTTTCCTCCGTCTTCAGGCACTTGCAGCCTCGGACACACATATGGTGACTGTCTGCAGCTCCGCCATCGACAATCTACATGTATGCAATGAATGTTAATCCAGTAACTTAAATATTTCTCATCTCTTCGATATATTCAACCGGTGTGGCGGCGCTCAAATTCCCTTCAGAAAGAGTTAAACACCGTCGCTGTCCTCCATGTTGCTGGGACTACCACTAGAAAAGATTGTATACAAGCCTAAGATACTGTTCTCAGCCGCTGATTTGACAGCAACATTCACAAACCTGCCGCTGATGTTGACGCAGAAGAAAAAAACCCGACAGAAACAGAAAGGTAACTCCTCCCCCAGTCGCAGTGCCATCATGCGGGTACGCGGAGCGGGAAAGCACGATCGTGGACTGTTCATGGTTACTGGGATTTATGAAGATTATACAATTGATGGACATTCCACTGACAGGAAGGAGAATTAGGGGATGTGTCCTGGCAGTGTCCTATCAACTCCTCTGGTTCGTCCAGGGAGGGCAAAAAAGAAACAAAAAACTTTTCAGGGTTATCTCACCTGAAATTAAGCTTCTTGTCTGCAGATAGTGACATCATCAGGGACCTCAAATCAGAATTAAGGATGAGGAAACACAATGAAGATAAGAAGCATGAGGGCAAAGAGATGAGAAAGATATCATTTTACTCTGGGATAAGCCGCTTTCTCATCAAATAAATCGCTTAATTTCAAGCGAACGCCTTCGAACATGTCGCTGGTCTTTACTCCAGACTCTCAAACTAACAGAGATGATGACACTGCAAAAAGTAAAAAACAAAAAAAGAGAAAGAAAAGATAAATAAACATGGCTGACCACATCCCCGTCTAAATAACCATCATACATACCCACAGACAACCGCTACAAGTGTGATTTATTCATGACGCACACTGAATCATGACAGTTGCGTAAAAGCTTCAGAGGAGGTCAGAACCGGTGACTAACCATCACTTGAAGACATTCCAGCTTCTGGAGGCCGGTGATTACCACAGAACTTGGACGGTTTTATATTTGACCATGCTGCACCCAAAGATTCAAACCTTTGGTGAAGAAGACGAATCCCAACAAGTTCACCATCCCATTTTGTCAAAACCAAACCCGCTGAGTCACCAGGGAGAGGTGGAACCTACCACAGAGTTTGGTGTGAAGGCGGCACAACCCACCGTAGACAACAACGCTTTACCAGCCCAGCTTCAAAAACAAGTAAGTTCCCATGAAACGTCACAAAGAAGCCTGACCTGGATTTGTTCATGTGACTCTGCAGAAATGTCTAAAATACCTCCGTTAAACCATAGACTCTGGGACTGTTTTGGCTGCCACTTACAGAAATACTTACCAGGTGTTTACTATCATTAGTTTCAGTCCAGCGTCACCGTGGGAGCCTATATTCTTTTGTGTGAGTGTCTTTGAGGTGCTTGAAAAGCGCTGTATAAATAAAGTGCTGAACATTCAAGATTGAAGAACAATATTTAGGCTGTTTTACTGCTGTCAAATATCAGAAGGAGGCATATTTGACCTGTAAAATAAATGTAAGTGTTAAATACTCATTTTCTAACCTTGTATGTGCGTAGCAAGTAACAGACACTCATTTGTCTAGGAATATGGATAGAAAACAGCAGGATTACACTGGAACCTTTCCAGAATCAGAAGGGCCAATAAAATAAACTCTCAAAGTGAACTTGAACTCAAAAATTACTCAGCTTCTTGATTTTCCAACATTTACTGTCGTATTTTACACTTTCAGTGTCTGAATTATTAAATGCTGTGTAGTGTCTTGGAAGAAGAACATGTCTGCAGCCTCCTTTATTAAAAATCTGAATGTGCGATGCGGCACATTTGATGGATGTCGCTGCTGTTTCACAGGTTTCATGTAATGCTCATTACTGAGTGGACCATTGTGACTATTGTAGCAATGAATGAGACTCAGACTTAATACTGTGTTTTTCGCTGGAGTTGATGAGAGCAGTGACACTCACAGTGAGTCTGAGAACTGTAAACCCACCAATATTGAATAAAAGGGGCTGAAACAGTCCACAGACCTGCGCCTTTAGTCATGTTATTCATTGTTAATTGAAAAAAAAAAAAAGCTATTAATGAATGATGCTTTGATTTTAGTTTATGTTGGATTTCATCAAGCAATATCCATTTCATATTAGAGTGACATTTTGCCAGAGTCCTTTATTTGCTCCGAGGACACATCTGCAGGCTTGATGACAAAGAGTTCTTTTCAAATCAAAACTTTTCACATTTGACAAACTTATTCCTTTATTCAACCACGTTAGGCATCATTGTTTAGCATTACTGATAAGCTGTAGTGTCTTAAACCCCTCTGGTGGAAAGGTAGTTGCATACATTTATTTAAGTACTTTGCAGTTTTGAAGCAGGTATGCGATGCAGACCACTGGAGCTTGAGGGGGACGGTGCCCGACCAAATGGTTTGACACTGCCCCTTTTTTGCATTTTATTTTCATCTTCATTTTAGATTAAAAAAACAAATTCTGTATCTTGTGCTTAGTAATTCACAAAATCAGTGTAAATCGTTTTTAGCTCAAATCCAAGGGTTTTTGGATTATCTGATACAGTAAATATCGAGGATTTCACTGACCTGAGAAGTATCTTGAAGTGAAGGGAAATAAAAGGGGGGTGGATGAGAAGCAGTTACCAGACAGAGCTTTATTCATTGATACAACACCCAGCTGTGCGTGTCGAGAGCGTGTAGTGAATGGTGATGTTTGAAATGACAGCATGTAATGCCTCTGTTGTTGAAATAAGGATTATACCTAATAATACCAATTTCTGCCTGGCTGACAGGCACTTATTAAAGATGTATAGACACCTCAAACATTCAGCCGTTGCCATGGATGTACATATCTTCTAGATCATATTGAAAGCTAGCAGCGTTTACTGCCGTTGCTAACTGGTGCTGAAGCTTTTTAGCTCCTTTTTTTTTTTTCATCTTTCATAAGTAGCCATGTTATAAAAGGGACAATACATGCTATCTTCAGATATTTTGTCATAACAAATTAAATTGAATTTAAAGAAATTACGTATTTTTTGTCCCCTACATGACTTCTTGGTGACTTTATTCGTCAGACAACACCAGTTACATCTTATTAGCTTCAGGCTAATGGAGACCAACCAAGAACAACAGTGAACTTCCCAAAAATGCTCATTACAAACTCTCAAGTGCGTGATTCAAGTGGGAATAAACTTCTTTGTCAATATGAGACACTAAATTTTGAGTTATTGAAAGACAAATTATACATTTTAAAGTAAATATACTAAACATTCTTATTTACAGTCAGTAATATAACTTTGAGATGGATTTACTGTTTGTGTTGTCAAATTTGAGCTTGCCTTTTTTAAGGGTTACCACACACACACATACACGCACGCACGCACAAGAACACACTGTCATGTGCTCCTCATTTCCATCATGCAATCTCTGCTATTCTCTGCCGGTCCACTGACTCCGCCCCTCCGTCCCTGCATCCTCTCAGCTGCTTCCCCTCACTCTGCCTCAGTATGGAATACATTTCATAACACTGTCGCCTTGACGGGGTCCATCCCTGACACTGACCGGTCATCTAGCCCATCATGTCACATGCCGCAGTGGCGTGAGGTCAGCTGCCTGTCTGTCCATCTGTCTGACATGACAGGTGACGTGCTGACTTTTTGCAGAGTCAGCGTTTCCCGCGGATAGTTCATTGAGACGGAATTCCAGCAGAATGCCGATCTGATGCTTGTGTCAGTGTTTCTCACACCCTCCTCTCAGTTAAACTTAGGAGCTGACGTGAGAGCAGACATAAAGCCTTGTCGCAGAACGCTGGTAGGTGACCCTTCACCTTTGACCTCGTCACAACAGAAATACCCAGGGGTCACCTGACACGGCTGCATGTCTCGCCGTGTGTCTCCCGCATGAGGAAGGGCAATGAGGAGGCAATTATTTTTAGGATGGTATCAGTGACACAGTCCACAGCTTGCATGACTGCATGACGTATTCCCTCCCTGCTTTAGCAGCAGAAGTCCATGGCCTGGATTTACTGTGCTTGTGGGGTCCAAAAGTTGGGAGCCCACTTTACTGGTGGAGCGCTTAGTAGATCCGATGCTGAAGGAAGAATCCACGAGCTACAATGACTGTTTGAGTGTTAAGACTTCGTTTTACGGCGTGTGTGTGCGTGCGTGCGTGTGTGTGTGTGTGTGTGGGTGCATACTTGTGTGCTGACGAATGTGGAGGTGGCCATTTACATGAAATTTTAAGTGCCTGACTGCTACAGTGATTGACACATGGAGGTGGACTTTTCATCCAGGGATTTTTGAACAAGGCTAAACATTTCTTTTTAAACCTGCTAACCACTGAACTCCGAACACGTCATTCCCATTAACTCCCATTGGTCACAGAAGGTTTTCTCTCTTACAATGCAAAAAAAAACAAATTCTAAAAACCTTAAAAAGTTTGTTCATGGTAGCCCATAGTGTAGCACTGACTATCTTAGCATGTTGTTCTTAGCATTTAGCTTGAATGTGCCCACTCAGATGTAAACACATTACTGCTGCTCATAAGTGGGTAATTATTCACAATATATTTCTGTGTCATTCTAGAATAGAACAATTAAAGAATTTTAGAATTTTAAATAAACTATGCACATGTGTTACGTGAATTCTACTTGTGTTGTATCAAAATGTAAACGCCATTATGGAAAAAGTGATTCCAAAATACCAAGTAGCTCCATTCTCTTGTCCTACCTTTGTGATTGACAATATGTATCGACAAATACAACGGTCAAAATAGATTTATATTTTGTGTGTGTGTGTGTGTGTGGGGGGGGGGGGAATTATTTTATGCTTGGACTGTTTTAGCTTGGCAAAAGAAACTAAGAAAAAATGAGTCAGAAACAGAGAGGAAATGACATCATCATCAAACTACTTCCTTGCTCAACAGGCAGAATAAATTTAAGTCCTGTCTTTCGTTTTTCCAATATAAATTAGCTGTTATAACTTTATTGATAACATGGGTGTGACAAGAATTACACAATAGAAATAAAAATGGTTTTTTTTAAGTAAATATTTTGTACCTGAGCTAAACAAATAATTCATTAATTTCTGCATCTTAAATATATAACAAAAATGATTAATTTGGAATAATTCATTTGTATTTCATATTTTATACAGTCTCATTTGTTTGATTGTAGAAATTCAATGTTCATCACATTAAAGGTTTACATTTCCACTGTAGTTTCCCTCAGTCGACACTAAAATCTCAGATTCATCATTTCATGCAAGTCTTTAGATATGAGAATAGTTCATCTAAAAATGGAATAAACCACAATAACATTTCTGACCTAAAATGTCCAGAATCACAGCATTTGCATGGAGGTAGCCAGATGTTTTTGCCATGTGAACAGATAAATGATAAATGTCACACGTGTGTCGTCGTGTGACTCTGATGTCTTTCGGGGGGAAAAAAAGACGTTGAATGAAGAAAGCGATAAGTCTGTGGTGTCGCTCCCGCTGAGAGTGAAAGCTTTTCTGCGTGGGAGTCACTTCCTTGTCATCTACAGCCCCTTCCTCATCCTCGTACCCTCCTCTCTGCTCTACTTCACTCTCCCTTTTCTCTCCAAAATCTACCGGCATAGAAATGAGGAGTAAGTCCCTCTGTTTCAAGAGGTTTGGAATTTGTTTGTCTCCTAGCAACAACCCGTACAATACAACATGGTTTTGTGTGAGACAGAGACACAGTGTGAGATGTATGTGTGTGTGTGTGTGTGTGTGTGTGTGTGTGTGTGTGTGTGTGTGTGTGTGTGTGTGTGTGTGTACAAGTGTGAGAGAAGACTTTGGGAAGGGGTTGATTTCTGTGTGTGTGTGTGTGTGTGTGTGTGTGTGTGTGTGTGTGTGTGTGTGTGTGTGTGTGTGTGTGTGTCCACTAATCAGCTGAGCACACTTTTTCCACTGTTGTACATGTTTGGTTGGTTTACTCTCATGTGGAAACCTGTTCCACTCCATGCGCCGCCGCGTGCACGCACACACACACACACACACACACACACACACACACACACACACACACACACAGATACTGTACATTCTTCATAGAGGACAGCACTTCCTCCCCAGTTTGATGTTACATAAGTACTAAGAAGCTGAATGGAAAGTGGTGATAAGCTTGTGCTTTATCACGAGGACAGAGGCAGTGACCATGAGTGTCCGGGTGGGAGGGGCTGCTGTCCATGGGTGTATAAATTCGGGAGAACATCCTTTGAGGAACCTCTGACCCCTCCACTGCTGCTGCCACCACCCACATGGCCAAAATGATGTCATTTGAACTTAAATATAGGTCACAACCTGGAAAACATCAAAATGCAAACTGGACTAGAAATTATGTAAACTGATGTTGTCAGCACTGTATTTCAGCAAAGTCTGTTAGCTGAGCTGAAATCAGTTCCTCCTTCCTATTGAGTGTGATCTGTTGTTTTACTAGAGAGGAAATGGCTAAGTTGCTGAAACTGTGAGAGCTGCTGGAGGAGCTGATGGAGGAGATTTCTGAGGACCAAAGAAAAAGAGGAAGACCCGGAGCGCTACCCTTTGCCCTCCTCCTCTGTGACAGCCCTTTGCCTCGCTCCCTGTGGCACCATCTTTCTTCTCCTTTCTCTTCTTTCACATTGACAGCCACCTCCGAGCAAACCGAGCGCAAAGCTTAGAAGCAGCCTGTGAATTGTTTTCATTCAAGTTAAACACAAGAGCACCTAGACTGTTTTAGCGAGGGGGACTCATTTTACAGTTACACCACTCCAGACAAGGTTCTTTCCCCCTGGTGTTAGAGCTCAGCAGTAAGCGTTTCCCACTTCCTGTGCAGCGCTGAATCAGCCTCCAAGAATGCACGAGCACTGACTCACACTTCCTCCTGGATATGACAGAGCTTCCTCTCCTCTGCCAACTGATTTAGCCTCCCTCTCTCACTCGGTCTCTCTCTCTCTCTCTCTCTCTCCCCTCCCTCCCGTCACCCATCTTCCTTTCACTCCCCAACCATCCACCCACCCACCCACCCACTCAACTTCCTTCCTTTAACAGTTAAATGTTTGAGAGGCGGCCCTAAGTGGAATAAGTGACTCCCTCTCGTGCATGTATGTTTGCTAAAAGGCAGAACAGTGACCGACTGAAGCGGAGCAGCAAGGAGGGATAAGTCACTCGTCTCAGTCATCAAGCATCTGAGTCATTTGAATTTAATTTGTCCTGTCTATATTTAGCTTGAGTCTGACCTTATGATCATTCATAGGGGCAGAACAGAACAGATGGGTCTCTGTTGCATTGCTCCAGCGAACAACAGGGCCACCATTAACGTCTCCTGGGCAGGTGAACTTCAGTGCAGCCTTTATTAAAACCCTTCACTGAAAAGAGTCACCATCAATAACTTCATACATTAATTTGTCAGCTACACCTAAAAACACAGACTAACATGATGATGTCTGGTTTTGTCTGGCAGCTTCTTTGTTTATTTATTTTTTTAAATTTTGCAAACAAAGGTGGGCCCTTTTTCAGTCCGCGATGGGAGCAATTTGTCAATCACATGGAAGCCCGCCCTAAATCAAACCCTGCTGTGTTATAATAAATGAGACCACAATTTACAAAACGAACACGTTGCGTTGAAGAAGACTTGATATTTGAGGCTCTAAATCAAATGAGAAGTCGGGTCCTTTCCCATGTAGGCTTCTATACAGTCGAACAACTCTTTAGCCATTCTGGCAGATAGTCCCCTTCTCAGAAAGACACTGAGAGAGAAGCTTAAGGAAATGGGGTGATGAGGTATACTGTATATTGTGATCAGGTCTGTTGGAACCCCATCTAATCACAGCAGGCCACTGTTGGGTGCTCATGGCTTTCCTCCAGGACACTGGGGTTGAATCCTGTGTGTGACTACAAATGTGAACTTGTGTTGTTGTTGTTTTTTTTTAATTCTCTGTTTTATATTGCTTGTTTTTAAGGTTTAGGCAGAAAACGACTGTGTTATAGAACATCTGACTACATTGGTACAAAAGCTTTCTGGCTGGTTTTGTTTACTGCAGAGAGCCTTCTAGGTAAAATTCTCAGCAGTGCAATATGATCGCTCAAAAGCCTGAAGGATTTCTGGTCGAATCCCTTTTCTGTCAGAAAGAGGTTCAGTTTAGGAGAATGTCGCCGTTCAGGTCAGAATAGACCTCTCGAGGTTTTTAGTCTGTGAGATTTAGACGGATACCTTTGAGGAAACCTTCTTCTTTACGCAACCAGTCCAGACTCCCCCTGCTGGCACTGAGAGAGAAGTTTAAGACACCTCCACACCAGCTTCACGTTCCAGTTCAGCTGCTCAGCTCTTTTGGCCAGTCTATACCTAAACAACACACCTCATTTCCACTGCTCACCCAAACCACCAGACTAGCGGAAGGGAATTAAATTTATTTTGTGGCGCACAAAATGACACATGAGACAGTGTCTCATTATTAGAATGAGTTAATGTGCGAGGACACATACAGTCGACAGAGTTTGGAATGTCTGCGGAGTATTAAAGGGTTCATTGGAAAACTTTTGGATTATCTTGAGCTTCATTCTAGATTATTGTGGGGCGAAAATCTCTGATGACTGCACTCGACCTTCAATGGGCAAGAGGGGAGTAGATAATTGACTTGTTTTTGCGTGAACTATCTTTTTTTTATCAACCTTCACTCGCCGCTCACTCCCAGGTATTTATCAGCTCAGGCTCTGATCGGTATCGATGGAAACAAGAAACCACAGTGACCGCAGCATTTCCAATCTTAGACTTGTTTCTCACAAAAGAGCTGGACGCTCTGTGGCAATATGCTGCCCCCTATTGATTGGGAGTGAGAAATATGATACAGCTTGTTGAGATCTGCCACAAATTTGACCTTTAAAGTAAAAAAAAAAAAACAAAGCCCGATTTGTAAAGTTAGTATCCAACATTAGATCAGTACTATATGACTGCCTGTAGAGTGGAAGATGAAACTATCATACCACAGACATGCTGTACATGGCCATATATGATAAGACCTTAACAGCTACCAACCAACCCAGCTGCAGCCCATTACATCCCATCAGTCCATCTGTAAAAGTAGGCCATTCCCCGACTACTCAAGTGTGAAAGTGAGGCCTTTTTCTCTGAGCAGTGGAAAGTTTACCTTGTGACCAAGGTGTGCTGCTGTGCTGATTATGCAAACATCCCACAGCCAGCAGGAGCCTGTTCACACACACACACACACACACACACACACACACACACATGCATGCATGCATGCACCTGACTCATGCGTGACGTCACATGCGACAGGTGCCTGTGTAGATAGAGCAGGACCTGAGGCAGGGACGGTGCATGTGTGTTAGTGTGTGTGTGTATCTTTGGGTTGTTTGCAGTGTTTACACATAACAGTGCAATCGTTCGAGAGTGTATCACACGTCACGGGAACTGGGAAACAGCGTGCACTAAGAGGAGCTGGTGATGTCACACAGTCATAACCAAGGAAAATATTGTGCAACACGTGCGTCACTCTACACAGGGACGACAGCAGGTCGAAGCTGGGAGCCGCCTGGGTGCTGGCTGGTCAACTGCTCTAAACAACATCTGTCATGTGGAGGCTGCGGTCGCCACAGAGGCAGCGGCGTGGGGCTGCTGGTTAGTCAAGGGCCAGTGACTTATCCTGCATTAGAAGGTGGAAAGCACCGTACTGTCCAGCAAAGCCAGATAATCTGATGACTGTTGGACGCACTTCAGATGACCAAATATCATGGTATGTTTATAAAAGGAAGTAACACAACCCCATGTTCAACTGGCTTTGCTGTAGAGCTCATCCTCTGCTGATACACACACACACACACACACACACACACACGTGTCCTACTTAGAGAGGTACATTGATCAATTCTGTCAGTGTGAAACTAATCTCTGCCTCATTCTTTACTTCCGTGGATCTCGTGGTTTCAGGAGTGAGTAATCCAGTGCTACGGCACAGGTAGCAGAGGGAGCATCCTGGCCCTGGATCAGAACCTGAACAAACATCTGGGTCCAATCATAATCATCATATTATGTCAACACCATCTCTATCATCCGAGCGGTGGAGTTCCCCCTGATGCCCAGGTAGTCACACACCTGTGTGGATGAACGTTGAAGGAGCAGTCTCGCCAGAGCCGTGAACTTTCCCCTACTTCCAGCTATACTGCTCACTCATGGCACTGAGATGTGACAAATACGGTTGACTTGATTTCACCACTGTTTCAAATTAGCAATATGAGCCATCAAGTGGCTGTTGGACTGACCTCTCTGCTTACTGATGATTATCGCAGGAGTCATGATGACTCACACGTAACGCCAAAGAAAATTTCAGCAAACTTGGATGCTTGCCAAGCTTTGCCAGTTTGGTTGCCATCAGTGGAGGCTTCAGTTCAAATGATGCCTACACAACAGTAATTTCACAGCTCACCGAGACCTTGCAAATAGGGGTTGCTGTCATTTGGACATTAAGGAGGATCCGAAAGTACTTGTGGACACTGCCACCATGTGGCTTCCCTCCAGCGAGATGCTGTGATGGTGAAAAGATGGTGTGTGTGTGTGTGTGTGTGTGTGTGTGTGTGTGTGTGTGTGTGTGTGTGTGTGTGTGTGTGTGTGTGTGTGTGTGTGTGTCCACACCGCCATCAACAAACTTTCATAATTTCAACAGACAAAAGCAGTGGTACCAGTGTGCACGTGAGGGTACCAGGGTGCATGACTGGATTCGATATGTGGGACATTAAATAAATGGAGGTTTAATGACAAACTAACAATGATGGCTTGTTCCCCTTACAAACTTCACCTCAAACATTTTAATAATGGTGCAGGCCATAAAGACCCATCACATCTTTTTCATCACCTGTGCCATCTCCTCCCTCTGGTGGGCGCTAGAGAGAATCGAAACAAGTAGCCACACGAAGAGCTGAACCAGCCCGCAGTGACAAGATTAAACCCTCGCCTTAAAAATAACGCACATTCAGGGTTCTGTGTTATTCTGTCTATCTGTACTTACATGTGTATCATCAAAGAGAGTTTAAAGCTCCCCTCCATTCAAATACGTTCATCGTGTCCCCACAGGTGAATGTTTGAGCTTAAACGTGTAGAACGGTGGATTGGGGTAAAAGAATGCTTTCACGTCCATGGATGAGCGGATTCAGTTTTTTTTACGAGGCAGAGCTGAATGAGCTGGATTTGTGACATCACAAATATTTGGGCAACTGATCCTGGTTCAAAAGCCTCCAGTGCACCAAGAACAAGATTTAACTTAGTAAAGAAATGTTCTCCAACATGTGCAGTGAAGCACGTATTTTTTTTAATTAATTCTGAATTTATATTCACACCATCTGGAAGAGTTAATTAAAGGAAATGGCAGATGAGAGATTGAGGACTTCAATGAAGTAATTATAATTGTTTTTTGCAAATTGTCAGATATATTGTAGTATTTGTAAAGAATATTTTTTGCATAACTGAATACACATGGAATGGCTCTTTATCGATTCTATATTCATTCTGATAAATTGGCATTTCCTCAATCTCAAGCTGAATAATTATATATATTTCTAATGATAAAAGGATGTTTGTATCTTTTCCTCTCTTTTTATTAAACGCTGATTTATTTCGCTACATGACACGAAGGGCACCACAGAACTTTAACAAGGTAAACAAACATCCTAGCAATCCCTTTTGATACAATTAAAATGATTTCTTTATTATTAATAAAAATGTATTGATAATTTTAGGGCGGTGACGACATTTCCAGGGTTTTGTTGTACCACAGCCAATGATGTTTCTAGTCTCATTCCTGCATCATTACTGAAACACATGAATGTCCTTGCTCTTCATTCGTTTTACAAAAGGAAAATCAAATTGTACAAATCATGCTGATATTTGTGTATTTACTTTGTAACCAAAGCCCTCTGAGCAGGCAACCACAACAGAACAGAAACTGAAATTATTCCCTTCTGTACTTTTATAAACTCGCTGATTCAACATTGGTAATTGATAACAGGAAAAACAATATTTGTTTTTTGTAAACAAAGGCAGCGTGAGGTTTTCCAGTAGCTCAGATCAGGGATTGGGTAGTAATGTCGTGTGTGTGTGCGTGTGCGTGTGCGTGTGTGCGTGTGTGTGCGTGCAGATCAGACTGAGGGTGATAAACGGCGCAGATGTCTCTCTACCTGCAGATTGTCAGTATGGAATGTAGAAGAGACGAGAGAGGAATCGAAGTTTCCCCCAGAAATCTTTGGATTTAAAAAAAAAAAAAACACTCTTGTCAAACCTGTGTTTTCATATTTTAGCTTAAGATCTGTTTACGTTGGCCGACTTCCTTAATCCAGTCCAAATTTCAAAGCGTACAAGTACAAGAACAGGGGACAAAAAGAACATCAATAAAACTATACAAAGGTGAATAAAAGTTCATTTTTAAAAAACAAAAATAAAAGAAGAATCTTCATAAAGAGCTAAAACTGTGAGTAGAATAGCATGTAGAAATATTTTTTTTAAAAATACTATGAATAAGTCTTGAACCTATACTGTGAGATCATAGCAAAGACATTTCAAAATATGAACGTTATTAAGAACGTAACTGCCATTATTCCAGTAGCGTGGATCACTCATAGCATCAGTTCAATGTAACATTCATGATGGTGGTTTCACAACTGCAGCCAGTGTTTAAAATGTGTTTGCTTTTATTTTGGACGGAAATGAACAAACCTCAATGGTCATCTAGAAAAAAGAAAAAAAAAGTAAAGTGTTAAATGAAGACAAAATTGATTTCTGGTAAAAAAGCTCGAACATTTGGAATTTTCGTTCGTGACATTAAACTCTGTTAGGAGCCTGATGCTATTTATTGGTGATGCTTTTAGGGAATGCGATTCAAAGCGCGCTTTAAACCTCTGTCATAGCAACCGTTGTCAGGTCTGTTTTTAAAATGGAGAGATATTTGACAGGAATGAAACACATTTTATTTCATTTTTTCTAGTTCTGAAAAACTAAAGGAATGTTTGTAATTTTTAATAGGTCAATAAAGTTAAACATGGCCTATTTTGGCAAAAAAAAAAAAATAGTGTGGGGGGGGGGATGAAAATTTTTCCTCCTCCAAAGGGGGAATGACAGAAAAATGGAATATGGAATGTGGTAAATTAAAATACATTATTCACGTACAATTGTAGGCTCTTTTTATGTATTCATGTGACAACATTTATTAACACGTTTAGAATTATTTTCTTGGACATCTGTAGGAATTGGAGCTTCATCGTTCTGTCTGTTTGTCCGTCTGTATTCTTTGGGATCAAATGATAGTAACGTGTGCAGTTACTTAACTTAAAACCTGGACCAGCTTACGTACAGCTTCAAGAACAAAACACGCTGAAAGGGTGTGTGTGTGTGTGTGTGTGTGTGTGTGTGTGTGTGTGTGTGTGTGTGTGTGTGTGTGCGAGAAATCACAAGATGCTCATCAAATTAACCCGATGCTTCCTGTGACTCACAGGTCCAATAACATCTCATCTCAGAGGAATTTGGGGGACTTCTAACCACGCAGATCTTGTTATTGCTCCAGTTTACGAAAAAAAAAAAAGAAGAAGATGCTTTCTGAACACATGAATCGCTGTACAATGACACACACAAACACACACTCACGCACACACGCACCAGTGTTACGTGTTTCTTTAGATGGAGGTCACAGTGTCAGTCGGCAGACCACATGTGCTTCTCCTGCTCTTTACAGTAGCCTGCACTGTTCACGCCGAGACTGGATATATAAACCAGAGCTCTAGCGAACAAGAAACCTGGTAGAAAGTCACATGTGTGCTTCCATCTTTGGTCCAGAGGTGACTCTTACCACACAGGAACAGCAAATCTTCTTCACTTCAGCTTCTGTGTACCCGGGTGAATGCAATATTAGAATTTGGACTCCACAATGAGAGCTGGACTGTAGATGTAAATTAGCATTCTTGCTAACTCTTTGTACACTGACGTTCATTAATGCGGGATGTTGCTGTCAGATATTTAAATTATCACTGCTCAGTACTCAGCTTGTTCAGCCAAAACACAAGATCTGGATCTCAAATTAGATTTACGAGGTTCAGAGAAATTCATTTGACAAAATAAAGATTCATTATAATGGCTATAGAAATACCTGTGCCATTTAGCGAGTACTTACTGAATACTACAAAAGGGATTATCATTCTAACAAATCTCTGCAGCCTTCTGATTGGATAATTGAGGCAACTCCTAGGGGAATAAATACATGTATACAGTGGACATATAAATACTGTATAAACCTACATTTTGATTTATCTGAGCTGTATTGAATAAACGCTGTCATGTGGAACTGTAGAGGTGCCTCCTATTTTCCTTGATGTCGACTAAAACATTGTTGAAAAAAGGCTTTTAGATATTTCATTTTTGATAAATATATATAATGTTTATAATACAATATTTTGTTTTATTATATCCAATTTTTTTTAAGTCTATTTCCTGCTTATTTGTATGTTTCGGTAGAGTTTTCGTCAGCCTTTTTTTTTTTTAACTTTCCTCCAAACTTGGCAACTTTAACACAGGGACATATTTAGTTAATGTGGTGTTCCATTATTACAACTTTAGGTATTTAACTCTTTCACCACCGCAGAAACTTCTACCGGGGAGTCACACGTTAGCAGGATTATGCAAAAACTTACTGGGTAGAAACCAGCGAGTTCTAGAGGCAGATCAGTGCCACACGGCAGATGAAAGATGTATTTATTTTTTTCAAATTTGTTTAACATTTATTTAATTTTTCATCGTGTTACCTTTGGAAAAAAAATGAAGCAATTATGATGACTTCATTTGCAGATTTTTATCCTCCAACAATTAGTAGACAGATCGTTTTTAACATAAATTTCTCCCCCAAAAAAATTGTATGACCTTTATGAAAAATTCAGAGAATAGTTTACATAATCTTAGAAATACTTTTATAGTTGTGAAGTACGGTGTCTCTGGTAGGGATGTATGTGCTCCAAGTGTATTTCTTCATACTTCATATTCACACAGCAGCCGGCGGTGAGCGCAGGCTGAGTCACGGGGCCGTATATGAGCCGCTGAACAGAGCCGACAGCCAACACACTCCTTCTCTTACCATCCACATGTAACACACACCCTGAACATTATTATTTATACTTTTTTTATATATATATAGAAAAATAAAATAAAATAAAATAAATGTAAAAATCTCAAGAATGAAGATTTGAATGTGATGAACTGAAATAACTACTTCATATGTTGACATGTTGAATATAAAATGACAATATTTCACCAAAATGGAAAATAGGAAATCCATCATCATCACACTGTTGAACTCCCGTCCCTTCTTTCATTAGGGATTAATCAGTTTCTACACAATCACACTGCTGACACAGCAGTATTTTTAGAGATGCATGTTAATATCAGTACATCAGCAGGACTGGCAGATATTGGCAATTCTTTACAAATACAGCAGCATCAGTCTGATGGCGGATATCGTCCGTATCGGCCCAGGTTGCTCAAATCCTCTTTGTTCATCATCTGCTGTTCAGGATGAGAAAACAATGTGGTCAATACATGATTTATGGACTTTTCCAAAGATTCTTTTTTTTTTGGGGGGGGGGGGGGGGACATCTTAAAATTCCCAACACTCAAGTTTACATCCAAATGTATCTCAAATTTTCACTGAGTTTTGCTTAAAAAATTTTTTTAAAAAAAGTAAAGTAAAAAAACAAAAATTCATGGAGGTTTCCATTCCGTTCCACTTGATTTATGTGAATATTAGAGGTTTGTTCATGGAGATAATCACTAATTCTGCTGTCTACAGCTGAGGGAGAAGAGTGACAGTCAAACCGCCAAAAAAAAAAAAAAAAAAAAACAAGATAAAAATGAAGGCAAACAACAGAGGATGATGGATTTAAAACTGACTGAGGGGCAACACAAACGGAGACGTTCCAGTCATGAGCCTTAGGAAGAGGTCGGTATCAGGTCCGATGACGGCGACGAGCCCCGATGTCACTCCGCTGCATCATTTATCCACATTCATCTTCTTCACCTCACTAAGCATAAAAAACTTTTTTTTTGGGGGGGGGGGGGATATTGCAATTTTTTTGTGTTTCCACTGAAGTGCAAAATGAAAGTGTGCACGAAAAGAGCACCTATGTGTTTTACAGTATGAACATGTCAATATCATATAAACTTGTTTTCTACACATATCAACATGGTTGAGTATCAGCCAAGGAGAAAATCAGTTGTGAAATGGGAATCTATAAGTTGTTCACTGTTTTTTTGTGTCTTTGTTCGTGTTTTCCCTCATGCACATTGCTTTAGTCTCATTACTTCAGGGCCATTGTATAGAATTCTGACTGCTGGTGCTGACTGAACTCATGAGGATGACGGTGAACTCGCCTGTTGAGGAAACAGCGCAGACGATTTTTTTCTACATAATAAGCTCAAAAAAGCAAAATAAATAAGAGTGACTGCATGCCAGTCTGGAGGGGTGAACATTAGGGTGACACTCAGTGGGAAACCATCTTAACTAGTCTGTCACTCCCTTGTCAAGACTGCAGATATCCGTCTCTCTGCATTAACAGCCGTCAGTGTTCCCTCCACGCACATTCCTTTCAAACCCAGCACTTCCACAAATTACTATGATTTCCTCTGGGCTGCTGAAAGCACTTGATATGCACGCTCCAAGAAATATAATTTTTGCCCTTCTGTACATCCATTTCCTGTTCAAAAATACCTGCATATGTTTCCTTGGTCAACTTGAGAGTGAGTCACTTGGTTTAAGAGTAAAAACAAATAGGAATGGAAGAAACACAAGCTGAGTCAAGCGGGTGACTAACGCATTTGGAATACACCTTCAGGATTTAGGAAGTGCTTTGATCGTCCTTGTGTGTGTGTGTGTGTGTGTGTGTGTGTGTGTGTGTGTGTGTGTGTGTGTGTGTGCGTGCGTGCGTGCGTGAGCGTGCGTGTGTGCATGTGTGTCATCAATCTCCTTCATAACTATAGTGACATCTGCTGGTTTCAGGTGACTTCAGTTTCTGTCTCCACAAGCAGACTTTCTGTACAGAAGCCATCAATACTGTATGTCACAGGAAGTGCCTTTGTCTGCTCCAGTATTCTCAGCCCCCCCCCCCCCCCCCCCATCCCCCCCATCCCCCCCATCCCCCATTACTATGCAGGAACTTTCTGTCCACCACCACTTATCCTGGTCATCCCACACCCATTTCCACCTGCTCTGTGTAAAGGAGCAGGCCAAATTTTGGGCAAATAAACTTACCGTCTATCATCTCTAGATTTCCGGTAAGTAACTAAACATAAAGTAACATATCTGAATTTTTAAAGGTTTTGTTCTCAGTGACATTAAAGAACAACCCAAGTTTTATGACAGCAGACCAAGACCTGTGAGTTTTGACAGCTTTCTCTACCACGAATGTTCATTGCAGCTATGCTAACTAGCAGTTAGCCTTTGACTGGTGGTCTGGAGCTCCATGGTACACGTAGAGGAGAGAAGAGCATTAATCTGTTATCTGAGGACAGCGTCTACACAGTGAGGTGTATGCAGCATTTGTGGTCAAAGGGGACAGAAACAGAGCATCACAGAGAAATTCAAACTTTGCCTGGATGATAATAAGGATCCATCTGCAGTGGAGAGCTCGACAAGCCAAGCACGCCTCGAGGCTCACGGAAGAAAAGAATGATGCCACTGGTAACTGCGTAAAGGTAAAAACCAATGCCAGGGACTGTAGCTCAGGCAGGAGGATTGTCCAGTAATCAGAAGGTTTCGGCTCACATCCAGACAGTTTACCTTGGTGCAGATTATACAAGTCTCCTGAGGATGAGCACCTTTCATCCAAAAGACACTGTCAAATTATTAATAATGTTGACTACAAAAAAACCCCCTCTTCTTTCAAAATCAAGGTATTTCCATTGTTTCGTTGTTGGTTCAAATGGTCAAACATACGAGGACCCCCAAAATTTAGGTGATCATAATTACCAAATGGTAAATGCACTGAAATCCCAAATTAGCATAAACAGTTTAGTCAATACTCAACAGCTACATTAAAATGTACAACAGCAACCCTTTTTGGTGAAAAAACAACCTTTCATATGCAGAAAATAAAAGGATCAAAGCAGGTGAGTCCAACTGAGTCTCTTCTTGTTAGGAAGAAAAACCTAAAAAAAAAATTAGACCAGACCATGCCTCAGCTTCCAGCTTTGATATTTTCTGAAATGTCACCCCCCCAACCCCCTCCCCTCCCCAAACCCCCCACTTTTGAAGGTAAGTGGAGAGGGGGAAATGCAGCCTGCCAGCACTGATTTAAAAAAAAAATAAAAAAAAAATACAGAAATTCAAAAGGGATCATGAATAAATTAAGGTTGTTCCAGTTGACGGGGTTGTCAGTCCGTCGGACTGATGCAGCTACCTGTGGTCGTGATAATGTTACAGCAGCACAATGAATGTCATCGAACACAATGGACGTCACGCATTTGGAGAAAATGGTTCAAGTGATGGATATAGTGTTTTTACAGTGTTTTCTTTTTTTTTTTTTTTAAATTTCGGTGCAGTTCTTGGCTTATTATTCATGTCTTCCACACCTGCTGACCAGGTGTTCTCATAATGGGCTTGTCACAAAACACAACCCACACTGAAATTTGCCACTTAAAAAAAAAAAAAAAAAAATTTGTCGTACATGTCCTTTCCACCTCAAAACCTACTAAAAAAAAAAATCTACCCAGAAGGTTATGCAAGTGCGCCATTTCATGTTGACTAAACTGAAGCTAATCAAATGATACACTGGAGTCTCCACCCCCACTTGTAGTTTGCATCTCTCACAGCAAAACACGATAAAACACCCGCACACCAGACATTGGTTTCGTGATGTTCAGTGACACAAAGCTAAAGTTAGCCTCTCAGCTTTCTTTTAGCTCTCCTTCAACTAAAAGCAGCATTAATGCGCGTACAGGGTATTAAACTGGAAAAAAAAAAAAGCAAAATTATTTCATATGCCATTAACGCTGTCAAAAGTCAAAGATGGAGCCGCGTGACATTTGCTGACCTGCTACTTGTTCACCAGAGTGACTGGATTTAAAAGAGGGATAAGGGCTTGAGTTCTACGCTGACTCCTAATGTGTGTGGCTATGACAAAGTGAAAAGTGCATCAGTGGAACATATCACATTCAAATATCCAAAAAATGCTAGTTTTCCTCTCACACACTGGGGCTACAGCATCAAACTACATCAGGCATCGCAAGAATAAATGTATTTTCTATTCACTGCATCGTCATACTGTAAAGGCCATTAGCGCACATGAAATCAGTTAATTCATTATTCATTAGTTCTGCCTCTAGATTTATAACCATTTGCACCTACAGAGGAAGAAAATGCTTTCTGTTCCTCTTTCACAAACCGTCAATGATCTGAGTTCCTCTTTTCATCTCCAGTAAATCGTGGCCTCATCAGTCTTTTTTAGGGGCTTGTAAAGTAGATGTTGTGCAGCAGAACAAGCTCTGAAGACAAGTTGAGCAGCACACGGTCCAATCGCCACAGACGTACGTACCTGGTGGGGGGAAAATGAAGAAGAAATTCAAACCTTTTATTTATTAAGGACATCACAGCCACCTTGATCTGAGTCATTATTTTGTCCCTACCCTGTTGTTGGATTTAATTCAGATTGAACTCAGTTCCACCGCCATGCAGGTCAACTGGTGGATACACCATGGATCATTTAATGAGGCACCACACCTTTGTTAGGGTGCAGGGATCTGATGGTAGTAGACTGTGTATGCTGATAATTTAGGACACAATTTGCAGGGATAACAGGCGCCCCCGAGAGCCGTCAACAAAAGGCTTGCAGAAGACATTGCTTTTGAGAAAAAGACCAGAAATCTTGGCTGTTGGACTGTGACTTACTTAGACTTAAAGCTACTTTATTGAGGGAAATTCTAAGTTTTTGTTCTTTGAATCCCACTGAATGTGAAACTATGTAATTTTTCTTGTCACTAATTCCAAAGGACATGTGATGTAGCATTCCTTATCTTTAATCCCAATCCCGATTCAATCCCAATTCTAACAACTCTGACAGACGAGTTCAAACCCGAGAACGAAACACATGACTTCTTAGCACGGATCCCCATTCCAATACAGCACCTTCTTTAATTCATACATGCAAACTTACGTAGTTTGGAAGAAGGCATGATTTTCACCGATGTGGTGACTTGAGAAGATTGGTCCCATGGACCACAGCGTGTGTTCCTTTCAGCTGAGCTAAATTGTAGGCACTTGTCTGGTGGGGGCACACAGAGCGGAGAGAGAGGTATCCATCTGTCTAGTTCAAAAAAGGTGGACAAAAAGCACATTTTAGAAAAGGTTGGAGTGAATCTTGAGTGATTAGGAGTGATGGACAGACCAGTCAATTTAGGCAATGGAATAGAGTGACTTTATTATCCACTTAGTGGAAATTTGTCTATGGCTCCTCCAGGGGTAAAACAAAGTACATACATACACATATAAAAAACACACCATCAAAACATACAATGGTTCAAATGAGGAGATAGATGAATTCTATAAGTTATACCAAGCAAAAGTTAGGAATGGCCTGATAACTGTTCTATACTTAATGCCTGGCAAATGTACGGCATGAGCCGACAGCCAGACAGGATCAGCAGCAACTCCATCTTTGAGCGTGGTGGGTGGGGAGTATCTGCAGCCATCTTCTCAGCCTTCCCGTGTACAGCACTGCCAAATACGAAGACTGTATGTTGCAATACAAACACTGTATGTTGAAGGGTTACTTTGGTGGCTTCCCTACAAGCACACAAGAACACAAGTTGCCATACTTAGCTATGTTGAATGATAAGACATTTTCAAACAGGCTACTGTAGGCCATATCAGGACATGCCATGAAAATCAAACTCTTTAGCTGCCTGTTTAAAAAGGATTGCTGGATAGCTCTTCAAAAATGAACACTACAAAGTAGGGCCTGATCAATGATTGTGACCAAGTACTTAAGTTTGATTTCCTCAACATACTGATGATTGAGTATGACTGGGGGGGGGGGGGGGGGTGTATGTGCTGATTTCCTTTGTTTTGGCAACATTCATTTCCATTTCACTGGCTGAAGTACACACCCTGATGTATGGTGTCGTCTACATAAAGAAAAAGATGATTATACTCAAAAAGCATGATATTACTGCTGCAAACAGACATTTCAACATGTATCGACTGAAAACAAGTGACACCTATACACAGCTTTGTGGTGCTCCAGAGTTTTAAAGCTCACCTGAATAGACTCCATTAATTCAAACCAAGGGTCTTCAGTTAAAAACAAAACAAAAGAAAAGACAAAAAAACGGAGTCATTTCTAAAGAGAGTAACAATTTACAAGGCAGCACTGTGATGCAGTAGTTAGCACTGTTGCCTCACAGCGAGAGGGTTCCGGGGCTTTTCTGTGTGGAGTCAGCATGTTCTCCCTGTGCGGGTTCTCACCAGGTACTCAGGCTTCCTCCCACAGTCCAAAGACATCAAGAGGGATCGAGGCTGATTGACACTCTAAATTGACCGTAGGCGGCTGCAAGTGTGAACGGTTGCCTGTCTATATGTGTTGACCCCCCCCCCCCCCCCTCCCAACAATCCTTCACAGATAGAGATATAGAAAATGGATGATGGCTGGATATCAACTAGCAACAGAAACAGGAAGGCAACAGGAAGAAAACTGTGCATTTGTTTGTTGGTGTCTTTCTGTTTGGTTTTCAACTGTGAAAGTTCTGTTGCCCTGTGCAACTTACAATAAATTGTAGGGGGTGGAGTTCAACCCAGACAGAAGATATGAGTGTCACCTTTGAGGGTCCTGGTTTTTCTTGATTTGCTCAAACTTGTAAAGCTGGATAACTAGCAGGGCGAATCATACCGGGCCACTGAAACAAGCTTAGCTATACATCAACGGTAAATGTGAATAAGTGCAGAAAAGCAGGAAATGTAAATAAAGACAGTTATTGTTTATTGACGCATAAAACATCCTTCAAACAATAAACCAATTTCAAGGTAAGGTCTCTGTACAATGCTTATTAAGCAGTTTTATTTAGATAGAAAATGTATGAGGGGCCTCGCTCAAAATCACAAGGCTCCTTCAAATTTAATGGCAGGTATCTGGAAAAAGAATTACAGCATTCCATCAACAAATATTTCCGAGCAATAAATATGCATTTATAAATAGTGTAAATTTACATCAAAATCAAAAAAGAAAATAACACAAATTAAAGTCTTTTGTCTATGTGCAACCCTTTTTCTCCGTGACTTGGCGGTTTGATTTTCTTTTATCCTCCACCAATATCCAAAGACTCATCATAGTTCCAGCAAAATAAAGTCTCCACCGACTGTAAAAATCAGGGGGAAATGTTCAGGGAAATAACGCATCACTCAATTTTTCACATTACATAACTTTTTCTCTTGTTTTTCCTGACCAAGTACGCGTCTATCTAACATAGAACAGACCAGCTATGCTAATTACTCATCGGGGGGGGGGGGGGGGGGGCGTGGCGGCAACAAAGCTGTTTTTGCCAACCCACAAATGGAACACAAAAAAAAAAAAAAAAAATCACAAAAAAGAAAACTATTAAGTCAGTAGTCTTTGTGTGACGATGTTGCAAGTCGAAACATAATATGTACAAAACTTGATTTCATCATTTAATGTGTGTTTTCTTGAGAAGTCCACCTGGGCCAGCAGCAGAACAGTCTGGGCGTGATGACAGGAGGAGCCACCATCCCCCCTCTAGTCCACCAGGGGGAGGGCAAGTTGCATAGACACACAGCTTTCACGCAGCTGCCATATGGGATAGCTACAGAGTGCAGTTAGAGGACTGACGGCTTACTTCCTGAATATCAGAAAAAAAGAGAACCAAGGTTTCTGAAGAGTTTCCGGTTAAGTCCATTGTGATTCAAACGGTCCTCAGAGTAACAACATCAAGAGGAGGAAGGCAAGGGACTCGCCTGTGGAGAAAAAACAGACTCAGTTCCGCAGGCGAAAATGCATACAAATATTCATGACTTTTAATTAACCGCTCTTGCGTTCAAAAGCGGGAAGTTGCTGGTGCGTGTGGTTCTTCCAACAGAACTGTGCTGCATTCATGGTGGCAGCTGACTGGTGAGCAATCATGTAGGGATCATCGAGCTCACCCTCGACATCACAAGATCACATTTGTAACGTAACCATTGCCAGAATGGTTTTGGCCTCGTGGATGTGCTTGAATCACCTACAAATATGGTGAGAGCCTTCTCATAGACGTCAATTACAAATCCTAGCAGTAACACCAAGAAATCCGTTACAATTTTTGAACGTCTGCTTCCCTCGTTTTTAAATCAGTGAGTGTCATGAATTCATTTTTGGTTAAATACCTGAAATAAGGTCTGAGCCAAAAGAAAGACCTTCTATGATAGAAAATGTCGAGAAATGACACCCTTGGATTATCGAGCATTCGTCCATCTTTGATGGTTGCTAACAAGTGGTTAAGCAAGACTACATAAGTCGTCGACAACGTTACACCTCATCACACCAAATTGAGAAGTAGTTACGGTGATGTGTCTGAGGTCGAGTTTGTGTATGGCAGGACATTAGCTTTTTACTTAAGAATTGAGGTTCATGTGTGATTATTTTGCTGAGCAACATGTGCAAGCATCCTAAACTTTTAAAACAGAGGTTATATTGTGCAAGAAAAGGGTTTTGATTGAGGAAAGCCGTGGCAATACTAGCTTTTGAGTTGTCCAACAAAAATAAATGATCCCTGCAGAACACTACTGCGTGTGACAGTGAAGAGGGACACAGAGGATTGAGTGGATCAATGTGCGAAATGAGATTTGCAACAGAATACAACCAAAAAACAAACAGGATATTAAGCAGTAGGGCTTCACTAAGCAGTCCAGGTTAAGTACATGATCGTCATGACATACTGTGTAAAATGTAGGGATGTAATAGTGCTGTGGCCAAAAGAGTGAAAAGTTTGGGGGGGGGGGGGGGGGGGTTCTATCTCTCTGTCGTACAGATAGAGCCAAGCCCAAAATTATTCATAACCCTAGCATATTTGGACTAAAAGACTTTTATTCTACCACTAAGTTTTTTTTTTCTTTCTGTCTTGGAAATGACACAGGTGTCTCCCAGAAGATAATAAGACGATGTACAAGAGGCGACATTGGGGGAAAAAATGATTTCTCAGCTTTTATTAACATTTAAACAAAAAGTGGAATGTCCAAAATTATTCATACCCTTTGCAAACTGTGACAGTCTATGGGAAATCCAAAGTTGTATACCATTACAAATAGTCCAAGCAGTTCTAAAGGATCCTAATTACCCCGATTCATTGGGAACAGCTGTTTCAATCAACTCAAACAGGTGAAAAACAGCAGCTCTCGGCAGTTGGTTTGTGGACAGTCACGGCTAAGACAAAGGAGCTCCCCTGCAGCTGCGCATTGTGGCTGCTCTCAAGTCAGGAAAGGGCTGTAAGGCCATATCTAAACGTTGTCATGTTCCACTGGCTTCAGTGCAAGGTATTATCAAAAAGTACGAGACGTTCCACACTGTGGAACATTTAGAGGACGTGCTCAGAAGCCAAAAGTGAGTCCTGTGCTGGCCAGGAGGAAAGTGAGAGAGGTGAAAAAGAATCCAAGGATCACTGCACACTGCTGGGTTCCACGGACGCAGACCAAGGAGGACGCCACTTCTCCAGATAAGGTGCACAAAAACCTACTTGGCCTTTGCAAATGCTCACCTGGACGAAGAAGACGACTTCTGGTCCTCTGTTTTATGTTCAGGTGAAACAAAAATTGAATTGTTTGGGGGGAAAAAAAGGAGAGACCTTCAACCGTAAGAGCACCATACCCACTGTCAAACACAGGGGTGGGAAGCTAATGCTCTCTGGGTGATTTTGAGCCAATGGACCAGGGAACCTAATCACAGTAAAGAGCACCATGAAAAAAGAGCAGACATCAAGATTCTCAACAACAACATCAAGCAGTCTGCAGAGAAACTTGGCTTTGGGCAACAGTGAACATCTCAGCACGACAACGACACAAAACACCCAGCAAAAGGGGTGAAGAAATGGTTAGCACACAAAAACAAACGTCCTGACTTGAATCCAATTGAGAATCTGTGGCGGGAGCTTAAGATCAGGGTGATGGCAAGGAGACCCTCCAACCTGCAAGAGTTGGAGCTCATCACTGAAGATGAATGGGCAAAAATACCAGTGGAGACATGCAAAAAGCTGGTCAGCAATTATAGGAAGCGTTTGATTGCTGTAATAGCCAATAAGGGCTTTTCTAAAGATTATTGAGAGGGGTATGAATCATTTTGGACATGCCATTTTATTGTTCAAATGTAAATAAAAGCTGAAAAATATTTTTTTTTTCCACAATGATGCCTCTCATACATTCTTATCTTTTGGGAGACACCTGTGTCATTTCCAATCATGAAACAACTTGCTGGTTGAATAAAAGAAACTTCAAGTCCAAATTTGCCAGGGTAACAATAAATCCGGGCTTGATTATACATTTTTTATGTAGAAGCAGCTGTCGAATGGAATTATCCACAGGATGGTGTGCACTTATTTTCCATTAAGACATTCTCAGAAACTGAACTACAACTGATTGCGAAGCACTTGCTAGTATTATTTTTGATGTATGTGTATCAACATTTAAAATGGAATTATCTGTCTTTGTCCACTAGGTGGCTCCAAACTTGTGGCATTAACATGTAGTTGATGTCAATTTTTTGTCTTTCCTCTACTAAGTGTGATGCCGGCCTTATTCATTCCACATCCTGACACTTTGGGGATGTGATTATAAACACAGCAATCCTAAAGGGATGATGTAAACCATCCAGAAGCAGTATCATAAAACTATAAAGACCTCATGACTGAGAACATCCGCTCAACCGTTCAAATGAAACACGGATGTTGCCTCACGCGTTTCCGGCATCAAAGGTAACAAGTTACCATGATAAGACAGTTGGAAAGTAACGCTGATAAACTGTCAGTGCAGTCTGAGGCCAGTTCACTTAAATGCAAGAGTGAAATGATGAATGTACTACAAAAATACAGTACATATCTGTTCTAAAGGGGTGAGATGAAGTAATTATAATGTTAAATGAAGTGTGGAATTCACTCATCTACTTTACCGCTTCACAGTTCAAACACAAAGCTGTAGGCACATGGAAGACATGGAAAACTGAAAGGCAGAACTTGGAAAAGCCTTCATTTCCAAGCCTCAAAAACACAAGAAAACTAAATCTCACACGCACACTCGTCTTTATCATCAGTTACAACTGACAGACAGCAGCAGCTGTATAACGATAAACATCTGCCCTCAACTCCTATCGTGCTCCTTCACCAACATTAACATACATGTAAACAATAAGCTTCAACAACAGGTCACATGCGCCATCCGACAACACCGAGGCTGACATGCAGCAAATGACCCATCAATCAAACATGTTACATTATCATTACACAGACTGAAAACAAGTTGAGATGCATTTCTATTTGAGGATTATGCGAACAAAGGTCACCTGAAATACAGATGTTCAGCAAACAAGACAGTGGTTGGAGAGGGTTGGAGAGATGCAGGTTAGCAACCAGAGCTAGCAAGCTATAGAGGCGGAGGAGATTAGGCACTGCTGTGGAGCTGATGATGTCGCGCTTCTCTTGTTGAACCATGTATGGATCGTGCCACCCTTTTACTTTGGAAAATATCTTCCAGTCAAAATTTGCCATTGACTGGAGGCATATTCTTTGACTCGCGTGCACTTTTACTTAACACATGCAGCTCATGACCCGGCCCCCAACTCAAAGCTGGCTGCAGGTGAGACACTTCTCTCTCGAGCCAACCGGTCGCGTAGTAACCGTATAATGACACGAGGATCTACTATCTAATAGGATTGATTCTGCCACCCCTAAATTTCCTGGACGCACAAACAAAGTGAACTAACAGGGAATTTTTTTTTTAAATGTTAGCTTAGTGTGGGATACTTACAAGTGTGAACTGGTCGTAAACCCTCATGAGGTCCTCTATCTTGTACTGCTCTAGCACCACAAAGTTGTCCAGGTTAGTGCTACCCCTACGGGCACAATCCTGGCAGTGCACCACGTATGTTTTCCTGGTGTTGCTCTCACTGGTTACAAACAGCAAGTCAAACACCTCCACCTGAGCAGAGAAGACACAAAAAAATTATAAATGGGTCAGTCCTCGACACAGTGATAGGGGAGCAGGATGCACCATGGTGAGGTTGAGTACACAAGTGGTTACCTCACAGATGCTGCAGTAGTGGGCTGGCTCATTCTGGGTCCGCCCGTGCCACACCAGTTCCTTCCCAGCAGCCAACAGCAGTTCCCGCTGCATCTGACACTGCTTTAGGGTCCGCAACAAACAATACCTAACACACACACACACACACACACACACACACACACACACACACACACACACACAGTGGATGGCTTATATACAATGGTTGAGTTCAGTACAACAAAAAAGAAACTCAACAGTGGGTTGACAGAAATGGGCGGTTCTCACTTGATCATCTCAAAGAGTTTATGATCCGACACTTTGATGTTCCTTGCCAGGTTCCAGGAGAGGTGGATCATGGGAACTATGGATTTGACACTCTGCAGTTTGTTCCATTCATAGCGCTCAACAGCCAGCTTGTACTGGTGGGCTGAGAACAAAAACACAGAGGAGCTCTTCAATTACCATTCCTGCCTGCAGCAGAAGGTCCTCTGTCCACATTATAAATTAATCTCCATATTAAAAAGGTAGAAATTCTCCCATTTTATTCTCACCTGTGAGGGGTCCGACATTCCATGCGATATTGTTGCACCAGCCAATAGCCTGGACCCAGTGGATGGTGCCTGTGTTGAGCCACACGAGGTCTCCAGGGCGCTGGATGAAGCGATAAACAGGCACGTTGGTCTCGTACAGGTCCTCCAGGTTGGGCCACCAGGAGCCCATCAAGAAGTTGATGTTGTTCCTGTTAAGAGAAAATGCATTATTCCAACTATCAGTGCCAACACTGGAGACATAGAACGTGCAGAACAGAACATAATGTCTGGTGACGTACTTTTCACAAAAGTCATTGATGACGCCCCAGTACGGTTCCGGCACTGCAAACCACTCACAGTCCCCAGGACCAATATTGATGTTGACAGAACAGAAGTTATTGTTCTCTTGATGACCTGCAAACAAAATCAGGTTCATGCTAATACATACAGAACAATGTTATGTAATTGTGTGTGTGCGTGCTTATATACCAGGAGTCCTGCTCCCTGGTACTTTCATGTAGAGTTGGACTGTATTCATGCCCAGGATGGTGTGCCCCACATGGCTGAGCAGGTTGCCTGCTGAAACTACTCTGGCGAAGGCCGGTAGCTTGGTCAGCTCCTGAAGCTGCTGCTTCCATCTACAAAGGCAAAACATTACACACACCATGAGATAAGGCACGGTTTGTTTGATTCTGCTCAAAACCAATCGTGTATGACAATTTCTTCTTACAGGGTGTAAAACTTACTTCTTTTCATCTGAGAGGTCAATGTTGGTGCCAAACTTGATGTGTCTGAACGGACATTTCCTCCGCCGCATGAGACTGAATATGTTAGAACATCATTGTTACTAACAGGAAGAGAAACCCTTCACACTCTGAGAGATTTTAAGAGACAACGAAAGCTGACCTGTCAGAGGAGCCTGCCTCTGCATCCATCTCCTTCTTCTTCTCATTCTCCTCCTGTGTTATCAATAAAAACCACAAACTATTGAAAAAAGAGCCACCTATTTTATATATACAAATATTCATATGTACAGGGCTATAATACGAGGTAATCTCAACTGTACATGATAAATAATATTAATATGCAATTCAAATGTTATTCATCCAATCAGTTTTTGATTAAATGATCTGCCAGTCTAAACTGTGAGTATTCCTTAACCAACAGACTACTAAAAATTGTTATTGCTATGGTTTTGAGACACACACTGGTTCAGCCTCATGAGCTATTTGTTATTTTTCCGCTATTAATGGCTCTTCGGTCTGGCGATCCATCTCCCACTGACCCTTAGAGACTCCTGGAACGAGGACGCCTGATACTGGGCGTATTTCATGATGGTGGTGTGGGAGCGGCTGCTCTCGCAGCGCCACATTTTCCTGCTGCCACTGGGGTCCCAGTTCTCATCAGTGGGCTGAGCCAACTGGGTCCGCACCTCCACCAGATGGTCTGGATTGGCTTCCACCAGCGTCTTAGTAGAGAAGAGGCCCAAGTCTGTGTGTATGATGAAGAATAAGGCAGTACCTAGTTAACTTGGAGGTACAATTTAGAAAAAAATATTTCATTCATGCATGTCATATGGTGATTGTGGAACTGAAGGACAACAGGGTGGGGTCTGCCAATCTCACCAACAGTCTATGACACATTAAAGTGTAGGGGAGGTGGGTTGTAGGCTGTGAAGGTGGGAGCCTGTTTGTCAAACATAACTAAGGCAACACAGCTTAACAAATGAGCCAAGAACAATCTGCATTTCATCACTGAGCCAAAAGTCAGTATAAAAGATGAGCAGATGTGTAAAGATTTCTGGCAAAGCTAACCAGTCATCTCCAATGTGCAGTAATATTTCTCACTTGCAGGTGGTGCTGTTGCCATTCCTGTTAAACACAGCTACACTGCACACTCCTTCACATGACTACAGTGACACACCCACAGAGCAGTGAGAGACTGGAGAAGAATTACAGTCCAGCTGCCATTAGCAACACAGGTAAAGGTCAAACAACAGCTAAAATTCACGATCGGCTTGACATTCAAAAGTGGATCAAAAATGCCTCTTACCAAGTTTCAGAGCTCCAGCCAGTCCTCGGATGACAGTGACTGGGTTGGAAGGGTTGGTGCAGAACTGATGGAGGGGAGGGAAGAAAGCATCTCTCTTGTTTTCTAACTGTAAGCCAGAGAGCAAAGACAAGAGTGGTGAGGGAAGGTGGGTGGACAGCACATTGAGGAGAAGCTAACTAGGACTGTTTGTTTGTATTTGGTGCAGTGACCAAGATACTGTTGCTCCAATATTACACACAACAACGTAACTGTTACTTCTCCTTCTATGGTGTGCTTATACTCACATAAATGCTGGGTGTAGGGGGATTGAGTTTGTCCTTTGGCAGTGCAGGGGAGGGCATGCGAGGGGGTCGTGGTGGGGGACACTTGTCCAGGAGAACGTTACTGGTTGACAAACCATTCTTCCCAAGGTTTCTGCAGCCAGAGCAAATGGGAGACTTGAACCTATTGACCCCATTCATCAGTTCACATAGAAGCTGCCACGGACCACCAGACATATCTTGCATGGTGGAGCTTGTAGAAGAGGCGACTAGCAAACTCTTTATGTTGCGTTCAATTTTGCATTGCAGGCCACAAAGAGGCGTCTCTCACATCGACTGTGTATTTAGGAACTAAATGTGTGAACTGACAAACATCTTTAGTTGCAACTGAAATTAGAAAGTCGCTATTCGTATTACTGGTGCTTGATAATCCATTTCGATCCTCCGTAGTTTCAAGTTTGAGGTGATGTGCTTGAGTGGCTTTCAACAAAAAAAAAACCTTGGTGGAAAGATGGTGGTCAGTGGCTAACATTTGGATGGGACAGCAATGTCATCACCTGTACGATGACCATAATGATAATAAAGATGGCTGCACCCGGTAAAATCATGGATCCACAGAGACAAAAATCTTCGCCTACATTTTGTATGCTGGACGCCACCTTAGCATGGAGCTACATGTCCTCAATGGTCAGATTTGTCAGAGAACACAACTGAGTCTGATATTGTTTAAGCAGAGCTACACACCGGCTAAACATTCAATTTTATCCTGTTGCCTGAATCGGTGCACAACAGCTGGTGCAGGGTCTCATGCAAAGGAGTCGGTTTCCTTGAATATAGCAGGGAATAAGCAACCCCTATTAAATCACTAAATTCCCATTACAAGTTCAAAGGCGATCCCTGTGTCTGTGAAAAAAAACAATCATGATACACCCATTCAATCACTGATTGAGGATGTGATCAACTATCAGCACAAGCCTAGGAGGTATATGATAAATGTAACATATCAATTAAGTAATTAAAAAAGACTTACTGGTAATTGTTAAATATTCAACTCATCATTAGGTGCAACACTACATTGTGTCAAGAGTGAGAGAGGCATTAATATTTGTCTAACTCTATGCAGTCAACACCAAGCGGGTGTTGGATTGATTATTGGAAAACAATATTGGAGGCAAACCCTATTCCCCATTGTCATGTTTTGAACTCATACTGAAGTTGCAGAGTCATTAACTCTACAGTATTTAGGGAGAACTGCGCTTGTTTTAACAACAAAGACCTCAATTCAAAGAAAATCAAAAAACATCTAAAACAAGGCCACAAACACAAACTGAGAAACGCCAAAGGAATCATTGAATGGCTGACTAAGTGTATCTGTATACGACACATAGGTTTCAAATACCAAATGTGATGAAGGCGTCTTACCTGCATGCTTTGAGCACTTCACTGGAGCTGGGGTAGATAGAAAATGAGGACCAGGGTGCCAGGCTGGCAGGGACTGAGTGTCTATTAACTCCCCCAGAAGGTTCTACCTTCAGTGGGCTTGGAGAACCCTCCAGCACCTTCCCATTGACTTTGGGCCCCTGACTGTTGGTGATGGACAGGCTGTTAAGGCAGGAGAGGCTGTTGGTGGTATGCGGGTCTACTGAGCAGGGTGAGGGTGTCACGGTAGCTGAGTGTGGTGAGGATGCCAACGAGTGCTCCGACACTGGTTTGGCAACACCACGGAGACCCGGGTGAATGTTGTTCGTTTTCTCTGAGCAAGAACCTCCATGGTTACTACAATTATTATTATTATCATCATTACTTGAAGTATTGGCTTTTCCCTTTAGCAAGGCTGAGAGCTGAGGATTGTCTGAACTGAGCACACTGGGGGCTGGTGAGCCAGGCTGAGACAGGCTTGTGGAGCTGCCCATCACCCGCGGCTGGACGTGATTAGTCAATCCTTGCGCAGGGGTGGTGCTGGGACTTGGGGTTGCCCCTGCAGAATGCCGCGTGACGGCCTCTGGACCTGATGACAAAGTGGCAGCAGCAGCACTGCTGCTGTTGTTACCCCCTGAAGGCGTGGTGTCTTTGGTGTTGACCCCTGAGGTAGTAGTGGAGTGGGGAGGCGAAGAGAAGTGGTTGGGTGTGGTCTGGGGAGAGGTGGGGGATAAAGAGGAGGCTGAGGAGGAGGCAGTGCAGGGCCCGGAGGAATGTCCAACCTGATTCAGAATGCCAGAAGAAAAAGAGGTCTGAGGGGAAGAGGAGGAAGAGAAAGGGGGTTCTCCATTGGGACCTGCCGAATGTGAACCTGGACCTTTTTGAAGCCCCTGGACAGATAGAAAGATTGGAAAATGCATGGTGTAAACTTCACAATACATTAAACAACAAATCATTGATGGAAAATGATTCTCATAGAAAAACTGTTTATAAAAAGAGGGAATGCAAAAATATGGAGCAGAAGACAGCAGAGTTATTTGAATTAGAGAGAAGACTATGGAAACGGCTGGCAGGTGATGGTGGCATACCTGAGTGGTAGTGTTGCAATGCTGGTTCCTCCATGTCTCATCAGGATGACTGGGACTACTGGTAGTGCTGCTGGTGCTGGGGTGACTGGCGGCTGTGCATTTGTGAGGTAGAGAGTTCGTCTGCAGGTAAGGCACGTTTCCATTGCTCGTGCCGCCACCTCCCAGTGCCAGGGCGGGATCTTTACTGGGAGATCTTGTGTCTAGATCACCATGCAGCCCTGATGAAGGACTTGAACAGGACCCATTGGCTGTGGGCTGGCTGACACATGGGGGTCTGATGGCTGTGTGATTCGGGGGGGAAGTGTGGGAGAGGCTTGCATGGTGGTTTGAGGACTCAGCCAAAGGACCATTGGGAAGGTTAGGTCGTGACTGAGCCCCCGTTGCTGCCTGCTGCCTCATCTGACAGAGAGAAGAAAATGCAACCAATGGGAATTAGTAATATTTCCAGTAGATATTCACTGCTCTACACTCCAATATGCCCACCAGTCCCATCCCACTAGGTATACTTCTCTGACACACAAAGTCTTCACTTGCAGCAAAGGAGTACCTGCTGCTGATGTTGCTGCATGAGAGAGAATTGGTTCTCCAGCTGCTCCAGCATCTGCACCTGGAGGGGCTTCAGGTTCGCTTTGTTGGTCCGCAAATGATCCAGGAGCTGCATGCATCACAACATTTTTGCATTATTTCAAAAGCTCAACATCGTGTTTAACAAAAAAGAAAAAGAAAAAAAAGAAAGCAGTTGAATAAATTCCACATAGCATACTTGCAAAAAATATAGCTTTTGATATAACTGTCACTGTTGTGTTAATTTCATAATGAACGCAATGAAAAAAAAGCAGCTTCAGTGAGTCTACCAGTTATGACTGAAATTCATATATTTTGTCATAAAGTCCGTCTGCACATGTATTAATATGTATGTGTATTGTTCTGCTTGATTTCAAATATGAAGGCTTCCATATATGTACTAAAAATTAAAAAAAAGTATATTTGATGATATTTCCAGTGGGTCAGACACTCATCCGCAGCTTCTTTTTGGTGCCACTTAACTTGTAAATAACAGTTACGGCTAAAATGGCCATCACTAATGCTGCTGTTTGCAGCAAGATTCCAGCATGGTCTGAATCTACATAGCTGCTGTGTGTTCTTTTATGTTTGAACCTAACATTGAAGATGTATGACGTTTCCTACCTGCAGCTTCTGCGACGTTAGGTACCAACTGGGGACCTGCTGTTGGTTGGGGCTACTTGCCCATGAGTCTGTGACACCCTGTAAATGAGGCAAACGGGGTATTAAGCTCTTAACTCCTGGTTTCTAGCTGAACAGTTATGCCTGGTAATTCTTATATCCTTAGAAGTACCTTGGTTGGACTGGCTGTGCGTTTCCTCTTGGCAGGACTGGCCTGTAGGTCTGTGTGGTTGCTGGCAGGTTGCTGGGCTCCCTCCCCCTTACAGGCCTAGAAACAAGGCACAGAAACAAAGCTCAAAATGACCGTGATGTAATTCTTCTACAAGGGAAAACATGCAACTGAAGCCCTCTCTTCTGCACAAAGACATCTGACACACAACTGCAGTTAAATGCACAACAATTTGTGCATTTAAGCAAAACGCATGTGACAACAACTGATCAAAAAAATGTTCTGTGTCAAAACCTTAATCTCATTCACAGTTGTTGATTTAGGTCAAAATCAGCGCATTCATGCAGTGATCTTGGAAAAATGCAACGCAAGTTATATTATCATAGACACATGCCGACCCCATCTGTTGTCACGTGTCGAAAGTTTTCCCCTTCTACTCAACCAAAACTCAAACCTCAATATTGAAGCAAAATTAATCTATGATCTCTTTTCTGGGAATTACTCTGACCAAATACAAAATTTCTGTTTGCTGAATTTCTCTGTATTTGGTGGTAGTACAGTAACACTGTGCAAATGCATTGCAGTGAAGAAACATGCCAACTTTTTGGGAAATGTGCTCACTGCCCCTCATTTCTAGAAAAAGCAGACCAATGCCCCTCTCTTCTCTTTGTGTGCATTATGGAGCTCCAGACCCCTGCTGGAAGGCTAGCTGCTTGTTAGCTTAGCAGCAATGAATGCTAGCAATAAGGCCACAATGGGCTTTTGAGGTACTTGATCAAGAAAGTACTTCCACATGTGTATCTGATAAAATCATTATTTTCAATTGATTATCACAACAAAAGTTTTGAGGAAAACTTTATTTTCTTGATTTTTGAGACAGCTTTCTTGACTGCCACACTTCCAGTGTTCACTGCACCTCAGCTGACAAGCTGAGCTCTGTAATGAAAGCAGAAAAGAGAGACGGGTGTCTCTCTCTCTGCATGTCTGGTTCTATGATGGACAGTAAGTACATCTCCCAAAAATGAAAGGGTATTTTCCTTTAAAGACGCATTGTTTTCAGTCTCAGTGTTAGCCTTGTGTTTCTTTGCAGTGGCCTTAACTTAAATATTCCCTTGAATTTTATTGTTCCAGTCGTATCCAAGAGGCTGCACAGACACTTGTGTAAGCTGGATCTCACCTGCTGTGCCTGAGCAGCATTCAAGGCCCCCTGCCTGGACGTGAGCTCAGCGGGAATGGGCAGGCTCCACGCCTCTTCAATACTAGGAAGCATTTTACTCTTATTCTGCAGACTACCTGGTGGTAGGTTACACAACTGAACCTAGAAGAAATTGTTGAAGACACATACTTTAGTCTAACAAAAGAGGTATACAAATTATTAGTTATTACAACTTCATTATTATTATTAATTATCAAATTAAGTTTCAACTAGACTAGACTTATAGTTGGTGTTTTAGGTAAGTGTATACAAGATATGACAAATGTTCAATACAATTAATTATGCATTACAACTACAAAGGACAGTAAATGTGTTTTAAACGCATCAATATGAATTTTCATTTGTATCTCTGGCTCTGGTAACAAATCAAAATGGCAAAAGCACAATGTGCACTGGCAAGCCTTAGCCAGAAGAACTTAACAACCACCAAAATTCTCCACAACATCTAACATGCACGCTTGCTTGATGGCACTACCCGTATAGATTAGCTGAACCTACCTGCAGCAGTTTGATGCGCTGTGTGAGTGCAGCAGTGTTGAGGCAAGCCTTGCTGCGTGTAGCATTGATGTAGCACTTGATAGCATCATGTGGCTGGCCACAGGACTCATACAGTGTACCCAGGTCCATCCAGGCAGCGCTGTGGTTGTGGTCCAGTTGAACAGCACAGATGTAGGCCTGCAGTGCATCCATAGGCTGGTTCTGCTGCTGATAGAGCACCCTGAAGGCAAATAGAAGAGGGGAAGGTAATTTACTTGCCAGCCACTGGGAATTAAGTCCTTTTGGACCATCCATGTTCCCCGAGACTATCGGAGGACAAAGCCCAACCTTCATGTGTCTATCTGTGGGTCCATTCTTATTCTAGAACGGCTTTCTTATTCACCTTCCTCCACAACTCTATGGTCCAAGAACTTCAAAGAGCCACTGAACCCACGACCACACAAAATGCCTTAACTGTTACAAACCAGTTATTGTTCTTTTAGAACTGAACACAAGTTAGCATCGATAAGCTAGTTTTTTTTTGCGTATGCCTCTCAGCATACCAGGGCTTACCCTATGGAGCACCAGGTGTCAGCACTGGCCTCTGACTTGTCAATGGACTGTCGATAGGAGATGAAGGCATCCTGCACCTTCCCAATACTAGAGTAGCACCTGGAGGGGAGAAAAATGCAAAGAATTAGGGCTGTTAGTCAACCTGAGGAAATCTGTTTAATTAACTGGACCTACTCTTCAACCAAGTACTTGGGAAAAACAAAATCATTACGTCAAAGCAGTGCTTGGCATCAGCCAGTTTACAGTGTGTTTTGTTTTGTTTTGAAATTTGAGGCTCCTGTCGCACAGCAGCTGTAATGGCTGAGGTTACGCCACAACGCAGGATGGAACTGGTTATAATTGTTCTCATTTCCATTCCAAAATGTCCCATCTTACAATGGTGAGATTATCTGCCACAAAACCCAATGAAGCCATGTTGTCTGGTAACCATTGGTGGCATTACAGAATCGATGAACATACAAGCATTTTTTTTCTTTTTATTAACTCACGACGGACACAAAAACACCCTCGTTTGATTTACCTGCCAAGAAAGTACCAGGACTGGCCAGAGTTTGGGTCTGCCTCTAAAGACTTCTGCAGACACTGGATAGCATAGCTGTCCTTGGTGCCTTTATCCCCCAGCTGCTCCACTGTGTGATGCATCCAGCCTAGAAGAAAACAAGCCAAACACCAGGGCTGAGTCTCTGAAATTGACAGTCTAGCTTGGCTCTAATATTAAAAGCATTTGGTAATAATATATTCTATTTCTATGCAGCAATGTTGAGTTGAATCACATTAAACATTTTAAATCAAGTACCTGAAACCAAAGACACCAGGTGCCATCCAATGTGTGATGTGCAAATAGACGAGTGCCATAAACCAAACAAATGGTTTGCGCTTCCAAAGCGCTTGAATTACAGAGCAAGGGAGAAAAGCAGCAGTGTGTGTGTGTGTGTGTGTGTGTGTGTGTGTGTGTGTGTGTGTGTGTGTGTGTGTGTGTGTGTGGTCTCACATGAATCTTCATGAAAATTTTTTCCCAAATGTCCAAAAACTGGTACACGCATTCAAAGTGCCAAGGCAGTGAGATGAGCAATTCACAAAAAATAAACAATCTAAATATAATGACAGACCTCTGTTGCTCTCCTACACACCTGTAGCAAGCTCTATTGGTCACTATGACAACCTCAGCAGACTAGACTGGGAATGGCTTTTACAACTGGGTGAGTGGGGTGGGGGAGGCTGGGAGGAAAACAGTAATCTCACTGCATAAACAGATTAACACATTTAAACTCATTCTGAATGGTATTGTACTTCACTGGCTATAAATTTACAAAAGCAATTTAGCCACTGTCATTAAACCATTACGCTCTCCTCCTCAATATATCCAAGTAGCAGTAAAATTCAACGTAATTGAAAGTGCAAACAAACAGCTAATCAAAATGACTTTTTATAGAGAGCAATTCCCAATCACCTTCAAGACTCAACCAAACGTTAGTTAGCTTCTGGAGGAACAACCAACATTTGGAGACATCTGGGGTAATCAGTGGCTGTTCTTCTCTCACCTGCCCTTAATTGTTTACAGTCCAATTAGAAACCTCAGACATGGAAAGAACATTTTGCTTGCCAGGTGACATCTCTGACAAAACCAAATGATCCTCATCATAGATAATACGTGAGATTGCACTTTAGCCTCTCTTTTGCTCTCTACACGGACCGTTGACACACACAGAACCACAACTCGCTCTCCTATGATTGTATACAGTGCAGAAATGCTACGCTCACTCACACAGATGATTTCCTGAGTATGGATACTACTGTGTGAGCTTGTATCACATCACAGTTTTCTCCATTAACCTGTATGAATACCTTACGTGATGTTGCTGTAAAGCTCGACAGTGCACCCATTGTACTTATATGGAGGGGTAAAAATGTCAGTGCAGGAAAAGATTTAATAAATATCAAGGCAGACCGCTACAAGTGAATTCTAACAACATTGACATTGACTTGGGTGCAAGGGGGGGGGGGGGGCAAGGTTGGAACCCTAAAATACTCTAGAATGAGTACTAAGGTTGCACGGGTGCATCATTTTATAAAGTTATCAGACCTAGTGCTAGCTCCTGCTCTAAGTGGTCCCTCCTCCATTACCTCAAAAAAAAAAAAAAAAAAGAAATGAGAGGAAAACAGCAAGGATTCAAGAAGGTTTGGTTCAATATTAGGAAATAATTCTGGACTTGATATTTTACTGTGTGGAGAAATATTTCAAGATTCTTTCCAGAAAGTGTAACAACGTTACTTCTAAGCCCTGGAACTCAAACCCATTTTCTGATGATAACAATAATTGTAAACATGAGATGACCACTCAACTGTTGAGTTGGTGTAACAACTATAAGTACAAAAGCAAGTACCATACTGTGTAATTGCACTGCACTACACTCTCGACCACTCAAGAGCACTTGAATACGGACACCAACATGAGAGGAAGTTAAAGGAATTGCATAAATTGCAGCAGCATGCCTAAAAAAAAAAGTCCTTTCATTACTAAACCAATTTACGTAGCGAAGTCAAAGCTATTAAAAACAGACATAGCACCTCCACATTCACCTGGAAGATACATTTTTGAATGAAGGGGGGTTTATTATGGGTTGTTATTGTAGTGTTCATGTTGCTGAGCTACCAAGTGTCTTCAAGTCTGTTTCAATATTCTTTGTCAGCCTCAAAAGCACAGCTTAATCTGCAGGAATTTGCAGAGGACTCATGTATCACATTTAACTGCCACAGAGGAAAAATGTTAATGAGAGAACAAGAGTCTAAAGCCTCCTCTGACGCCTGTACTGCCAAAACAGACTGGAGACTGAATCATCAGTCAAGAGCTACTGCTGTCAAACCAACGAGTCTAGAACAGCCAGAGAAAACTACTTAGACTACTTGTAAGAGCCTGACAAGAGTCAATATACATGAGTGAGAAACAAGATTTACAAATGTGGAGTTTCTGTCCACTTCGATAATATTCGACTTTTATGAGAGAGGACTGTGGAGACGTTGTCCTAAAAGCAAGTCGGAAATCTTCATGAAGCAACTTATTTCTGAGTTTTTGGTTAAGATGTGAATTGTGGTTTGGTTTTGGTGAATGTAAGTAAATGTAATGTAACTGTGTGTCACTGTGTGTGTGTGCATGTGTGTAGCTGGACCCTGCCCTTGGTGACTATCCAACATACAGCAGAGCACCGCCAACAAGATGGCTGTAGATTGTCTGCAGTTTTTCTGTTTGATACACTTGGCGCCACAGGGAAACAGATTTTTACTCCATCAACAAAAACCGAATTACAAATACTCTTTATTTTATAGTCAATTCCATTTTTATCATTTTGTTCTGTAAATGCGCCTGTTTTCCTAATTGGTGAAGTCATAGGGTCCTATCAAACTCCATCATAGATGAAACTGCTGGCTGTCATCCCTCCAATCTCCCAAACTGTCCGCAGTATCAAATTGACCTTTGCTGTGCATGCATGTAAGCTACTTTTTCTTTGAGCAATGACACAAAATCTATCATCAATTCTAAAAATCACACAGGTGTGAATACAGATGTCTGTTTAAAAAACAACAACAACAACAACTTTGTTTGTACAGTCTCAGATCTTCATGGTTCATGAAGTGCAATAATGCTCACGAAACATAGCTGGGTATTTGTGTCGTCTGTGTGACTCTACATCCTCTGTGGGGGAAGGGAACACGAGGGGACATGTTGCAGTAGACACTCTTCTTTCCATCAGTTCACAACCAGCACAAAGTGGAGGAAGAAATTTCCCTAAATCCAAGGAAGGCCACAAACAGTCCTACGGATCAAAGTTTAATGTAATCCAATTTCAGACAGCCGAGCACTAGCATACAAAGTAGTTGTATAGTCGATGTATTACCCGCTGTATTTGACAAGGGACAAGATTTAAGGCTGTTATATTAGCAGCAAGAGACACTCACCAAGTTGTTGCAATGTGGTTGCCTTCACCTGGGCAGGAAGATTTTCCGTTTGGAGCAGACTTTCATATGCTTCTTTTGCCGCTCTGTATTTCTTCTGCAAGCCAAACAAGAAGCATGAGGAGAAAAGGACAGAGAGATGAAGAGGTTGTTCAAGTCAGACAGGAGGGTCACCACTTTTTATGATTCTATGTGGACTGACACAAAGAGTCTAAAGGCCTCCTAACACTTGTAATGACCACACACACACACACACACACACACACACACACACATGGGGGAGGGTCAGGGAGGAAGACGAGAGGCCAGACTCAACATGTCTGGCACCTTTTGTGTGTGTGTGCATCTGTACTAAGGTGTCTGTCCACTGCAGATGTATTACGAAGAAACCTGAGCTGTCTGCATTGAGGTGAATCCACTGTTTGTTTTAACTTGGTGACCCCATTGACCTCAGGTCTGAAATAAAAGGTAAGGGTGGCCACTTGAACGGGCAGTGTTCTCTTATCAACTCCAACACAGAATTCTTACGAGCGACCAGCCCCCAACTTTACAAACTCTAAGGCTTCAGGAGTGTGTGAGGATATATGCATGCCTGCAAGCATTAAAACACACACACCCTGTCTGGTCCTGGACTCTTCCTGTCTGTGTACCATAAAGACACCTCAGGGTAAACACTAACGCTCACGGTGTATAAATGAGAGATCCTCTAAGTGGTCCCTTCCTCCTTGGGCTAATGTTTGTCATCAACCTTGTCCAGACAACAAAACAGTCATATGACAGAATATCCTTCAGAGTTACTGGACTCCCATGATCAATTCATAGCACTCAACTGCAGAGCAACCATTGTAAGAAAGGCCAAATTGAACAGCAACAAACATTTACTCCCAGTATCACTTACTTTATATGAAGCCAGGGAGATAACGACACCAAATGTCTCAATAGCACAGAGACTAACTGAGCCCTACAGAAGTCAAAAAAGTTCCCACACCATTTTTCCATCTTTAGTCTTTGAGTCACTTTGTCTCACACACTATGTGACCGAGCAGCGAAAATCACAAGTTCAAAGACTGCTCACTAGGAAGGTTGCCAACGAGTCTGTCTGGTTTTGGAAATACATTTTGTCACAAAAAACAAAAAAAAAACATGTGACACGTGACATGGAACATACATGAGATGTGGTCTTAAGTTCCTAAAATAGATATCTTCCAGAAACAAGAGATCCAAGTTGTTTGGGCACTGATTTGTAATGAGATGTCAAGACAGAAAGAAGAACATGGAGGATGAATTGATCTGCAATTAACAGCCTGTTTCCAAATGACATTACTATTTACAGCTGGAGCACTCTAATAGCAGAGGTCCATGTTGCAAATACACATGTAGAAACAACAGTTCCTATTGTTACAGACAACCCTCCCCTAGTCCCCTTGCACATTCATTGGCTCTCATGGCTGAGCCTCATTGCAGACAGATCCAGATATTAAGCCCATTGGGGATCTGCAATGTCTCCTCAATATATCAGCAAGCCAATTTCCTATTACCTGGAGCTTCTGTCAGCAATTTCCAAACTCTGTCAAGAAACTGAAGGTTGGGATAAAACCTTAAAACAATGGAACTAGCTGGAGACAAACATCTGAGGGTAGTTCCTATCCTAGACCAACACACTATCCTGATAGACATCCTACATGTCCCGGACACATCCATCAGTTACACAGGTGTACAGAAAAATCGCTCTCGGATGTGGCTGTGACGAATGACAGAGCCTGCATAGTCATGCTCAGGTGTGCTCACAGTCTGTAGTGACAGTAGGATACGAACCATAAAATGAGGAGGGTGGGACAGAGAAGCACTGAAACAAGAGGACTACAGATTCAAGCTGCACTGTGGAATACTACAAATCAGTCTGTTACAATCCCAGTACTCCTTAGTTATTCTTTCCCTGCCACCACTGGAAACAGGCTGAGCAAAATCACTTGCCCCAACCAACATGACCCACATTTAGCCAATAGCAGGTACTTATTTCCAACCCTGGTTGAAAGTGCACCAGTTTTATTTGGAGTTACAGCCAAAACCTCTATCCAGGATATCCTGTAAAACTGTCACAATAATGGGTAAATGGACCCAGGAGAGCCAACCGCTGCTTTTACAGACCAGTCCTGAAAAGCATGCTGCCTGCCATCATATGCACTGTGTGAATGCCAACTAGTTTCCATGTCACTTCAGGGAGCCTCGGTATAATTCAATATTAACCTTTCATGGGACAGGTCCAGAGCGCCATGTGCCCAAATGACCATGGAAGATCTTTCCACCCACCACTGAACAGCCTCATTTCTAAGCAGGAGACTTAAATAAATTACCAGTCCTGCTGCCATAGTCCATTGCATCTATGAACGGAACCATTTGCCTCCACGTGGTGTATGTATGTCTTGTGTATTCCTTCAGAGAATACAGATCCAATCTTGGCTGTTGACCCACCACCATTTTTATTTGTGTAAACTGCGCTCTGGTGAAATGCTCCCTTGTGTTGCACAGCAATAATTTTCAACCCCAAAATATTGACCATTTTCCCCCTGGACCTGCAACTGCAATAACCTGTTGAAACCATGGACCATTGAAGAACTGTTGGTTTGTGGACTCCTCTTATGAAATCTTGAGTCCAGTGTTAGAGTGTAACCATCTTAGGTTTTTGAAACTGGAATTTCCAGAGAGGTCCTCAAACAGATTCCCACGACACCAGTCAGCACTGGGCTTGATGGGCATAATGGGCTGTGCTGGTGCAGCAGACAGAATGGGCTGCCACCAGGCAACTCTTTGTGGCTTCATAGCAAAGGTTAATTCAAACATTAGTTGGCTCCTCCTACAGAGGACAAATGATTAATTTCCTCTAACATTTAGTTACAAGACCCTTAAGACTCTGGAATTCTCGAAAGCAACAACTGTAAAAAAAAAAAAAAAAAAGATACGTCAGCTTACCTGGATCTCATACAAATGAGCAATGTGGAACTGAACTGTGGGGGAAACAAATCAGAGGAAAAGAAATTAGGGTTACCTTTTTAAGAGAAAAAAAAAACATTATTACACATTCACCTCATAGACCTCAGTGAGTACAGATTGCCAACAGCATGGAGCACAGATGGGAGGGGGAGTAGGGCAGTAGGGGGAGAGTGTGCCTGCAATCTGAAATCACAGTGTGTATGTGCAATGTGCATGCAAGCACTTCCAGCTCTCTCTCCTTGTGCTGTCTCCTAGGCAACCCCAGTTTTGGGCAGAGTCAGCAGGGAAATGGCAGCAGAGAGGAAAAACCTGCTCTGTAGAAATATCTCATGCCCTTTCAATATGTAATATTTATTGACAAGCTGGTGCATCAAGGCTAAAATGACATTAGACAGCAGCGTATGCTTCTGGTAATAATAGCAAATACTACTTACTTTCAGCTTTGGACAAAGTGCAGAAATTGGAGTCGATCAGAGCCAACTGAAAATGCTGCAGAGGGAATAAAAAGACATTTAGAATGAATAAAGAAAAAAGTACAACTGTAAAAGATAGGGAGGAATGTTGCTAATAGAGTGCTTGCAGGATAAAAATAGACATCACCCAATTCTTGTTGGTGAGGATTGATCTCAGTACATAAAGCAAGGCATTGCCTCTGCCACTGTCCTTTCAGCTTCACTAAAAGCCCCATGCTACTCCACAATAAACCATGAATGAACCCTGTCGACTGCAACACGAGAGGACGCAGATAGCCGGGGGGACTGAGCCATCGATATTCTCGTCTCCGGATCACTTATCTTGTTTCAACCTCCCTTCCTTTTTTCTGTGCAGCAACAAGAAACACTGATGCCCAGTTCTTTTAATTAAATCCTAAAGCATCACCTGAGGGTAAGACAGGGCTTCTGGATAAGACACTTCTACAGTGGCTTAGGTTGGCTGCCAAGGCGTGGCGCGCTACAAGCCAATATCCACATCAAGGGTCATTTAACAGATTAGCCTGTGAGTACATCACAAAGCTTCAAACACAACTCTCTAGGGTTTCTCTTCTGGCTTTCCTGTGACTCCTCAAGGCCCTGTACAGTTCTTTTACTTTTATTTATAGATTTATTTTCTACCAACTACTTCTGAAACTAGTGAGTGCTGTAGAAGAAGCAAAAGAAACTAAACAGAGGAGAAGTACTAAATTCCAGATTGATGTCTGATTACTTAATTCTGTGATGGGAACAAGGTTCCAAGGTGACAGGTTTCATTGCAGCTGTTAAGCAGCATCATGACCCAATGCGGTCACATGCAGCATTCAACCATTTAAAAAGGCAACACCAGTGACTCTTATCTGGGCCAGTAAATACCCGTGACAACCTCCTGAACTGCAGACAACAATCTAGCACACTGAACAGATTGTTCTGCTGATGTTGCCATCCACACCAAACCAGTCAACAGTAGATGATAACAGGGGAAAAAAGGCATGGAAACTTTAAGGCCCTCTATTCTGTCAAAGCTTCCACAGAATATTTCAGTTTCACGAAGGTGATATAATTTCAGGGCTGTCAACATGGATAGGATTTTTAAAATGTCAGTGATATTTTGTCTTCCCCTCTACAATGAAGTCAAGGCCCACCGTCTTGCAGCAGTGGCTACACAGGCGGTCAATGTCAGACCGATAAAAATCAAGACCCGTCCAGCTGGATCATTCTTTGCATGCTTCACCCAAGGCCAGTGGGGTTGCAGACTCCTACACGTGCAGAGACACAGACACACACACACACACACATATACACACACACACACACACACACACACACACACACACGATCCCTGCTCAGAATAAACTCCTTATTAAGCAGAGCTATGAACCACAAAACACATACAAACACACCCCAGACAGATCTCTTAATGTCAAAGTATACAAACACACAAACGCGTTACCTAGATTGCCGGCATGTCACACTCCTCTTGGAACCCCACCGCATCCTCCTGTAGATCTTTCCCTCTGTCTCTTCCCTTCCCTCTCTTTCACACTTGCTCTACCACCAGGCAGATAATGCAGCAGGATTGTTAGCTTGGCATTCCACCTCCCTCCCCATATCTTGCTTTCCTCTCTCTCTCTCTCTCGCTCTCTTTCTCTCTGTCTCTCCTATCTTTCTTTTCCTCTTACCCCCCCCCCCTTCCGCTATACTGGTGTCAGTGATTACTATTCAGCAGACGGCTGCAGTGGAGAGTGCAGAGAGATGACACATAATACCTCAAAGCAGAACAGGCAGGCACACACCAGCCTCCCAGCCCCCCCCCACCACCACCACCACCACCACCACCACCTTCTTCCTCAGCTCAAAGCTCTTCTATATGGTTACACAGCTCTGTCGAGACACTCAATTCATCCTTTTGCTAATATACAGAGCATTAACATGAGCTTACAAGCTCATTTCCCTTTCTCTCATTGGCTAAATTAGCAGCCACTGATAGAATTAGAGTGTGTATGGTGGGTTAAGAATATCACTTTCCAAAATTGCAGTGGCAGGCACCCAATTAGGTTACCATGCACTTCCAAAAAGACTGCAGACATCTGTCACATGATGCTTTTTGATCTCGTGCTCAATCTAATGTGATATAAGGGGATGAAAGAGTCAACATCTACCCATAAAATGAAATGCATCCTGATGTTCTGTTCTTTCCCAAACTCTGCAGGCCCCTGCAGCCCCCCTTATTTCCCTTCTCTCATCTCGCCCACCTTTATTCAATCTCTGCTCCACTAAACGTGCACCCATCCCTTCCTGTAGATATCTGGGGCAGTTGTGTGTGTGTTTGAGTAGGTGTGTGATGCTGGCAATGGGCCAGGACTCAGATGGCGGGTTGCATCCAAGGCAGAGTGAGGACGTGCAGCACGTGCAGCCTACTTAGCTTAGTAGTGAAACACTGACACACAGACACAGACACACACACACACACACACACACACACACACACACACACACACACTCTCTTGCTTTAATTGAGGAGGACTTGAAGAAATATCTCTTACTTTTAAAATGCATTAAATAGACAGTGGTGTAAATGAAAAACATATATTTTGTATGACTGTTGAAACAGTGACATCAATAGAGTATGAACAGCAAGGATTCCCTCCAGCACAATGTAAATCAAAAATATGGTGAATGCATTAAACGGCATGATAAAAAAGTCTTGTGAGGGAACGTCTGGAGCAGGACAAAGCCCAGGATCAGATAGCAGTCTGTCCCTATAGAGGCAGGACTCTCAGACAACAATAGAGCCAGAGAGCTCTTGGTTACTGTCTGAACATGGATGGCTCACAGGTGTCAGGAGACAGAGGTAGAAAGGCCACGCTCAGACAGCTGTGACAGATGATCCACCGGCCTTTGTTAATAGGAGGACTACCAAGGTCAAGTTTGTTTAGGCAGGAAGGGCGCGTCTATCACTACGCAACAGGCCTACAACGCAGCAGGTTAGAGATCACCCCGCTGTGTTAATGCTAAATCATATTGAGACTGATGGGTGCGCCTGGGGGCGCGAGGGGAAAAAAAATACCTCTCTTAAGTATCATGATTCTATTTTTATAAGTATAGTGAGCTTTTTTTAGTCCTGAAATTATTTATATACAGACTAAATGGAAGACTTAGTTAAATTGCCTAACTTAAGTTTGGAAGACGAACAGTTTTCCACAAGAATCTTGATACTAGCTTACTGACCAGTTATAGCTAACAGTTTAGTTTTGTTCTGTGTTCAACTTGTCCCAACACACTAAAATAAAAAGAATATAAATCCACACTTGCTTTTTTCCTGCATTCATCTTTAACAGCAATTGGAATTAAGCATTTAAAATAAAAACATATTTTGGAATTTAATTCAGTTCCCTGAAGAATTTTTCCCGTCCTATATTTGCTGATTAAATGTCACATGATATTTTCAGCAGGGATGTATGGGAACATTTAAAATAACTGAACACAGCCTCGAATCTTTAAGTCATCAACGGGCCAAAAACACACAATGAAGAACTCAAAGCTTGCATTGCTCAACATGATGGATTGCAGAATAAAAGGATGACTGCTGCTGTATGACAAACTATGTCACATAAACTGCCTGTGTGCGTGTGAGTGAGTGAGAGAGAGAGCAAGAGAGAGAGAGAGCGAGCGAGAGAGAGCGAGAGAAACTTCTTGGATGTGTGGAACATTACTAATCATCAGATCCTTATTGATCCAATGTCGGGAAACTTAAATAATTGCATATATAATCTCGCTGTATATCTTGAGTAAATGTGCGCAGCATCACTCCCTTCCTCTGCTGTGAGGAACTGCTACAGGTATTCAATAAACCAAAATATAACCACTGATCTAGAGAGTTTATTAAAGGGAAAGACAATTCATTAGGACACAGTCTCACAGATTGAATGTAATATTTTCTGCTTTCACATTCATTTGTCTGATGGTAAAGTTCAATGTTCATGACACTGGACATTTGTCTGTGCATTTGGATTTACCTTTAAGCTTGACTCGTGGTCTGTGTTGACTTTAAACATGAGTCCCAGTCTCAGATGGATCTCCTTTGCTCTTGAGAAACTGGGGTCAATGTAAAGCACCTCCTGAAATGCCTTGATCGCCCTGGAAAAGAAACAGAATCAATAGAAATGTTTAGGTTGACTCTTGAGTCAAATCTGTAAATAATTTCATCCAGTTAATGTCACGTTATACCTTATTGTACGAATACCAGATAAGGTGATGTTTGCTCAACTGGAATCCATCATTGGGCAACACAAGTAATAAAATATGACTCAATACTTCAACATTGATAATTCAAGTTTGACTATGAGACTGAAAAAAAAAATAGATGCAAACAAGGAGACGGACCAATCTGTTTGTTCACGTTGGTGAACTTTGATTGAAGGAAGCCATTTTTTTACTGACTGTTACGTCATTCACTTTTATATATCCTCTGAGCTGCACAGCTTTATGAGATGGGTACTGATGCAATAAATGCATCCTTTTAAATGAACAGGTTATACAAAAGTTAATCAAAACTTTTAAGAATGTTGCATGATTGCTTCTGCATCGTACCAAATGACGTTTCGAGGCACCACATTGTTGGAACCCTTAAATTCAAAATCACAGCATACAAGATGCAACACTGATGATGACAGACTGCATGTAGATCATCAGTACTATGGATCTGTGCTCCATCTGCTCTCCTGTCGCCGTTTCACACCACTAATTGAATCAAAGTCATGACACCAGCTAGTAACAGTTGTCCCTGTGTGTTGATACATACAACCTCTCAAATGAGCTACATGAGGGACTGGAAAGTGCATACACACTAGGGCTGCAACAATTAGTCGACGTTGTCAACAAAAATCAATAATAGAAATAGTCGCCAATGAATTCCATTGTCAACTATTGTCGCCAGACGCATTTTTCCAACAGAGTGAGGCATCTAACTTTATAATAATCTCTGCAGAGAGTCGCTCATGCGTCAACATACAGAAATGGCGGCGTCAACATCAGGTACGCGTACCAAAACTTCTAAAGTTTGGGAGCATTTTAGCCTGGATACGGCGAATAAAAAGACTACTTGCAAAGTTTGCAAAGCAGACGTTGCGTGTCATGGCAGGACCTCGGTGATGCACGAACATTTAAAGAGAAAGCTTGCGGGCAGTTGATCGAAACTGAGTCTGACTCGCCTCGGTGAGATTCAAGTAACATTCAAGCCAATACGGTTTTTATGACATACATTGTACATTTTATAAGCGTATTTTCGCTATAAAAAGAGAGCTTGAGCGTTATGCCAGACTGTGCCTGACAAACGTATTTTAAATTAAATGCATGCAGTACGAACACTGTGCCTAATTGTTTTTAGACAGGACATCTTTATTTAATTTTTGTATGAATCCGCAGTATGTTCAATAAAAGATGTATTTTTCATTGTACCCATCTTTCTTGTGTTTATTATCATTTGCCACATAATTAAATCACTTAAATCAACTTCATGCTAAATTTAAGAAAAAATTAATAATTATCCGATTAGTCGACTAATTGTTTCAGTAGTCGGTGACTAGTCGACTATTAAAATAGTCGTTAGTTGCAGCCCTAATACACACCCTGATGCAGTTTGTGTAAAAGGTTTAAAAAAACAAAAAAAAACAAAGCTAATACTGAATCAAGATATATTTGGCAAAATACTTCGACATCAATATTATGGCACTTAGGTGGCTATTGGTTCACAAAATATCAGTAATGGAGGTTTTGATAAATAATCATATAAAATGTCTATGTAATGGCTAAGCGGGAAAAAGTAAATTGTGGAACAGTTCGCACAGTCTTGTAAAGAGAATTATGTTATTGTACTGTAATACCACAATTAAAATCAAGTGAACTCTTTTTTCACATGATATGCAAGGACATCTAGTCCAATATCACATTATTATTATTATTATTATTATATTGTCATACTGCCCAGCTTTGCCAGCAGAGAGCAGTAATGGCCAGTCAGAACCGGTCAAAAGCGTGGCTGGACTTCTCAAAAAAATTGACGCAATTACAGGGCTTTAACTTGATGTACTTAGAGTCAAGATTTGACATCATCTTGGCTGATGTTGACTTATGAATTCTTTACCGTTTTATCAAAGCAGAGGCCTCGCTAAAGTAGTAGCCCCATACGCCACAACTTGGAAAAAATCAGCTGAAGGGATGTACCATTTTACACTGTTGACTAAGAAGAAAAAATTAATCTGTTTGATTGACAAACGGTAGATTTTAACTTCAGAGAGGCCATGTGATGCAAGGCTGATATCTGATGTAAAAACCCTGACCTAGATGCACAGTCCAAATATGCTGTGTCCAAAGAAGCCAGTAAACCCAAATATAATCAGTATATCCAACGTCCTAATCGCAAAATGAAAAATTTAGAAAAAGGCAGAGTTCTGCTAATGCACAGAATGTGCTGTTTACATGACCCAACTTGGAATATTGTCATTTTCTGAGTAAGACTGGAATATTAATGTGCATGTTGGTACATTGAATGGCTGGAATTAACATGTTCACTTATGGGGAACATGAACTGAATAAGCGGAGAGCTGCAATAAAGCTATTTTTCTCTAAACAACATCAGTGCAAAATTAACTATTTTGAATTGGTTATTATTTCAAAAAGCACTTGATTTTTAAATGAGCCTGTTTATTGTGTAGCTATGACAACAAGGGATAATGTCAGTTCACTTGAAGCCTGCTGCTGTATGAAAGAGGTAAGAACTAAGCTAAGTGCTGCTGGCACACACGCTAACTTGGAGATGACATTCGTTTACACAATGCACTGGAAAGCCCCTTACCAAAACCATTACAATTGCCAAATCACAAGTCTTACCCTGAACAAACCCTAACCCCAACTTGAACCTGAACACTGAAACCAAGTCTTAAATCTTCAAAGTGTCTCTGAAACTGTGGAACAACCAAACAAAACAAATATGAATCAAATCTTTTTAATGAGTACATTTAAAACTCAGGTTGGCCAAAGTGCTGTACAATCCAGAAACATAAATACAAGAAAATACAAAAGAACTGTGCATATAAAGCAGCAAGGCACATACCTCATAGGTACAAATAAACATGCATGGGCACAGTCGGAGGCCACATCAATGAATGAAAATATGTTTCAATCCAAGACTTAAATGATTCAATGGAGGGGGCAGATCTGATTGGGAGGAGCATGCTGTTCCACAGTCTGCAACCGCAAAGGCGCCCCTGAGCTTAAATTTGTGGTCTCAAACTACAGCTGGTTCTCACAATGATAGCCATCCGAGAAAACACACACACACACACACACACACACACTGAACTCATTGCTCCCATTCCCTCCTCCACTTCCTCCTCTTTATCTGGTCCCTCCCACTCTCCCTCCCTCGTCTCTGCTCTACATTCACCTTCTCCTCCCTCACTGGCAGTAGCTGAAGTGTGTGCTTTGAGAGCACAGCTCCTCTAGAGAATCAGTGGTGACCCAGAGTGTACGGCAGACTACAGATAAAAGATGAAATAAGCTCCTCTGAAAAGCAGAAGAGAGCAAGAATAGGTCATCAGCAAAGAAAGTTGCACAAAAACAACAATTTCTAAATAGGGACTGAGGAAGTTGGCCTCATTAAATGGACACTATTTCTAAGGGAGGACAACACACTTTCCCCACATAGGGATTGACGCTATGAGGAAAACATGGATGGAACATGAAATAAAAACACAATCAACGGTAGGACATTCAATTTGCCCAAAACATGGATATAAATCTGGATTTATCTGCGTCCAAGCTGAATAAAGAATAATCAGAGTCCAAATTTTTGCATCAATATCTTCTATATTTTTTCCTCACATTTGAAATGAAAATTTTTGCTCAGAATATTTGTCAACAACCCTGCTGGTTGAGATGGTTAAAAACTGAATGTAATCATTTTCTTATTGAATTGTTGTATTCAACAAACTAAAACTAAACAAAAAATAATACGAATCCAGAAAAAGCCTATTTCATTTGGCCCTACACCCTTAGTGAAATCTGCATGACATCTATAATGAGATGGCATCTAGGATTGCAGTGACCAGACTAGACCATTTTGTTGTGATCGTAACATATGAATCTATAATACCAGCAGTAGGAGGTCCTACCAACAGGCTGGATAGTTGAAACAGTGGCACTTAATTCTTGTAATCTAACCAACTTTCTTCCTTCTCTCTCGCTCGCTCTCTCTTTTTTTTTTTTACAGCTACACATTCCTTTGAGCCATGTGCTCAGTGTGACGTAATCTATCCTGAAGAACCCAACATGACACCATCCAGCCCAGCCCTGTGGAATAGGAACAATAGAAACATGGTGTGGAAAATAAACCAAAGGCCTTTCCAGGGCACTGCTGAGGTAAGGGGGCAGGAAGAGACAACCCAGAGCACAGAAGCCAACAAGAGTCAACAGGCAAACCGCTTTTACACTGAAGTACTGCAATAGAGCCGCACATATGCACCCACCCTCATGCTCTGCTTGTTCACACCAGACCAAAGCTGACGTAACATGTAACAGTTAAAGGTCTTAATGAGAATCAAGGTCAAATTCTCAGACCACCTCATGGCGATGCGTTCACTGGGTTCATCAGTCAAAATTGAAAGCAAAAGGGAGGGAAATCACAATAATACAGTCCAAGTCTGTTCCTCGCCATGTTTCTAACAAATCAAACCATCAAAGTTGTTTGCACCAGTTAAATTCTTCTCTGTGATAGTTATTATGTCGTAGATACTCTCTATGTGACAAAAAACAAACAAACACACTGTTGGCACACTTATCAGTGTGTATTTCCACTTAAACACAGGACACCAGTTGATGAGGCAGTCATTCACTGTGGCCCAGGATACATTCACCTGCACCCTGCTGGCAGAATGCAGCCACACGCGGCTCAGACCAGTTCTGAAAGTGGTTTCAATGATCGGACCTCTAGACACATTCAGTGATTGCACACCTGGTATTAAGGGTGACCATTCGCTCAAGGATGGTTCTTAATACCTGAGCTAGGTCATTTGAGATTTTGGCAATACTCAAAGGGTAACATGAAACTTGAAACTAAATTAAATTGATGTAAGACACAAAAATATGAGTTGAAGAAGACGTATTAACCACGACTGAAAGGTTGGCTAAAATATGGGAAGCGTGCAGGAGAGATGAGCATCTGGCTCTACATTCAGGTCGTCCTTTTGCGCCAAAAAGACATCACCGATTGTTCATCCAATCGCCAAGATGATGAGTGGAGTTATGTCACAGCAGAGCAGTTTGAAGACAGCATGGTCAAAACTGACAGCGAAGTGACAGAGCAGATTCACACTTGGCCAGGTTGTCTCGTACAATGCTCGAACATGATTGTCCTCCCTCCCCACTCCCCACTGCTTACATCATCACATCTGATATTTTGTCAGGAATCTCATGGTAGTGATGTTATATTTCATCACAGGAGCAGGGCGATTGAAAATCCATTCCCATATCAAGCTGTGTACACGACACAATGTAGCTGGAGATATGACATATTTACACCTCAAATTGTGGCTTTGCTTCTTGGTTTAACATACAACAAGAGGGGCAGCTGGTGGGAGACCAGACATTTATCTCAGTGCCAGATGTGGAGAATGAGAAAATTATTTGCGCACCTGCAGACTCGCCATCTCACTGAAGCTGCAAAACTGTCTAATGCTAGCACAGCAGGCAGGGTGCCAGAGACTTGGAAAAGAACCACGGTTAGCAAACTGAGTGGTAAATTAGGATTTCACTCACATGTCAAATTGGTCCTGAACTACTTTAGGCGATCCGTTTGCCCATCTGGTTGCTAATCGGCACAAACCCAGTGTGCAGCTACACCTGAAAAGCTCGTCTAAAACGAATATATGTTTGGGAAAACTGCAGTTAACCAGTAAAATTCGTAATTTGTAAAACAGTACACTGAAGTACTTCTATTAATAAAAAAAATTTGCTATATCAAATACAATGGGGTGCTTTGAACTAAGTATGACCTAGTATTTAGTGTTAAATGTATACTTTCACGGAGGGACACACTAAGTCTCCACGTTTATGATGTCACCACCATCAACTACTAACTACATTTCTTGAGATGCACCGATTGCTTTTTTTCTAGGGCAATTCAGATTTTTGTTAGTGTGACCTGCTGATACCCACTTTTGCCGATTCTGATTTTCTGTCAAAGAACTATACTTGAAAGAATATAAAAACATAGATCAACTTTTTCCTTCAAAGGAAAATTTTATTTTCATAATCACAAAATATTACTTTTACGGTTTCCCCAAACTTGCGCAAGGTTACTGGATCTTTTCTTACGAATACAACTCACAAAACAAAATAAAGTGCTCTCTGATTGGGAAGGGAAACATAAAATTCTACTGACTGAAATTGAGTTGCTGCATCTCCAGCTGTGTCTGGATATCTTTTACTTATTGAGCAGAAGCAGTTGAATGCAGCAGCCAATGAGGGATAGGAGAGGCTGCAGGCTGGTTCCTGGCTCTGAGCTCTGCCTACTAGCCTAAGCCGCTTTCCCTTTGTTAGCGTCCTCAGACTGGGCAGCTGAACAGGCAGATGGAGTATGAGGTGTCTGATTAGGTTTTTTGTGGCACCACAAGTTTATTTTGGCCTTACATATTTTACAAATTGCATGCTTTATGTCCTCATTACTAACAGTAAAAAAATTCCACACTGACTCCGAATTTGCACCAGGCATGGCTGCACTGAGTTCTGGCAGCGAAGCCAATCACGTCGCTCTTCCGCACATCTGCAATTTCCAACTGCCTGCTAGCTTTTTTAACTTGCTACATAGCCTTTAATCAGTTCTGTTGAAATAAAACTGCAAATGAACAACAACTGATGCCACTTCCACACATAGACCCGTACGTGTGAAGTAACTCCTCAATACAAATGGCAAAAATTAGGCGGCCCCTCAAAACATTCCTCTAACCATGACTGTTGGCAGTGAACCAGTACAAAAATGTCATCAGTGGCAGTATTATTCAGCTCCCTATGGGAAAGAGGCTTAGTCAAACAAGGCTTGTACAGCTTTACGTTGCCCCTAAGGCTTCTATATCCGTCTGTTTCAAAGCACATTCCAAAGCTCATCTTTGAGAAATTGAACCATGAAGGGTAAAGGACCCACCTGATAATATAATAAATATAGTGGATGTTGGGTTGGGTTAACTAGGTAGTTCCTTCTAGCATATGATAACATATGCAGAAGTCCAGTCAGAGGGAAGTTTTAAAAAACAGTAATGAGGGTGTGAAGTGAATGTGATGTAGCCATGTTTGGTGTTTTCACCATACCCAATGTCACTATACTAGTATCTATAGCCACCTTCACATAGTGTACACAGCAGAACCATCTTTTCCTTAGACAGAAACCTCTTTTAATGCTGCTGCCCACTGGAGACAGGATTTACCACCATCACTTCCAGCAAGAAATACTTTGATTCCGATACTGGTTTCATAAATGAAACAAAATTTCTGGCGTCAGTGAGAACTGGAGTCTATGCAAATCTGACAACACATTTTTATTATAAGAAAAAGAAACGCACTTAAAAAAACAGGACCTTGTTAGTGATGCTTAATTTTGGACAATGGGGAAAAAAACTTCTTTGCCGCCCTAAAAACCAACTCAGGAAACTGCTGTTGCAACGACTTTTTTAGAGCTGCAACGATGAAGCACGTAGCATTAACTGTTGTGCTTGCACTTCCGAAGATCCCCATTTTCTCTTCACAGTTGTAAAATCACCAGTTGCCAGCATCAACACAGCACTTTTAAACAGCAACACTGTCAGCCATCTACCAATATTATTCACGAGAAAGTCCACCAGTGACACGTGCAATGGTCAAGGTTGTCGTTTCAAGGGGTCACGCCAATCCTTGCAGGTTCAACACTAACAGTTTTATCAGGCGTTACAAGTTCAGCAAGGCAAATCAACTTCAACAGCAATCACTGGAAACTTCTTTCAATGTGATTAATTCCAAAAAGGCAACCTTTTGTAAAGGTATTATAAATCATTTTGTCATACCACCTCGATATAGGGTTACTATACAGCTTTTAAAGATTATACTAAAATAGATCCATATTTTCAATGCACTGGTACCAAATCTGTACTCGGTAATGGCAGATACACAAACTTCAGGTAGTGGAATCAGTATCAGGAAGGAAAACATGGTGTTTGAACATTCCAATGCAAGCTTGCCCTCGTCAGGAAATCCTGCTTGACCCAGTCTCACCTCAGGGTGTCTGACAGTGATGCTTTATGACAACCCCAAGCACCTGATAGAGATAAACAAAGCACTCCTTTTCATCTGTACGTGACGAAGTTGGCTGTCAATTGCAGTCAATGTGAAACTATTTATGTCACATGACACTCTGAGCTACTACTCTGCAGCTGTGAGACTGGTCTCATCTGAGATGAATGCTATCGAGAGCCCTCTAGTATTTGCTCCTTCTACACCAGGGGTGTGACTGAAAATAGCAATCACATTACTAATGTCCATACAATTAACTATATGAAACAATGGCATACGAGCCCTCCTATTTGAAAGCTGATTCTAAAAGAGTCCTTTCAATCACTGTGACAGCAAGTGGATTTTAAGATTAAACCACAAGTAGTTTGCCATGCCATTTCAATTAGCACATAGGGGGGAACAGGAAATGGAACCAGAAAACCTGATTTTATGTTACAATCCAGATCATGTCTGTAATGTTAAATACTTTGAAGGAAAGGAGAAGCAAATGATTCATGAGCCAGAATATCGACATGGAGATATTGGCTCAGACAAACTATCTGTGACCATCACCACCCACTCCATGGTGGACTATCAGCCTTAGATGGCCAAAGGTAACGAGGAGAAGACGATGGGTGACCTCTCTAACCTGAACATGTAAAACAAATCTGAGAGCAGGTTGAGCACATGTGAATTAAAAAACAGTCTACGCACCAACAGTGTTGTCTCATTGGGCGTACAATTGTAAAACGCCATATAGAAAACAAAGCATTACAAACTGGTCATTAACAAAGAAACAAGTACTTACCACTGAAATGCATTGTAATGGAAGTAAACCATGCCAAGCCCATATAAAAAGGCAGCATTCTGGAAAAAAAGCAACATAGAATATCTTAAGTTCATTTTAACTGTAAAAACACTGGAAAGAACCAATTTATCCAAACAGAACAGGCACAGTGACATCATAGCTGATCTGCATTTAGCATTTAAAACAAGGCCATGAGCAGGAACTGACAGTAGGCAATGCAAACTCAAGAAAATATGTTCAACTTATAATATGTTGTTAAATCCACACAACATCATATTCTTACTAAAAATATTCAACAATAACACTTACTGCATGAAAAGTTCTCTACCATTTGCCAAGTTATGCTACCATGGTCAGTGTTTCCACCAAATGTAGCGTCTTCACACCATAATTCAACTAACCACAAACAATAAAACATCAGTGCACACAATCCATCAAGGCATGTGAGAGATATTAAAGATTGAAACTCTAAATCCACATCTGCTGCCAGTGGAAGTAAACATTTGAGATCCAGTACACAGCAAAGTACATTTAGAGACAGGAGTGAGTTACCATGGGGATGCTCTGTGCCTGTTGCATTCTATCTTCTTAGTGAATATGAAGGTTTTCAGGTTTGCATTATTATGCATAATGTATTTGTACCTGAACAATGAATTCAGTAACATAACCAGATATTTCTGGTTTACAGACTTGCATTAACTACTATGATTATCAATATCTTCAGTCTTTTTTTAAGCAACAAATAGCAAACATTTGCTGGTTCCAGACTCCTACATAAAAGGACATTTATGTAAAAAAAAAAAAAAAAAGGATGAGTTTATGTATTTTGGACTGCTGGATGGACAAAAAGGGCAAAATGTACACATCAGACTGAGTTCAGGGATATTTTGATGAGCACTTCTCAAACATTCTTGACATTTGATAAACAAAGCAAGTTTAAACATGACAGTTCGGTGCATTGCCACTTATGACAAGTGTATGTTACATTACGTCGGCGGCATTTTAGATCTGTGAGCTCAATCATTCAAAATCCCATATCCCCCATTTTTCTCCTCAACCGTTCACCAATTCATGTTCCCAAACTGTCATGGTCACAGCTGCACCCGCTCTGCAACTCTAGGTTGCACCGAGGACAACCACATGTCTCCATCACATGTGGAGTCACTGAGGGCATCTTCTCAACCATCAGCATTAGACTTCACCAGGCAGACATTGTGTGTGGGAGGATCATGCCGCCGCCACCCCCCCCCCCAACACAGATGACACAACAACATACAGTAATTTTTAATGTTCCAACAGTATAGTGTTCTTGTTTCGCCAGTTCAGTTCCCTGACCTCAATTCATTTGAGCATGAGTTTCACTGGCTGAAGACCAGACTGAAAGCAAAAAGCCCCTTAAACAAATAAGTGAACTTGGCAACAAAGAGAACTGGCAGAACATCACAAAGAAAGATACAAAGTGCTGAAGCGTGTGGGTTGTTGACTGCAGATTTTGAAGAACGCGCACTCCATTATTAAATACAAAGAGTTTGGTGGACTCTCTCTTGACTCAGCAGTCACTCCCAAGTTGAATGTAAAGACAATGACTCTGCATGTAGCAACTCCAGTCCACTCTGTGGTGCTAACGTGGCTCTAAGCTGGTAAGTTAAGGCCATATTAGCATATCAACACTGAATAAGCAGTCGCAGAGGGGCTCAGTTTTAGTTTGATTTTGCACCATTCACAGATGTAAGGAACACCTGAACTTTGCAAGAATAGCCAGAGGGCACATATAGACCACAAATGCCTTAAACACTCCGACTGGAAATCCTGCAGACTCATTAATAGAAAGTCTGTGGAATGAGCCAATACATGATGAGATCAGGTTTCTGCTACTTTTTAATTCATCACAATGTGTCATAACGACCAAAAGCCAGTTTAGCCATTTTACATAAAATGAAACCAGTTTGAGCTTTGTACACAAGAACTGACCCAACTTGATTTCCTGAAAATATTCCACTCTCATCTGAAAGGCTACTAACGGTCTACTGGGCAAATAGTAGGGGTGTGATGATTCATCTACTACATAGATTTACATTCCTATGATCCGACTACATCAACCTGTGCTTGACAAGTTGGATTCCGGATGACATATATTGATCCAACATCGTTTTAAAATGTAGTTTATCGATTGTATTGATACTAGGAAATAACACACCAGATTTAAGCACGGCAGAATTTATTTAAATGTGTTTTTTAGTACTTTTAATGATAAAGACATGAAACATTACTTGATTTGGTCTGCCTGTCGATGATGTCGTCGCCACGTGCCAGCACAAATTTCAGAACAACAAAGCGTAGCAGGGCGGATGACAGTGGAGAAGCCAGCGAGTGAGAAATCCAGTGAGTGGAAACACTGTGGCTTTTGCAAAGACGGAGCTGTTAAATAACAAATAAGTCGCTGGCTGTTTGTAGGATATGTAAAAGCAAATGTAGCAGGGAATCCTACTGTTAAACCAACCTGAAGAGATGTTGGTTGCACTTGAAATTTGACTTTAAATATTGAACTATTTTTATGTTGCAAAACAAAAGCAGAAGTAGCAGGTAAACCTACGATTGAAATGCTGGTTGCACTTACTGTACTTTTATTGAAAATATATTGAATATTGAAAATGAGAGCAGAAAAGGTTAGACTCATTCAAATAAAACATGGATACATTTGGTTTCCTAGTAGAGCACTGCCCAGTTCGGTGGTCCTGGTCTGATGCTCACATGCCCACTGGGGCCAGCATGGGCACTCTGACCCATCTGGTGAACCCATACAAAACAAAGTGCAAAGCTGTGAGTGTTCTGACACCTATCAGAACCAACATGAACCTTTTCAGCAATTTGCGAGACTGTAGCTCTTCTGTTAAGATTGGAAAACTCAGGCACATCTTCGCTGCCCATGGCCATTGATGACCTTGTCATTGATTCACTGTTTGTTCTTCCTTAGACCACTTTGGGTAGGCACAAACCACTGTAGTCCAGGAACGACCACCAAGACCTGCACAGACCTCAAAATTGGCCCTAGTCAAAGTTGCTCAGATCCTTACACTTGTCCATTTTTCCCTGTTCCAATTTCAAAGACAAAATGTCCACCTGATGCCTAATATATGCCCCCATCCCCCACAGGTGCCATTGTGAAAAGATAATATTATTTATTTTACGGGTCAGGGTTCATAATGTTATGCCTGATCAGTATGCATTTGTGGCTGTGTTACACAAACTCACCTTCCAGTAGTCCGACTGTAAACTGAAGTACCTCTGGTATGCAGATAATGCTGAGAATAGTCCATTGAATTAAAGAACATGATCCAGGAAGAGGAGGGAGCAGAAAAGGAAACAATGAACAGTCAATGAAAATGTTAAAGGCTCCGGATATTTGATTCAGTAACACTGGAACAGTTCCAAGTAGGTGATTTTCCCATATAGGACCAAATAGTTAATCAAAATAATTTGTGGGAAGCATGCTTTAAAAGTACTGACACTGAAAAATGATCTTGCCAACTATATATACTGAGATACAAATTTGGGTGCAGAAATAAAGCAGTCAAATATACACATGTCACCTTTTGGATAGTCCTCCAGCAGGAGGTTGAAGTGGCCAAGCTGGCAGAAAATGTCAGGGTCTACTTTCCCTTCTGCCTTGACGATGAGTGCATCATAGCAGCGAACAGCCTGGAGAGAAGAGCAAGAGCACCTCAGTTCAGGATGACTTAACAGTTGATAGTTCTATGTATATCATACAAAACCATGAAGTTCTAAAATGTGCAGACATGCCGAACAGATTTGATCACAACTTGTCTGAAAAGAGAACAGGCAGCATAGTATATTCCAGTGAAAAGGATATGTATGTTAAGGCTGTTTTGCATTGTACCAGTACTATGTTCAAATATGGACTGGTCCATCACTATTCATCAACAGCTAAGCAAATTTCTCCAGGTAACCCAGGGTCTCTTGACAGACTGCACAAAAAACATGTCAAATTAAACTCGCCATGAAGTAAAAGCAATAGAGGGCGAGTCTGTCATGTTTTAGCCACAAGACAATGATAAGTGCAGTGTATTGGATCTTTGGGTCCGAGGGCTCCACCGACTTCCCCAAGCACATATACAGTTTTGGTTGAATTGTTTTCTGCGGGCGTAGAGTGTAATGGCTGGCTAAAGTGGAAGTTGGTTTTGTTTTTAATTCATCACAACCCCCAGTCAGAAAGTCAAATCTCTGGTTTTGTGGCTCTGAAATAGCTATGACACTCAAGATGAAACATGAAAATCATAAACAAATGGAACATAACTACTTCAAAAGAGTGACACCATATTGGAATTGATGTATTTGTATCATGATGAGTCAGCACTTCTTGAAGCGGGCACTGACACACACAACTGATGAGATGCATGCTATCCAAGAATGCACACATTAAAAGTCATTAAAGAGATAACTCTGATATGGGTGGTTACGTTGCAGCGACTTAATGTCATTAGCATGCGACAGGACCACTGCACATGTGGTACTACTCTGGTGCAGCACTTCACAAACTCTCAGATTCTAGAGCCACAGTAACTGTACTGCTGCCTTCAGGAGGCCTCAGCAGGTTAATAAACTTCAGAATTTTTCTTTCATATAGTAATAGGTCAAACGTGCGCCAGTATTCTGTTACCTGCAATGACCCATAACGGATGCAGAATGAGTTCAGCACACTTTCTCCTTGGAGATTAATAAAGTATCTATCTATCTATCTATCTATCTATCTATCTATCTAAATAGTATTTCAACGTAGTTTAAATGTGTCTAAAGGACATAAGATACACCATGAAATTAGCATAGCATGCCAACAAATGTAGGACTTGCTAGAAGCCTGCCTAACACATCTAAATTAAGTGCAGTGACAGAGACCACATTTCCAAGCGTCAACACCATAAGCTCACTTTGCAGTAACCTCACACCCCATAAAATGCTAAAGCTCTATATACTTGTCTTGTGTGCATGCATACTACTACTACTAAGGTTTATTAATTGGTACCTACCACTGCCTTTATATTCAACTTTCTGTCTGCGTGAAAGCAATCAACTTTTTTAATGAATCCTACATCCCAACTTAAGGACTGTAACATCTAGTTCAAATAGATGAGGGTCTTTGTCAGTCCAAATTGATCAGACCCTCCTCTCTTACATGGTCACCAATGATTAGAAGCAGCAGGCTTTCTTCTGGTTATCAACAATTGTTTTGGTTTTTTCACTTTAGTTTTAAGGTGCTGCACAAATGGTTCTGCCCAATTAGTAATTTAGTTCTGACTATCTACCCGATTCTCGAAAAAACTCACTACTCTAAATTTTTATTTTAGAGTGAATGCTAAAGAAACAACTTTTACTTTGTGTCTGACTTGTATTGAGTGATTTTTGAAGGATCTATGCTACACAGCCAAACCAAAACCATTCATTGTGCTAAGCTAACTAGGAGTCAGTCCATTTCTGTGGGTCTCAGCTCCCTAATACACACACAGAAGAGAAAGGTGGGATGGAGAACAAGGGAATTTCCCAGAAAATTGCAGCCTGCCTTTAACTCAAACACAATGCATAAACTACATTGCTGAACACAGAATTTTTTTTGCCACACAATCAATATGAAATGATGTTCTGAATCATCCTGCACATTTGTAAACTAAGAGTATTGCAAGGAAAAGCATCCGATGTCTTTAGCCTTTTTAATCTCCACAAATTACACTCAGGACAGAGGGTAATAGGAAACTCACAGAGACTTGATGGGCTGGTGGAGGTAACGTTATCGAGAATGAACGAACTGGCCATCAGGTCATGTGCAAGTCTAGTGTCATGATGCAGAAACACCTGCCTCAGTGACTGGATATTCTCCAATGTTAGAACCATAACAAAAAATTACAAATAATAACTGATAGCAAGGTGAACCTAACCAGGATGTACACCCCCAGAACAACCATGTAGCAACCTGCCAGTAAACCCAGCAGCCTAAAAGCCACATGTTGAAGGCACAGCTCAGAGGCGTTGGACATGGGCTTCATATACACGGTTGATTTGTGTGCACTGAGCACCTACTTCCGCTTCAATCAATCAGCTGTATTATCTACACCCAATGTCTTTGTCGCCATTTCTAATTTCGCTTATGTGAAACAGCCTAGCTACTACCGCTAATTATCTAGCTAACGTTTGCTAACAATTTTCTTCCTATCCCCGCCATCTTGGACCAAGTCAAACAGCCATTATTTCGAACAACTTAACTACCACTGTATATGTATATATGGATGATTCCCCCTCCATGGCGTGTAACCGCTATGTACGAGTTAACAATGGAGGAACAGTCGCACCGGTAGCCGCTAACTAGCATGCTAGCCAAGCGAGCTGACGCACCACCCGGACTTCCAACAACCGTTATGAGAAAGACACACTTCCGTCAACTTAACGCCTCTCCTTTCGTTTGACCACGAATTAGGCACCTTTTGCTTTGGAGGCTGAGTGTCACGATGACAGTTTTGCAAGTTACATATTGAGGCAAAGTGTTAATTCGTGTCCTCACTTCCGAGTCCCTTAGTTTAAAACAGTCACGGGTCAAGACCAAAATTGTAACACGCAAACTAGATGTGTGTGTGTGTGTGTACAAGCTTCCTTCTCGTGTTTCTTACATGAAGTGACAAACCAAATCCCATACAATGGATGCAACACTATTGTGTAGCATGGAAGTTATTATCCCAGCAAACGAGGACACCACCGGTTCGAACAGGGTGGAGATTCATATTTATGTCGCACGTCGTTGTTTGTCAGTTTGAGGCTGTATGATATTGTTGCACACATGTATTGTAGTCGTGTTCATAATCCGAGCAGTGTATGGGTTATATTTTAATAACTAAGCTGCCATTCGCTGGTTCAGCTTTAAAGTTGACCAAATTGGACCCAGTGTGTGTGTGTGTGCGTGTGTGTGTGTGTGAGTGGCGACTAGCAACATAGTAAGAGCAGCGTGTAGCGGGGTCTGTACCACTCATTTCAGGTGGGATATGCACTAATGTTAATGAGAGGAAATAACGAGAGAGAGAGGCGACTGTATACATACTCGGTGGCATACCTTTAACAGCAAGGCCTTCGTTCTGGCGCCATCTTCTTGAAGCCTATGAAATCCAAACAGAGAACTGCAAGTAGAGGACAGACAACACAGGCGGTTCCGTGTTACTTGGGGACATTTGTTGTTCCAAATTGCGTCAAGGCAGATAAAAACCACAGAAAAGAAGCGGATATTTGTGTACACATAGTAGATTGTCTAACCTGTCAATTCCGACCAAGCTCTCTTTCTCTTGCGCTGTAAGCGTCGGAAAGTCCTCTTCGATTTCGGTGGCTTTTCCCGACGCCATTTTCTCCTCGTCATTACCAGCAACGCCGATACTCCGAGTAGCAGCAGAGGCGGCGGCGGTGAGCGACACTCCGCTCGATTTCATGGAGAAGGAATTGAAATATCAGCGGGACCGAGCAACTCCGGCGAAATGCAATAGCACCAAAGTGCTGTACACCGTATCCAGGACTAAAACGGGGCGTAGCGTAATTCTTGCCAAATCCTCAAGGAAATGATCCCTTCAAGTTACCTTCCACCCGCCTCATTGTACATCAAAACACAGCGTGTATTCCCGTGCCAATGTATGCATGAAGTTGATGCGATGTTGGGTATGGCGACTGAGTGTAACTTGATAATATCGCAAACTTCCCCAACCATCGGCTCAAAGTTGTTGTAATTGTGTCACATAGGAAAACGCACGCCGCCACTGTCGACACGCCTTCCCCCTCCTTTGTCCAATGAATGCCCGGCATATGTGGTCAGGTGACTGTCTCCAGTTGATGTATTGCGAACACGCGGACGAACACGCACACGCAAGCATCAAACGGACCACCGAGATCCACCTCAAGACACGTGATTGGTCCATCATGCTGTATTATGATTACGTAACCGCATTTTAAAGCAGCCTATTGGCCGGAAAACCTGTCAGTTTTCTTGATAGGGTGTCAAGGGTGCTTGTTGCAACGTTGCACATATACTGTACTGGAGATAGATAGATAGATAGATAGATAGATAGATAGATGTCATTCGGTTTTAATTGTCATGCCATTTGTAAAATAAACAGGCCCAATAAGCATTTTTAAAAAAACTAAAAAGATAATATAAATCCCAGAGTCCTTCATATTTCGTTTAGTTTTTTTCAGAATTTGATAAGGTGGCACAGTTACACTTTTTGCAGGATGTCAGTTTGGTGCAAGTGAAGTTTGAAAAAAAAATCCAGAGGTAAAGACAGTGCAACAAAGAAAAAAAAAAATTTTTACAGCACAATATGTGTTTGCTTTTGGCCCACGGCCCCTCGTTAAGTTTCAGCTTCTACAGAAACAGTTTTTTGCTCCCAGATCTAGAGAAATAGTTATGAAGTTGCAGAGTGTAACCTCTGATCATACACCTCCATTTCCAAGTGTGATGGGAGAACCTGTGGTAGCCTTGAATTATACTTTATCCTCCATTTGTCATCATTTTGCCTGTCAAATTTCTTATCGCAGGACATATTTGGCCTGCACCCACAATTACTTGATGAGAATCAGAAGAAATATTAATCTCTTTTGTTAGTTTATTACTAAAAGTGCAGTGATTCAATTCCCCATAGATCATGAAGTAAGCTCTGGAATGCTGAGTGTCATATCAATAAAAGGGATTACATCACATGCAGTGATCAGTTTAACAGAGAAATGTTAACAACAACTGCATAGACACATGAAATATGGAGATTTGATGAAATGTTCTGTCATGGCAACATGACCAGGGTGGTCCAGTCAGTTACAGAACTTATCTACCTGTAACATTTTACATTCAGCCTATGAATGCAAAGACTGTTTTTTTGTTTTTGTTTTTTCATGTTTGACTACAGTACAACAGCTTCATCCACTCAGTAAATGGATATTGAGGGTTCATTCCCGAATTAAACTATGGTCATGAATATTTATGTATTTTTGCCAATAATCCATTATACATTATACACACTGGACTTTTAAAGGCTGCAATGGACTGGCGACCAGTCCTGGGAGAACCCTGCCTCTAGACTGAAGGTAGCTGGGATAGACTCCAGCCCCCCATGACCCTTAACAGGATAGGCGGTATAGAAAATGGATGGATGGATGGATGGATGAACATTTTAAGGACAGGATGATAATATTAAAAGTACACTGTGCAATGATTGTTCCTGCTTCCTTTTCACATTTGCTGTCAGCTCGTACTTTTTATGCCAATTGTCTGCTGTGTTTTTTTTAACTGTATCTAAGGTATTTATCCTTCTTTAATTAATAAAGAGGTGGCATTAATATAAAATAACTTTTATTAAACATCTTGCAACTTGGATTTCCAAAATTTACATGTATACAGACCAAAAAATACTGCAAGAGGATTTTTTTAAAGAATGTATTTTTCAACTTAGATGATTACTATATCAAAGAGATCGCAGAGCCTTTTTCTTTTCCCCCCTTATTCGAGTTTTCACACTTTAATTCAAACCATGAATGACCATCATTAAATAATTATTTTTAAAATGTAGCAAAATAGGAACTTAAATTCATTTGAAAAATGTATGTAAATGTTTAAAGAAACAAAGGCGTAATTCAATTTTTACTGCACTCATATTAATCTTCTCTAGCATTATTACTGACACGTTATTTTTCCCCCCAATTTTCGACTAACCTAAACACAGATTTAATTGGTTATTATTTTTTAATCACTGTTACCAATTCTGTTACTTACACATCAGCAAAGCCACATGTCCCATGTCTATTTGGTCATTCCACAAAATACACAACCAACAATAGTTCTAGTCAACTCCCAGTACAACTGTCAGTACATAAAATAGACTGTTTGCACTGCTATGTATGGAAGTAATACTAAATACTGTGTGTTTAGCTGATGCTATTATTTTTAAAAAAAATGAAAAAGAAACACCATTTTGAATTAGTAAAGGTAATTAATTCAGATTTATTATTGCCTTCAAATTTGTGCTTTTTTTTTTTAGTTTTAGAGTTATATTTTGATCAGAATTTTTGTTATAAAATCTAGGCTTTCGACTTCCCGGTCATGACCTGTCTCCTACATTACCCACAGTGCAGTTCGGTTTGACTCAATTCATCTCACTCACGCAGCTGTAAGAATCTTGACACAACTTTTTCAGCTTAATATGTCATGGTAGTCCTTGAGACGTAAGTTGACTTTGGTAGGTAGGTGTAGTTGCTCTTTGTTTTTTTTCATTACTGTTGAATTGATACTATGAGGACGTGACGTTCCTGTTTGTAAGTGATGTTGTTTCATAAGCAGGCGTGTCTGATGTCTCTATTTCTTTCATCATCAAATTATGCAAATTACGCCGGACGTGGAGGCAGACGAGGACAGATCCGTGTTATCCAAAATGGCGAACCGCGACAAGGGTAAGCAGGCCTGTTCTCTAATTGCACGTCATTTAGCCGCCTCGTGTAAACTCCAAATACGCGCGCTATCTGCCGTTTTAAGCTTTTCAACAGATTTGGTTGTCCTTACAACTTTTTAGCACATTTTCGCTGACTTGTTTGCAAGTGTGAGTACCGTTAGCCAACTTTTCAAGGTGTTAGCTGATTCTAGGAGCATCCTAACCTCTCGTTAGCCGTCAATACGCCTAGTTAATAGTTAACTTAGCGCTGCCCTGGTTAAACTGACGAATGATGAAAACACCCGAAACGCTAACATAAATTAATGCTAGTGTACTTGTTATTAAGCTCTCACTCCCGCACATGCTGACTATTTTGTTTCCATGTGCATGAAGAACTGGAAGAGGAGATCTATGATAAGGTGGTGGACCTGACAGAGTACGCCAAACGCCAACGATGGTGGAACCGTTTGTTCGGTAAAAATTCTGGGCCTGTAGCAGAGAAATACTCCGTGGCTACTCAGATAGCCATAGGAGGCGTGAGTGGATGGTAAATATTCTCATTGACAACTCTTCCTCTCAGTTCTGTTGAGATTAATGTTACACAACGTTTTTATGTTAAACCTTCCCAGTAGTTATTTTTGGTTGTCACGAAGGAGCTTCTGTCCCCTTGTCAGTCTTTTCTCCTTCCTGAATTCAGAGCGAGGTGTCAGGCTACAGGATGCAGGGGAAAGTAATAACATTATTTATGTAGCACTTTAAAAAAACAAACATACAGTTTACAAAGCACTTTTGACAGACAAAGCAGAGAGCAGTAACACAGGGTAAGAACAGAAAGTCCCGGTCATTTACTCAGATCACTCAATGAATTCATTTTATCTGTGACTAAAACACTGCTAACTTGCTAAAAGTAGAAGGATACATTTAAATGATAACATGCTATCTTAAAGTTAAGAAATATCTCTCTGCTCACTTTGCTCAAAATTCTAAAACAATATAAAAAAGGGAATTAAGTCCATTGATTTTACAATGGCTTCTTGTAATTTTTCTGCTAACTCAGGCTTGATGTTGTGGTTGTCATCCCTAATAATCCTGTTGGCAACAACCTGTAATGTTTATGGGTATACATCATGATGGTGTGTCTTTGTAGGTGTGCTGGATATCTCTTTCAGAAGGTTGGAAAAGTTGCGGCTACAGCAGTAGGGGGAGGGCTCCTGTTGTTGCAGGTGTGCTTTTATTGTGATGTATAAACATGAATGTGTTCATTGAAGATACGCATTTGTGAGATCCTCTCTGCATTGACTTCTCTCTCCTGGGATTCTCTCCAGATAGCTAACAACAGCGGCTACATCCAAGTTGACTGGAAGAGAGTAGAGAAGGATGTCAATAAGGCTAAGAAGCAGATCAAGAAGGGCACGAATAAAGCTGTCCCAGAGTTAGACACGTTTGTTGAGAGGGTGAGTTCTCGATTCTACTCACAAACACACACGCAGAGTGGCAGCATTCATGTTGTTTGATATGTAAGAATGCATCCTAGCCTTTTATGTATGTTACCCGTGAACCATGTTGTATCATTTTAAGATGTAATGTTTGCAGGGCTCTTGACAATCAAAAAGAATCTCAGTGAACTACAGCTGCAGAGTACCTCCATTACAGATCCACCTATAGACATTTTTTTCAGTTGCAGTCGGATTCCAATTCACATCTGCTGATGCTGATTTAATTTTGTTGAACATTAACTTTTGGGGGAGGGGGGTGGGCGTTATATTTGAAGTTGCATTTTCAGGCTGTAAAACAAAGTTTCCCACAGATTTTGTAAATACAAATGCATGAAACTTAAATGCATTCCAAAGTGATTTATTCAAACTGTATGTATGGATTAGTGATGTGTCTCATGGTACATTACAGTGATTTCATGCTCCAGTGCAAGTTATGCAATTGAACAAGGATTGGTACATGAATCAGTGTCATTATCCCAATATCTGATCTAATACTGGAGCAGGAATATTGCAGCACTTCATCATGTTTTCCCCTTTATTTAAATTAGCGTAGAGGGGGCATTCAAGATGGGAGAATGCTGCATCAGCTCCTGGTCTCAACATACCTCTGTAGTGACAGAAGTTCAGCGATGAAGGAGTTCTGTAAGAAATGGATCAGTAACTTTTTAAATGCGGGTCACAGAGGAGCACAGCGGGGAGCGGAACATCCTCAGGCAGGCATACAGTCTGAGGACGCTCCACTTTGTTCATAACCAAATTTGAGATGCTGATTCATGCTGAATTTTTCATGTACATGTTTTGTTTTATCAAATCAATTTGTAGAGGAATTATTATTAGGGAAATTACAGATTCCTGGATATCCCCAGGGACTTCTATTTCTTTGTTGACAGTCCTTAAAAACGAATCCCTGTGCACAAATCTACGAAGGGATTATAGCCTCCTCAACAAAATAATATGCACTGTTAACATATTGAAGTGCACAATCTGCCTGTAGGCTAGCTGTTGCTTAGTCTGCTCCAACTGGCCTGAAAATAATAGATTACTCCTGGAAGGCTATTGAGAGAATTGTAACCAATGAGATATGAATGATATATGAATGGATGATTGGTCTGACAAGAGACCATCGACCAGCTGACCAGAAGTCTACAGCTCTGAATGACTGAAGGGCAAAATCTTTGTACTTACCGTCAAACATATTAAAGAGATGTTCCAGCTTGTTTGTTGGAGAATGAGCTGCGGGCGTACCAAGTGTAATGGAGAGCTGTATGTTTGGCACCAAATGTTACTACTGTGCACGCACTGAAACACGGCATTTGTCTCCCTCAGTCCACAGAGTTTGTGAAGAAAAACATCGTGGTCACAAGTGGTTTCATCGGAGGGTTTCTGCTGGGCCTGGCATCCTAGGTTCTGACAAATGACAAGAACCTGTGTCATCGCGATATCATGAAGAGCTTCAAGGGAAAAGTGATAAACTGTTGCTCAGCATGTCAACATTTCCCATTAGCTTGTATCTACAGACGGGTGACAAATTACAGGATCACCCTCAAACAGTGACCTCTACCACCATGATCAAAATACCAAATGAGGGAATATTTTATTGGAGAGCTTTGGGCCTCACTTGGGAAATGTTCATAAAACACTTTTTTTTGTACCTGGCAGTCACACTAGCTTGCCAAGACTTCCAACAGATGTCAGATTAAACGGTTACAAATAGCCAACAGGTGTTGCTTTCTGTCTGTAAGACTAAGTAGAGGGCTAAAAAAGTTCAAAGACGTAATTTTTACATGAAGATTTTATGATTGAGACTTAAGTGTTCCTCCCTCCAGTACAGATTCACACACTCAGTCCCACCTCATCTCCACTGACCCTCATTGTGAAGGCAAGAGGGATGTAATGAAGAAGAGCTCTGGAATGCACTTGACCTCATTTTAATAGTCAGCATTGCCAAGAGACATAAATGGCAATACTGTAATGAACAATATACTGCTCAAAAACACTAGTAATGTATTGGTATTTATTTATTAAATGTTCAATGTGCTCACCTCCAGGCTGTCTCGCCAGTGTTCCAGGGTTTTCTCCCTAAAACTGAAGTACTTATTAAGCCACTGACTAAATGCCACCTTACTTAAACAGTTAATTTTGACTGGTCCTTTAATTTGTCACCCGTCTGTCTCTCTGCATAAACTGCACACCCTTTTGTCTACTCAAATACTGTACCTCCACAAGACATGCACTGTCAGTATGGACGTAGATCACAATGCCCATTGAGAATATTCCATTTTACAGCTCGAATAGAATGCATCATGCAGAGTTTAAAATAAGTTCTGTTAGAATGTTGTATTGATATAATTTTACCTATAAGACTTTGTACAACAATCAAAGGTAACTGGCAATGCTGTCCCTTGTTGCCCAGTAGGACAGTCCGAGCAGCTACGTGTGTACATATATTCACCTTCAGTGGCTAGTGGTTTCCAAAGTTGTTGCCTGTGTCATATTTACCAATAATGAATCATATTCAGAAGGTAAAACTTGAATTTTACTCTCAAGTGCTGATTATAGGGGATTGGTATGCCTTTATTGTAGAGGTGACACGTGTGACAGGTTATGTCAGCCTCCCCCTTATCTTTTTTTAATGTATTTTATTAAGCAATAAAATTATGCTTTAGGTAATGGATGCTGTGGTTTGTCCTGTTTGATGAATAAATAAAAAGCTGTTTATCATTACAAGGAGTACCTTGATTTGATCTTAAAGAGGGTGATATTTCATTTTCTGATCTTGATATTTCAATATCTGAACAATAAATGAGAATATTCAAAGTGTTTGATACAAAGACTTGCCTCAAATTTTAGATACATTTCAAAGATATTTGTGTGGCGGTTCTTTACTAAAGTCTCACATTTTAAGCCATGCCAGTGTCGGACAGCAGGTTTATTTCGCTGTGTCCTTCCATTTAGGACTTTATCATAGGACCGCCCCTCATCAACGTTTCCATGGCTACCATCAACAGATCTTTTCAACTGGACTGTGCTGACCCACTCAAGTTTTACAAATTACTGCCATGGCGTTACCGTTTCTACCTGGTAATTCTCCAAATAAAAACGTAAGTGTTAAATTTGTTCACTTATGTTGACTGATGAGTTCTTGAAATGATATTTAAATTGATTTAACTCCGGTTCTTTAATCTATGCTAAGTTTTATTAGCAAAAATATCAGTCCTGTGGGAGGCCGGCCAACGTACTTAGCAATTAAATATGTGCTGAATGAGTTAACAGCAGAAAGACAATTGTGTTCATTTGAAATAGCCAGAAGAAATCTGAAAGCATGTAGCTATGATGTTAGCTTCCTGCTGATAGCATGTAGCTATAATGTTAGATTACTGGAGCATTTTCCCCTAATTATTTCGCAAATCGTAGTTATACTCAACAGCATTTCTACAAAGTTTTCCATAAATTCTGACGCGGTGTGCCATCATGTTCATAGATTATTAATCTTAGTCAGATTAATTTTAGCATCTGTGTGTGTGTGTGTGTGTGTGTGTGTGTGTGTGTGTGTGTGTGTGTGTGAAGTAGCTTTTTTTATAGAGCATGGAAAACATCTTCCTTCTGTGTTCCAGGTGCTTAAGGATCGATTCCATAAATCTCAACATTTTGACTACAACAATGGAGTCCCTATGCTGGTGGGGATGGAAAAGCTCAGCATTGGAGGAGAGCTGCTAACCAACCAGCAGATCAGACCCAAATGTTCTGTCTACCCCACTGGAGAGGGCAGTGATGTTCCATCATGGGTGGCTTTTGACAAACAGGTTGATGTGGGATTTTACTCATTTGTCAATAAAGCATAGCTCAAAATATCTATATAGCGACCTTGATTGGGCATTTGCAAGAGATTTATTGGTGCTAGTGCTTGTTCTCATTAAAGCATTCTAGAAAAGCCTGAAATCAGTTCAATTTTGTTGTGTAAATCTCATTGACAAAAATCCACTTGGTTCCTGCAGGCTCTGTGTTTTGAGGCCTATTTTCAGGAGGTTGTTCCTGAAGCTCAGAACGAGATGTACAGAATCAGAAAGTGTAAGATCTACTTCTACCTGGAAGATGATACAATACAGGTGGTGGAACCCGAGTACAAGAACAGTGGCATTCCTCAAGGTGTGGTGTCACTGGAAAAGATATGTTTTTATTTCACAACCACTTTTCTGCATTTGACACTGTAATCTGCCACATAAAAAAATCAACCAAAGTTACGCTTCCCTCGTGTATGTCAATCCTTGTTGTCCTCTGCTGCAGGAACACTTATTCGCCGTCAACGTATCCCACTGCCCCCCCCAAATGGTGACCAGTTCTTCAACAGCTTCCATTTCAACATTAACCAACAGATGGTGCTGTACTCTCGTATATTCACTCTGACCAACTGTGACCCTTTCACGAGGAACTTTCTCACAAAACTTGGGGTGCGTTTAAATGACCCTGTGACTGTACCTGATGACCCTTACTCCAACCTGCGAGAACAGGTAGGCTGCTGTTTAGTTATATTTCTAATTTTCTGTAGGTGTTCTTATTGAATGATAACAACAGTCGAGAATTATATTTATCATGAATTCATACAGAACACAGATGTCAGCCCAGTTTACCAACAGGTTTTGTTATTCTAACTAAAGAGAAGCTAATCATACTGTATGTGAAATGAGAGTAATAAAATCATTTACAATAAAATCATTGGAAATTCATTATTATTTGTTATTTATTATTTATAATTGTGAATGATGATACTTGGTTTATGATTGAAAGCATAAGATAATGGCATGGTGCTCTGTAACGGCCCACTTTACAAAAACCCAAGGGCACTTATTATTTATCTTACAATATTAAATAACAGCCTTGTATGCTAGAAATAGGAAATGTATGGAATATTTCAACAGGCTTTTTTTCTTTTTTTCAAGCAAGCAATTCATGGCACTCAATCAAAAAATTAAAAATTAATTTTAATTGAAATTATTTACAAATAGTAATTATATCATATGCGTTTTCGTAAAGTGACACTTAACGTGTTTATTACTGTATTAATGTTCCCTCATCCAGATGGAGGAAAGTATGAAGCCGCTGCGGCCATATGAGAGACGTGACTCTCTGAAACAGTTTTTGGACCATGACCGCAAAGTCCTGCGTTTCTTCTGCTTCTGGGACGACACAAAGTCCATGTTCGGGGATGTACGGCAGCTCATCCTGCATTATTTCCTGGCTGATGACACCATAGAGATCTTGGAGGTCACCTCCCCAAACTCTGGCAGAGATTCCGCTTCCAAATTCCTTCGCCGCAGCAAACTGCCAAAGGTGAGTTGCTCAAGAAGAGTCCCCTAGGTCATGGACATTCCTGAGTACTTACATCCCTCAATGGACAACCTAATCAATTCTGATAGATAAGATATAATTTCAGCTGTTTTAATTTTTATTCCAAACTGAGAAGGTTTGCAATGCCTTTCTTTCTGGTTGGATGACCACCACCACCACCATCATCAAGACTTCATCGACTCTGACAGGACTGCTGTAGCATCCAGTCTCCCTCGAGCAGTTTGGCTTTCTCCCCCACTTACTAACTGAAGCCTAATTTATCCTGAAAGACAGCCAGGCCTCAATCGTGTGTGTGTGTGTGTGTGTGTGTGTGTGTGTGTGTGTGTGTGTGTGTGTGTGTGTGTGTGTGTTTACAGACCAGTTATTGTGTTTGTTCTGTTGCCTTTCATGAAATGTCAGCCCTAAAGGTTGACCAGAATCTGCCGTCCAATGGAAACTCAACACAAAGTTAATGACAGATAGCCCCCATCACACACACACACACACACACACACACACACACACACACACACACACACACACACACACACACACACACACACATATATACTCATTACTCAGTTTCTACTTCCTCTGCATGGTTGTTTATTCTTTGTCTGCAGCAAACCCAGTTGAAGCAGCCTGGACAGATCACAGATCGCACAGTGCTCAATGTGCTGGCTTCGTCAAGTCAGGGAAAACGCTACATACTGGACAATCTCAAAGTACGTCTCTAAGTATGGCTCAATCATGCTCACAACAAATCTTGTGCTGGGATGAAAACTAGTAAAAATTAAAAATTAGATGATGTCTGGGAATTGCTGCATTGACAAATACGGATGAAACCAAAACTTTGTGGAGACCTTGGTCCAGTGGAGAGAGATTGTAGACAACAATGTTTTTTTAGTTTGTCTAAAAAAGTTAGCGCAGTGTGAGATCCATGGACAAATGCTTTTCTAACTCTAGGGGTAAAGAACTTGGCTGCCCTTACCCCTGTAGCACACATTTGGAATGAATTGGAGGGTCGTCTGCATGCCATCAGTCAACATCAGTGCCCAACATGGTTGTAGCAAATCACTGCAGCCAGATTCCAAAGTATAGTGGAACTCATTCCCAGAAAAGTGAACATTAATGCAACTGGAATAAGATGTTCATTACTCACATCTGGGTGTAATGATGGGATGTCCACACACAAGCAGGTGTGAACTGGGGTTATTTACAGCTGCGTAATATCTCAAAGAAGCTGAGCCAATTTCAATAAACTCAACAAGTGTGGTCCCCTCCCTCTCTGTCCTCTCTCTGTTCTCCTGCAGACAGGAGCTGTCCAGGAGGAGTTCTGTAAGGACAGAGATCTAATGCTCGGTGGGGAGGTGAATGTGTGGGGCAGGAGAGTGATTATCTCAGATTGTGATGACTTCACCAAAGACTACTATCGCTCCAAATATGGGATAGGTAATCAGTACTGCTTTTATCCAAGCAAAATTGTATTATATGATTTACATTTCTTTTTTGTGATGTCAGTGCTATAGCCCCCCTACTAGGGTTGCTGAAATTACCATTTTTAAGTGTCAGTTTCTTTTCAGTGGAAGAAGGGGGTGTCACTGAGATAACCCTTTCTTCCCTAACACTCCAACATACATTTTTTTCCCTGTGGTCTTTGCTGTAACCTGTAAAAGTAACAAGAGCACCTTCAGTATATGATTATTAGACACATTCTTAACTAACAGCTATCTAAGCATTAACTAAATATAAGTTATGTACCCATACTATGAAGTGTTACAATTTTTAATCTCATGTTACTTGTGTATTTTCTAATGCTCATGCTTGCATTACAATAATCCAACCACTTGGTGGCAGTAAGATCAAGTGTCATATCTTTGTGACCATTTACTTTGGATGGAGATAATTGGTACAAGAAGGGACAATGTCACTGTCACACAATATATGTTTAGTCTGTAATGTTGGTGCAGCTTGTAAGAAATGATCTAGTCCCCTCAGTCCCCTTGTTGATGGATGTTCTGCACAGAACCAGTAACAGAGTCCAGAACCACTGTCTAGCTGACATTAGATACCAGGGCCTCCAGTGCTGGTATTCCTCCCTGCCTCCACAGATGAAGGCATTGGGGACCACAAGAGGCACACTGCTCCCCAGATGGAGTAACCCAAGCTGGCTTGGGATGAGTCTGCCACCCTGGGCAGGGTTTGGGGCTCTGTGCATTAGTCGCGGTAGTAAAGCAGGCCGAGCCCCCATTGACAGTCCATTATGATGGAGGGTCCTGTCGGACTGTCAGAGGTCATCTCAGGGTTACAGTCAGCCCAGGCTGCCATGATCTTTCATGAATAGATTACCTGTAACCTTCTGATCATTTCAGCTCTCCTCCTGGTTTTCTTTCTTCTTTTAAGTGTTTTGTCTTTTGTCTCTCCGTCTTCCCCTCAGAGGACTTCACCCCAGTGCAGTACAAAGCTCCCGCAGCCCCAAAGCCCCCGAGGCTCGTACCTCCCTATAATGGCTTTGGCTCAGAGGAGGACTCACTAAGCTTCTGCCAGGGCTTGCTGCCCAAGCCCCCGAAGAAAGATTTCCACAAATTTATGGAGAAAGACAGGTTGGATAAGTTGCAGTCACAGTCACAATCAAATTATACACTGGAATATTTGTGTCTGTGCTCCCGCATTTCTACTGTGTGTCTCCGTAGATGTGGCCTAGACAGTGGTGTCCTGACTTTCCGCGCCAAAATGGTGACCACCGATGAAGTTGACAGAGATAGAGTGTTCTTCATCACCTTCTACCTGAGTGACGACTCCATCAGTGTGTATGAACGACCACAGAAGAACTCAGGTAAAAACAAGTTTCCTCCCACAACATGAGATACACATCTATAACTCTTGTGCTAAATGTTATATTTGTCAGATTCCGTTTCCATCTCCAGAACCTTTTTGCAACAGATGGCGTTTAGCTCTCAGGGATGGAGATATTCCCGTCAATGTAAATCAATATTTAACAGTATTCCTTGTAAGAAAAGCCATAGCTTCTGGAAGTTTCCAAATAGCTGAAATAAAGCAAAGTCTTTGCAGTGAAGGGAGAGGCTGGAGCACCCCACCCTGGTCTTGAACTGGGGTCTACAGGGTACCACATCAGGTTGTGATCACAGTCTGTGAGAATGTTTACAATGCCAAGTAGGGCCAGATGTTGGGGTCAGTGTATATTTTTTTGTACCTTCTGGACCTGGGTTCAAGACCAGGGGTTTGAATCCTACCCTCTCATAACTGAATTCAGTTTTGAATGAACTCATTGGGGGGGGGGGGTGACTCGAAGTAGAGTGGCAGTCTAGCAAACAAAGGGTAGCTGGTTAGATCCTCATTTCCCCTGGTGATCATGTCCAAGTATCCTTGAGCAAGATATGGAACCTTAACTGCTCCTGATGGCCCTGTGAAGGACTGGTGACCTGTCCAGGGTGAACCCCGCATCTCACCCAATGTCAGCTGGGATAGGCTACAGCCCCCCCGCGACCCTTAACGGATAAGCATTATAGAAAATAGATGGATGGCTGGATGGATGAACTAATTCAAAATTATTTAAAAATTATCTCTAGTGTTTTTACATAGTAAATCCAGATAAATATATGAACTATTTAAGCTGAAAGAACAACTAGTTTTTCAACAAAGTCAGTCAAGTTAAGAATTATTCACTATTCCTTCTGTCTTCTCTCCTTCTCTCACAATATGTCCGCCAGGTATACAAGGTGGTAAGTTTCTGGAGCGTGGTCGTGTGAAGAAGCCGGACCAGGAGTTGTTTAAGAGCAAGCCATCTGAATACTTCACAGCTCAGGATCTGTATGTCGGTGCTACCATCTGCCTCAACAGTTGGCACTTCCAACTTCTGCAAGCTGATAAATACACGTTGAACTACATGGAGAAGCATGCTGAGGAGGTGTGGAGTTTTCTAACGTTAATGTGTGGTCTTGTATTATAGCCAGAGCTGTGTTGTCAGTTAGCTTTTCTTTAAACAATATTCATTGTAATAGTGTTGTGAAGTTCATGTGATCTCTGTGTATAATTGTTTAAAGTTCCCCAAAGCCAATGTTGGCAACATCCTCAGTAAACTACGTTCGGCTCCAGAGGAGAAACGGAGTGAGATGAGGAAGTTTTTGGCTCTCAGTGATCCTACGGACACTGGCTTCATCCCCTATGAGGCATTCAGGTACAGTTGCAAATGAGAGTTGAATAAATTCCCCCTTTGCAAGGATTTAATTTGGTGACAAAACCTGCTTGGTTGGACAAAAGCCCCCAAGGTGGGTCCACTTTTATGATGTGATGACCCTAAATTCCTCTCCATTTACTGTGATGATGGTGCTAAAATGCAATTCCATTTAAGATGATAGTACTAGCACACAGTTATACAGTGGTGCAATCAGAGCGTCACAGAAAGACGGACATACATGCAAATCTGCTCTTTGTTAAAAAAAGTCAAGAAAAAGCCTTCAAATATTGGCGTTGAAGTGGGCTATGTGAGACATAAGTTTGTCGTTTCTTTGTGTTTATATTTGTTTGTATGCGTGGCAGGGGCCTGCTGATGGATTTGCAGTGCGGGTTCACGGAGCATGAAGTGCTGGTGCTGGGCCGATGTTTCTCTGAGCCCAAGCAACCTGAGGAGGATGTGGGTCTGATGCTGGCTGTGGCCCAGGACTTTCTCAAAAAGAAGAACTTTGAAAAGTTCCTTGACATGAGCAGAGCTTTCGCACACCATGACCAAAACAAGTAGGTTGATGCTCACACAGAACACAGTTGTTGGCTGAATGAACACACACACGCACGCATGCACTCCGGCAGATAGCGTCACAACAAGACCTCAATCGTGCAGCCAGTGGCCCCATATCTCAGAACTGCGATTAGTTCCAGTCATGTGAGAGTGGAGTATTGGAACCAGATGGACCCACAACATCTGTATGACATGGAGCTCCACAGAACACACACACACACACACACACATACACACACACACACACACACACACACACACACACAGAGTATCGCTCCTTATTTCCTCCCATTAAATCACAGATTGTCACTGTTTTTTCTTACTACTGGTTATACGCCTCTCTCAACACTGACTTCACTTTGACAGAATTCTTACACAGTTTTTACAACAGCAGTAAATGTGTATTCAGTTGTGAATCGGGCTGTCACTTTCACAACAAGACTATCATGTGTAGTGATACACTTGCTCTATCTGTGGACAGTTGTAACAAAATAATAGTAATATTAAATAACTTATGGCCAGTGAAATTAAACCATATAAACTTAAAATATTGTAAAGCCTAACATCTGAATGTGTATTCATTATTACATATTAGAGGCGGCACGGTGGTGCAGTGTTTTGCACTGTTGTCTCACAGCAAGAAGGTTCTGGCTTGAGCACGGGATCTTTCTGTGTGAGTCTGCATGTTCTCCCTGTGCCTGAGTGGGTTCTCTGCGGGTACTCCAGCTTCCTCCTACAGTCCAAAGACATGCAAGTGGGGACAAGGCTCATTGATACTCTAAATCACAGGGGTCAAACTGATCCAGTAAAGGGCTGTGTGGCTGCAGGTTTTCATTCCAACCAAGGAAAAGCACACCTGATTCTACTGAAATCAATCAAGCTGTGTTCACACAGCTCATTGGTTGGATCAGGTGTTGCTTTTGCTTGGTTGGAATGAAAACGTGCAGCCACACAGCCCTTTACTGGATCAGTTTAGGACCCCTGCTCTAAATTGACGGTAGGTGTGGCATGAATGGTTGTCTGTCTATATGTGTTGGCCCTGTGATGGACTGGCGACCCTTCCAGGGTGAACCCGCCTCACGGCTAAAGGCTGCTGGGATAGGCTCCAGCCCCCCGCAACCCTTAACAGGATAAGCGGATGAAAACGGATTGATTGTTACATATTAGTAACCATACATCTATTCATCAGCTTTCAATTGTTTATCTGAAGTTGGGTCGCAGAGGAGGCAGTTCCAGCCCTGGCCAAGTCACCCAGTTCTCACTGGGGGATCCCAACATGTTCCTATGCCAGCATGGACATATAATCCCACCACCTGGTCCTTGGTTTGCCCCCCATCCTCCAATCACGGATGACTGAACATCTTGACTTTTTCCCAAGGGAGACACCTGCCATCCTCCTGTGGAAACCCATTTCAACTGCTTGTATTTGCAGCCTAGTTCTTTCAGTCATGATCCATATTTCCTGATCATAGATAAGAGTAGGAAAGAAGACTAGCTTGAACATAAAAAGCTTGTCATCATGACAGTGCTCAACCTTGTGTCTCTAGGTTGTGCACACAACCCTTGAGTTCACCTTGTCTATTCTAACCCTAACCCTTTAAAGTACACACTGGTACTGCTATTTTTCAGTGTGCACAGTAAGGACTACCCTCCCTTCCACATGCAGTAGACTGCGCTGTGACATGTGTTGGCTTAGCTGAAGCAAATTAATAATCAATGGTGCCACAAGGTCAAGCTGCCTTATCTGTTCATATGACCATGTTGACACCCTCAGATAGTGTCAGATTGTTCATCATCCCAGTAATCAAATGGTATGACAGGAATGACCCTCTGGACCATCTGGCATCACATTGGAAAACAACTGGTCCTAGAGGACAAGCGTTCCCTGTCTCTCACACACACACACACACGCACACACACACTCACACACTCACACACAGTCACTGTGACACAAATTTAGTTTGAGACATTTTCTATAAATAAGCTATTGATCAAAACATTTTTGTCTCTTTTTTCATGCTAGCTCATGTTGCTTCTAATATTTGCCACCAGCAGCAACCTGAGCTAGCATGATCTCATGTGTTTAGCATGTCAGCACTAACTAATGATGCCATCCAGCTCAGCTGTTCCTGTGAAGTTATCAAAATATCCCAAGTGTGGATATATGGATTATTGTCAGTTTAGAGAAGCATTGTTTATACATCCCACTACAATTATGTAAGTGGCTCAACCAATCCAAAACCCCAGTTTGACAATTGAGGCCTCCCGGGCTTTCACTTCAATGACATACCTGTGTCTCTCTGCTTTACTGTGTGTTTCCAGAACTGGCCGTGTCCCCCTCAAAGAAGCAAGAACCATCTGTAAAGCCTTCCAACTTCCCCTGCCTGAGAACTTACTCAGAGTTCTGCTCAGCAAGTAAGAACTCAACTTTGAATGGCTGAAGTTCCCTCAGCATTTTTAGACTGATTTGTTTTCACTGATCTTAAATATAGACCAGTTCTTTTCTTTGTGTTTTAGACTGCAATGTAAACCAAATTTCTGAAATCAATTGGGCCCTCCTTGTTATCCCTAGGTGAATAGACCTCCTATTTATAATGTGGATACACATGTGCTCTAGGTTTGCAGATGGTGATGAGATTGACTACCACGCCTTTCTGGCTGGCATTGACTGGTTGGAACATTCTGCTCCCCCAGTAATCTCTGCAGACACTTTAAAGGTAGGAGGCACCAAGGACAGTAATGCATAAATACAGCAGTTAGAAAGTCCTCAAAGACAGCGCATTCCTCATGCAACAGTTGCTGGAAACTCACCTAATTTTCATTCCATTTTTTGTGACGTTTCCCAAGTTTGCTTACAACTGGCTGGACTCTTAAATGAAAAATTCCATCAGAAAGAGAGAGGAGCACATACACACACACGGGTGGTCAAAAAGGAAGGAAGTAGCTGCTTGTAGGTCCTTTGTTCTTTTCTTTTGCGTTTGTATATTTCCTATGTAATGCTGATTTAACATGCTTTGCCAAAGCCTGATCTAAATGGAACCAGGTGAGGTATGTGTGTGTAGACACACAGTGTACTTCATTCTGTTTTCTTCTCTTTGTTAGTTTCCAGCTGTTCTTTGTCTCACTGGGTTCTAAACTCAAACTCATCATGTCATTTCTGCTCAGCTACTCTGCAATCCTCAATAAGCTCCATGGTAAACCCCCCCAAGAGGCCAGAGAAATGCCTCTAAAAGGCTCATTGCATTCGTGAAGTCATAATGATTGTCTCACAACTGCAGAGGTACAGATACTCATGTAATAAAAGACTGGTAAAGTACTGATTCAATCTATTCACTCAAGTAAATGTACAGAGGTATATTCTCTTAAATGTACTCAAAAGTATAAAACAGAAAAGACTATAGTTTTCACACTTAAGTGATTTTCAGAAACACACAAATAACGTTTTAGCATGTGGCACCCAACATGTATGTGTTAACCACCACGTATGGTGGAGGGTGAACAAGTGGTTGTAAAAGTAAAAAAAATTGTCATAAAAATAAGTCATTAAGTATTGATACTCTACTTAAGTATAGAAACCAAGTATTTGTACTTCTGATCTCTCTTTACAGAATTTCTATCTATTTATCTATTGGGCGGAATGTGGAGCTTATAGAAAGAGAACCCCTATTTTTCTAAGTTTTTGAATCAGCGTTATTTACTCAAATCTTTGAACACACTGGAAATGTAAAATGTGTTTCAAGTTGTTTTAATTTCAGTTGAAGCAAAGTAAGCCAACTCAAAGAATAAGAAGGAGAGGTGCATCATTGTCAAAACTGAATGACTGTGTATGCTGAGTAGTGAGTTGTGTGTTCCTGTCGTCTCCAGTTTGATGTGAAGTCCAGGTTTGAGGCCAGCGAGCTCGAAAAAGTAAAGTACTCGTCCCTTCCGAAGGACGTATTCAACAGTGTCTCCAACATCGACCATCCAACAACTGCCACATCAGCATAGGTACAGGAGGAGGAGAGACGCTTCACCACCACACGCAATTAAACAACATGATGCATTAGCTAAACGTCTGTGTTCTAATTGTTTTTTTGTGATGGTGATGTGTGAAACGACTACAGTTTGTTTTCATGTGCTTGAATCATTTAGCCGGAGTGGGTTTTTTTTAGCAAAAGCAAATAGAAGCGCCTCAGCTGGGTCATTTGAGATTTAGGGGAGGAAAGATCTGACAACGCAGGTGCTTTTTGATGTTCTTTTTTTTGTTGTTGCGTTAATTCCTTCAAGACTTTGTAACGTAGCGTTCTGTTGCCTTGGAACCATATTTCACCCCTTGTCAGCGACACACACACACACACACACACAAAGAAACAACAGGTCTGCACCACATAGATATGAGAGAAAACCCCTCTTTGAACAAACTGTTCACAGACAGCTCCTAACTACTACTAAGACTCATGCACCCTCTGTCTCAGCAGAGGTGTTGACCCTACCGCTGTCCCACATATGACCAGACGTCAGCGGACATTAGAGAAGTGTTCTCTTAGAGGAATCCTGTTCTACCCTGCAGATGGTAGGCAACTTGTGCCATTTTGTTTGCTGATGTGGATGTTGTCAACAGTTTCACGACTGCTTCTCGTTGTTGGGTCCTTCGTCAACATAATTTCAGCAAGGTAATCCTCATGTCACTAGGTTGTGTGCACAATTTGTTGAATCTGAAAACATCCATATCCACAAGGGGCTGAAAAATAAGTCAATAATGCTAAATATTCATATGCACTGCTGATAAACATTGATATTTTCCTTGAAAACATTGACATAATATCACATAATATACAGAGATGGTCCAGTTGTCATGTATTCAAGCTGCTTATAATACATAATACAATAAAGCTATACTCAAAGTGTATTTTAGCGATCAAGTAGTCGCAAATATTTACCTGGAACTTATGAACATGTTTTTTGTTTTTTGGGGGTTTTTTTTGCATCACTTTTTTGTGACTCTAGAAAGCCGAAAGAGTTATGGCACCCCTTTTCCACCAACTAAAAACAACAGTAAAACAATTAAAAAACATCCATGTTCAAACAATGAAGCAGGTTGAATTCTTTGCTACTGTGAACCAGCACTGAAGAGTGCAAGCAACCTGCGCTACCCTGCATGAGTGACAAAGCGGGAGGCTACATCCAGCGTGTACGACTGGATGGAGAGGACATGGATTACACCATGTGATGCTTTAGAGAGTTTGTAAACAGACATTTTTGAACAGTTTAGATGTTAGTCAGCAGTCACCATTAGCTTTAAGCTAAGTATATATGGCTGCCTCCTTGGGTGTCACTCCACATGACAATTTTCCTTAGGAGTAGTAAGCTTATCAAGAGACTACTGGGAAAATGAGGCTGCCTTTGCGCTTCAGAATTCCAATTCACAAGTAACTACAGCCTCATTATATGTTTGGCCTTTACGACGTGGGGATGTTAATGAACCAGAGAAGACAGGTTGTTCAGGTTGCAGCACCACTGTAATCAGAACCAAATTCTACAAAGGGGATAAGTCAGACATGAGGTAATCACTCCCCTCTGTGTAACCAGCACAAGCGCACATCAAACACACTCCCCTCCAGACTCACCCCTTCACACTTCGCACAGAAACAGTGTATTACATCAACCAGAGCATTATCAGGTCCTCGCTGTCTGCTTTCACACTTACTAAATTATTAGTCGCCCACTAACAAAAAACACAGGGTGATGCGGTACGTAGAGCTTCCTTGGTGCACACATTTTCGCCTTCAGAAACAGCGGGAGAGAGAGCAACATGAAGGGACAAAGTTACATGCACACACACATACACATACACACACACACACACACAGACTCATACCCCTCCTTGTCTGACCTTCCTGTCAGTCATGCACCCACACATCCCATTTTCTGCCCTGTCATGCTTTGTGGCACGGCAACAGCCAAACACGTGGGTGGCATTCTCATCTTGGGCTTTGTAATCTGGTTGCGAAGACCATCATTGAGGATCAGGGGTCTCATTATGGAAAAATATTCAAACTGTCTTATATAAAAGGGATATTCTCCAAGAAAAAAAAGAATATTCAGTTGTTAAATACTCACCCTCGTGCTGATGGAAGGTCAGATGAAGTTTTTTCCCTCCACAAAACACAGTTGGAGTTTTACAGGAGAAGGTGTTTACAGTAGTTCCCCAAACTGCTGAAGTGAATATCGACCAGTTTTCAAACATTATATATATATAAAAAAAACACACAATAAAACCATAAAATGCTTCCATACTGCTGTTCCGAAGTAATCCAAGTCAGGTGTGATGGGTTGCATTCAGTTGAATTTCTGGTTTAGCTTCTTTACATAACAGCTCATTAATAACATGGTAGGAGAGGGCTAATAGTTTTGTATAAAAAAAGAGTTAAAATTAAACAAAAAAGATGGAATAAGTGGCAGTGATTTTAGAGAATGAAAAGTATATCATGCAGGATTCTAATGTCACAATTTATCACCTTTCACAACTTACATTAAAGAACAAACAACAAAACCACCATTTAAATGAAAAATATTTGGATCGAAGAAGGATCACACCGTGATGATGTGTCCTTGCAGCACGCCGTGTTTGGTTTGTGCGCGACTGCTATTTGTGTTTCTCCGTCGCTACAAAACAGAGAGAGAACATGGAGAATTGTAAAGAATCTCTTGTTTTCTTCCACTTAACTGCTGTTTTGCTCTGGATCACTGCACTGTAAAAACTGATATACAGGAAAGCCATAAATGTCTCTGGGGTTAAGAAGATCCCAGTGTGTTTTGTTCTCTTGCAAGCGTGTGTGCATGTGTGTGTGTGCATGAGCACAAGCATGCATACGTGCACGACGGGCTTAATGCAAGTCTGATGGAGTCATGGCTAATCTATGAAGTCTAAACAGATATCTGAGAACAAGAGGGGGAACGTCTCTGTTTACTGGCTGCCTGCCGCCCTTTTCTCATGACAACAAATCCTGAACCTGGAAGGCCACAGACTCTCACATCACAGAGCACCTGCATTCACATGGTGTTTTTCTCAGAACCGTTCCCCTGGAGCAGCAAATCTGGGCCGACAGTTCACTCAGAACCAGAGTACATATTTAAAACAGAATTTAACAGCATAAGTAGAAAACTTTGAAGACAAATGCTTGAGTCGTCTTCTGTTTGCTGTGCATTTAAGTCTTTAGGATTAAACCTTGCTCTATTTTAAGATATAACGTATTGTTGTTTTATTCTTAGAATGTCCTCCTTAAAAGTAACTTTCTTGAAAACAGCCGAGTCCAAACCTTTTTCCTTGCCGGGCCAAAAATTAAACTAATATCACTCTTCCACCGGATTATGTTATGAAAAAATATTCCAATAGCATTTTTGTTTTGCAAAAAAACAAAACAAAAGGCATAAACATTGATTTATTGTACATATATATCTATATATGTATACAGTATATAGGTATAGATATATATCTATACATACACATATAAATGTGTTTGTATTTATATATATATATATATATATATATATATATATATATATAAACATATATTTTTTTCTAAGTGACTTTTTTTATTTTTATCCCTGATGTTATTTTACTATCATGTTATTTAGTTATTTATCAAATTCGGCAGGCCAAACCAAACCACAACCAGGGACTCACTTTTGAGAGCATTTGCACCTGAATGATCCCTCAAACCTCCTCAGCAGTATAGTTTATGTTTCTAGAATGTTCTTATTTTCGAAAGGGTTAGGTTGCATTGAAAACACGCCCACTTTTATTACTTTTAACTGTAGCTGTAATACATATGGCATTGTGGGCACGTTCCCACAACCTTGACTATCATGTCGTGCAATTTCTAACAATGTTCTCGAGAAAATGATAAAGTTTAAAGAACTAGAAGTTCTAGAAGAAGAAGTTTTCAAACTACGTTCTTTTATTTTCTCAAAACAAAACCCTTTAAATGCAACATTCTAAGGATGTGTTGTGTTGGGGACGATGTAGGGGCAGCAGATCAGTCGACTGTTGGTGAATGAAACATTCAGCGACATCTCCAACACATCCTCAGAAAGTGAAAGTGACATAACAACACACTTTCTTCTAGGAATGTATATGAAGTGACGAACATTCTTTGAACTGAACAGCATCATTGAAACTTTTAGGTCACATGCATGGTGGGAATGTTCCCTGCGAGAGGTGGTGAGTGACATTTTTGTTTTAGTCCTAGGTGACCGGTTATTCCTGCACCATGACAAAGCTCGTACCCCTACGAAAGGGAACACAGCCAAACTCAATGTAGAAAAAAAAGTACAGTTTTTCACAATGTTAAAGGGATGTACCCCGAAATGTCATGGCTCATCCTACACCCCTCGACCATGTGTGGGGAAAATCGTGTCTTAGTTTTTGGTGTAATCCATCTAACAGACAAACATCACATCCTTGGTGGAAGTGCATGTATCACAGTGAGAAAAAAGACTTCAAGAGCCTGTGTAGACACTAACGATATCTTGGCTGAGGTTGCTGTCGGTCCGCCTCCCCTTATTAGCGCTGGAGTCACTGTCCCAGGAGGACTGTAAAAACATCGGAGGCCCTCTGTCGCGGCGCTTCTTTATAGATGAAGTGAGTTAAAATGAATGTTTTTAAGTCATTCCTCAGTGCCTATGGGCATTGGCACAGAGGGTGGGGCGGAGGGAGACAGGGCTGGGGCTTAGACCTCGCTCTGCAGGGTCAGCCACTGCCTCAGGTACACATGGGGAAACACTTAGCTGCTCCCTCGTGATTCCATATCCTCCTCTATCTTTGTCGCTGAATTTCTCTCTCTTTCACCCCTCTCGTTTTCATGAATCCTCCGCCCGTTCCTAACAAGAACGGTTTGGATAATATATACAAGTGTTAAGATCATCAGCCTCACTGTGGTCTGCACACACTGGGTCACCATTAGCATTGGAAGGGTTCAGCTTCACTTTGATACTGGTGTTTTATTCCTGCACCAGACATTTATCCCTTGATTCTGAACATTTCCTGCTGCACTCCTTAACCAGACCTGGTACACTCATCAAACACTGGTTGACTTTGGCAGCTGTTGTCACATTACTTTACAACTATTGGACTATTTTTGTTAGACTGAGGTCTCCCAGCGGGGTCCGTTTTGAGGCAAACACTACTGTTTTTCAGTTGCTCATAGGTCCATATAAATCTCACAAAAATCTATTCTTTGTCTATTTTTTCATGTTTCTTAAAATAATGCTGGAAATTCATCCTACAAATGAAGACGGAATATGTCTGTGCGCCATCAGTCAGTCCGCAGCTTCACAAGGATAGTACACACTGGCATGAAATCAGCTTCCTGCTCTGAGGGGAAGAACAGAGAACTGAGTTATTTAATAGTGGTGGGCGGACCGGCTTTTGGGTTCTTAACTTTATGGGTTCCTTCGAGTTGATGTGTAGAAATGTTTCATATCTTGCAGGCCTCTCGGCACCAGTTTCTGAAATAATGATAAAACATTATTTCGTTCTTTTTGATGTCTTGATTCGAAAAAAAGGATTCGTTCTCGTTCAACCCGGTTCATATCAGACATGAATGATTTGTTCACCCAACACACATATTGAGCTCGTAGGGTACCTTCACGGCTGTGTTGTTGTTAACAACCAGACACTACATTTCCTCACTTTTTCTCCAAGTTCTCGTTGGTATGACGCCACTCGCAAATCCAGCATCCAAGTTCTGATGGTTATCAAGTGTGGCGTCCCTATCGAAGCCCTAAAAAAAGCCCATCCCTATTTGTAGTTGCTACTGGTAGTGCCGTTCTATTCCTAGGTGAATAATTCAAATCCAGTTTGCTCACAGACACACCGTGAGTTTAGCCGACTGAAATTTTGTGAAAATCCAGGAATTTAATTTATGTATCAGCACAAATTCCTTGACATGGTTGGCATTAGGACACAACACCCAGAGGCCAGAGATGTGACGTGACCCTGTCCGGATAATCCCGCTCTCATGTCCAGTCAGGTCCTGTCCTATCAGTGTTCCTCATGGGGACAGTGTGTCGTGTTGCCTACAGCCGAGGTGGGACGTGATGGGGACGGGGACAACTGCCACATCATGCTTGTAATAGTCATTGGCTTGTATGCTGATGTAATAAGGGTGCAACCTGACCTGCAGACTAATGACTAGTGGGAACAGCCACAGGGTATGCTGAAGAATCCTAACTGGACCCAAAGATGGACCTTAATTCTGCTTGAATGCTTTGGATAAGTGTGTAGATTCCCAGACTGTGAAGAGAGTTTGTTATCATCTTCAAAAGCCAGTTTCCTGTCATCAACTGACACGATTATTTAAGATTCTATTACTTACTATTTACGGACTATCACCACACGCAAGTGATGTTGTGTGTTGCCAGAAAGCTGCTCCTAAACTATAATGTCATCTCAGTTTTGCTCATTCTATTCTCTGGCTTCTGGCTTTTTCCTCTCTGCCTCCCTCCCACCCCACCCTCTTCCCTCCGCATATGGGATTCACATTTGGCTTTGGCGGAACATTCTCTTAATGTGATATTATGATACATTATCTGGAGCCATTTACTCGCTGTCACCACCTCTCATGTGGACACAAGCTGAATAAGCCAAGGAGAGGCGGTTAGATTCTGTTCAGGTGAGTTATGGCCATTTAATCCGACACTGTTCGCTGCGGGGAGCATTTACAATGCCTGCAAGTGTAATCAAAACACAAACTGTGCTTATGTGTCTCCGTCTTCCCCTCTAGGAGCCTGCTGGTGGTGTTTTCACCCTCTTATGCTGCCGGCTGTAAATCGCCTCTGTCGAAGGTGTGCGTGTATGTGTGTGTGCATGTGTGAGGGAACAGAAGGTGAGAAATTTGGGGGTCAGCCGAGGTCTTTCAGGTAATTATGCTTCTTAAACTTTTGACCCGCTAAGCCCTACTTAGAATGGTGCAGCTTGCTCCCCTTATTTCCCCCGAGAATTTAGACCCCCGCATACCAGGACGTGTGCTGCTCACACATTTCGTGTTGTTCTTTTTCACCTATTTTGGCATCCTCCCTATTAACCTGTTTCATATTTATTCAGGCTTTGAGAAAAACATAAGTTTGTCATGCCCCCTCCTCCCCTCCCCGTGTGAAACATGCTGAAAGAATGCATCTTCAGCTTTCGATGATATGACTTATTTGTCTGGCCGTACCTTCTTCTCTTCCCCTTGACTCCCTCCACAAAACCTCAGTCAGATGACGTCACGATTACTGTCAAACTTTGATATCTCACTACTTATTTTGGTAATTGTTCGATAAAACTGACTGTACAAACATCTCAGAAAGCGTAATGGACGTAATGTATCACAATAATTTGGCAGCGGTTGTGTACGAATCCTGAGAGATGACACGACCTCTCCTTTCTCAGGATGCCTCCCCTCCGTTATTAGCTTTCCATTCGTCATAGTTTGTCTCTTTCATATCTTCAGGGTCTTCATATTGAGCCACGTGAGAATGACAGATGAGGTTATTACAGTTTGGATCTCCTCTGTGCTGGGATCTACTGCTGTTGTTGTCATCATTTCCAAATGCACAGACACAGAACCATCACAATAATTGTTTACAGATGAAAACAGTGTTTGTGCGAATAAAAAGAGCCAATTTATTTTATTAGTTTAGTTTTTTTTATTATTAATGAGCACCTTGTGCAGTTAGATTCAGTTAGATGAAAGGATTTCTTGCCGGGCTGTTGCATTAGTTTTATGTAGTGTTCCTAATAAATTGGCAAGTGTGTGTAATTTCAGCTTTGCCTGCAGGTTGAGGATATCACCTCATCACGACCACATGGACTGCAGCAACAACAAGTTCCCATCAAGAGAAGATTACTGAGGTATTTAATTTTGTTTCCCCCCCACACACACACACACACACACACATACACCCCACCTGCAAACAAACACACACACAAACACACACACCCCTCATGTCATGGTAGGAGAAAGCGTGTGAAGAGGAAAGGGGGCCACAGGGGCCAGTTGTTTTTAAATAAACCAAATCTGCTAACAGTTTTATAACCCTGACCTCGTAAAACTGGCTGCAGCTTTTGGTCAGCTTTCTCCTGATGGGGTGAGCAGAGTTGTTCCGGGGGCTGGAATTCCCATTTGCCGGCGTGGAAGCGTGTCAGTGCGTCAGCTGGTGCGCGTGTTTGTGTTTGTGTGTGTGTGTGTGAGTGCGAGTGAGAAAGAGAGAGAGAGAGAGAGAGAGAGAGAGGGCGTATGATATACGATTGCTGTGTCAGGATCCACATGTGATGACCGTCCGTCCTCACTCACAGGCGAAGCATCCACGCCGCTCTCCTCTTATTCTGCTGGTTCCTCCCGTACATGAAGAAGTGTTGGGCAAAGAGAGAGAGGAGAGGAGGAGAGAGAGAGAGAGAGGAGAGTGGCAATCAGAGTATGTGAGAGAGAGAGGTAGAAAGAGAGAGGAGCAGTCTGGGAAACAATAGTTGAGCAGTGCTGCATGACTGGATACTTCTGCTGTCTTCCTGCTGCTGCTGCTGCTGCTGCTGCTGAGCACTGAAGGTAAGACCCCCAGCTTCATCCCCCAACAAGCTCACCTGCAGCCCCTCGACTGTCCTCGCCTTTATTCATTTGCTTTCCTAACATCTTTCATTGCTACTTTTACAAGGTCGTAGATGACGCATCCCTAAGCTCAGGTGCACATTTTCTATTTATTGCAGGAATTTTATGCTTTGCACAAAACACTTCTGTTTCTGAAAGGGTTGTGGAACTTGGAGAGGAGAGCACTTACTTTGGATAGGTAGGGATAAATGTTTTACGGTTTATGATCCTGAGGCTGCTAGTAGAAGGATGCTGAAAGAGAAAGGGAGAAGGTGTTTAAAAGGAACAAACCATCCTAGACAGGAAGAGAAAGAGACGGCAAATCGGGGAAACAGAATGAAAGTGAGAAGTGTGAGAGGGCTGGAGGAGGTGAGAGTGACAGAAGAAGAGAAAGATGTGAACATCCCTCTCCGCATCTAGTGACACAGCATTATGAACACTTAGAAACATGCAAAAAAGTCTTATTTGAACTGAAAGGTGAAGAAGAGGAGTAGGAGGTGTGTTTGAAACATCACACATCCAGCCAGGTGCAGATAGACAGCAATGTTCTGGCAGAGAGCGCGCTCGGGTTTTTGTGTCTCAGCTCTCGTGTTTCATATTCTCACTCACACACACACAGACGCACACACAGACGCACACACACACAAACACACACACACTCACAGGGGCCTATTGTGAGCGTATTTATTTGGACAGTGTCGAAGCTCCGATAGGCAGTCCACAATGTCTCACCACAGCAGGAATGTGCGTCTGACAAATGGATGCTCTGCACGAACACACAAGCTTTCGAGAAGATCCTCCAGACAAGCATGTGACAGATGTGTGCTGCCCAACGAAACCTGGTCCGGTGCGATAAAACAAACACGCCTACGACTCCTTTGCTGTAGCTCTTTGGAGCACCTAAGGCTTGGCGCTGGGTGGGTGGGGGGTGGGGTGGGGTGGGGGTTGATCTGGTTTCATGCGCTTAGCCTGCAGCTCGCTATGTTTTCTCTCCCGATGAGGATGGAGAGAACAGAGGAGGTGGATTTAGGATTTCAGGCGCATGTGTGTTAACCCAGCTACATCAGGAGATGAGTTTCTATCAAAGCGGCACACTTTGAGCAGCTCCTGCTTATTCCTCACAGTAGCCAGGGAGACAAATAAATATGTGAATTTTCAAATGTATCATATATGTGTTCCTGAGAAGAACGAAAGCTGACAAAAGCTTAGTGCCGGCTGTCATTGATCGTGCGCCGCGCTCAAATCCGCACTGTTTGTCTTATCTTTACTGGGGAGGTGGATATATTTAGTGAGGAGCTTAACTTTTAGGAGGTTGGCGTGTGGGGAGGGTAGGAGAGACTGAGTGTGTGTGTGTGTGTGTGTGTGTGTGTGTGTATAAGATAGAACAAGTAAATTTGTGTATGTGTGTGTGTGTGTGTGTGTGTGTGTATGTGTGTGTGTGTGTGTGTGTGTGTGTGTGTGTGTGTGTGTGTGTGTGTGTGTGTGTGTGTGTGTGTGTGTTTTGGGGGCTGGCGTCAGTGGACAGTTGAAGAGCTTGGCACTCTACATGCCAAACTGTGTGCATGTGTGTGGCTGGAGGACAGGTCTGTAGTCCACGCCCCCGCCACCCCCAACCCCCCACTCACCCCAACCCCCCCTCCCACCTCGTTCCAGACAGGAATCTGCCCTTTAGTTTATTAAAAGCTGGTGAAACAATGGAGGGAGGTGAGGTTGAGGAGGAGGGGAGGTGAAGAGAAAATCATGACGTAAACTCTGGGCACGCTGCTGCTGCTTCTGCTGGAGGGGAACAAATCAGAATAGAGTGTGATGTTGTCCTTGGGAGGAAGGCGAGAGGAAAGGGTAGATATAGTGAAAGGTATTTATGATGGCTCAAGAAATTACGCCTCCCCCAATCGACTTCCCTTTAATACCCCCTCCCCTGGCACCCTTTGATGCACCTGTTTCTTGTAGAGGGGGCTCAGGTTGCCCATCGCCACCGCAGACAGGTCCGTCCCTGGACAGACGCTGTGTACTCAGCTGCAGGCTGCCCACCCTCCCCTTCCTGTGCTTTCACATCAGCATCCTCAGCAAAATGAGCACCACACAGATTCAATTTTGAGTAAGTGAGAACAAAAACCCATATGTGAGGTGGGCAGGGGATATTTATACATGTTCCCCCGCTGTGAGGAACAAATCAATGAAGAGAGAAATTCTGTTCCACACAACATATGGCCACAGTCAGGAAGCTCTCATCACAGATTGAGAGGTTATTGTTTTCATTTTTACTCCTTCATTAAGACTTATTTTACACCTCATGTCTTTTGAAAGTTGTGAAATTTCATTACCAAGGAGAGAAGCTGCGAGGCTGCAACTGTTTTCATTATCGATTTGTTTTCTGCTTTTATTTTCTATTTATTCTCATTAGATGGAAATGAAGAAAGAAACCAGACTAACTGTGTTGTCCAAAACACAAAGATATTTCATTTACAAGCATCAGAGCAGCTAAATTCATGTTTAACGTCATAATGGGAAATATACCATAGAACTTAGTCAGCTAATTATTTAGCATTGAGGTCCAGATTTATTACACTCCTTTAGTTATAAGGTTTTATATTATTTAATATGGTTATACAGGGCAGCACGGTGGTGCAGTGGTCAGCACTGTCACCTCACAGCAAGAAGGTTCCAGGTTGGAGTCCCAGCTCCAGCACAGGATCTTTCTGTGTGAGTCTCCATGTTCTCCCTGTTCCTGTGTGGGTTCTCTCTGGTACTCCAGCTTCCTCCCACAGTCCAAAGACACCAAGAGGGGACGAGGCTGATTGATACTCTAAATTGACCGTAGGTGTGACTGTGAGTGCGAATGGTTGTCTGTCTCTATGTGTTGGTCCTGTGATGGACTGGTGACACTGTTCCCAGTGCTGTTGGGAAAATCAGGATCTTTTACTTGGAAAAAGTCAAAGTTGGAATACTACAATTTATTTTAATAGTACAATATTGTAACACCATAATATAAATAAATCTATGAATAAATTCCACCGATCCATCCATCCTTTTTCTACCGCTTATCCTGTTAAAGGTCGCGGGGGGCTGGAGCCTGTCCCAGCAGCTTTAGGACAAGAGGTGGGTTTCACCCTGGACGGGGGGCTGTTCATTTTGTCATAGGTTATTAGATAAACTCATATTTCATCAGTCTGTTTTTTATCATCAAAAATGTTTTAAAGTTATTAGTTTAGTAAATATATATATATATATATATATATATATTTTTTTTATTTTTTTTTTTTTTTCAGAATAACTTGTCTTTCAAGGGTAGGTTTTGATGATCCTATGTTTCTATTTGCCCCCAGCCTCTTTGGTGGGGGGCTGCTACAACGTATTTGTTTTTCAGTATAATTTCTTTAACAAGAGCAAATTTGTCTCTGTGCCTGTAAAAAAAAAAAAAAAAAAAAAAATCCCTCTGAACTGTATGGAGGAAAAAGTACGGTAGAATAAAAATGGCCAGCACAGGTCAGCTAGTATCAAGTATGTGAGTATTTCAAAACTGATCTTGGGCAAAATAGAGCCTTGTCTGCATGGGGCATCTTTCCCACCGTAGCCTCCAAGAGAGACGTCATAATATCGGCAGTTTGGAATCACCGCCTCATAACTCCATAAGCACTAAAGCCTCAACCAGAGGCTCTCTCCTGATATTCCGAATGCAGACTGGATCTTTTTGAAGTTACTGGACACTGTGACATAAATGAAGCATGTATGAAACAACTTTGACGATCAGTGAATTGCAGACTTTGAAGTACATGGCGTGCTGTTTTATTCATCTGCCTGTGGTGTTCCAAGAACCATAATTAGTTCTTGAGTACTGGGAGTTTCACATTAGCGAGTAGAATGTTGTAAATGTTTGTTTTCTTGAGCCAACTCATTAAAGTTTCTGTAAAAAAACTGAAGCCAAAGGAAAGTCCCTCCTGATCGATGCCTGGAAGGCCACACAGGTTAGATGTCAGGGATGAGACTGGAGCGCAAATAATTGTTTGTTAATGACTCCCTCAAATGATAGTTGTCCAACCATAGCTTAGCAACCGCAAGATGACACAGCAGATTGGATGTACTTAGATGCCGAAGTGGTGCAGATGAAGTTATACAAAAGCAATAATCATCATTTAAGTACTCATAGTTTTGAGTGTTTTTCTGTGTCTATCGTCAAGATTGTGTTTTTGATCGTCCGTCCATCCACTAGTAGAATAATTTCAACTGGCTTTGATTTTCAGGTGAAATCAGAAGCAGGGGTGTGCGGGTCCAAGGAAGAGCCTATTTCATTCAGGACCACGCTGCACCATGGCCATGTTCTTCTCATGCCACACACACACGGTGGGACTTGATAATGTCTTACTGCTGTTATCCATTTTGAAACTTGTATAAACATCAGGAATCTGGCAAATTCTTATCATTTCATCAATCCCCCATTTGACCTGCACCTGAAAAAACAAAGGGTGGAAAAATTCAGAGGGACATAGGGTCAAATTTGCATAAGATGACATCATCTGTTGGCTAATTACAGCCAACTATCCCAGCAGCCTTCGGGTGAGAGACGGGGTTCACCCCGGAATCCTGTGCCCAAGCCCGGAATCTTCTTGCTGTGAGGCGACAATGTTAACCACTGCACCACCGTGCCGCCCTGTTGTTCAGTTACATGGTACAAAAAAATAAAGCACCATATTATAGTAAATATTGCACAGCAATTTAACATAATTTGACATACTCACTGGAACACCACATGGATACAGACAATGGATAGTATCCCTGTGCCATATTTCTACAGATATATTTGATAATTCCTTACCTGATTGTAGCCAGAAGCACAGGTCAGCATTCAACCATTTCCTAGCCAGCATTGCTGGTTGTTTTGTTCATAATAAGCTTGGAGTTTCCATCGCGTGTCTCACCAGAGCGTATTTCTGTGTGATTTCAACCGAAACCACATTCGTATTGATCTCCTCACTCAAGTGTTCTACTCTAAACACCCTGCTCCTTTTGATGTTGGATGTAATTTGTATTGACTTTACTCAGAAACGTGTTCCAGTGAGGTAATGTAACATAACATTAAGCTATACTTAATATAATACGCTGCTTTCTGGCAACCACATCTAGGAATGTTAACTAGGGAGAGGTTGAATGCTGATGTTAGTGGAACCGATGGATTATCAAAAATGTTGTCTTATTTTCAAATGTGATTCTATATCACGGCTGCTGAAGTGGGGACCGGGGGGCAAATTCAGCCTGCTATAAGGTTCGAGTTTACTCCCCAGAAGTAAAATAGATTAAAAAAAAAAAAAAAAGCTAAAATTCCTTTTAATCAAAACATAAAAAATTGTTACAAAAATATTTAAATCTCTATTTATGCTTATTTTGTTTTGTTTGCCATAAAATGTATCCATACGACAGTAAAGTAGTTTTTTTTTTTTCAGTTTTACTTTGAAAAGTTAACCTTAACAGACAAAATGCTCTTCAAATATGTAGAATCTTCAGGAGTTTAGTTTTAATAATTTGATCAGGTGACAGAATGACATTTTGTGTGAGTGGGAAGAAAAAATGGAGAAATAGGGACAGTGGCACATGCACAAAAGGCATTTGAATCACAAATGTTTGAGTTTTGGCCCTCCAAGAGAAAAGGTTGTGTTCCCCAGCTCCATGTCACTCCAAATTTCACTACCCCCAGTTTTTTCAGGCGCTGATCATCCATGAAGGGATGCAATGAAAATAATTCACCAAAATCCCTGTGTTTATACAAATTGCAGCTTGGAACACAGCAGTATGACATTCCAGCCTTCAAGCTTCCCACTCTGAGTGTGACGTCACAGGAACATGACCATCGTGTGAATACGGCGTACTGGCCTGGTTACGCCTCAAGCTCCAGACTTTTGGCCGTCTCCCCCAGAGGCTATTATTTACATGTCTTTATTCATTACTGTTTGACCACATTCAGTTTCCCCTGTCCACTAATCTCTGAACATGGATGTGAACTGTACAAACTTCCCCAAGACCTCACTCAGTAGTGAATTGTTCCTAACTATGCACCATTTCTCAGACCCCAATACATCTGAATAGTTTTCAGCAAAGTTAAGTATTGTCGTGATCCAAAAAATCCCCCATCTTGTCAAATGGAAAAGTTGGACTTTCTTCATGGTGCTTTAGTGGACGGGGCCTGGCCTTGCATTAGATTTCTCTTCCATTGTATTCAAGTGAATTTGTTTACTTAAATTGAAGTCAAATTTCATGGGAAATTGAGGAAGAATGACAATTTGGGGGGCTCAGCTGCCAGCATAGCTGCCTTTTGTTCCGAAAACCATAACTGACACACTGTATTGAGACTGATCCAGCATTTCTTTCAACTGTAATCAACAAAGCACAACTTTAGCCTGAAGGTCAGAACCCAACAGCAGAGCAGATGGGTACACGTTTGGATTTGATCTGTCTGGGGAGAAAAAGAGAAAGTGATGAAGTGGAAAGATGGAAGGATGGTTTCGGAGAGAAGGATGAAGGCTGCACTGTTAAATGGAACACAGTTGTTTTTCTAATTATATCAGAGAGAAAAGTTTGGACTTAGAGGATGATGAGATAGAAGTGATCAATCCAGGAAAGACACGGACAGCTTTGGGTTTGTTGCTTGTTATACTTGGACGGTCGGAGGGGAGTGGAACGAGTCCAGCTGCTGTTTGTGATCATCAGGCTTGTATATATCTGAGTCCAGGGCAGGTGTGGGTGAGGAGGAGGACACACTGCAGTGTGGGGAGGCAACCAGAGGTCATACACACAAAAGAGCTGTATACTCACAAAGCTCTACAGGGTGGCAATCTCCCTCGCATGTGCGCATGAAAATATCGCCATGCAGACCTGCTGTAAGTGACTTCTAACAGTGTTAATGTTGGTCTAGGAAATCATCCGTCCTGTTAAGGGTCGTGGGGGAGTGGAGCCTATCCCAGCAGCCTTCAGGCAGAGGTGGGGTTCACCCTGGACAGGTCCCCAGTCCATCACAGGGCCAACACATAGAGACAGACAACCATTCACACTCACAGCCACACCTACGGTCAATTTAGAGTATCAATCAGCCTCGTCCCCTCTTGATGTCTTTGGACTGTGGGAGGAAGCTGGAGTACCGGAGAGAACTCACACAGGCACAGGGAGAACATGGAGACTCCACACAGAAAGATCCCGTGCTGGAGCTGGGACTGGAACCCGGAACCTTCTTGCTGTGACGCACAAGTGCTAACCACTGCACCACCATGCACCCCTCCAGGAAATCAATTCTGTGGAAAAGCACTGGTTGAAAAAGGAAAACCTTCCAAATGCTATGAAAACTACACCTTCCAGATATTGCCACGTTTCTCCCAAAAGTTAGGCATCATTCGTAGTTCTCATAGTCATCCTCTTGGCCATCCTCATCTGTGATGCCCGCTCCTGACATGCCGCTGGTACTGCAAGCTAACTTTACTGCTATGAGACTTAGCCTTGAGGCTAGTTTTGAGGCTATCAAAAACCTGCAATTGTCAGGTCATAAATATACCTGGTATTAGATGTGTTGCCCTGGTCAGCCTTACATCCGAAGATGTAAGGCTGACCAGACTGCCTCCATCATTTTTTAAAAAAGTTTAGCTGAACTTTTAATGGCTTAGGACTCACCATAACTAGCTTCACTGGTAAAAGCTGCAAAGCGCAACATAAGCACGAGTTCTCTTTGTGTTGCATCTGACCATGATGCATTCAGGTGCTGAAATTTGGTACAGTTTGATTTCAGGGCTCTGTGACTGAGGGAGTTAGGAGTACACATCCTTTACACTGGATGTGTCATTTTTTTAGTAAATGGTAAGTGTTTATATGCATTGAAGTGATGTAGTGTGCTTAGGTTTATAAAAATAGAACTGGCTGTGATTCCAGATATTATTATTTTTTTCCAACTTGGGCACTCTGTCGTTGGCACAGTGCATTAATGAACTCACACTCAGATCTTATCTCCATATATTTTCCTAAAAGCACCCAGGATCTGAGCCAGGTTCCATTCATAGTTGTGGTCTGATGTCACCGGCAGTCATGAGTCACCATCAGAGGCGATCATTATGCTGCGTGGTCACCTTGCAGCAAGGGACGTCCTCATGTGGAGCAGGGCGTTCCTAGCTGGGTGCGTCACAGGTAGACGAGGATAGAAATCATAATTTTGCTGCAGTCTGACTGTCACTCCACTAATGACTGATAGGATGATTTTATGGATGCTTTTCTTGTGCGGATATGAGCATATCTATATTGTCTTGAAGGGATATAACACTTTCTTTTTTTTTTCTTTTTTTTAATAAAAATGGGGAAGGCTACAAGCACGCCAGCTGTACATCTCAATGTTTTGGTGCTTTGAACCATTTTTTTCTTGAATAAAAATACACAAACAGACCAAACTGACATGCATAACGTATATTATTCTAGTCTAGGAATACTTTCTTTTTTCAAAGACCCTTGCCATATAATGAAGCTGCCATGTGTCGTTTTTCTGTATTTAATGAGGACTAAAGGGCCACAGGGCACACACGCTAAGCACAGAGGGTGGTAGGTCAGGGTTCTGGGGGGGTCAACTGGGGCCCAACAGCAAATTTCCACGGGTTCCCTCAGAGGTTAATCCTGCCATGGATACATGATGAGCTTCCAAAAAGGCTGCAGAGCACTTTTTTTGTGAAAACTTTATCCAATACTTGTAAAAGTCACATCTTTATTTGTTCTAATCTGTATGACATGCATGTCTTTGGCCTGCTTTGTTTGTATCTTACGTCAAATGTCATATTGATTTTTACAGGTACATTACAGCAACTCTGAGAACGGGATCCCACACACTCAGACAGTGGCTGGAGTATAATAGCAGCACTAACAACCCTAACAGTGATAGCAGCCGAGATTGGGATAGCAGGTTGTTGTGACACTGGGCCAGGTACAGCTGCCAGCGCTGGAGGTGCTGATAGATGCTGGCTGTATAAGAGAAGACCAGACCGCTCCGTGAACCCTGCAGCACATGTTCAAACCGGCCAATGAAACATCCTGGGAAATATTTATTTTTACGGGCCTAATGATAACTCTATTTGTCTCAGGAGGAATTTAAAGGATGAAATGGAAAGGATGGGAAATGGGGCGTGTCAGGGTTTAAGAGTGAACTAGATGCATTTTGTGATTTTTCACTCTTCGATATGCAGCAGTAAAGATAAATGAGTTTTGTCATTTTGATGTAAATATTAATAACCCCTGGTTAGATGCCAGGCACTCAAACTCACCCACTCTTAGTGCGTCATTTCCACAAATGGATGTCTGGTGTATGTAATTCCGTATATACAAGGAGTAAACCCTTGGAAGGCATTAGAAACGTCCCCTACCCCAGGCTGGGAGGGCAATTTTCTGCTTTTTGACACCTGGTAATGTGGAATACCCTCATGCACCTCAGTGATCACGGAAGCCTGATATTTAGCTCACTCGTAGCCTGACAGCATGTTTTAGCTAAGACAGTTTTTATGGTTCATCCAAACTCTGCAGCAAAAGTTTTGATTAAATTTAAATCATTTTAAATTTAAATTTTATTTAACGTACAAAGGGGATATTCTTGATAGGGAAAAAAATAAAGTTTGTGTGGGAAATACTGGAATTCCAGTTGGCTCACATACTTACACAGAGCAATGAGGAACGGACGCTACGAACATTATAACGAGGCCCAACATGTACAGGGACACAAATGCTATCTATTGCTCTTCAGTTAAATACTTATTTCCCATATGGAGACATGTGCATGTGTACATCGGAATGTAATGCATCAAACCGACCACATCCTCGTTGCAGACTCACAGTAAGTAGATGGAAATATGTAGCTAATTAGTTAGCATAGAAAACAAAGCTTGCACATAGATGACCTTTTTACACCAAGGAGTGAAAAAAATGTGTATAATATGGTCTGTTACTAAAGTAAGTTATGATGGAAAGATTTAAGCTATTATATCACAAAAGAAATACATTTCTTAACTGACAAAGCAGCGCAACTCACTCATAGCCTGATAGCTTGTTTAAGCTAATTACTAAATAATGCTAGCAAACTAGTTGGCTAATCACATAGTTATGCTGAACTGCATACATGATAACTTTGTTGTACATTCTTTTCTTCATGATTAGCTATTAAGTTTAATTATGTTTGTAAGTCACGCTAGCTTGGAATAAAGCAACAACCTCCTCACGTGAGTTTATAGTTTTGGATTGAACAGCACAGCTCCTCCCACTAATCACTCAAAATATTTACACAAGGCCACTTTACTGGTGTAACCTAATCCTGCCCAAATTGTCATCGCATGTGTGAGTACACACACACATACACATCTCAACATTAAAAGCCTTGAACTCATACGTTACATAAAGACCAGCAATATATTTTCCTTAATTCTTGAACTTTAAACCTCCAACTTTATGCTCTCTTTATGCACCGTGACCTTAAAAATACACAGTACTCTCTAATTCATAGCACATTGCCTATTAGCAAAGCTGACTCAGCTCCTCCAACTACTGCCAGCACTGAGTTCCCTCTTAACACGAACCTTATTATCAAAAGGACAATAAAACTACGAGGTTGGAAAAAAGACAGAAAAAAAACCCTAGATAAATACATGTGAAAATATGCTGCGGGACTGGCAGAATGTTTGCAGTTATGAGAGAACTCGTTGGGAGAGCGATTTGTTTTAATGAAAAAGTCATTCCTGGGGAGAGGAAAGGGCCTGGCTGCAGGCTGTTTATGCATGGATTAAGTTTCTCCTCCGTAATAAAAGCACCAGGACCTGTGCGTGTGCGTGTGTGTGTGTGTGTGTGTGTGTGTGTGTGTGTGTGTGTGTGTGTGTGTGTGTGTGTGCGTGTGTGTGTACAGTGTGTGGGTGTACAGGGGACGACAGGTTTCAGGATGTATCAAACACCTACATGTTTCTGGATAGTCTGCGAACTCACATACTCTTGAAAAACTGGCAAAAATATCCATGAGAAGCTGTCTGGAGGCAGCTTCATCCACAATAATCACGCAGGGCGGGCTTGTCGTCATACGGCCTACACACACTGTATTGTTTTTTCTTGCTTTTACCTGCTCTCTCTGTCTTCTTCCAGACGGTGATGGATCTCAACCACGGGGGGTGGAGAGGCCCTCTGAAGCCTTCCAGTTTTTGGTCTACATCTTTCTGACCTTTAACCTCCACCGTGCCAGCAGGCAGCAGTCAGAAAGACACAACACCGTCTGTGAGACCCTGAAATACGACTTGGGTGGGAGAGAAGTTGGAGAAGGATTGTGAGGAAATAAATTAAACTCAAGACTATCACAGACAAAGTGTTGGAAGGACCAAGAGCATCAGGGTGGCCCAATCATGAAACCTTCAATCATTGTGGGCCCCCCCTCTGGCCTCCTGCTGGTCCTTATGTGCTGCCCCCTGCTGGGCTTAGTCCAGTCTGCCAGCAGCAACAAGGCCAGTGATAATGGACACCCACACCTGGGAGATTCTGACCCAGAGCGCTGCATGAGGCACCACTTTGTAGAGACCATCACCCACCCGATTTATAAGTGCAACTCCAAGGTAAGACAGGAAATGACTTTCATAAAAAATATGCACCGTTAGCCAACCGGCCCCACTGTGGTCACCCGACTCTTTTTGGTGAAGTTGTTTAAGGTAACAGGGACAGCCCAATACAAATACCAGTGTGTTCCAAACTTCCAGACCTCTGGGATGTACAGAAAACCCCAGAGCCCTGGCTAGCACAACTATTTACCCCACTAGCAGTTTTCCTTCTACTACTATTACTCTCCGTTTGGTCGGTCCAGCGTCTCTTTTTTCTGTCTCTGCCTTCATCATCATTTAATACGAGTGACGCTTTTGTTTGTCAGGATGTGCATGAGGGTGAGGGTCAGGGGTGTGCTGGACCATGGCCATGGCCATGGTTTTGTTTCCCTTCCTCTGTCACTGCCTTAAAGGGAGAGAGACCGGGTGAAGACAAGAGGACAGTAGACGAGGTTTCTCTTCTTGAACTATCCTACAGATGTGAGATGCCCCCTTTATGTAAGGAGACGGACCATCCGCTCAATCACGCCGTACATGTGACTGCTGTTGTGGAAACGGGCTGTCAGTTTCCTTTCCTTTTGTTTTTCCATCAGCGCAGTTGCTCTCGGTGCATGAGCGATCAGGTGTTCGGTCTTTTTTTAATATTCGGACTCTGAGTACACAGAGCAGGTGGCCAAACCGCAGCTCGGCTCAGGCGAGGCAGGGCTGAACACACACACACAGCGTGAGCTGGGCTCTTTCTTACAGCAGTCTCTGAGCCGGAGCCCGGCTGAGCAACTGCTTTACACCTCAGTATTTACTGCTCACACACCCCACCTGCACTATGACTTGCTCTTTTTATGGAGGATATTGATTATTTGGCATGGGGGGGGGGGGGTATATGCTTTCAGGGACACAAAGCAGTGAAGACAAGTTAACTGGGATGGAAAACTATCCCACCACTCAGAACGAACTGCATTTTGTATCATCTCATTATTCAGTCTGACAAGGCTTCCAGAGAGGGAGTCCTCACCAGTAACCACAGGTCTCTGTTGAGTGATACTGGTTGAACTACGGTGATAGCAGCAATAAATGGACAATATCCTGCTTGCAGGACCTCATAGCTTCTGTTGAAACACCACAGACATGACTCATGGAGGGCTGTTCCTGATCAGGGACCGGCACTGTCCCTCAGCCAGGTTGTGGGCTCAGCTCAGACGTCTCCTGCAGTGGATAAATGTGAGATAAGCTGGAATTTGATTGTTTTCTTTTTTGAGTTTGCTTTGAATTGTTTCATTTAATCAAAAAAAAAAAAACCTGCAATTCCAAAGTGGAGAGTTGTAACCAGAGAACAGTTGCATGGTTTGTATTCAACATTCTTGTTCAGAGAAGGAGAGAAAGAACTGGGAGAATGCACATCTCTCATCTCCTTTTTTTTTATTGATTTTATATTAAATTTTTCCCAGATAGGTAGACAGGACACCAAAGACATCTCCCTCAGGAAGAAAAGCCCTCAAGGGAAAAATGTTGTTGTGTTTTGAGGGTGAGAGTCTTCTCTAAATAGCTTCAATAGCAGCATCAACCTCTCCCGAGTTATCGGGGCTTTCATGGACTCCGACTGGCTGGGAAAAACACTCTGATCTTCCCAGACAATGAATCCCTTTTCAAAGGTTCCAATCCAACAACAGCAGTGCCGAAGTCAGCACTTGTGCCAACGCACGTCATCAGCAGGCCCCTCCCCCTACAGTAGCCTAGTAGTAGAGGAAAGAGTGAAAAAACTACAAACTTTACTTCCCCTGTAGACCGTCAGAGTGTCCTGGACCTCTTAAATGCTCCTTATGAGTAGGTTGGCACTCCTCCACCATCCATGTGTGAACAAGGCAACGCTGATAAGTGCTCTGAGCGCCACTATGGCACAGAGGCACATATAAATATATCTAAGGGCTCGGCTCAGTCTCCTGGAAGTTAATGTCAGTCTTTACAAATGTGACTTTAGTAAAGTGCATCTGTTGTTCATCCGTCCTGAGGGACGTGTTGCTCCTGAACTGAGGGTTGATGATTGAGGGCTCAGGGAGTCTGAAGCACTGTGAGCCAAATGACAATTCAATTATGTTACTGAACAATGGAATTTCAGTAAATTTACAGCAGGACCACTCGGTGTCGAGGACAGGCAGGGCTGTTTTATACAACGTCTGCTGTGCTGAATCACCAGCCAGACACCTGAATGAGAGCTGTAGTCACGTATATTGAATTTATTTGCCTTAACGAGAACGTTTGGCTACAGAACTCGATTTATGTTAAACCGGTAAGAGCCAGATTTTGGAACCTGAGCATCGAGCACCTGGGAGTCAAGTATACGGGAGAGTGGAACCTCTGCAACTCCTACAAACCTAACAACCAGGCAGGGACGTCGGCAGCCGAAAGTGTTCTCAAGTTTTACACCTTTTTAAAAAACAATGTAGCCGTGGCAACACGTGTAATCTGAGGCAACACATGGTCAAAAAGAAAATATCTAGAAGCTAAAGAGTGCACTTCCTGTTTGACTTTTTTGAAACTTGCTCGTTTTCTTAACAACTTACTTTTTTGTTATTATAGAGAGCAAAGCGCTGTTACTGAATATCAGTTACCTGACCTTAATTGAGCGAAGAGGGATAATAAAAGCTGCTCCAAAAAGATCTATCAACAGTGACACAGCAAAGATACATTTCCTCAATTTACTGTGGATTGAAAGGTCAAGTGTAATCGCTTGCTCTCCTCTCTCATGACACTGCTGGAGCTTTCCTCTCGCTGGAGTGAATTTTATGAAATGATGTCGGACCGTTTATATTGAACGGAGCAAATCAGAGTGACAGGAAGAGCAAGGAAGTTGCCCACACGGAGGAGGCGAGCGGGGGAGAGGTGCGTCACCTGAGAGGAATTGCTGCTCTATGACAGCCTGATCCTCAGCTTGGACAAAGACAAATGGTCTTAAAGTGGCAACAACACTCCTGCAATGTGTGTGTGTGTGTGTGTGTGCGCGTTTGTGTGTATGTGTGTGTGCACGTGTGCGTACCAGACAGGCCTTTGTCGAAGTAGGTACATGGGTGGCGACACACAGCAGCTGACAGACAAACATGACACAGGAGTCTGTTTAGGGAGGCGACAGGAATGTAGCGACCCGCAGTGGTATGCCAGTCACAATGACGGTCACCACACTAATCAGACCAGCACTTTGTTCGTGCGTGCGTGTGTGTGTGTGTGTGTAGGAGTGTGTGTGAACTGACTTGTCAGATTTGAGAAAAGCTTGCGTTCCCTCAGCTCGGCCTGGGTGTTAAGAGGAGCGTGCACAGCGGCGTGACCCTGAGCTGGGAGCTGCAGCAGGAGCGACTCGTCTCGTTGCTATCTGCATCTGCAGGTGCAAGGACATAGGAAGCAGATGAGCACAAACAGATGGCTCTCCTCACAACCAGACTGAAACAGGGTATTGATGGGAAAAGCTGGGAAACTCATAGAACCTCCAGAGCCCTCATGGTTCAGCTCAGATCAACTAAGACAAAAATATCTTTTTGTCAACATTGATTTACTTTGATTCGTGTTTATGTTGTAGCTTGTCATTAATTTTAGTCAAACATACGCTGATTGATTGTCAAGTTGGATTTCTCTGTTTATGTGTCACATGTAAACAGCTGTTTCAGAGAATGTGTGGTCTTGAAATTGTTCCTGTAAGGCTTAGAAATTTATTGGTAAAAATATGGAAGAGCCTTGTAAACACCGTCTGCACAACTTTCCAAATTGTAAATTTACAGTAATCAGCTGGCAGCAACTTTATCAGCGAGATTGTTTTTACGGTCTCTTCGTGTAAATCAAAATTACGGTGTTGTGGTGGAAATGATTATGCGATCCTTTTATTCCAAAATTATAACAGAATAATAAAATCCTTTTTTCAAGAGGCCGATGAGCCACGATTGCCGCATTTAGGAACGCATCAACTCACAGAAATGATCGTGTTGACATGAGACGTGACGGAAAGGAAGAACTAATCATCCACGGCTGGTGTGTCCGTGCCACTGGATCTGAGATGTAACTTTTCAGAAAAATACAAAAAATAATGGACTTTTTTTGTCAATCTGTTGCTCGTGTGTCAAATCAATCAATCCCTTCAAATTTGAGTCTGACCTAGAAAGAAGAATCTCGGGGAAAAAAATGTCTGCAGTCTCTCGATGTTGGCCAGACAAAATGCCTCATGAGCTCGGATCGGTGTGCTGACATGAATATCAGCTAGAACACTGAAAACAGGGGTTTTTCAACAGCTTAGTCACAACTCTCTTCCAAACTGTGCTGAATCGAACTGTTGACCGCCTTATATGGTTCAGATATTAAAGAATAAATAACGGGGACGATCGTGGTTGGCTCATCGACTCACTCAGGCTGAGCAGTGTCAGGCTTCGGCGATTAACTTTTAGAGTTTCATGTCCAAAATGTTTTCTTTCACCGTCCCAAGCACAGCAGTCTTGTAAATCAGTACATGATATTAAACAGCTGCGAGATTGCATTGCAGTTTACAGTATGACTCTGTATTGTTAGAGGAACACTGCTGAGGAGTAGAGACCTGCCCTCTCATCCCTGAGTAACCTGGCTCCATGACTTTATTTACTTTTCTTCATGCTGTGTTCCAGATGGTGTTGCTGGCGCGCTGCGAGGGTCACTGCAGCCACACCACCCGCTCCGATCCCCTCATCTCCTTCAGCTCGGTGCTGAAGCAGCCCTTCAAAAGCACCTGCTCCTGTTGCCGGCCTCACACCTCCAAGCTGAAGGCGGTGAGGCTGCGCTGCGCCGGCGGGACTCGCATCACAGCCACTTATAGATACATCCTGGCCTGTAACTGCGAAGAGTGCAGCTAAAACCTGAAGACTCTCCAGACAGCCGGGCCTCGGGCTGAGGCCATCCTAGGCGTTTTCTTCTTCTTCTTCTTCTTCTTCTTCTTCATCTTCTTCTTCTTCTTTTTTAACTAAAAATTTGAGTCAGGATGTTGCACCAGAGGGCAGCAGCTCATCCTAACACGCCCAGGGCAGAACAGAATACACCCTCTCCATTGTGTGTGCTCAATCACTATGATTCCTACCAAGCATATTCCTGCAGCACACATGGCCAAACACCACTAACTGCTGCTCCCAGGGGCCGGTCAGAGACGCTCCTGGCCGCCCTGGAGATGCTCATTACAGGCTGCTGTAATTCACAACACGCACGCTCTCGAACTGTGGTATGAGATCTCGTTACACATGTCTGTGAGGGGCTCCGTTACACACGCACAAACACACAAAAACCCTCCACTGCACATCTGACAACAAAACAACATGCCTCATTAAAAAAGCAGCATGGGAAAGGCTGAGATGGGGAAAAGGCAGACATGTGGCACATCTGCAGAGGAGCACCTGCACCGTCAGCCAGTAAGATTTTACACACTCCCCGCAGGCTTTCATCTAGCGGTGTAAAAGATGAGCGGCGCCGACAGCGGAGCTCATCGGGTGAACAATAAGGAATGACGAGCAGGGATAAAGCCAGCTGGGGACTGTCGAGGCTGATCGGTGTTGGTTTTGAATGTGATCTGTTTGTGACGTTCAGTATTACTGAAGGTGGAGCTTCATGTGCTGGATTTATAAAAAAACGTTGCTTTTTGCCTGTCTTGTATTCTCACTAATGACGTGTCCAATATGTTCTCTTGGAGGAAAACACCCTGCACGCGTCCGTCCTGGTCCACCGTGACGACTACAGAGTTTCAGATATTGTTACATGTGCGGATGAAATTCTCTCTAAATCTTTGGCCAACAGAACTTCCAGTTGGCTTCCTTCATTTTGAAAAAAATGAAGAACTCAGTCCCGTTGGTCCAGCTGCGGTTTCCTCTCAAGTTAAAGTTCCAGTTTTGTCAAACTTCAAAAATTCTACGTAACCATTTTTAAAATTGAAAAATGTTGAAGTGAAAGATAATCATAATCTAAGAAGCAAAAGAAAACATTATTTTAAAAAAACAAACAACACCACTGAACCCTCCTTTATGAATTCACTGTGTTATAATTGTGGGGGGAAACTCACGTTTGACTTCATGTGGTTTCAATTGAGTCGTTTCAAATTCCCTCAAACCTTAAAAGGTCTGATTTAAAAGCTAAAGCTGAGGTCAAGTCTGTTTTCTTTGATGTACAAACGTTACGTTCAAAGATCTGAGAGCTACAATCAGGAATTATCCTCAATTATCTGTCATGATCAAAACTAGGAAAGTTCTTAAGTATCTAATATTCAAACAGTAAAAAAAATTCTGTTTTTTTCATTTGAATTATTTTGTTGAGGCCAGTGACTCTGAGGTTCCGCTGTGGCGTTAGGAGGAGACGTCCTGGTCACTCTCTGGGAATCGTATGTGCTTGTGAAGCAAGAATGACTCCTTAAGTTAAAAACAACCACACACTCTAGAGCAGGGCTGCCCAAAGGGACATCCGGGGCCCAAATCTGGTTCGCAACAAAGTTTGACTCAGGCTGTTTGAACAGATGAAAAAATAAGAGAGAGAAAACCGTACTGATAAATGCAACTTGAAAATAGATATTTTCAAATGAAGTGCATCACAGTTTAGGTGAGGTGGACATGGGTTCTTGATTTTAAAACATTAAAACAAAAATATTTGTTTACTCTTGGCACCATTCAGTTTGAGTTTTGGCCCACCATCGGAAAAGGTTTGGGCGCCTGAGTAAGACTGGAAAGACCAGCTGACCATAAACCAGATCAAACCTGTTTTCATAGCGGTTAAAGATTGCTTATAAAATTGTTACGACCCATATTTGCTTCCATAGAGTTTTAGATCCTAACCTCCAGCTGGTGCCATGAAAAACACATGAAAAGAACATTCAAAGATGATGTTTATCTGCATTAGTGTTCGTGATGGAGACCCATGGCCTTGACTTTCCAGAGGATGAAAAACAATGAATTATTTTAGGCATCCAATTTAAAAAATATATACAAAAGACCCTGGCAGTGTTCATGAGCTCTGCGATAAATCTGTGTCTTACTCTGGGTCTTACACACACACACACACACACACACACACCCTGTACAGACGTCTGACCCTGCTCCTGTGAATACGCTGCTCTGTGGATCCCGACTCCCAACTGACAGCACGACCGGCTGCATCACACATCAACCTAATAAAATATTTTCCCCTCCGACTCTGGAAATTCATCTGCCGTTCTTTTCTGTCTTGTCTCAAAGTGAATTTCCTATATACGCACACACACACACACACACACACACACACACACACACACACACACACGTGAGGGAGAGAAAGAGAGCAGGGCTTTTGTGAGAAGAGGCGGGAGGTCTAATTATTTAGAGGGAAACATTGCCAGGTAATGGTTGTACGTTCTAGCAGAGATGCAGCATCATTAAAAGCATCTCAGCCTGGGTGTGAGGCGGCATGTGGTCCTCCATCCTCTCTCCTCTTCACAAACCTACACTTCAATTTTTTTTTTTCCTTCACTGGATCCTACCATCAAAATCTGCGTTTAGCATTCAATGAAAATGCCAGACGTGAAACATGGATAACAGCCACACGCTGGATAATGTGACCATTCATCTGTTAAGAGCAGAGGCTTGATGGAGCTGTCAGCACATACTTTCCATAATAACCTAGACTGTGCAGCCGACACACACACACACACACACACACACACACACACACACACACACACACTCACTATCAGCTCATGAGGAGGGAGAACACAGTAAAGGTTTTTTTTTTCTTGAAGTTGACAAAAAGCGTGGTTTTATCTGCTGATTCAATGATCAGGATTTTGAAATAAACTCTCAAAATCTACAAGACAGAAACTCTCCTCGAAAAAAACAAACAAAAACACAGCGTTTAGTTCATCCGAGGAAGTGAGGCATCATCTATTTGCTGGATTACACTTAACACTCCTGCATGATATAATCCCCACTGGATGGACCTGTTCGTATAATTAGACCCGGCTTTAATTAGTTAAAAAGGAACAGTGTTCATGTTAAAGGTGAAAAAAAACAACAACAACAACAACTTTCAAGAAAATCAACTGAAAATGCTCATTTACTATTGTAAATGAACAATTCTGTCAATTCAAGTTAATGAGTAAAATAAATGTAATTATGAATTTCTGCAATGGAAATGTTTTGTTCCTTTTCTGACGTTCATAGTAACAAATGTAATTATGAACGTCAGAAAAAGGAACGAAATGTTTCCATTGCGGGAATTACAGGCGTAAATTATACAATGTACTAACACAGTAATTATAATTATGAATGTCAAAGAATAAAATGAATTCATGATGAGAAGTCAGTGACAAATGGTGAGAAAATCTCTCCACATTTTTGCTTTTTTAAAAATACTGACTGTGTCATTTTTTTCCCAACTAGTTTCCACAGGCACAAATACGGCAAATATAGTGTTTTATTACCGTAGAAATAACATTTACATTCTTTATTAGTTGCGAAACAAAATGAACAAGGTCATTTATCTGTCAAGGGTAGATAGAAGAGATGGGCGGCACGGTGGTGCAGTGGTCAGCACTGTCGCCTCACAGCGAGAAGGTTCCAGGTTCGAGTCCCGGCTCCAGCACAGGATCTTTCTGTGTGGAGTCTGCATGTTCTCTCTGTACCTGCGTGGGTTCTCTCTGGTACTCCAGCTTCCTCCCACAGTCCAAAGACATCAAGAGGGGACGAGGCTGATTGATACTCTAAATTGAACGTAGGTGTGACTGTGAGTGTGAATGGTTGTCTGTCTCTATGTGTTGGCCCTGGAAGGAGACTGAAATTATTTCAGGGTACTGGTGCCCTCTGCTGACTGCTGCTGCAAACACACACACACAGAATTCACTGAAAAAGCTGATGAAGTAGCAGATGAATTTATGGAAACGCTCTTTTGTTTCCCGCTGAGTTTCACTCTGACGCCTTTTGGACAAAACCACAGACAGACATCGTGTTGCTGTGTGACTCTGCAGCTCCTCTATAACTTCACCTCCCACACACATTGTCATGGCGACGTCTACCAGCCTCCCTCTCTCAGAGGGTGGCATAGTCTCTTTGTGCGGTGCACCTGCCCCCCCCCCCTTCTGGGTTTGAACAAGAGATGATATGAAATGTTTATGAAGGCTCATGATATTTAACTGCATATAATGTAAATACCACGTTTTTAATTAATCCAGGGATTAATTCCTAATGACAAAAAAAATGTCCACCCCCCCCCACACACACACACACACACACGGTTATCTTGATCTCTGCCTTTGTTCCACATCTGCGCCAAATCTAATTTACTAAATTATACACCAAGTAAATAAGAAGCTTGTTGAAATGTTCCCGATGAGGCCGATACGTAATCATGACGCCAAACCAAAATCTCACCAAAGAAGAAAAGTAAAAAGATGTGACATGCAATTGAAACCAAATTCGTACGCGATAATAGCTGATATAGCGTGTGACAGTACGTGCACAGGTTTGACCTAATCCCACACGTTAGATCTGCTCACTTCCTAATCTATCACATCCTTAAGCTGCAGCTGGGAAATCCTTTCAGCCCCGAGCGGCTGACGAGCATGTGTTGTCCTGGAATGTCTCGCTTTAATGTTGATTCACTCGGTTCATGGGGTCGCTTCAGGCTTAGAACCGTGTCAGCTAACTGTTAGTTAATGCAGTCGATGTTCATGATATCCACAGACTGAGGATAGAATGAATGAACGCCTCTGTTGGCGTGAAAATGTCATTAAATGCGCAAAAGCAAAGCAGTTCACTGATAATTAACCGCTGGTTTATTCTGCTTACTATCGTATCAACTAACGATCATACTTTAGAAATGTGAAGTTATGCAAAAATATTTCCCCCATCAACAAGAAATAATTTACCGGTGGTTAACGTTAGTCTCTGTGATAACTAATGTTAATGATGGCTGTGCACTGTTGAGTAATGTTACCAATCATTCCAGTCTCAACATGAACAAACTGTTAGACAACACACTAGTTACCTCCCAATCAACTGCTAGTCAATGCTGGTGACTCGGTTAACTGAGCTTAATTCATGTTAAAGGTGGGCTTTTCCTTCTTTTTCTCTCACTTGCGCAGTTTTAACCACATGCACTGCTTCCTTCCTTCCTTTTGGTCCCCCCCCCCCCCCCCAAAAAAAGTGTTTTCCACAAATACATCAGGATAACCTTTAATCTCAACTCATAATCACTAAAAAAAACAAAAACAAACATAGGAAATAAAAAGCTGAGAACCTCCTGTGAATACCTCAGCGATGAACCCTTGCTGCGCTTTACAGTTTCTTCGTGCATTCACTCTGATATCTGATGTGCCCTTGCTCGCTGGGACTTTTCCTCGGCTGTGTACCTTGAACTCTTACCATGGTGGTAGTTTTACTGCGGTGTTTAGCACACAATCCGACTCCAGGTCTACGTGGAACAAACACTGAGCCGCAGCAGGATTTACTCTCATACTGAACAACACATTACAGCTGCAGGCCTCTAGTTACACTCCACTTCTTCTTCTTCAGTGCAGTCCCTGGAAATGGGATGTGCATCAAGTTAGTTCAGTATTTTACTCCGTAAATTACCTCAAACGAGGATTAGCGTTAAATGCAGTTCAACACACGAGGGGGTTTAATTTAGTATCAATTGAGCTGGAGTGAATGATTACATCCATAATTCAGATCGAGTGGCGCGAACCGAAGGAAACCAAACTGCTCAGGGTAACAAACCGAGCCGGTAAAGCAGAAATATTCTTTGATGAAGGGAGCTAAATACAAGCTAAATCTGGGGTCATAGGTTTGGCTTCTTGTTTCCGTGTGTTTGGTTCATTATTACTTGATATCCTTGCACCTCACATCGATGTCTATACGTTCATATTATATACATTTCTGGTATTTTTCTACTCTGTCTCTTGCCCCGTTATTGGTGATGGTTTTAATCTCATCGTACCTGCATACAGTGACAATAAAGGCATTCTGATTCTCTGATTCTGATTTTCGTTTGGTTGAACATCAAATTGGAAAAATGTCTGGCAATAATGAAAGAATATCCACATCCAACGCTTGTCTTTTTAAACCCTGTTAGCACCATGAACGGCTCGTAATCAGACATCAGTCATACCATGTGCAAAGACCAGCGCCTGTCCGTCGTGTAACTCCTTGAGCAGCCGCTAGAGGGCGGCAGAAAGTCGAGCATCCAACTGAACAGACGTCTAACGCGTAGACACGAGGCTTTAGTTGTTGTGTTGTCCAGAAAGGCAAGAGGGCATGATTTTTAATTTCGTTTTATTCATTCACAAATACTTAATTTAGCAATATCCCAAAAACTGTAAATAAAGAGCCATTTAAAGAGTAATACATGGAAAAAAAGAGGCAAAAAAGAAAAAAGTACGCACACAAATAATATAGAAAAAGAAATGCGCAAAACTGTAAATAATTGCAACAGTAATAATAACATAGTAATTACAATAATAATACTAATAACAATAATATACAATAAAACTTTGCTTTTTCATACATTAATTTTTCAGATTACGGTTTATCCAAGGATTTGATTATAATGTGACCGCATTACTATGAAGCAACAGGTATTCTAGGAAGTATTATGGATGTAATAAGTATAATACTTATATTTGTATATCACTATTTCCATAGAGTATATCACTTAAAAGCATCGCGTTTTTCAAAAGTATTCAAGTTTTCTTTTCTTTCTTTTAAAAAAAATCTTGTCTAGAACTGCTGACACGCCTGTGATGAGCACTCATATTTAGATGTCACCTCGCAAAAGCGTCACAAGAAATGTCAGCTGAGTGTGAACGCACGCAGGAACTCGGATAAATGGAATTTGAAGTTTTTATCGCTTCTTTTCATTCGCCCCCCCCACCCCCCCCCCCCCCCCCCCCCCGGCCCCACGTGCATCGTACAAGTTTTTGTTCTGTTTTGTTTTCTGGTCAACAAGCTTTAAGAACAAAAACAAACAAACAAAAAACTTCAACATTTCATACAAATTAATTAAATTAAGTGGACTGGATGATAGCGATCAGTAGTACTGTAAGCCCTCGTGCGGTTTTGTAGCTGAGAACTGACCTTCGACCTGAACGTGTGAGCGAAGTCCTCGTGTGTAAAGATGAGATATCGGTGCAGGTGTGGACCGGTGCCAGACTACCAGGCAGCGGTGGTGGTGGTGGACTGACGGGTGGGCGGAGCCTGAGGGCGTGGGCCTGCCCGACGCTTTTAATACAGATGCGCCTCGGTGCGCCCTGCGTTCGGCGGCGGAGAGCGAGCAGAGAGCACCATGACGGCACCCAGCAACACCTACGACGTGATAGTGGTCGGCGGAGGCATCTCCGGTAGGTAGTCAGCGGTAAACTTTACCTTTGTCCTCAGCAGTAGATTTGTCCGCCGAATGATGCGCGTTGGTGGTGGTGGTGGTGGTAGTGGTGTGTGTTTGTATGAGTGTGTATGTGTGTGTGTGAGGGGGGGGGGGGGGGGGGGGGGTTAGACAACTGTTGCGTAAAAGCTGTAGGTCGCCTGTCTTTTGCCTGGAAGTGGTAGAACCGCTGATTCAGGTCTTGCTCTGCTGCCAGCTGAGACAGGGGACTCTGATCCTCCTGGATGCCCGGAAAGAGCAGCTGAAGAGCCTGTTAGTCCTCCTCCTTCTCCCACCGCTGTCTCGCCTCAACAACAGCGGCTAATCATCCTGCATACTTTCTATTACATAAGAGGGAGAGGAGGAGGAGGAGGGCTGTCTTATACATCGGGATAGGCTCATGTACCGCCGTGCTTGTTTTATTTGTCACATTCCCCAACTAAACGCCTCCGTCAGCCAGGTGGAGACACGGCTGGTGCTGAGGAGGAGTCCACTTGCGTGTGTTCACTTTCTTCACCTCATACACTGATGGACGGTGGTGTTTCTCCTTCCTTCACTCATGAATTCTATAGATTGCTACATGCTAATAACGCCTAGCATGTCACCTCCGGTCCTGCTCAGGATGCTAGAAGCTCCTCGGCTTTTTTTTTTTTTTTAAGATGTTCCCATGTTGTGCTTTATTTTGTTGGTCTATTTGTCCTCCATGCTTCCCTCCTAAACTCTTTGTTGTGGTTGTTTATTTCTACCGGCATCAGTGGGGGAGAACTGGGTAAAGTGAGCCAGCCTCTGTATCTAGGTAACCAGTAAACAAAAGTAGCCGCATGACCTTAAATTAAAACAAGTACATAGCGAGAGCGCTAAGCGATGGTATAGTCCTGAGTTAAACTCATCACGTTTCTAAAGTTCTGAACCGTGCACACGCGTGTATTCTTTATATATTATTTATTACATGTCATTTGTGTCATACATGTAGCGTGACCTGAGCTGCCGCGTGAAACTGTCGGGAGCTCAAACTCGTCTTTGTGTTTGTGCTTACTGTTGGTAAATTACAAAGACGAGTTTTAAGTTTAAATTGGACCGAATATGCAAATCATGTGGACACAAACATGGTTTTACTGAAAGGAGGGAGGTTTTGACTTTTTTAGGGTTCAAAAGAGTAAAAACAAAAAGCTCAATCATGTGTTTGATACATCAAAATTGTTTTTTTTGGGGGGGGGGGGTTGTGTGGTGATTGCTTTGAAGCTGTCACAAGTAGAATTAGTTTTGGTTCATCTGACCCTGTTCTCCCCTACTGGTGCCAACACCTGAAATTCTTATTTTATACCCACTTTTTTTTGTTTAAAAAACAGTCCAAACTTTTCAGTTCAGTGCTGCAAATTTTAACAAATCAATGTTCAGCTTGCAGGTATATTTGATGTGTGTCTCGTAGCCGAGGTTAAATCACAACATTACAGTGTCGTTGTAAGTAGTCGTCTGCGTGGTATTCTGAAGAGTGTAAAACCACCTTTGACAGCGCCTCGGTCTCGCTTGCTTCCTCTCAGACGTGTGATTCTAAAATGCGTCATGGATTCATTAATTGAGACTTGTTGCTTGGTACAAATGTCATTTACGGGGCTATTTATACTGGTTTGTTAATGTTATTTATCAACCGTTACGGATGTTTCTGTATAAAAGTTTGGGAACAAACCCAACTTGTAGGAACTACTAAAGAACTGCATTTTTGACTGAGACTTTGCTAAATTGTTTTTCCTCGCCGGGATGTGTGTTGCTGCTTATACGCACCATTAAAAGCGCTGCAGCTCCTTGACAGCCAAGCGGTCAGGCTTTTAGATTCAGCCAAGGGACTGAAACGCCTGTCAAGATGTGGCTGCCCGCTCTTTTCCCCTCTGCCCGACCGCTGTCCTCTTTCCGTTCCACTGACAGTTCCATCGACTGCTCGCCTGCCTGCACATCTGTCTGTCTGTCATACTGTGAACAATTTAGGTCAGTGTCAGTACGAATACCAGTCAAGCAGGCAAAACAAATCCTAGTGAAACAAGCTAATTTCATAAAAATAGCACACAGCCACCCGCCAGTCTTCCCTTGTGTCACATCAAGGTCTCGTAATTACACCATTTGTTTCTTCTGCTGCCCTTTACCGGCTCACAACAAGCTCCACATATAACAATCACTGTCCAATCAAAGAGCTGCTCTTTTCTGCATCTCTATCACCCCGACATGTGCGCCTCTCCTTTTGCCCGTTAATTTAATTTTCCTGCCTGCTAGCAAGCGAGGGAGCAAGCAAGCAGCAAGACTGCAGCCCGCGAGGGGCAGCCGGCACTTTATGAGAAAACATTAAACACTTGTGACAGCCTGTTATCAACCAGCAGCAGCAGCAGAGAGGATGCCAAGGAAGAGCAAAGAGGAGGAGGAGGAAGGGGGAGGAGAAACAGGAAAATAGATATAACGGGGAAGCAAAGGAGGGAACCACTTCCTCCTGTTCTGGCAGACAGAAAGAGGGACATTTGTCTGAGAGCTGGAGAAGAGGAAACGAGGGTTTTTAGTGGGGAGTAAATGGGGAAGGTGGCCGCGAGAGTGGAGATACCAGTGTTGAAACATGCTGTCGGGGTCGGTGTCCTGAGTTGACTCGAAATGTTACAACACGGTGCATTCCCCCCCCCCCCCCCCCCGCAAAATGAAACAGATAACGGAAGAACTTGCAGGCTCATATTCTGGTTTACATTCCAAATCTGAAATGACCGTAAAAGTAGAGGTCACCTTCTAGAAACGACAGATTTAAAGCTCCATTTTTGATTTTTTTTTAGCACAAAAATATCTTGCGTAATGTTGTGGTCGTGTTTTCAGGCAGGAAATTTTTAATTTGACCCCAGAATTTTTTTTCCCCCCTTACAATACAGAAAAGGATTCTCTAAAACCACTAAAGAAACCCTCAAGCAACATTAAAGTCTCCAGAAACATCCTCTGAATGTTGCAGTTAAAAGATTTTCTCTTCGAGAACATTTAGCATGATAGGATCTAGAAATGACGTGTTCTGGATTTATATATAAATGTATTGTTTTGACTTATTTTGCCACATTACAGGTGTTATGTTAGTTTTTAATGTCATTATTCTCCTTTTCATTGAAAAAAACCCCGTTGCTGCAATAACGTGATCATTTTGGGGGGATTTTTTTAGACCGAGATGTTTTCTGGAGACGATGATACACACCGTAATAGAAATGTTATTTTGACGCACAACCAGCCAAGCTACAGGATCTACTGCAGTTCACTTTGGTCAATTCTGTAGCCGTAACAGGAACATTATGGATATTGACTGACTGTTGATTCCCATCCTTTAAAACATAGCAGAAATGGTCAGATTAAAAGCTTTTCTTTGACGTCGTTATAACTTTTCCCCCATTGGTGTGGGAACAATGTCATGTATGTGATTAGAAAATTATGGAACTTATTTATCTAAACTCTGTGTATGATTTTATTGATCCAAACATGAAGTTGCACAGACACAATATCTTTTTGTGCTTCGGCCCGTTGTCCTGCAAAACCAAAGCCCAACCGCTTGTGCCGGTGCTAGCACTACTATGCTATCTGGGTTGGCCATGTTGGTTACATCATCTTCTTGCAGACTGTTGATGCAGGCTCGGTCACGGAAATTAAAAAAAAGAAAGAAAAAAAGTAAGAAAACAAGCTGACGGATATCCAAGAATGTTTCAAACGCTCTTCCATCTTAGAGGCATAAAGATGCGCAGCCATAACCACCAGATTACTTGGGTACCATAACGGCTGGGTAAACATAAACCAGTCTGACATCACCTGACTGCTCGCAAGTTTCCTCGTCTAAGGTTATTTTTGCAGCTCCTGTGTATCTGGAAGTCACCTTGGTGTGTTTGCTCTGTGTTGGGGTTAGGGTTGGTAAAGGCTAATGTTTTTCCTCACATCAAGTAACGACACTGACACGACAGTGAGAATATTTGCTCAGCTAGAAAAGTCTTTGTGATATTTTAATGGTGGGATTTCAGGCAGGTGCCCTTACTGTTGCTAAGTGATTGCGCGACCATTGTAAGAGTGATATCAGTGTACACTGGGTGAGAGGCGGGGTTCACCCCGGTCGCCAGTCTGGAGTAATTGCAGGTCCAGTATCTTGCTCAAGGATACTTCGACATGGGAAGCGAGGCTCGCACCTGCGACCTCCCTTATGAACATGCCGGCTCCTTGACAACACTCAAAGTACCTTCACGTGACCGGAATGTAAAGCCAATTGGTGTATCCATGCCGGGAAGATGAGACGGTTGCATATCTTGTCAATGTGTCTCTCTCTGGATCGATACGGAGCCTTCAGAGGCCTGATTCAAGTGGCGCTGTCATCACTAAGCCACTATCGGTTTGTTTTTCTTATATTCCAGGAAAAAGAAGAACATTTGAAATGTCCGCACATTTATGATATTATATTATAATATTATATTGTATAATATATGGGGGGGGGGGTTGTCATGATGGTGGACACTCAGATGAATGAGGAAGCTTAGATTTGAGTGAGCCAAGAAAAGCAAAAAGAGGAAGTCTGCTCATGAGTATTGCAACAAGGAAACATTGAAGAAAACATGAAAAAATGTTGAAAACCAGAGGTGGCGGGTTAGAGCAGATTGAGCGATTGAGCAGCAGCTGAAACTGAAACAGGAAACGGTCAGACGTCTTAAAACGACAACGATGGGCAGTTTTTTTGCTTCAAATTCACTCGATAGGTTTGGTCGAGTGAACAAATCTGTGCTAGGTGCAACGGCGGCGCATAGGAATAAAGACAGATTCGTAAGGTACAATGAGATAATATAAGATAGGAAAGAACTTTATTATTTTGAAATAAATATTGATCCTCTCACCTCTTGATCAGACTTTCCTTTGGAATCAATAGTTGTTGTTTTTTCTTGTCTTCTCTTATTCACAATTTCACTCTCCTCGTCTGGGCTGTTGCACCTAGCGTTAGCCCACCTAGCCTTGGCTGCAGTAGGTACCTCAGATACCTCAGTACTCCTCCACTGCGCCTGAGCGCAATTTTTTCCTTCTTTTTGTACTTTTTGTCAGCCAGACGATGATTCTGTACACAGCAGCTGCTCAGTGTTTGTTCACTCGGTTTCTGTGAGAGTTGGCTGTGTTCCATCCATTGACAAAACTTTAGTTTAGGGTTGTTGTATCGTTATTTTTCAGGGTTTAAAAAAAACAAAAAAAAACATTATTACTTGTGCCAATAGTAGAAAACAATTAAATGTAGAGGAAAAGCAGATAAGATCATCACAAAAGGGCAGAATGGAATGTAGGTATTTGGTGGTAGTTCAGCATTACTCTCAGTTCTGTTTGCTTTTCTTTACGTCCAGTACAAACATCTGACCTCAGACACGCTAGAAACACAACACAAGGGGTCTTGGAAGAACGTCCCCGAGGATTTAATCTCCCCGCTTCCCTATTCTGCTGGAATTGAAGCATCAGCTCCAAGTTTAGTTCCTGTTTTGAACTCCACTGCTTCCTGGATGTGTTTGTGTGATATGTGTCTGATTGGAGTCGGGGGGGGGGGGGGTTGTCAGTGGGTGAGAACCAACGATGGCAGAGATTCAGCACACAGAACAGTTGGAGACAGGGGGATTTCTAATACACACAGGCACACACACACACACACACACACACACACCTATACAAATACAGTTTGTTCCTGCCAAGTGGCTCTATCTTAACAATTACTGTTGTCAAGGAAACTGCCCGTCCCTATTACTTTTCCAGCACAAAGTGCAGTGGGTGAAAGGAGTCTGTGTGTGTGTGTGTGTGTGTGTGTGTGTGTGTGTGTGTGTGTGTGTGTGTGTGTGTGTGTGTGTGAGGCCTTGTTTAGATATATTTGTGGGGTCTGATGTGCTTTCTTGTGCCTAAATGCTTGACGCCATAGCATTAAATGGCTGTTTTGGTTTTTTTTGTTATCGTTCAGCGTTCCATTTTAAGGGGGGAGGTCGCCTAAAGTCAAGAGCAGGAGCGTGTCAGTGATAGGAAGATAGACAGATCTACTCAGTGGATATGTGTGTGTGTGGGGGGGGGGGGGGGGTGTGCGTGTGTGTGCATACAAGCAAGATTTTGTCCAGGTCCATCCAGTCAAAGACATATCACAAGATTTCTTAGAATTCTGATTATTAAGTGAAATTATTCACCATGTTGGTTTTATCTCAGGGAGGCTGAACAATTAGGGCGAGCGGTGCCTCAGGTGCTGTTGATGGAGAGACGCCGTGGTGGGAGAGACACACGGAAACAGTCAAACTAGCAGCAGAGAGGTGGAGGCATCTCACATCTAATGCTACTATCAAACACGAAGAAGCTGAAGGGTGTTTTACTGTGGGTGTGTTCAGACCGCCTGGTGACAGGAATCAGTGCTAAAACCCAGAAATGATCTGGTTCCCCTGACAAGTCACAAATGGATCTTTGTTAAATGCCTAAAATAAAATAAAATGGTCTGTGGTTCATTCTTTAAATATTTGTCTATGGCTTGAGATCTAACAGTAAGTATTTTGAGTTTTGACGTATCTTTACCATTAGAAAAGTCCTGGTGCTAAGCTAGTAGTACCATGTGTCTGTGGTTTAGTTGTGACTGTTGCTTCAAAGGCGGCTCCTGAAGAGGTTAGCGTACATGCCGCCGTAGCATCGGTCAGAACCAGAGAGTATTTTGTTTTTTAGAAGATAGAATTACATTTAGGCTTTTATCCAAGGAGAAAATGTTAGTGATTGACAGAAGTATCATCTCATGACCCGCCCCCTCAGATGAAGTCACACCTATACAGTGAAGGTTTGGTTTGGACCAAATTGAACATTTCCGCCATTTGTTTGCATTCTTAAAAGGTACATTTCAAGGGCTTTGCATCTGTTTGATAATTATCAAGTGTTTATATCACTGCATTAAGCTGCTACCAGCAGAGGAAATCCCGGAGGAGCGGCTCTGAGGCTCCCTCTCCTTGGTTTGGGTAGAAATAAAACAACTGCAGGTTATTTGTAGAACTCCAGTTCTACAGGGTCTCTAGCACTTCTGGAGTTTCTCACATTGCTGGCTGTTGGCAGCGTGGTATGCACTTGGATTGATGTTGCAGCAAAGGAAACAACCAGGACTACAGATGTTTAAATCTGTCTGAAGAACTTGTGCCATTAAAAAAAACAAACCCCAAAAAAAACGTACCGTATCTACACATTCAGGCAGCATAAGAAAAAAAACTGTAATTAACCTCTGTTTCATTTTTTTGGGAGAAATCTCTGAAGAATTACATGAGATCATCCAGTTGTGACACATTTTTTATTTTTCAGGTTAGTCACATACCATTCTCTTTATTTCAGTTTCTTCTGAAAACTTCCAAGCCGAGATAGTTTTCTGTTGATTTCCCAGTCACGTTCAGCCCTGTTTCTTACTTCATAAAAATCACATTATTAATGCTGCAATTGACCCACACAAAGCTTTCTTATCAAAGCAGCATCCCAACAGGAGGCCAGTGTTTGCAGCGATGGCTGAGGGCACAAACAGGCTCTGCGGACAGATGCTCTTTGTTTTCACAGACAGAGACTGACCTTTAGAGCAGGTAATAGCATCAATTTAATGGGAGAATTTGGTCTGCTCAAGGCTAATGCTTTCTCCAAAGCCCGGCAGGGTGAGTGTCTTTGTATACGCAGGAGCAGCTGACGCAGGTTTACAAGACAAACCGTGTTTAAGCTTGTGTAAACCTCCCCATCCTCAACTTGGATCTGGGGGATTTGGAGGGAGAGAGTCAGGGGGAGACAGGGAGGGAATTTAGGCCGAAGGCCGGGAAAACATTTGTTCAGATGTGGGTGAAGATTGAGAGGGTAGCTGCAGTCAGATGTCTTTTTCATTCTTCTTCTGCTGTTGCATCACGCCAGAACTCTGCGTTTTCAAAAGTTTATGGACATCCACAAATTTCAGTGTATTTTTAATGCTCTGTTGTGGGTTTTCTTATTACCCAAACTTTGCTCGACTTGGAGGTGGGAGGTGACTGCAGCTAAAGACTGCACTGATTTATAGCTTGAGTTGAGGTATTGGGTCAGTTTTGGATGGATGTAGCCGCTCTGTTTTCAAAAATACTTCCCCATAGCACAACTAATGCGATATTTCAGCCAGACAGAAGTTAAATGTCCCATGTAACATCGAGGGAAATGTAGAACAGCAGGAATTTTTCCTTCCTGGAACAGTGCAGTGTGGCTCTGCAGTCTCTTGAATGCCCCTGCACATTATGTGACATCTTGTTGAGTTAAAGTTGTGACAGGGACCGCCTGAGGTCAGCGTGTGTAAAGCTGCTGCTGCCATTGATTGTGGAGTCGGTCAAACAGTTAGTATGTCACTGTATGTTAAAGCTAGACTCTTTAGCTCCACCCTCTCTTTTCTCCTCAGATGATCGGACGGTTGTTGTTCGTCTTTTCTTCCTCCTCTGCCTACAAAGACTCCCTCCACCCCCCCCCCCCCGGCTCTCCTTGGTTCCCACAGCTCTCTCAGTCCCCCAGCTAATGTTCAACTTGTTTGAAAGGCAAATATTAGTCCGTTAATCCCTCCTTTAATCCCTGTCCAAGAGACCTGATTATGAGTAAAGTTTTATGGAGATAAATGCACCCAATTCATACCCAGTTACACTGTAGAACAACCAGTGTTCCATCAAATAGATTTCCGGTAGCTTTTCTTCTTTTTTTAATCCCCAAACATCTTTCTACACCCATTCGTGCTGGGGAATTTTTTAAGCCTCTGAAATACTGCATGACAGGCTCTTGATCGGGGAATCCGTCGTAATGGTTGACAGAGATGCTCCACATTTGTGTGCATCTTGTCTTATAAGGAAAAAAAAAAGGCACACATTCAGCATCATGTCACAATCCTGCGCCTGCAGTGAAAGTGTCACCTTGTTTATATATTCAGTGCAGGAACTGTCTTTTATGTTGAGCGTGTCTGTGCTTTCTCTGCAGGGTTGAGCGCTGCCAAGCTGCTGAAAGCCAGCGGAGTGAGCCCTGTCGTGCTGGAGGCCCGAGACAGAGTGGGGGGCCGTACCTTCACTGTGCGGGTAAGACAAAGAGCCAGCAGAGATGCTGGTATTGGCAAAACAATAAAACAACCTTGAAAAGGGAGGTTTAATACTTGACTAAGTTAGTTAGTTAGTTAGCTAGCTAGTCCTCATTTTGGTGCTTTATTTTCTGCTGTGGCATTTTGCCTAAATGTTTGCTCTATAGTCATGCCAATACAATATTTTGTGTAGAAGAGTTCTATCTCAGTATTTACTTTTAGGGGAATCCTACTCATGTTTTTATTTCTAATTTCAGAATAAAGAGACCAAGTGGGTTGACTTGGGCGGAGCTTACATCGGTCCGACCCAGAATCGTATACTCCGATTGGCCAGAGAGTACGGCGTGAAGACCTACAAAGTCAACGAGCAGGAGAACCTGGTGCATTACGTCAATGTGAGTGCATGGTTGACCCAAACTGTAAATCCCCCAGGAAGCACACAACATCCTGAGCCCAACTCGTTATCCATTATTAGTCAGGGAACAGTGACAGCACGTTGATGGGATTTTTTTGATGAACAAATGTGTCTCCGATCCGAATGCATCAACTCTGTGGGCTGAATTACAACATGGATGTGATGGAAACATTGAGGTGGTACAACGACTTTGCCTTCTTAATCCGTCTCACCTCACAAGATGAACAAACACGGTTGATTTTAACGTAACAACACTCATCCATGTACAAACAGCATCTTCTGTCTTATGCTGGCCAGATAAAACTCTTCAGTTTTGTGTCCTTCCTGTGACTTCCTACATGTCTGCAAGCAACCAGCCAGCCCTCTTCTCTCCAGCATTAGCGGCTGGAGATGCTAATCATTGCCTGGGGGATATCTTGTAATGCAATTTGTCTTTTCTCTGAGTGGTTGAAAGGATAGCAAATGCAAACAAAGAAGGGAAGAAGAAAAAGCCATCTTTCTTTGTTTTTGGTAGTCTTTTCCTCTATATCCCATTAGTGTGGGCGCACTGCTGCTCTTAACACAGTTGTGTTCCCCTACCTGATTTAATTTGCCATTGCTGCCATATTCCCTGGCAGAACTACCCTCGCAGTAAATCACTGGTCCACCTAGTGCTCCTGGCAGCTTCCTGTGTCTATGTGTTTGTGTGTGTGTGTGGGGGGGGGGGGGGGGGACTTGAGCCGCTGTCAGGGACAGAGCCCAGACTTAAGACCAAACTACTGGGGACAGCGTGCGGAATTTGGGACAAAAGCCTTGTCTCACTGACGTTAGAGTTAGGTTGTGCATGTGTTCCTGTCCTTGTCTGAACCAACCCTTGACAAAGCACCACGCTGTGAGGACATTGTGATTAGCGAGGGTGTTTTGCTCGGTCTTCACAACTTGATAGGGGTGACTGAAGGTCAAGACTTGGTTTAGGGGTCTGGGTTAGAACTGGGCAAGGTTTAGGCATTTAGATGTGATGGTTAAGGTTAGGATAAGGGTCTACGTATCCTCCATACAGATAGAAATACAAGTGTGTGTGTGTGTGTGTGTGTGTGTGTGTGTGTGTGTGTGTGTGTGTGTGTGTGTAGAGCTTATCTTGACGCTGCTTGTGTTTGAGTTGAATCATAACTTCATAGATGGACTTCGTGCTTCAGTCCTGTCTGTGGGTGTAAATTCACACATTCGCACTTTTTTTACCAAAGCAGATATTTTCCTTTTTTCTTTTTTTATTCATCCACTACTCCTAACACCCCATCACTTGGAAAAACTTTTCCACCCAATAAGATCCAATGTAGCTTCATACTATAATGGTTGTTCTGCTAATAAAACAACTACAGATTTTCAACAGTAAGTAGATTTTTTGGACATATTAGAATGAATAATAGAAGCTGTTAAGGAGTTGGAATAGATTTGACCTGAAACCCCTTCCAGTGGTATTTGTGTGTGTGTGTGTGTGTGTGTGTGTGTGTGTGTGTGTGTGTGTGTGTGTGTGTGTGCGTGTGTGTGAGATTTCTCATTAATTATGCAAAAATCCAAGCTCAATCTCAAGTTTATAAAACTTGCTGGAAGCTTGGATATAAACAGTAAAAGCAGTTTGACTGTACGTGACACAAAATGCTGCGTAAACTCTTACTGACTTATGCTCAGATCACATTTCAACAAGGTAATATAATAAAAAGTATTATAATAATAATTGCTCCCTACAGATCAGATGTTATGTTGTTATTTCCAACAATGAAAAAACAAACAAAACTAAACTTTGCTCAACATGAATGTCGTAAGATCCAGCAGGGTGCTACGCTGGCCGACAACAGGAGCTCAATGGTTTGGTCCAACACGCCGTGTTTGCTCGTATTTCAACATCTGACAGACACATTGAACTGTGTGTGAATCTCCCTTGGACCTGAAGTCATGACTGGCGTTCCTAATCTGAAAAGCTGCGTTTTTAGGTTGTGTTGCTTTTGTCAACGAAAAGTATGTCTAAGTATTTTCTTCAACGAATGTTTATCACATGATAGAGATGAGATCAGACGCAACATTAATGCTGGTCATCTGAGGGTGACGTGACTAAATGTATAATGCGGGATTGTTGATGACGAATAAAAACGAGACTAAAAGTGGTTTATGAAATAAAAACTATCCTAAAATGTCTCTGCATTTTCGTTGACCAAAACTAGACGAGACCAAATGCACTGCGATGTACGCGACATCACTTCCTCAAGCCCCGCGCATTATTTTGAAGACAAATGCAACTGCCAGTGCCAGTGAAGTTAGAATCTGGCGTAAACGACATCAATAAAGGTTTTAAATTCATATCAGTGTCTGGAATGGATGTGTTCTTAAGTCAGTTAATAAGATAACCTGGTTTGAATTGTGAAATGGGTTTGGCTGAAAGAAAATGTTGGTTTTTCTGTATTCTTTTAAATAATGATACTATGTTGACTGAGTGAAATAGAATTGAATTACTAAAAAGAGACTAAAATACAATTTTCATCGACTAACACTAGTCTAAAATGTCATCAGTTTTCGCTGACTAAAACTAGACTAAAATGCTCAGACTTGCAGTCGACTAAAGTTAGACGGGACTAAAAAGAGTATGACAGTGGCTAAAACTAGACTAAGACTAAAATTAAAACAGGCTGCCAAAAACAACACTATTTGTCATAACATGTTCGTGGTAAATTGACTTGTTCCTTCCCCTGAAAGTAGCCGTGAATACGTTACAACTACAAGTACTACTGCGAACACAGCACCGTCACATTTAAACACTGACGGTGTCTTCCAGTGCTGGTAATCAACAGGCTGAACGATGACATCAATATAAGTTGCTCTGTTTTTCATTCCCAGATATCTGAGTTCAGTAAAACTGACCAGGAGGAAAGAGAACCAGGTGAAGTCGACCATCAAACAGAACAATGAGGCCTCTGTGTGTTATCATTATTATTGTCGGCCCAGATTCACTATAACTACATTTACTACTTCTGCTACAATAACGTTTTTATCGTACGTAATGATTTACCTTTACAACAAGAAGTTACATTCATGCACATAGTAATGCCAATAAAACAAATCACATGAGATTCAAGCAGCTAAGTGTATGATGACTTATCTGAACCGCAGCAGGATTAGAGGGTTAGTGAGGTCACTGCAGGGTCAGCCTGGGCTCTTCTGTACGACGACGGTGGAGAACTGTATATCAACGCAGTAAGACCCAACCTGCCTCGGAGCAGGCTGACAGCTATGATTAGAGGTCAGGTCAGGATCAGGGGTTTGTTTTTTTGTTTTGTTTTGTTTTTTGGGGGGTTTTCTTGGGGGGGGGGGGTGAAACCACATGACCTTTCCTTATGAGCACCCCTGTCTATCTCTGATGTTTCACGGTGGGAATAATTCGCCAGTATCAGGTGGGCTCTCACAGACTTTGTGTCTCCACTGCTTTTCAACTGGCATGTTTATGAATGAAAACCCAGCTGAAGAATGACACTAATGTTTGTTGATTCACCATAGTCTATTATGCCCGTTTAGTAAATCAAATTCAATCTTAATGACTGAATAATTTTACTAATTCACTCTGTCTCTTACTGTTGCCAGCTCTCCTTCCTGCTTGGCTGCAGCAGCTGCGTTACTCTTAGCCTGTAATATTGATTTTTATGTGTCCCTCGACATCGTCCCTCGTATGTGAACTCATTCACAAAGAGGTCAAGAAGTCCTGGGTTTATCCACTCAGTCACAAGCCCCGGGGCCAATTATCACCTACATTTTGGTGTAAGAAGAGGACCCAGATCTATCATTTTATCCTTTAGCCTTGATCTGAATCCTTAATATCCAGGGTTTTCTCCTTCTGAGTCTAATGTCAAAGTTGTTTCAATAAATATCTGATTGTCCGAAAACTACAGTTTTTATGAAATGGCAACCTTTTTCTGGGCATCTTGACCCAAAAACGGAAAAGCCAGGCTTTAATAATTGATGTATGAGTGTATGTCCATAAGGGATGTAAGAAAAACGGACCTGATACTGGTATATGACACTGGAGTGAAGAATCCACTGATTAACAATTCAGTCACAATACAACACAGTTGTGGTTGGATATTAATTCAGTCTGTTGTGTTCTGAGGAACATTTCAATGTAGAAATTTGAGGTACTGGACAGAAGTAGAAGGATGACAGACATCGACTCTGGTGATGCAGCGTGGTGGTACGCTCATCCATGTGCTGGCCGTCCCAACGCCGCCTCCTCAGCACTGATGTGCTCTGACCTACTTCAGCAGGGCTGTGAAATGTCACCAGCATGACATTTGGCACAGACGGCAGCAGTTACAGAAATAAATCTGTGGTTTAGTCTTGACCGGATGGCCTTTCTGCTGTGAAGCATTACATAAGCTTCAAATGTGAGTGTGTCTCCTTAGCTACTATCTCCGTGGGATCCACTCAAAGACACAGGCTCGCACTCGCCACTCGTAGCTTCCTTGGTGGTTTCCATGGCAGCGGGCCTCATCAAAAGCTGCTCACCCATATCAGTGTCAGACAGTGTTTAGTATATATGTGTGTGTGTTTGTGTTCATGCATCTCTACAGAGGAACTCTGTTTCTGCTGTCACGTGTGTGACAATTGACCCTGCAAAAAACAAACAAAAAAATATGACGACTTATTGTTGGCCAACCCAGAACCGAGCATCATCATGGGTTCCTTGGAGACTTGCCCTCTTGGTGTGGTGGGTTTGGCTTCAGTTGTCGAATTCGGATTACCATAACTATGTATTGTACCGGGGAACCCGACCAAGACCTATGGAGGCAGTGGTCCCAGACGGGTTGATGATCAGGCTTCTAGAGGTTGGCCAATCAGAGCAAAGTAGGTTTGAACTGAGTCAATGGAAGAAAAATACAGAGATTTTATGGTGGGTGACTCATGCTAAGCTAATCTCAGGGAGCTACAGAATAAAACACAGCGAGCCAGAAGAGACTGTAATTTGCCTTCATCTAACCTTTCTCACTGTGTCCACATTACTTCAGTGGACAGCCTTGCAAACCAGCATGTGTGCCAAGCCATTGTGTAATCAGGGCTAGCTTTCAAACAAGCCGCGTAGCTAATCAGCTTTTCTGTGGCCGATTGTAATCCAAAAGGCCAGCGCTGGTTTCCCTTATCAGCAACCTACACTGTCTAACCGACAGCTGCAGCTCTCAGCACTGGATTTATTAATGAGGCATCACTATCAGAGATGGGGAAAGAGTCTTTTTATTAAATACTCTCCCTGGTTATCGCAGATTGAGAAAGAGTGTGGGACTGTCCCATTGTGCCTCCAGCAGCATGCCTGGTGTCCATATTTGAGAAATATCTGGTGATTGTGCAAGTGCGGTACAATGGTAGCTCTTTGCATGTGTAAATGTTGACTTACCAACGCAAACACCTAGCAAAGTGTCCATCACTGGATGCTGACCCTCTGCAAGCCCATATAGAGATTTACAATGATTAGTCCTGATCTGCTTTAAATTAAGAAACATTTTAAGATTGGGATGAATTTGAATGTATTTTTTTGCTGGAAATTCAATGTTGTCTTTCGTGAACATGTGATCAATCAAAAATTTACCTGAATGTTTTTTTAATTCGAGAGTTTGGTATGGAGTGAGGAAGAAGGATGGGGGTGAACTACATTTGACAATTTTTGAGGCGGCACGGTGGTGCAGTGGTCAGCACTGTCGCCTCACAGCAAGGAGGTTCTGGGTTCGAGCCTTGGCTCGGGCTCAGGATCTTTCTGTGTGGAGTCTCCATGTTCTCCCTGTTCCTGTGTGGGTTCTCTCTGGTACTCCAGCTTCCTCCCACAGTCCAAAGACATCAAGAGGGGACGAGGCTGATTGATACTCTAAATTGACCGTAGGTGTGACTGTGAGTGTGAATGTTTGTCTGTCTCTGTGTGTTGGCTCTGTGATGGACTGGTGACCTGTCCAGGGTGAACCCTGCCTTATGCCTGAAGGCTGCTTGGATAGGCTCCAGCCCCCCCGCAACCCTAAAAAGTATGAGCTGTAGAAAATGGTTGGATGGATGGATGGATGGACAATTTTTGAGAAAAAAACAAATGACTGACTTCAAGCACACTTCACTTGGAGCTTCATTTTCGTGCAAGTTAAAGCACGATCAACTGATTCGTCATAGATTTTCAAACTTTAGAGGGTTGCTGTAACACTGGCATCAGGATCAGAGAGCCATTTGAGGAAATTTGGCATAGGACTGGCCCTGTGTACAAAGACCTGTTCATTTTCATACTTGGGAACATGAATTTCTCGATTAGAAGTAGAAGGTAGAACAATGGTAAATACGTTGGTCTTCTAAACTGAATAGCTTCCACTGAGCCACACAGACCCTTGTTACCTGTGTCTTCATGCAGCCAACGCTGACCCGCCGCTCTCTGTTGTGGAAACAGATGCTGCCGTGCCCCACCCCCACCCCTGCACTCCTCCTTCTGTATTCACTTCACCAGCGTTGCCATGGTGACAGACCTGTTGTTCCATGGCGATGGACATTTCTGAGCATTGGCAAGAGAGCTCACCAGATGTGGGTTGTTGTTTACAGATCATTCAGATGCATCAGTTTCCGGTTTAGTGTGAAGGAGCATGAATATGATGTGACAACGTTCACTCGCTGACATGAACTTCCAGTCCACATCTGCACAGTTGAACATCTCGCAGGGAAACTTCCTGCTGCCAGCGTCAGTTTCATGGCATTTAACTGTGGTCAAATAGAGAGGACTTTTTGTTTACCACACATGAACTGGACACATTATGAAAAATTCACGTGTTCCTATGCATTTTACATGTGGCCATGTGATGATTGCATGTAGGAAACAGGTTACCACATGTGGAAAACATTAGATATTCTGTGTTCGATGGTCACATGTTGAAACCATGTGCTTCACGTGTTGCAAAATGAGTTCTGCATGGACGATGTATTTTTGCAGCCCAACTTCAACCCTCGACTAAAAGGAAAATGGAAATTTTACATTGGATTTTTTTTTTTGCCAGAAATAAGCTGAACAATGCTTATCAGATTTACGTGGTTTGTTTCGCAGAATAACTTTTATGTTTTCAAGCGTCAATTCAATGGAAAATACACTGACTTTGTGGCCAGAGAACTGGATGTTCATCAACGCCAACTCTTTGCTGCGCTACCCTTTAACAGAAATTATCACCTGACCTGCATTTACCAAGCACACTGTGTCCCACACTCAACTGGAGGTTGCGACCACAGTATGGCAGGCAGACATGCTAGCAAGGAGGCTTTAATGCACAGGTGCAAGTGTATCTCCTTACCTGATGAGGAGGGAGGTTTGCTCTTCACTCTGCACCTGCAAGCTAACGTGACGGCAATCAGATGGATTTCATATGTTGACACTTTCATTTCACAAATTCCTTCTTTTGGACAAAAACAAAGAGGTAAAAGCTTAAAATTATGGTCATGAGTAAAGACATCTCAACTCCTAACACTCTTTATCACATGATAGTTTGTCTAAGAAGCTTGCTAACACATGCTAACCTGACCTGACGCTGCAATCTGATTTTCGCATAAGGAAAGGCTTCAGAAAGGCTTTTGAGTCTACAGTGGAACAGGTGATAAATTTCAGTAGAAAATGAAAATGGTAAAACCAACCAGCTTCTAACGATGTTTAAGTGACGTGTGTGACGTTGACTAGATGGTTTTAGGCGTTTGTCACGTTCCCTGCATGTCGAGATAGTGTTAAATGTAACATTTAGATGTTAAGAAGAGGTTTTTCATCACAACTTAAAACTAAAAGAAAAAAAATTACCTGATTTGTTGGTTGGCTTTAAATGTTCATGTGAATTTCAGTCGCCCGCCAACCAAACCTCAGTGTCTAACAGTGGGTGTTTACTCAGCTCCTCTGACAATGGCGAATATTAAATTACAGTTTAACTGAAAAAGAATGCCACCTAATGCTTTGATAGCTTTTCCAGCCTGCTTAGTTTGACAATAGCAGTAGGAACACAAGAAAAGGCATCTCAGACACAAAGTACACGGAATGGAGACTTGAATTGGATCACTGAGGCAAAATTCTGATGCTGTGCAGACACAGTTATAAGCTGATAAGTTAAAAGGACAAGTCTATACAGCAAGTAGGAGAGTAACAGAAAGGGAGCAAGTGGACCAGAGATTTTCTACCATTACTGGGAAAAGTAGCTAATTAGCTGATTGCACAATCTCACCTTTTGATTCTTTACTGACATGAACTGTTCAGTTTAAACTCATGAAATAATGTGGATAAATGGCGCACAAGGTTCCTCCTGTGCTCCCACAGGTCGGCCATTCATACGCTGTCTTTACACGCGCATGAAGGCAATCAAACTAAACGTTTCATGGAAATCACAAGTGTTTTGTTGGAGTTTAATGTAGATGAGGCCAGGGAAGGAATGACAGCATGAGGTAATACTGGTGCAGTGTGACACACACACACACACACACACACACACACACACACACACACACACACACACACACACACACACACACACACATCTATGTTTGTAGCCCCTGGGGTTATTCAAACATCTTTTCCTCACATCTTATCTTGACGTCAGTGAGCGAGAGTTGACCTACAAATTTTCTAAGTCAGTTGTGGGGTTGAGAAACAGAGCGAAAGTCCAAGGAGACAAACAAGGTGCAGAGTCAGTGTGATCTTATCACAGGTGCTGACAGTGATCCGTCATAAAATACTACACAACATCCAACTGTCCCTCTACCCTTGACACATAAGTAAATACACTCAAGCTGTCATCATGATGACGAAGCATTTTAGAGGCAGAAACTTGGTTCAGCAGTGATGAAGGTGAGAAAACACGCGATAATTATATGCAGAAGACAGCAAGTAGTTGCAAGTAGAACAAAATCCAGGTGTGTCCAGGTGAGTGTGACATCACACTGAGCTCTGTGATTAGGCCTCTGCCGTGGCGACAGCTGCTTGCTGCGTTAAGATTTCAGGTTGTCCGTCTGTCCGCCCCGTTCTGGCACATGCAATATCTCAGGAAAGTCTTAAGGGAACTTCTTCATGACACAGATCTCCGCTGGGCCTCGAGGATGAAGGGGCAAAGGTCAAGATCACTCTGATAGGTGCACATTGGAAAGGCATCCGACTTTAATTACATGACCGGTGTTTTGACACAGCTTCATATTTCTCTTCATATTTTTCTGTCTCTATAATCTCTCGCCTATGGGATGCGTCTCATATCTCTTATGATGTGTGTACTGAACTTACTGGGAAAGATCCAGGTGGTCGCGACGTCCACCGCAGCCGTCAGAGCTGAGTGTGGTGCGGTCGGTGTCTCAGAGGACAACAACCTCGTCTCTGCCGCAGAGCTTTAATTTTCCCATCAGATGTCAGAATCAAAGTGTCAGGCTTGAGACAGACAGTGGAGACATGTAGTTATTAGTGAAAAAAAAAACTTTTCTCCTGAGGTGGCCCAAGTACTGAATATTGTGTCCGACTATTAAACAGAAAGGAACTATTGGGAAAATGCCAGGAGCATCGTCTTTTCCTGCTTCCACCTTCATAAAACAAAGCCTCTGGAAATAAAGATTTTCTATGACATAATCCTCGTCTAAACCTGAATAACTAGTTCTGTGGTGGCTGGGATTTAGGGAAACATCTGATTGCATGAGTCAACAGACAGTTGTAACCAGTGTTAATCAAATTACATTCAACATGAAATACACTCCTAATTATCATTTGAAAGTGGGAAGCTAAGTTACAATATTAAAGATATTCGAAAGTAAGGGATGATATTGGTAGATGAACGTCGCTAGTTTGTCACTGAACCTGTGGAGTGTGGAGGAAACCATAAAGCATTCAGGTGTGTGAGTGACGAGCATTGTGAATGAAACTGAAGTCTAAATGGGTGGTTTGATATTCATATTTGAAAAACTTTTTAGAAAGAAATTCTCTTCAAATCCAGGCGACTCCGTTTTAAAACACTCACGAGATCTGTCAGCGTTGCCTCCCGTCTGTTTGCATGCGATTTGAAAAACAATTTATTTCAAACTGCATTCAGTCAGACGGATTTATCGCCATAATCACATAAGAAGCTTTCTCGCAATCCAAACAGTAAGTCAGTTGATTTCTTGTATTAACAAGTTAATTTATAGGAAACCCATCGGCTCTAATTTACTGCAGTGGAAAGGTCGTCCTCAACTGTTCACCTGGAAACATGCTGAACTACTCAAGCGACGCTCAACAGTGGAGCCGCTGAGGTCCAAGAGCTTGACTGATTGATTGATGTTGACATGTTTTTTAGAGATTAACGGGAGTAGTAGATGTTCCGCACCAAGAGTGAGTCCAGCAAATAAAGGAAGAGCACTCGGGAGGCTCAAGTTTGAACGTATGATTCGATCGGTTTCTCCACCTCATCCGATCTTTCTTTGCAGACCACTAAGGCTGGAAGAGCAAAGAAATCTGGTTTTTTAAAGAAGCATTAAACTAGAAATATTCCATTTGTTACAGTGACCTTGACCTCTGACCTTTGACCACCAAAGTATTTTCAGGTCATTGTTGATTCCCCGGACTGTGACAGACGTCACTCACATGTGAGACTGATCTTTAACTTTTGTCCAAAATATACTAGTGATAAAGGACAGACCGAAAAACATCATCATTCATTCCATTGCTGGACCACAATGGTGGCCAACATCAACATTTCCAGCTGTTCATCTAAACTTCAACCCAACAAACCCTCACAAGGCTTTAGCTGTATTTTTAGTCATCATGTCAATGTGTGTCCAACAGGGAAAGTCGTACCCCTTCAAAGGTTCCTTCCCGCCTATGTGGAACCCCATCGTCTTGTTGGACTTCAACAATCTGTTCAGGACGATGGACGAGATGGGCAAAGAGGTGAAGCGAGACTCGTCTTCCTCACTCTTCTTCTTTCCACTCTGAGGTTTGCCTTTGCTATACGTGTTTCTTCACTGTGCTGCGTTTCAGATCCCCAGGGAGGCTCCGTGGAGAGCCCCCCACGCCGAGGAGTGGGACAAGATGACCATGCAACAGCTCATTGAGAAAATCTGCTGGACCAGGTTGAGCATCTCTAAATTGGATCCAAACACACATTTATTTAGATTTGTTGTGTTGCATTTGGAAAACGGTGTTTTAACTCTTCTAATAATCCTTGTCTCCAAGCACGGTCCGTCGCTTCGCCACGCTGTTCGTCAACGTGAACGTGACCTCTGAACCCCACGAGGTGTCAGCTCTCTGGTTCCTCTGGTATGTTAAACAGTGTGGAGGAACCATGAGGATCTTCTCCACCACCAACGGAGGACAGGTAGGTCTGTCTCTCCCTCCATCAGCACGCCCGTGACACACTAGCAGAATGCACCAGTGTCGTGTTTGTGCATCTAGAAAATCTCTGCAAAAAGCTCCCTGGGGGTCGGGAGAGGCTGGTTAGAACACAGTTGAAGATCCCTGCCTCATTGAACTCCGATACCCATCAGCCCGGCATGATTACTAGCCTGACAGATGCTGTTTCTGGGAAGGAAAACATTCTGCTGCTGCTGTAGCCAACAGATGCAGTTTTGGCAAATTGTGATGCCCCTCCCATGTCAAATATGCATGTGTTTATGGGTGAATGCATAGGTCTTTGTGTGTGTGCATCAGGCATGTGTGTGTGTGTGTGTGTGTGGGTGTGGGTGTGGGTGTGGGTTTGGGTGCGGGTGTGGGTGTGTTGAAAGATTTGTTTAAAAATTCCTCTGCCCTCTTCATGCAAACATCACAAACGAAAGCAGTCCACTCTCAAATGGAGTTGTTGGCTTACCACCTAAAACTCTGAAATTTCTATTGCGTTGCAAACCTTCAACTTGAATTTATCAAATTTTGATCACCAAAATTGCTCCACCGCATCTTCAGTGTTCCACCAAAACCATCCAGGCAGATTTTTTTTTTCAATGATCAGAAATTGAGCCCTTAATGTGCACACGCTTAGAAAATAATACTAAACTGTTGAAAAATATCATTTCAAACCCTGAGTTCTTGACAGAATGTTGCATTCAAATGTCTTTGTCACAGGGGCCCTCAGCTTTTGTAAAAGATGAACAAATCCGTCTTGAAAAACTGGATTTATAAAGTTTACGTTGACTTTTACATGCAACCCTGGTGAGGCTATTTGAGCCAGGAGGCTCAGCAGCATCATGACATGACTTCACTGTTTTAGGTTCATGAGCTCAAGACTCAGGTGGTGAAAAACTTCAGGAAACTACACCAAAAGTAGAACTGGAGCACACAGCTTGAGGCAGCAGAATTTTCTCTCGCCTTCACTTATATAAATAAATCTAGTTGCCTCAGTCCATACGCTCCACCTTCTTCTGTGACAGGACCCTGATGCGTGTGTGGGTGGTCCCCTCCTGTCCCTGGGAGGTGGAGGGTAAATTTGAGACTGCATCTTTACTTTGGACTACAAATGTTTCATCAGGCATTGTGATGTGATGGAGGAGATTTGTAATTTCTGCCTTTAAATTCACGGTTGTCTGTCATCAAACCCTTGCTGGTGACGTACGTAGTTCAGCGTGGTCAGGCACGCTACTGATGTTGGTCCAGGCCGCCTCGCTGATGGACCTCTCTGTGTTTATCTTTTAAAATTCATCACACTATTCCACTCCTACGGAAAGAGGAAAGGAGTTCTGACTTGTGTCTTTGCCAGTAAAAATTTCATTTTTCCTCGCATTTTTTCTACGACTGTCAGACAAATGCATCTAAATGTCACAGTGGAATGCACACAATGTGTTTGTGATCTGGGAGAACAGAGTGGAGTTGACACTAACCATATGGAAAAGGTTGCTGTCTATTTAATTGTGTGTATCCGAGCTTTGGCAGCGTATAATCTCTCTCCACCCCCTCGGTCCTCTCCATCATTCAGCAGCTGCTGGCCTCGTCGTTCCCTCGAAATTCAATATGGTAAATTTTCTAGAGAAGGAAAGAGATTGGATGGAGGATTGCTAATATTTAAGAGCTGCTTTCTCATAAATCTAAGTTTTATTAGCTTGGGGAGTTTGAGTCTGAGCCTCATCAGACAGACTAGAAACTATTTTATCCACCATAAATCAAGAGCGCTCTGGAAGTGGAGCAGAAAGATGAGGCCTCGCTGGTCCGGAGGCCTCAGAGGTTCAGCCAGAGCTCTTGTTGGTTTACCCTCCTCAGTGACAGACCCCTGCTCTCGCTCCATCCTGTGCAGGAGAGGAAGTTCGTAGGCGGCTCCAGTCAGATCAGTGAGTGCATGGCCAGAGAACTTGGCGACTGCGTCAAGCTGCAGTCGCCAGTCTACAGGATCGACCAGACTGGAGATATGGTGCTGGTGGAGACAGTGGACAAACAGACCTACACGGTGAGACTGTCCTTCTAGACTCACGTGCAAATTGTTCCGACAGCAATTATTATATTCTATTTGTACAATGTGACATTTGTATAAGAAATGTTTTGGATAGAATTCCTCCATCTACAAATCAGGTAGAAAGGTTGCTCTATGCTGCCATCTCCTGGTTGCTTTGTGATCTGCTGCCGACGCTCACCTCAGCTGGATTTCCTCTGTGCTGTCGGTCTTAGGCCAAGTACGTGATCGTGGCCACGCCTCCTGGTCTGAATCTGAAGATCCACTTTAACCCCGAGCTGCCCCCGCTGAGGAACCAGCTGATCCACCGCGTCCCCATGGGCTCCGTTATCAAGTGCATGGTGTACTACAAAGACAACTTCTGGAGGAGAAAGGGTACATAGCAAGTAGGACGATGTTGCTGCCAAAGAGGAGTTTTTATCACATTTATGTTCGTGTTTCCTGTTGTGTGTCCCCAGGTTACTGCGGCAGTATGGTGATCGAGGAGGAGGGGGCTCCCATTGGACTGACGCTGGATGACACAAAGCCTGATGGGACCGTTCCAGCCATCATGGGGTGAATACTGAACACGAGCCAGCTCTAAATTAAAATGATACATTTAGATATATAAACATGAAATGAAGTGAAATCATACAATTACAAAAGTCGCCTCAATGCAAGAAGGTTCCGGATTCGAGTCCCGGCTCGGGCGGGGGATCTTTCTGTGTGGAGTCTGCATGTTCTCCCTGTTCCTGTGTGGGTTCTCTCTGGTACTCCAGCGTCCTCCCACAGTCCAAAGACATCAAGAGGGGACGAGGCTGATTGATTCTCTAAATTGACCGTAGGTGTGACTGTGAGTGTGAATGGTTGTCTGTCTCTATGTGTTGGCCCTGTGATGGACTGGTGACCCATCCAGGGTGAACCCTGCCTCTCGGCTGTTGACGCTGGGATAGGCTCCAGCCCCCCCGCAACCCTTAATAGTAATAAGCGGAAGACAATGGATGGAACTGGAAATTATTTTTAATATACTGTATCTGACTAACTGAGACGGCTAAAGACTGAAGAGCTCAACCTAAACCAAGTAGCAGTGATGTTACTGGATATATGTGCTTAATGCCTCTTTTATCTTTTTCTCTCCTCCAGATTCATTCTGGCCCGTAAGTGCAGAAAGCTGTCGGTGCTGACCAGAGAGGAGAGGTAGGGTCACGTGACACCCATGCACTCTCACACTTGTCCGCTGCTCTAGCTTTCGTCCAACCGGTGTCTGCTTGTTTTCTAGGTTGAAGAGGATCTGTGAGATCTACTCCAGAGTGTTGGGCTCTGAGGAGGCTCTGCATGTCAGTTTGTGCACACACCCTCACCCCACCCCCCCCACACACACACACACATACATTCAGTGAAAGCACATGAACACTCATTTGTCTTCTTGTGTCTGTCAGCCGGTACACTATGAGGAGAAGAACTGGTGTGAAGAGGAGTACTCGGGGGGCTGCTACACAGCCTATTTCCCCCCAGGTATCCTCACACAGTACGCCAGGTAAGTTACACGCTTAATAGGCCTTCCATCTATTTTCTATACCTTTTATCCATTAAAGGTTGCGGGGGGGGGGGGGCTGGAGCCTATCCCAGCTGACATTGAGTGAGAGGTGGGGTTCACCCTGGACGGGTCACCAGTCCATAGCAGGGCTATCAGGAGCAATTAGGGGTTCAGTATCTTGCTCAAGGATACTTGGACATGGTCACCGTGGGAAGTGAGGATCGAACCAGCAACCCTTCGATTGCTAGACGGTCACTCTACCTCTGAGCCATGCCGGCCTTACTCAATAGGCCTCATTCACAAAATGTTCTTTGCATAAATTTGTTTCTTCTTAAACAGAACAGAAACTTCTGAAACTGCATTTGGCTGCAAAAATGTCAGTTGATCCATCACAGCATTTATTCGGACAAATGTTTGCTCAGGAGAAATTATTCCTTGGGTTAAATATTCATTCACACACAAAAAAACAGGGCACTGCAATTTTTAAAATAAAAACTGTAACTAGTCCTGTCCTCTGTCTCTCCAGGGTGCTGAGGGAGCCAGTGGGAAGGTTGTACTTTGCAGGCACAGAGACGGCTACAGAATGGAGTGGATACATGGAGGGGGCCGTGCAGGCAGGGGAGAGGGCAGCCAGAGAGGTCAGCGCAAACCCACAACACTGCTCTCACATCAAGAGAGAAGAACATGTTATTCTGCAAAACAGAGAAGATGTCCGTGTGCTGGTTCAAGCAGCAGGAGCACTGAGGGGCTGCAGCTAATGGTGTTGACATGCCACTCAATTAGGGGTGTGCCATCATCGGTCTAGTTCACGCTTTTTTGAGTCCTTGCTGACATTTCCCAACTCTTTTTTTTCCTGCTTCCTGTGTGGGTTTTAAATCTTCAACCAAAATGTGTATTTTCAAGCCCACACAGAAGTGTGTCAAGCCCACAAAGACATTTTTCACCGCATATTTTTGTGACATGTAGAAAAATAGGCACGTATATTTAGCTTGAAGCTCATAGCAAGGTTGTGGTTGTTTGTGAATTACTGAGCGTACGGCTGGATAAAGAAGCTGGGTTACGCTGCGTTATGCCTCGAGAGTTTATAAACAGAGGTTTCTGAACAGTTTTGCTGTGGTTGGTGGTAAAGTTACGACATTAGCTCCAAGCTTAATATACATGACTGGCTCTTTATACCTTCTGGAGTCATGAAGAAGTCACACATCTTCGTGAGCTCAAGGCGTCTATTTCTAAGTAAGTGGAAGGCAAAATACACTTCCTGGTTGAAGTATCACTTTCATGTCAAACAGAAAGCTTGATGTAGTGCGACGTAATTTACCGCATCTTCCTCCATCCCCACAGTCATGTTTAAAACTCAATGTTTCCTCATGACTGAGTAGAGATTGTGATGTGTTGCAGATCATGTGTGCGATGGGTAAAATTGACCGGAGTCAGATCTGGCAGTTGGAGCCGGCGTGTGAGGTGAGCAGAAGCTCTGTGAATATTTCTGCACCAAATGGAACTTCATGCCAGTTTTTTTTGTTTTTGTTTTTTGTTTTGTTTTTGTTTTTGTTTTTTTTTAGGGGGGGGGGGCTTACTTGCTGTGGTCTCCAGAGCCAGACATGAGGAATGAATGGCAGTGGATGAAGTTAGCATAGCTCAGTTACAAGTTGTTAAATACATCTTGGTTTGTCCAGAAGTGAAAATCTCATTCATATTCTTCATAGAGGAGTTGATTATCAGCCAAAATGTGTTTATGCACAATTCCATGGAGGAATACTCCATTACCCACAATCCTCAGGTATATCAGCAATGTCTCTGATCGACTTCTCTGACTCAGAAAACTGCATTTGATGATTTTTAACACAAGAATGCTCTCGCTAACTAGCCTGGTGGGTCTCAGCTTCTTGCCCTGGACATGGCAGCAAATAATCTGTTTACCAAGAAACTGACATGTTCCCTTAAATGTAACTTAAAATCCTCCTCCTCTTTCGGTGCCTGTGACAGGAAGTTCCAGCACTCCCATTTGTCACCACGTTCTGGGAGAGAAATCTGCCATCAGTGGGTGGGCTCATCAAGTTCACCAGAATCTCTGCTGTCCTGTCTGTCGCCACTGCGGCCGGCCTGTTGGCCTACAAGAAGGGTCTCCTCCCCCGGAGTTAAGCCACCCACACCTTTCACCTCTCTCCTCTGTGTCTTAAGGGGCCACAATTCAGTAGACGCTGCCACACTTATAGAGCACTACTTTCTGGCCTAACCTACGAAGTAGTGAACTATATAGCGTATAGGAAGCTGATTGCTGTGAAAGACAGTTGACTGTCAATCAAAGCAGTAACGCACCATCACAAAGGAGACAGGTTTATTAAGGTTGATAGTTGGGGTTTAAGAGAAATGAACTGCAGTTTGAAAAACAACACTTAAAGTGAATGGTTTGGAGGAAAGATCCGTTTGGTTGACACTCAGGAAGGTAATCGGTGATGTTGATTGGATGCTGGTGTTGTATTGGATGTGTGTCCACTATCCTGCAACCCTCGGCTATGTAAGCGGGTGGCCAAAATATTAGAAACACGATCATAAAATCCTGTGCAATATAACACCACTCCCCCAATGAATCCCTGTCAGTGTCAATCAAAACATTTAAACATTGGATTACATTGAACTGTACTAATGTAGCTAACGAGGTGGTCGGTGAGTGTGTTTATCACCGGTAATACTCCGTACATTGCCAATGATGTTCACGTTCTTGATTACGTGTGAGTTTATTAACTCATCATTCTTAAGTGTGTGTGTGTGTGTGTGTGTGTTATATGTGTGTGTGTGTAATAGCTTTGTGTGTGTGTGTGTGTGTGTGTGTGTGTGTGTGTGTGTGTGTGTGTGTGTGATACATGCTTTGTTGAGCGTGCATTTGTAGGTGAGGGTGAGTGTGTGTGTGTGTGTGTATCACTGTGTGTTAAACGTGTGTGTCCACTGTGTCTGATTACCTCTGATTTTAGGTGCTGATTAATTCTGGTGAAGCAGCTGTAATTGACTGAGTTGTGCCATCAAGCATCACACACACACACACACACACACACATTCACACACACACTCACAGGTATGCACGTGCACACAGAGGAGCTTAAATGAAGCCTGCTGAAGTTGTGTAGATTCCTTACTGTCAACAAATCCCCCGTGTGTGTGTGTGTGTGTGTGTGTGTGTATAGATAGATAGAGATACAGATATCTATATATCTATATATATAGATAGATCGATAGAGATAGAGATATATATGTATGTATATATATAGATATAGATATATAGATATATTTGTGTGTATGTATAGTCTTTATGTCATTGTGACATAACTCAACACTATAAGGGTGAACCAAAATGACCAGCAGGTGGCAGTGCTGGAAGAAAATATTCCTCATCTTACATTCAACTCGCTGTCCTATTCATCAGTAATGAAGTTCAGTGTGTTCAGTGTAAAGAAATAAAAAGTTACTGTACTCCATGTCGTATTTGAGTTCCGCTGTGTTGACAAGTGGGCCGATGAATGCTGTGTAGCAATGATGCTACGCTGCTTCTACATCAGGGGAAACACTAGCACAAGATCAGAAATTCTATGTTGACAGTTTCCTCAAGGTGAGACCCACTCATCTACGGGACTGAATTTGCTGTACAGAGCCGGCTGGTTTCCTTGGCAACGTCAGCCGAGCTGATGGCGTGAACGTCTCAAATGGTGCCCCTATCAAGTCAGCAAATCAAGCTGCAGCACCAGCGGTTTTCCAAACATCAGTGTGTACAAGCACTAGCGCCAAGAGCGAGATTGAACATAACTTCAGTGTATTTCATAATTCGTTTATGTTATAAAAAAAACACACACACACTTTTCAGCGAATTTACAACCTGAAAACTCATCCCTGCCAAGGAGGCTCAGCAGTTTACTGGAGTCAGTCCTGAACTCCAACAGCAGTTGTAAAGAGTCCAACACATACACGCGGGTTTCTGTGGGATTTGATGACAGTAAAGAGCCAGGCTTATCCTTTAAGTTCAAACCTCTGTTTAGGGGTGATGTAGCTGCTCAATGAGGTTTTTGTAAATGTAATGCAAGCGTTGGAATGTATTTTGATCTCACTACACGACGGTTTATTGCAGTTTTATGATAATCAGACTTCTATCATAGGCTACACATATTTTGTACTCCTCATTCACGATTAATTAACCATTCTGTACACACTTTTTTGTGCAAAACTATTGGAAGCCATTTTGGAACTGCTAACCACATTTATATAGCAGTTCACCTAAGTACAGTGCATTTTACACATTCTTAACAGAAGCTTTATTGTTTTACCTTAGAGAAACTTAAAAACAAAGTGTAATCTGTTTATGTTTTTGAGAGAAGAGATTTCCTCCTTTTGAAGCAGATTTTAGACCACAGATAAATTAATGATAGGATAAACTCAGAGAAGCCACTGACATTTGGAGAAACAAAAAGTCACGATTGGAGAAAAAAGAAAAACCAGAGCTCTGGATGTTAACTGTTCAGCATCTTGCAAGCACTTTGATGTCGGTAATCATTTGTCCAGGGAGTGTTTTTCATGAAACAATCATTGTAAAAGATGATTTCAGGATTAGTCTCATCCGGTGGGTGATGCCTGACTGACTTTAAAGCTGTTGTTTTGTTCGTCCATTTTTGTTTTGTTATGTTGTTTTGTTGTTGTTGTTGTTGTTGTTGTCTTTTTTTTTTCTTTTTTTTTAGGGATGCCGAAATGTGTGTGTTGGTTTGTTTTGTGTGCGCGCACGCAACTCTGAACACCCACGGAGAGAATCATGCTGTTCTTGTCCTGAAGACTGGTGTGTGGTGTTGTAAGTGAAGTATCTGTCGTGCCTTAATGGAAGTTGTGGTGTTTTTCGTCATTTCTCTCAAGTGCCTGTGTGACTCTTACACTCTGCCCGTTCCCCCCCACCCCCCACCCCACTTACACTGGAGGTGAGAGGTCAGATTGACCAGCTCATTGCTTTGTAGCATCATGAACCAGTGTCTGTGTGCAGAGGTGAGAAGAAGGACATAATCCGCTCAGACTGTTGGGTTTCTCATCACCAGTGAAGCCAAATTTGTGTTATGTTTTTTTGTGATCACTACACACTACATCTCTCTTTGTGTCGCCTTTAGGTACCCTCTGTAGCTGCTTCATTTCACCCCCCCCCCCCCCACCACCACCACCACCACCACACACACCAAATTCCGTCCCAACACATGGAAACATCGGACAATGTTTGTTAAAGGTTGTCATTTTCTCTGACTCCAGAGAACAAAACCTTCCAGACTACAAGCGACAACTCATCAGCAGCCATGCTGTACTGTTCACGTATTCCTGATATGATCCTCACTGACTGTTTTCTGGAGACATGAGACTGTTCCGTTCGTCTTGTCCTTCTGTGCATATGAGCCTTCTTAATTAATCCTGTGAGCCACTCTTTGATGTCCTCATTCCCTCAAATGAAGATGGTGATATTTAGAAAGAAAAAAAATGTGAAATAAATCTTCTACTCGTCTTGAAACTGTTTGTGTGTATTTTGTTTATCTGAGATAAACTGTATATTTAGCCGTCATGTTCACTGTAAAGTTCTTTCTGAAAATTTTTTTGGAATCCTATTGGAAGGGTTTATAATGTTATGAGCATTTAAGGGTCACGGGGGGTGGAGCCTATCCCAGCAGCCTTCAGGCGAGAGGCGGGGTTCACCCTGGACAGGTCACCAGTCCATCACAGGACCAACACATAGAGACAGACAACCATTCACACTCACAGTCACACCTACGGTCAATTTAGAGTATCAATCAGCCTCGTCCCCTCTTGATGTCTTTGGACTGTTGGAGGAAGCTGGAGTACCAGAGAGAACCCACGCAGGCACAAGTAGAACATGCAGACTCACCCAGAAAAACCCCCTACCGGGGCTCGAACCCAGAACCTTCTTGCTGTGAGGCGACAGTGCTGACCACTTCTTCAGTGTTGGTCACAAAGCAAAGCATTAAAATGAAATTAGTGGTTTAAACAAACCTACATTTTTAGGGAAGTATGCTGCGTAGCAGCTGTATATCCTATCCTCTCTGGTATGTATACGTATGAGTCTCCAGGCCCCCACCGGACAGTTGACCGCTAGTTAGCTAAGCTGCAATGAATGCTAATAGTGGGGGCTCTGCCTGCTTTGATAGAAATAGAGTTGTGTTTAAAATTCACAGTGGAAATAAAAAGTTTAAAAGTATGATATGTTTTTACTTTAAAGTCAGTTACATCTCCAAGGTACTTTCCTGAGGTACTTGGTTCTGTCCTTTCACTTTGTATCTTGGAGATCTGGGTTGTGATCTTGTTTAATATTCACCCTTGTTTGTTCCGATTCTGTTTGTCTGAACCCTGTTTTAGTCAGTTACTGGTTTTATTTTGAACTCACTCCCCTCCTGTGTCTTGCTTTCCGTCCGTGTTTGTTACTGGCCTTTTTTTTAAAAAGCTCACCTGCCTGTTGTCAGTGTCTCAGTCCTCGTCAGTCACAGCCTCGTTCCCGGTGTTATTTATCCTATCAGATCTTTCCCTGCCCTCCTGTTCTCACACCGGTTTCTTGTCACGTGATAAGCTGAGCTTGTATTCCAGTTTGGTTCTCAGTCTCGTCATTGTTGGATTGTCTGATGTGCTCCCTATTACGTTCACTTATCTTTGTCACTCACTTTGGTTTGTAGCATAGTTTTTTTTTCTTTTGAAGTTAATTACATTTAAAGATCTTCAGCTACGTTACTGCTTCCTCCTCACCTTGGCAGCTGCACCTCAAAAGCCCCGCCCTTCCTCAGGTTGACAAAACCCAAATGTTTGTTGGCGGCTAGAAGAGCGACTGCTGCTTCAAATCATGGCCGACTTTGCAAGATATGAGGAGGAGGAGATTCACTGCTGGATGAGCCAAGACCCTGATCCCGATCTGTCTGAGAGACCAGCTGAGTTCTGGGAATCTGGTAAAATAACATTTTGTCTTTTTTTTTTTTTGGTCTGTGTGTGTGTTGGTTGGGGGGCGGGGGGGGTTGGGCATCTGGTGGGGTGTCTGGAGCAATGCAACACTCACACATCTGTCTGATTCTAAAGATAATTGACATCACGCATATTTCCCCCAAAATTTGGTGTTTTCCTTTAAGCCGGAGGATCTCAAAGTTAAGTGGTTCAGCCGCACACGTGTTGTGTGCGTGTATACACATGAATGTCAAATGTGATAGCAAACTACACACAACAGCTGTCAGGACATAAAAGTCACCTGAAGATTGAAGAAAACTGTTTTGAAGTCAGTAGGATTCCTCCTTTTGTGCTGTACAAAAATGTGTATAACTGTCATTTAACTGTACATCAAATAGTCATAGCACAAGTGCATTTTATCTGAATGTGCAACACTGCTTCTCAAAGCTAAGGTGGTGCAATTGTATTTCCTTCTGTTCGGGCCCAGTTACCTCGGTAATACCAGAATGAATTATCATATTTGCCTCAGTTGTTGACTGAGATGAGAAATCGAGAACACCAACGGTGAAATGGTGGAGTTTAAGTTTTATTCTGGGAGTTGCGTTCTACATCTGTCTCATAAATGAGATTCATGTTCTTAAACAAATTCAATAGTGAATTTTTTACTGTTTTTTTTTTTTTTTTTTTTTTTTGGCATTTATCTTAAGCGCAAAGAAAATGGAACATGTTCAGGTCAATAATTGGAACATTAATAACTTTAAAAGGCTCCCAGAATATGTGGGTAGAATTTGGAATAACAACTATTCGAGAGTAAGCCTAAAGATGAGCTCCCTGAAAATTAACAACTGGTTACGTCACAGTGACGGCTTGATAAATTTGATTGGATAAACACGAATCACACAAATTCCTTGTCTCCATTACAGAATGACAGTTTCAACAAAGAGGTAATTGATGTAATTTTCAAAATGTGTGTGTGTGTGTGTGTGTACTTGGTTTTTGTTATCTTTTGGAGACCTTTTCTGATATAAAGACTAACCTTATTAGGACCCCTAGTCCTCATGGGGACCACAGACTGGTCCTAATGCGGCAGAACTCAATATATGAACACCTGGTCAAAGTTAGAGTGAAGGTGTAAATTGCAGTGAGGTTGAAGTTAGGCATCAATTGGTTAGGGTTAGGATTAGGGCTTAGGTTAGGATATTCACATGAGTGGAAGTCAATGGAATGTCCTAATAAGGATAGCTACGAAAATCTCTGTGTGTGTGTGTGTGTGTGTGTGTGTGTGTGTGTGTGTTGCTTGAAGCCAGATGCAATCCTCTTTCATCTATTTAATTCAATTTCAATTTGGGCTCTTAACCACAGGCTTGTTCCCATAAATTCAACAACGTAAAATAATATACATCATGATGGGATGGTAATATGAGCGTGTTAGTTGAGACAGGATCATGGAGGGAGGTGGGTGGGGTGGGACAACTAAACCAGCTCCTTTTGGAGGACGTGAGCATGGCCACTGGAGGGCAGCTAACTACCACCGAAGCCATCTTGCCACACGTCGCTGCTCATATAACAAAATATTCTCATTGAAACTCTCCTCTTGTTTGCTGCTAACATGGGAGAATCGGAGTTGCCCTCAAATTAAAACCGGACAGGAGTTTGTCATATTGTGTCTGCTTTGATTTTGCCAGCTGACACATGGCACTTAAATTGCTCTCATCACTCTCTGGGCTGAGGTGGCCGGCGGCTCGTACTCTCCCGGTTTGACACACCAGGCTTAGTCACCACTTTTTAACACCCTGCTCTGATATCAGACGCTGCCCAGTCTGCACAAAGCTTTGTGCTGCAGCAGCTACTCTGCTGGTACTGCTGTTTTCCTTCCTTTCATATACGTCTAACTACAAGCCCACACACACACACGCTCCCCTACAACCTTTACACACACACACACTCACACACACACACACACACACACACACACACACGCCGCCCTCTCTTTATTAGACTGCAGCCCTGCTCCGGGCCCCTGTGCAGTTTGCTGTGATATGAAATCTGACACTGTCAATTTGCTTCCCAATCCGTCAGACTGGGAATTGGATTGTAAGATGGCAGTGTTGTGGGGCCCAGGACTCAGCTGTGGCCTCAGCAAGCTCTTACCACCTACACAAGCATACCTCCAAGTTCCCTCAACGGTGAAATCGTCTTCAATCTGCCGTTAAATGTTCCCACTCCCAGACAGAGTTGGAGGTATGGAGGGAGCGCCTCTCCTCTCCTCTCCTCGGTGCAGACCTGAACCTGCAACAGCAAAGTTAGCTAAATATATCTGCCTCAGATTGTTGGTTTTCCCTTTTGATTCTGGTGGCTCAACATGTTCATAGTCACATGAAGTTATACATTTAAGTTTAGAAGACTCCAACATTTAGCACAAATGCAAATACGTGGATAAAATGTGAATATTATATCTGAAGTTAGCAAGCATTTTTTTTCTTTCTTTTTTTTTCTTTCCTGAACAATCAAACCTGTATCAGCTGCTAGCAGGATGATTTTGGACGGAAAAGCTATAATGCTAAGCTATGCTAACCTGTAGCTATTAGCTGTAGCTTCGTAACTATCAAATAGCACCGAGTTCTTGATACGAATAGGATTTTGAATCAATAATATACATATGGAAATGATTAGAGGTTTGAGATGGTTTCAACTTGGTAAACTCATAAAATGTAACTGTAAAAAGTCATGTTGCAGGGGGGAACACGATGGGTGTGAGGGACCATGACAGTCAGTAGATGGAAGAGGTTTCTCAAGTCCCCTGCATTTGTTTGTTTGAGAAAAAAAACATTATAAAACTGTATAGTCAACAGGAATCAAGGAGGAACTACCACATTTTTATTTCTCTTAATAGCTTGAGTAATTTAGTTTTAAAAGACTGGCAAAGAACTGGACACAAACCAAAAGTAGCAAATAGAACTTTTCTCCAGAGAGGTAGAAGGTCAGGCAGACCTGGTTTAATTTTCTCACATCAAGAGGAAGTCCCCTGGATTTTATCACAGTTTTACATTACATTTTTATCAAATTCCTCCATTTTATATGTAAATAAACTGATAAGTAACGAGGAGTGGATGTTGGTATAACCGGGTTTAGACTGATTTTGTAAATTGTCACCAGTCTTTAATTAAATCATCATCTGAAGCACCTCTTAAGAATACATATGATGCTGAGCTTTTTCTCTTCTTCTTGTCTTCCATCTTGTCAGTGAGTGTTACCATCACAGTCATCAGCTTAAATGTCATGAGCAGGTTACCTCGGGTAGTAGAGCCGTCACTGCCTCTCATCCCACCTGACTCTCAAAGACCCTCTTTGACTAATCAGGTCAGGATGGAACATCCCCGCCCGCTCCTTGCCGGGGATGTTCGGTGCATCCCCGTCTCACAGAGCTGGAGGCTTTCTAACTTATTGTTCAGGGCCGGTGGGACGTCTGCTGCTGGAGCTTCAATTGATTACAGCACCGTCTCTTGTTAGGCACTCGGCTTTGGTCAGATGAGGGGAAATATACTCCAAACGTGTGTGTGGAGACGGTCATGCACAGGCTAAGTGGATGTGAATCGTGTTTTCAAATTCAAGCTGTTTATGTTTAATCTGGTGCACCATAGTGATCCCTCGGTGGTAGATGTGGACCATTAGCCTTGGGATGTCTTCTTAGTGACAAAGATGGAGCACCGGGGAACACTTTTCATCTGATAGAGAGCCATCACGGCCTAGTAATGATGTACATCGCTCACTTTGTCAAGACACAGACAGAAGACAGTGAGAACAGAGAGAAACGTTAGAGCAGAGAAGGCGAAGGAGGAGACAGCTCCGAATCATTGGGAGATTAACATGATCGGGGGGCGGGGGGGTGAGGTCACTGGCTGCAGTAACAATGTGTCCACCACTTTGATTTCAGAGCAAACGGATGCGACCCACTCCCCAGTAATGACACCTACCTCCAGGAGAGTGTTTCCTAAATTACCTCCCCTGGCAGCAGCAGGACGTGGGCTAGGTATGAGTCATGTCGTCTGCGATGTACCAAAACTATAAGGTTAAAATCACAGCCATAAGTTTATGGAAAAATTACTGTCGTCGTCGTCGTCATCGTCCTCCGCTTTATCCGGTAGATCTGGGTCGCGGGGGCAGCAGCCTCAGCAAGGAAGCCCAGACTGTCCTCTCCCCAGCAACTTCCACCAGGTCTTCCGGGGGAACCCCGAGGCATTCCCAGGCCAGCCAAGAGATATAATCCCTCCAGCGTGTCCTGGGTCGGCCTCGAGGCCTCCTCCCGGTTGGGCATGCCTGGAACACCTCCTGAGGGAGGTGTCCAAGAGGCATCCTCACCAAATGCCCGAACCACCTCAACATGAAGGAGCAGCGGCTCTACTCTGAGCCCCTCCCGAATGATCGAGTTTCTACCCCTATCTAGGGAGAGCCCAGCCGCCCTGAGGAGGAAACTCATTTCAGCCGCTTGTATTCGTGATCTCGTTCCTTCGGTCATTACCCAGAGCTCAAGACCATAGGTGAGGGTTGGAACATAGATTAACCGGTAAATCGAGAGCCTCGCCTTCTGGCTAAGCTCCCTCTTCACCGCAAAGGACTGGTTTAGCGCCCGCATCATTGCGGATGCCACCCCAATCCGCCTGTCAATCTCCCGCTCCATCCTACCCTCACTTGTGAACAAGACCCCAAGATAATTAAACTCCTCCACTTGAGGAAAAAGCCAGCAAAAATTACTGGTTTAGTAAAAGTAACTACATCTTCATGATGAAGTGACCTGCATCACCGTGGTTACAATGATGGCCACATGGTTACAGGACAACTATGGTGAGTTTTTAAAGGAGTAGATGTCAGGGATTGAGCTGGGGGGAGTAGACCCAATTGCAGATGAGGAATGAGTTGAGTTCACATACAGGTGTTTATTACTTAATAGATTAATTATATGTCAAGGAACAAATGCAGGGTGGCACAGTGGTTGGCACTGGTGCCTCACAGCAAGAAGGTTCCAGGTTTGAGCCCCGGCTGGAACACGGGATCCTTCCAGCTAATACTGTTGTCACGTCCCGTGTCCACACAACCTACACTCTTTTTCCAATGGTCACATCTCTAGAGAAGTTTATTTTTTATTCTCATGATATATCTGAAGACAAACACTTCTGACAAACAGCAAGTGACAGACATACATGGATGTTACACGAATATAAACAATACTTCAGATGGGGGTGTGGGCTGGAAAGAACAAACTCTTGGAGATGTTTGTTTTATTTTTAAAGAGGGATGGGAAGGAAATGATAAGAGTACCATTTTTCTTCATATTGTTGTTTTTTGCACCTTTAACTTTGTTTGCAGACTCGTGAAACCCAAAAGGGTGGAGTTTGTCAGTTGAACGCCACTCCTCTCATGTTGCCCATTCAGGTGACGACCATGCGTTTCATCGAAGTGTCAGGCTCGTCCTCGATGCTTCGAAGGACCGGTGGAGCAGGCTTCAGACAATAGTCCCACAGGCGGTGGTTCCCACAAGTCCAGATCCACCGGTGACTTGATCCTCATCTTACAGCAGCTGCTGGTGAAGCCTCCCACTCAGGGGAAAGGTCGACCCAAACTAAAAATCGCTGTCCTCTTCTTCATCTTCGAAAATTTCACTGTATTTTCTTTGAAGCAGGAGGGAAGCAGAGACACGTGACTACAAGTACAAAAACGCCATGTGATTCATAAGCATCATTGACCTAACAATAACTCACACACTGAAGACTGAAGTTTTTATCAGATAAACAATCAGCCTTTCTATTATTTTAAATGACCTTTTCCTTTTAAATCTGCTCAAATGTGAGGTGTGTGAACCCCGTCGATGCCACCGATGGGAGCTTTGATGCTCGTTTAATGGGTCACTTTATAGACCTTAGAGAAGTTGAGAAGTTTGCGCCATGAGAATTCAAACAAGAAATCAACCTTCTTACCGTGCTTATCTTACGACCGGAACCAGGCAGCATATTGTTGATTCCTCCTCCTACAAGCAACACTAAGAAAAACTCATTTTATGCACAAAGAAGGTGGTTAGTTTCCCACCCATGTCAGTAGGACTACCCAAAAACTACCAGAACCATTTGGAGAGTGTAACAGAGTTGATTTGGACTACAGTCAACTGATAGTTACACAAGTTTTTTGTTTATTTTTTTTTACCTGCCATGATGTCATTTTGAGTGGGCTGTGGAGTGGAGCGAAGTATGTCGTCGATGTCCGAACCTTCATCCTCAGAATCATCCACGTCGGAACCCTCATCTACAACCGCAGAACATAGATTTCATAAATATTATATTGTAAGTGTAAAATCGTCTCGAGAATCGCTCAGAAGACTCCTGCCGTCTTCCCTCACTTGGTTCAGCTTCATCCTTTGTTTGAGTTCCTTCCTCTGCATCTGAAACAGAGAAGACAAACACTGCCATGAGCCCTTCAAAACCCAAATTAACTTTTGAGTACACCCGTGGGAACAGCTACTGTTCAGCCACCTCCTGATACCTTCTGGTGTTCCTCCAGCTGAGCCTCCAAGTAGAAGAGGTCCCTGTGCTTCTCCACGTAGATCTGGTAGTATTTTCTTACTCTCTTCAAGCTGCTCATATTCGTCCATGTATGGTGGCCTAGGAGATTGACAGAGGAACTGGTAAACAACTTAGTGATAGCCGGGCCTTTAACATGACATTTGAGACACGGTTTTAAACTGACCTGGCACTCGACAGTCTTGCGTTTCATCTGGGTCCTCTCCAGTTCCTGCCTTTTCCTCTGGATCTTGGTATCCAGATTTGTCATGTCAGACGCAAAGTTGCTCAGCATGACTTCCATCTTCTCAACATCTTCCTAAATAAGCTAACAAAACGAATCTTCATTTTTTTTCTTTTCAATGTCAATACCTTCCAAGAGAAATGCGTACAAAAATCTCCTTGATGGCAGCATTTAGGGCCTTTTCAGCCTCATCGACCTGGAGGGGCCGAGCGATGGCAGCAGCTCTCTGTTCCTGTGGACCAGACAGTTGAGTCGCCTTCCGTATCACATGAACCCTCAACTGCTTTGGGATTTTACAGCTCTGATCATCTAAAAGCAGCAGCTTTGGTTCAGTAAAAGGAAAGTAACAATTTAACAAACTTCTGCTGCTCCAAAACTAATCATGAAACAATGCATTACTTGTGAGTGTTAAAAGTGGTGTCTCTGTCATTTGGACGGTCAGGACTCAAGGTCAAAAGAAACAAATTGAAAAAGCAAAGAAAACGTCTGAGAATATCAGCGTTTCCCTCACTCACCCTTAGGTCCGCCTCCTCTCCAAGTAAATCGCACAGAGATGCTCCTGTGGACCCGATCTCAGCTTCCAGCTCCCGAGCTGCTTTCAGGTCTGAAATCTAGAAAGAAGACGGAGTGAGACTTAATAAACAAGAGAGAACACAAGCACTGAGTGGAAGCAATGGCCGGGAGTCTGCGCAATCTGCTGATGTCTGATTGTTAACAGGTGTGTGGGAAATGAATAAGAAATGGGGAAAAAAAAAAAAACTACCTTCCCATCTGTGGCCAAGTTGCCTAATTACTTCCTCTCGTGTTGCAGCAGGTCCCTGCACCCACTGTGACGGGACCACACCCCCGAAACCATCCCATGACACGAATCCAAACCTGTGGTGAAAGCCCCCATGACGTTTAACTTTTTAACCCTTGGTCTCCCAAAAAAAACATCCAAACTGACCAAGGTTCCAATGGTTTGTCAGAGCTATTTGAACAAGTGATGAATTCACTTAATATCCATGTTTCAAAAACTTTGGTTTAGAATCCTATACTATGAGGCGTCACTACGATAAAAACCGCATGCCTGAGTTTTCCAACCATGTAAAAGTGTTCTTGTGTTGCTCCTGTTGCCTGGACCCGGTCTCCAGTCCTGGGTTTCCACTTCCTCTCCGGTGGAAAGAAAATTCAGTGAGAGATTATGAAAGAAGTTGAGAGCGTGCCAGTGGTGTTTTCTGGCTCATTTATCCAATGATGCTCAATCAATTTAATTGAGGAGAACTTTAATTTTTTTTAGTCATTATGCAGTGCAGTAGAGAAGGAAGTCCTTGAGGTGTACCTCAGGTCCAGCTCACACACCATAATCCGTTATGTATACAGCTCTTATATATGCAACTCCAGTCAGCAGGTCCGGCGCCGGCCGCTCCGTTTGTAGGATTTGCATCTACAGATTTTCCACAGAAAGGGCTCTGATAACGTGATCGCCGGGAAAATGTTGAATTCTTGGGAATGACGGCGGTGGTAATTTGCCGTGAACGGGCATTGCTCTTTCATAACAAGGTTTTATTGGGAAACATTTGAACATGCTGAGGAAGTTGCTCGCGCTCTCCTCTGCGACACTCTCAACCTACGCGTAAAACAGGTGTGACTGCAATGAGACAGCCATCGAAAGGTCATTCATGTTAATTCCTCCACATTGTTGGTTGCAGTTGAAGGAGTTTGAGGAGGCCTTGTGAGTTCTGACAACAGCCACTGTCGACACTGTACAGCAGATTTAATGGTCCAAATAATCTGACGAGACATATTGTTTGTCATTTTGTCATATGGTCTAGAAGCCTTCAATTCAATTCAGCATATTTTAGGCTACAAAATGCGTTTATGAAAATAATTTCAAACTCAAGTTTTTAAAATAACCATTTCCGCCTCAAATCTACCCGGTTACACAGCCTGTTGTTGTTGACGCTTTTTCTTCTTTTTGTTTCACCTGCTAATAATCTAGAATGGCACTACCGTACTAAACTACTAAATGTATACGTCCTGTTTGTGCTAAGAATATCAATGTATCGACGTTAATAATCTAAGCCAGCAGTTAATTTATTCCCTATTGGAAAGTCTCTTAAGACTTGGTCAGATTTATTTCTGCTTTAACTCTGTTTGTCAGTTCACTGGCTTTCTGCTGTTGTAGATGAGACAATAATCAAATCAAACTAGATGAAGGCTAAGAGTGTTTAATTCCAGCCTGGCAGTATGTCACTCTCTCCAGCCTGGCAGACCACTCCATCACTGCTCTAAAGTGATAAATAACTGGGGTAAATAATAAATCCACCCGAGGCTGCAGGAGGAGAGGAGGGGTGGAAAGTCGAGGGGGGCTTTCTGAGCCCTAATCCCTCAAGTGAAGCGACCGCAGTACAAGTCAAGCCCCGGAAACCTAAAATGGTCTGGTTTTTTTTCCCCCTCTCTGGCTCCATCTTTACAGTAAACGCTGTACTCTCCTGTTCCCTTTCCATGTTGGTAAATGGTCCATTACAGTGAAAGCAGGGAAATAAACGCACAAGTGCAGCACTTGAGGTAATCATCTGCCTCTGTCATATCCCCTGCTGGGTAAAATGTGTCCCATTTAAATGTGTAATGCCTTAGAGGGCAGAATAGCTAATCACAACTCATCCTAAATTAGTCTCCACAAATGGCAACCTGGCTTAATCATATCGGAAAGCTAAATGTGTACTGTGAGTGTTATTTGATTATTCCGCCTGACTGAAGCACCGGCATGATGGCTCACTTCTGGAGGGAAGTTCGTCGCTGCGTTGCAACATTGTGCAAAAGATGCGGGACAGTCATCAATGTCCATCTGCTCTTCGGGGCAGCACCTCTGCAGCTCCCTGCATAGAATCTTTACCACATTAGCATCCTTAACGCTTAGTGAACACTTCTTTTTTTGGATAATAGGAGATTAAAGTCCGAAGATTCAGTTCGCAGAAGAATGTTTAGTAATGGGCTGAATTTTCCTCAAAACAAACGCATCAAAAGAAATCAATTCTGATCTCGAATGACTTGGAAAGATGTTGTTCTTAATTTAAACTCACCGAACCATGAGAAGATGTGGAGCAGCAGCAAAAACCCTTTCCTCACAGGTTATTTTGGGCCATATTCGGTTCTTGAGCAGCCATACGTAGGGGGCGATGTGACAACAATCTGATTTACAGTTTGTCTTTCATTCCTAATTGCATTATTCTGTCCCCGGAGAGTAAAGGCACTGTGGATGAGACGGTAATATGAGGGTATTTCTCCAGGGAAAACCCTGCCGGGGAGGTCGTAAATGAGAGCGATTATTTGACATTTGGTGACAGATGCCATGCAGCTGCTGTAGCAACCCAAAATGGTAGTAAAGGTTAAAGTTTTCTAGAAGAAAAGGTGGAAATCCCCATCAGGTGCAGGTGTTTTATGGTTTTCAGATGTATCTGCTCTGAAGTATAATTTTATATCTTACATCATTGTCTTGGTTCGAGTAGATTTCTTTGCCAAATGAGCGTTACGTTTATGTGTGAGCTTCCCCGTGTTCACCAGCAGTGCTGCCACCCTCCTGAGGATGCACCCTGATTAAGGGGCGACCATATTCTTTGAAACAATAAGCTTTTATTTTCTCCATTTATGATGAGTGGAGACGTGTTTATTATAATCTGATGCCTCCCTGGAGTGCTCTCAGTGAGCTGCCATCAACGTTTCGAATGAACCGAACTGAACAATGTGCTATTTTTACCTCACAGCCAGAATGAGATACAGTCACAGTTGACTTGATCGGAGAGCATTAGTCAGCAGATCAAAAACCAGGGAGCTGTAGTCTTGACTTAAAAAAAACATCTGCAGCATTAACAGACTAGTGGTGGGTACTTGAAACCTGATGTGGAGACTATTTTTATTGTTACAGGCTCATGTTTGTACTGTACTTCTTACCTTTTCCTATTATCAAAATGGATTTCAGAGTCACAGAGGCAAGTGAGCAGGAAATCGACTTCGCGGTACACCAAATCTCAGCTCCGGGCCAAACTCTGGAGGAGTGTGTTTCATAATTCTTCATCCTCAGTCGAAGCGAAGAGGAGAAGACAATGAGGAACAGTTTGCTACAGCGATGACAAGCTGGTCATGCTGTCAAATCTCTTTGTAATGCTTCTTAAAATGAACAACAGGAAAAGAAAACGCAGCAAAGCATGCTAACCTGCTGCACTTCGTCATTCTCTTTTGCCAGTGTCTGATTCCCCCACCCCCACCCCCACCCCCCCCCCCAAAAAAAACATAACTACTTTCACATCTAAAAATGAAGATCACCAGATTAACGACAGAAACCAATGACATTAAACAACCTCCCACCGAGCACTGGGAAATTAGTCACAACCGTTTAATTCTGGCTTCGAATGAATTCTAATGAACAATATAATAATGATAAAGCGAAACATATTAGCAGCTTAGCAGGAGGTTTATGGTTTATGAATATTTTTGCGCACATTGCATTTTTATTACACACTCTACTACAAAGTTCATCTTTTTTCAATAGCTTGCATGTAACGTGACCTAGCAACTCAAAATCACTACGTCAGTCTTAGAAGGAAGGAACGGGACACATCTTTTTGTTGCATTATATATTTTTCATGCATTATATTTACATTACTAAACAGGAAATACAGGGCACACCTGTTTTTATTGATTATGATACTTTAGCCTTTAGCTTTTTTTTTTTTTTTTTAAGAGCTTTTACGGCCTCAAACTTGCTACCAGATATTAGCACTAGAAGGAAAATATGGGACACCACTCTTTTTGGATATGTATTGATTTACAAAATCCTACTGCGTGTGCATATAAATGTAAAATCCTGTGGCTTATCGATCATATCTAAGTGAAATTATGATATATTCCAAAATAGAACTCAGAGAAAACTGAGTGGGAGGGTAGGGGGGCAGCAAACATCGGTGGTTATCCTCCCGCAGGACCCTTGGACGTCCTCTCAGCCCTCCTGAGATTGTCGGATTCATTATAACCTAAATTAAATTTTTTATTTCAAAACCTCTGTGGAGATGGTGAATCAGCATCTATTACTCTGTTAATTTGATTCAAGCGGTGGAAAGCAGCTGAATATATGTCACTTCATCATAAGTGGGGCTCATCCCAATGCGAGACTGAGTTTTGCTGGGCAGAAGAATCATGACAACAATCTGAAATTAATTAAGCCGTCCGTCCCATTTCTCACTGGCGTTTGAAAAAACCCAAAACGTATTAGTTAATAAAAGCACAACAACGTAGTCCTTAATTATTCAAAGACCACTCCTCAGCTAAGCCACAGCAGCCTCCATCAGAGCCTTTCAGCCTCTGGAAGCATCTGTGGGAGGGACAAACAGTTGAGAGGCAGACTACATTACAGGCCCTCAGTTATTGCTAATGCAGAGGAGACGGCCTCAGGAATTCCCTATTCACAGATGGCAGCTTCACTCTCTGTCTCCCGTCTCCCAGGCTTGACCCCATTCACACGCTCCGCTGCCCACTTGCATTGTGGACAGTGTGGCTGATAGCTGGACCAGGGAATGTGCAGAGAGACCGACCTTCCCTCTATCTCTCATGCTCAGGTGGGGCCGGAAGAGTGTGGAGGGAGACTGTCCGAGGGAGGAAAAGACACGTTTACAGAGTTAAATACAGTGATTTGCATGAAGTACAGGCTCCAAAGGCTTTCACTGTTATGCAAAAATAATTATTGCAGTCTCGAGCATGGATTTACTGTGTTAGTGCTGATGGACGGGTCTGTGGTGAGCTCGTCAACCCCCCCTCACAATCTCTGACTTTGATCTTGGGGTTCTAACTTTTATCTCTATTTGTAACCTCAGTCATTACTTGATCTCTGACTGCCCCTGACATGAGCTCTGACGTAACAATGCTTTGAGTTTTGACATCTCAAAAGCTAAGTTTGCCATCTCAGTTTATCACTCTGTGATCTATAAAAAAAAAGCTCTGTCATCTTAGAGATCAGGAGCCTCTCAGTTTGATCTACTGTCATCTGAAAAGAGTTCTGTCATCTCAGAGCTTTTCAGTCTGTCTTCTATGTCTGTCGTTCTGACTGCCATCCCAGACCCTGAAACTCAGCGCCAGCAATGCTCATGCCAAGTTTGAAATTGATCAGATAAACATTTAAGGTAATCAAGTCAAAGACAGACAAACATTCTTGCATTTATAACTCGATGTTGATCAATATTATGAGAAGAAGCTGTTGCCTCCGATCACTTCCTGTCTTCCTCCCTTCACCACGCCCTCATCTCTTTCCATTCCATCTCTCCCTTCTCCCCCTCCGTCTCCCCACCCTGCTCTCTCCCTCTGCCCCTGTCATTGAGTTCCTCCCAGTGCCAACTCAGACCTGATAGAGGGAGGGAGATGGAGGGAGCGTAGGGAGGGCAGCCGGTACAGGAAGAAGAGAAGGAGAGTGGTGAAATTAAAGAGGCCTGATAGGCAACAAAGGTCGCAATGAAGGTGACTGGTGTTAATGAAGGATGAAAAGAGCAGCTGAAGAGGGAGATAAAGGGGATAGAGATGGAGAGTATTGTTGCAGTTTAAGTGACCTAATCTCCCACAGGCCCAGAATCCTTACAGCCTCCAACATCCATCAAGAGGGCAGGACTCTCAGAATGTTCTTCATGTGTTGAGCTGCTGGCTGAGGATATATTGTCTAGTCCGCCTTTATGTTTACTTGCTGTAGACAGATTATATACAGGAAAAGAAAAGGACAAATACCAATGACTCTCCACTGGGGTATCATTATTTTTCCTCCACCAGCCAAAGTGATATACTGCTCAGAAACCTTGCTGGATTACTGTGAACAGTTGTGTGCATTGTCGTGTGCTTTTATTTCTATATACTGTAATCATGGTGAGCCTTTTCTCCCAGCCTCAACATCCGTTGTGGGCCCATTTATGTGGTTAGGGGTTAATGGGCTGGGGTCCCTCTGGATTTCCACCTCGATCGAACCTCTCCAACCACTGACTTCTAACATTTCCGATGAGAGGGCTGCCTCTGCCCACTTGGGACCAATGTTGGCATGAATGTAAGTGAGCTCCGACAGTGCTGCATGAGCCGCTTTTGTATTTTGTTAATGTGTGTGTGTGTGTGCGTGTGTGTGTGTGGTTTTTAGTAGCCTAATTCCCTTCTGAGAGGAGGGTAGAGAGACAGTTGCTACAAAGCACCCTGAGATGGTCTTATTGCAGCACCCAAATCCAATCCTTACTTATTGCCTTCCTCCTCTTTGAAGTCCCAACACAAGAATATTCAAAGTGTGAGGAATCTCCTTAGCAGCTCTGTTTTCATTGGTGACCTGAATCCCCACTTGTTTATATTCTCACTGCTGTGATGGACCACTGTGCTAAATGCCATTGTGATATTATGGCATTAGCACGACACTTTCAATTATATTTCACGTTTCATGTCATCACATTTCAATTTTGTGTGTGTATGTATGTGTGTGTGTGTGTGTGTGTGTGTGTGTGTGTGTGTGTGTGTGTGTGTGTGTGTGTGTGTGTGTCAGCTAATGCCTTTTTAATCCCCATGGACCTCCGCTGTGAAAACGTGTTGGGTTATGTTGCCACCAGTATTTAAAAGAACATTCACACTTTAAGGAAAAATGCTCATTGTCCATCATTTGTAGAGCTGGAAAAAAAACCAGACAGATACCCTCCTCTCCTCTCTGCGTGCATCACGGCGCTCCAGAACCCCATCGCGCGGCTAACTGCTAGTTAGCTTAGCAGCCAAACGTCAGAGCTGGGGCACATTCGCTGTGGAAGAAACTGTTGAGAATCATAAAATGTCGTTATTTTAGAGTCAGATAAATATTCGCTAAGGCTTTCCTGACCGGGTGCATTGATTTGACTCAGCCACATTCAAACAAAACTTTCCTTCCAATTGTGAAAAACTTTGTCGGGGAGGACGAGGGAGATTACTTCTGGACAGAGCAAGTACTTCTTAAAATAACAACAAATTATAATTTTCAAGATTTTTCACAGCGAATGTTAAACGCTTCTCCTAATACAGGGAAAGACTGTTTATGCGAAAAAGTGCATTTGATTGATTTTGAGATGGTTTGCTTAAGCACTTCTTTAACATTACAAAACGTTACGATAATAATAAACAGGGACTTATGGATTGTTGCAAATGTGAAAATACTGATACACAATTGGACTCAGTGGTCAACTGCTACAAAAAAAGAAGCCTACGAAAACCCATACACAGGATAACGAACCACTCTCCTGTCAACCGCTTATTTGCTGATGGATTGTCACTGTTCTCTCTGTCAATTCCCTCCAGGCTTTCTTTCTGAATAGATGTTTTCTGCCCCCCCCCCAAAAATTAAACAATAACTAAAAATGCATCCCTATAACACACAAAATGATTTGAGGAATGTGTGACCGGGTTAAAAATCTCGGCGAGTTTGATAACGTATGAATGCACTGAGGACAAGAACCACAAACACAAACCATCGTGACATTTCAGATATGGATTTTCACCGGTAAAGTTATTGAAATTCAAGCACGTAGATTGATTCGGTCAAGGGGAGTCATAAAACGGACTGCATTTATATAGAACCTTTACGCTTGCAAAATATATGATTTGTGTTTGATTTCTTTTCAATAGTTGTTGGTGGAGGCGGTAGGAAGTGCTTTTGTGGCAGGAATTCACTGATACCTATCTAAGAACTGAGAAAAGTAGGCGGAAGTATCACTGCCCAGATATAACTATGTCAGAATTGGGAACAAAATAGATTTTCTTTTTTGAAGGAGAGGGCAGAGAGTGGGAAAGTGGCAAACTGTTATTGTTATTGCAGGAAAAAAAAAAAAACCCTCTATAAAGTGAAGGTGAAATACTCCTGTTGAATTTTCTCCACAGCTTCCATCAGCTCTTGCCGCCTTGTTTGACTATCAAACCTCTGTGTCTAACAAACCAAGCCTACATTTGCTCCGTGAGATAAACAATAACCATCCTTCAGGCGTTGTAGAAGTGTTTGGACAAGGCTGCTGAGAAGACAGGCAAACTCATATGGGGAGTGTGATGAGAAGCAGTGTGAATACAGGAGGAGAGAAGATGGATAGCATGAGAGACAACCTCGTGGCCTGAGGCTGACATCATGGGGAATAAAAATGATGAGCTCATCCAAAGCAGCCTCCTCTGTAGTGTAGGCTCTACTGGGAGTGTACAACTAAGACTCCTTAGCTCCAGACTCTCACTGGGATAGAATATGTCATCTCCAGTCTGGTGCTGGGTCCATTGAGATGTCAGTACTAATGACGGCCGTCCAGCAGTTTATCATGAGGCCCTGTTCCACGAAAAGGTTGTAGAATAAAGTGGCTAGGAGGCATTATCACTTAGGTTGAATCCATAACAACCCTTTTATTAGCATTATTACCACCAAAAGGAAATTAACTATCTCAAACCGGTTTGTGGTTAACTAATACCCATTTCATGCTGGGCTGAACCCCACTCATACACAATAATATCTGGCTTTTGCCTTCAGTGGGAAAGACCAGTGTCAAAACCATCTGCAGCACTCTTGGGGATTAAATTGCACTACCTCTCATCAGCAGTGATGGCAAAATTGACACAAATTTGCACACGAAAACATGGTAATCACACTTGCCCGGAACAGTGCTGTTAGAGAAACACTATGGCTAAACTTTATTGTTACACAGACTATGCACTGCTTGATATGTTAACAATGCATGCTAACAGACTGCTATATGCCCTATAGGCCCACTAACTTTTAAAAACACCAATTTACCAGTCTGCACTGCAACAGTCAGTTCCACTTTTACAGGGTATTTTACCAGTCAATTCTTAGTGGATTGGCTGGTGATCTAAATAACTCCAAATGGCATTATATTTCAATGCTATTGTATTACAACTGTGATGAAATACAGAGAAAGTTTGCTCACTATATTTTCCATCTGTCCAAAGTGATAATTGTGTTCTGTGTTCATTTCTTGTCCATTCAACAATAGAAAAAAAAAGACTTAATTTTCTGTCATAAAAAACAAAAAGCAAACAGCAAACCCCATATTGTGAACACCCGTGCGCACGCACGCACACATGCACGCACGCACACACACACACACACACACACACACACACACACACACACCTTTATTCACATTCGTTACATGAAAGCTTGATTCTCTGTTGTCTGAACAATGGTTATCCGTCATTCCATTTCGACACATGCTCGCCGTGTGAGGTTTCTCTGTTTGTCCTCTAATGATTTTTGCCATTAACTTGTCTGCATGAATCATTGCACATTTATGTGGCTAAAAACAACCACATTAATCCACTAAAGGGAAACATATGTCATTCTTATTCTTCTTTTGTTTGACTTAGTATTTGACTTCAACAGAAATCCACATGAAGGGTGTATTTTTGAAAGCCAACCCAGAAGTTCACTTTGCCAGGGTTCTCTCGAGTAAAAACTAATGGGATTTTTATTTTGGACTTCACATTTTTGCTGAAAATATGCTCTGTGCTGTTCAAAAATTGAAACCAACACAAGGTAATCTTCAATGATGAACACCACTTTGATTTTTAAGTGCAAAAACAGTTGTTAGCAGTACAAAGCTAAAGTTATGCTATGAACGAACTACGAGGAGGACACATAGTAGACACAAGACTTCAGCTTTATTGCAACTTACACTGCATTTCTTCTGTTTGTGCCATGATGACATTTATCTCATGGCCACTTGTTAGCAACCGTTGTTAGTGTTTGGCTACTTGTTAACAACTGCTGTTAGCATTTAGTCACTTGCTAGCAGCCGCTGTTTTTATAACTTAAAAATGCTTCGAAATTCACAAGTGCAGTGTCAATGGATATGTTTTATTTCATGGAGCAAAATGTTAAAATATCCTGAGCTTGTGTTCACCACAGGCCTTATTTCAGATATTTAACCAAAAACTCATTAACTTTAAAACAAGTGTTTTAAGACTAATTTTTGTGCCTCCTTTTTGAAATGTGAATGTCACCCCGAACCTTTAGAATAGCAGTCTTGATACAATGGAGGGGCCTAAATCCAGCCTGAAAAATGTCAAGGTAGTTGCAGAGTTATCGAAATACAGCTTATCAATGAATTTGATAGTGAATGGCTCAGTGCTCAGGTGTTGGAGGAATAGCCTTAACATTAGTGATGTGTTGTTTGGTACATTAAGCTATCAGGGAACAAAATATCTTCACTAGAGCAAAGACTGTGAGTAAGGCATCATGTGGTAAAACTGAGACGTAAAACATTTTTATCAAGAGTTGTGAGGTTTATGACGCCAACGTGAGCCATCATTAAGAGATGAATTCCAGCTGATTTCTGAGGGGTGTTAATTAACCGAGGAGAGAGACAAACGGATAGTTTACAGAAGTTTTCACATTTTTCCACTTTGTAGCAAAAAAAAAAAAAAAAAAAAATGAGCAGAGTCATTCTATGACTATACAATAGAAATCAGGAGATATCGTAGATTGATGAGTTTATCCGCGGAGACAAACAGTAAGCTGAGTTAATGATCTGAGACAAGAACGTTCGTCTTGAATTTTTCAGCTCTTTAACTTGAAATTGTGGAGACTTTCCTCGAGAAGAAGATCAAACTGAATTTTAAGTTTTCTGCCTTTTATGTTCATTTTCCTGACGCACTTTAGATTTGACCTGTTGGATGGTTCCTCCACATTCTGCTTACCAGAAGTGACGTTAAATCTAACTGGTGCAATGTAATGAACGGCAAGAGGTTCGAGTTCAAGCTGACCAGAGGACAGAGAGAAGGGTTATCGTGAGCCAACCTTCTTCAGATCTTGTGCAAGTGGCCGCTTTGACAAACTTATCCAAGCGTTTGGCCTGGAGCGGCCAGAGAGAGAAGAAATATATTTTGAGGCCACAAAATAAGACCTTGTCCACTCAGTTTTGTTATTTTTAAGCTGCAAGATATAACTTGTTCCCTTAATTTAATTCTTTTACCTTTTTTTTGTACAAGTCTGTATTTATGAATTGAGGGAGCAAGTTCTATATAATGGCCTCTAAATAACTTGACTAAACCTCTAAATAAATAATATGACTAACTGGTCATATCTTGTGCCATCGAAATAACTTAGTTGAGGGCACCAGTTAAATCTTGTGACCTAAAAATAACAAAATTTAAAAAGCTATGTTTTTGGCACATAATAACAAACTTAGAGGAACAAGTTCTAACATGTGGCCTCTGAAAGCGTAATAGGAATAGGAGTTTATTTAAAAAACTGATTTAATGTAAGAAGTTAAGTATCCTGACCTTGAAATAACTTAATCCAAGGGACAAGTTCGATCCTGAGGCATCAGTGTATGTTTCACCAGTCACTCCAGGGCCTGGTGCTGTACATAACTGATAATTTGTGACATAACATCGCATCAAGGACTCCTCGCGATCCTCCTCAGCACCTCCAGAAAGTTAAAGTTTGGCAGGATTGACTCTGAGATCTGCTGCCCTGTTATTTTTATCCAGCCTCATTTCAGTTAAGAATATAATGTCAAGTTTCTGACTGGAAATCTAATTGTTAATTAAAAGGATTTGCCTGTCAGGGAGCTTACTTTAAGCTAAATGTGCTGTGTCAGGAACAGGTTCAGAGATTACTCTCTGTTCCCTCTACCTCTAATCAGGACGCGAATGGTACCTGATTTTGAAGTATGATGACAAGAAGTAGTACAAGTAGAAGTTCCTTGCCTCTCTCGAACAGCAGAGAGGAGAAGCAGGGAACCATATAAACTAACACTGGGACTTTGAGGATATCATTAGTGGTGGGACTGGTCACAGTGAAAAATGTGCAGGATGAATTAAATTCAAGACTCGGGCAGTTTTTTTTCACAAATAAATCTGCATATTCTAAAAATGTCAGACTTAATAAAATCTGGTTCCTGTTTCAGGATATGACGCCCATTATTACATAATCTTGACCTGTCAGAGGAAAGAAATCCATATCTGTTACACAAGTCCGTAATACCTCGGTAAAAATGACCCCATCATCCCGCTTTGCCTCTAACGATGTTGATGTTCTGTTGTTATTTGGAAACTGCTGCGATTTTTTTGTGCTACTTAGCAGTAAAGATCAGGTTTAAACGCTACGGATTGGTACTTTGGTTGCATTTTTAAACCAATTTACCATATTTTTTTTGTTTTTATTTCACAAATAATTTACCGAGAGATTATCAGAACACCTATCGTGCAGCAGTTTGGTCAGCTGCGTGGAAAAGATCGTTAATGCATGAAGATATTTCTTCTGCTATGACACATAATACAAGGGCTGTCCTTCTTGGCACATTTCTTGAATGCTGCCAGTAAAAAAAATAAATAAATAAAAATAAATCATCATGAGAATTTTACAAATGTTTAACCTTATCTAAATCATCACGATGAGCGGTGTGTTTCCGTCAGTCCCTTGACATGTATTATATCTGAACTTGCTATTATACTGTTTTTATTTATGAGGAAAAAAAATCTTTTTTTTAATAACTGACCAAAAACTTGAGTTGCCATGGTGATGAAACCCACTTTGAAGAGCCATCATCCACAGACACAAAAGCCAAAGTTAAAGAGCTTCTTCTTCTTCTTCTTCTTCTTCTTCTTTTTTTCTAACAGTCCCCTCATGCACGCAGTTTTGTGCAGCCCAGCGTGTGGAAGGTAGATGTTTGTGTGGCCTTTTAATGTTAGAGAGGGATGAATAAACCCTTAATAGGAGTTTGGACCTTTCAAATCTTTATCGCTGGAGCTTTCGGCTGCATTGATCTCATACCTTCATTGTGAATAATGTCTCATTCAAACTGTGACTGCAACAGCAGCAGTTAAAAAAAAATACTCAGTGGCTTCTATTAACATTACCAAGAATACTACATGATAAGAAACAGTGGCCTGGAATATTGTTCAACTGTTTTCCATAGACCTTTAGACGAACAGACAGAATGAAAAACTGTGTTTTCCCTTCCCTCCTCTTTCTCTGCTACCAAGAAATGATCCATTAAAAATGTGTCCATGACATCCTTTACTGCATCTTTTGCTTGTCTCTCACTTGTCTGAGGAAGGCGTGCTGCAGGGCAAATCAAATTGGGCAAATACCAAAGAATCACAGAGAAGTACTCTTTCAAACACTGGCGCCACACAAGGTGTCTGATCAATTTCAATCTGGTTTCTGTAAACTACATTTTTCAGAGACAATGCTCCTCAAAGAGTCAAATGACACCTCAATGGCTGCAGATGCTGGCTAATGTTCATTCCTGGTTTCAAGAGATATCACCGCGGCAATTTATACTGTTGATCACCACATTTGAATGCACGGGCTGAGCCTTCTGGTGGGCATTTCCAGGACTGTATTTATAATTGTTCTCCTACTACCTTGCAGATGTCTCTGTAGGTGAATCCCTTTGAGACGCTGCTGCTTTGCCATTTTTACTCTCCATTTACATGTTTCCTGGATAAATAATCAGCAATTGCAGCAGCGTCTCCTAACATTTATATGCTGATGATATCTAGTTTTATTTCCCTTTTAAACCTGATGAGCTCCAATAACTGCCTGTACTGGAAAACATTTAAATGTCAATAGAAGCTGGATGGCGAATAATTTTGAAGTCCTGATTGTTGCCTCTAACTTTTCAGTCCTCAGATTCTCCAACATGACAGCATTTACAACATTAAAGATGCTGGACAACCCTTAATACCAAGACAATAAAGAGTTATTGTTATAAATGTATTTTCATTCATTTGTCGGTGGTTGGTGTACAGCTTTTCCGCCGTGGACTGATCTGGAGTGTATCCTCTTTTTTGCCCTCAGAGTTCACAGTAGTGTGAAAGGAATGATGTCAGAAATCTCAAAACATGAGAGTTTTTTTTTTCCCATTCACATCTGTTACACGCTCCATCTTTCAAACCAGTTGACGTTACGCATTGCCTAAGAATCAGTCCGTCATTTGGGAAAGTCAAGTTCACAGGCCTTTCTAAGAACACGATCAAACATATAGCTGGTTCAAACACTGCTGTCATGAAACAAAACTGAAAGCACAGAACTCTCCCCTGTGACTGCCTGGGAGCTATACTTGATCTGAGGGTGCTTCTCATCATTTCACAACTTTGCTCCAGAGTCCAGACTACATCAGGGATCAAAGCGTTTATGTTCCAACTGCTTCTATTGTCTCTCAAATTACATGATGCTACCCGCAGACTCTCCAACAGTCACCCTGGAGACTTTATCAAAACTTGAACTCGTCTTTCCAAAATTGCCTTTACCCTGGTATCCTGCCTCTGGCTGTGGAGGCGGCTCTAGAGGAGAACAGGAAGTCCCACCTGAGTGAACTGGGAGGTGGTTGCAAAACTAAACGCAGTTTTTGTTTCATTGTTCATTATATCACAATAAATATATGATTTTCCATACAACATTTAAGGGTGTTTATATTTCAAGTGTTACAGGGACTATTTTTTTGCCTGGAATGTTCTAAAGTTATGTATTATAGCTGCAACACCACATTTTAAATATATATATATATATATATATATATATATATATATATATATACGACTGACTGCCTTTTAGCTTAGCTGCAATGAACACCAGTGGTGGTGCACAGGAGCAAACCATCCAAAAAGTCAATCACACGTTTCACCAAAATGATTTGTCTGAATTTATAGAGCTGGCATGATTATTTTATTTAATACATACCCTTGGACAATTTTGGACTGACAATCTCTCATCCCAATTTGTTCGCTAAACTTCCAAAGCCTGCTGTTCCTCAAATGTTGGTTCAAACCGGTCAGGATCAAGGTCTCAGTTGGTCCAGAAGTAATCACCCTCATTGCCTCATCATCTGTCATGATTGGTAGCAGCAGTCCCTCTCGGAGGGGTCAGCCTACGTTTTGTGTTATTGATTGATGTAATTGGGTCTTTTGAGGTGTTGTGTCGAGTCAATGTTCCCAGTCAGGAATGTAGTTCTGGGTGTGTAACAATGAGAACAGCTTGTAAATTTCAGTAGTTTTATTCCACAGCAAGTTAATGCACACAAAGACGAGAAGAAAGAAAGTTTTGGATGAAAGTGTATTTGATGACTTTTAAGATAATTTTTAGGTTCTACTGCTAGCATTCATTGTAGCTAAGCTAAATAGCAGTCAACCATCCACCATAGACTGGCTGAACCACTACTAACCGTTGGACTAATTAACAAAATGCATAAGAATTAATAATACTGGTTGTTCTGGTGTATTCGCTGGCAAAGAGGGTGTGTTCTGTTTTCCAGTGGGCCCAGTGCGTCAAAACTGCAGACATTCATTGCATGGACTTGAGGGGGGCCATTAAAGAACCAACCAAGAAACACACATTTATCCATCCCCTGTTTCCACAAATTTTTTTTTTGTAAGTGTGCACTTATGGATCAGTGTGACAATTTTATTTCTCATGAATCATCCTGGTAGAGCAGAAGAATGTTTTACTTGCGGATTGCGGCTAACATTGTGCGATTGCTTCCCAAAGAGGCAGCTTTTCTTGACTCAAACACACCATTTACCACTCATCCCTGACCAAGTCCTCTCTCTGCGCCCCACTGCTCTACACACACACACACACACACACACACACACACACACACACACCCCTTGGCTTTCATTCATTGTGTCAGCCCCACCAGTAACCAAATTATTCATATATCCCATAGACTGTGAAGTCTATTGATCCAGCTTGTTAGCCAGCATTGATTTCTGCTTCGTTAATAACATTACTGGAGCCACTAGTCAGTGTGAGTCCAGGTTTCACCTTAGCTGGCACAGACAGGCTTATACTGATCACTTTGTGTGTGTTTTTGTCTTCCCCAGGGACAAGACAGAACACAATTAAACTCAACTACTGTATGCAAGCAGAAACGTATTGCTTTGACCAATGGCATGCTCTTGGTGTGGGTAAGAAAAACACTTGTTGACACGGGGAAACATGCTTATTCATATAAAGGATGTGCAGATTTTGCCGTCTATTTTTATGGGAAAAAAAAAGATTTTACATGTGAATGTGACTAGGGATAAACTAGAGTGAACATCCAAGAATGAAAGGTTGACTTATAAAATGAAGAATGGCTGACTTGTTTTGTGTATGAGTGAAGTGAGGCTTCAGGAGGAGAGACTGCAGGCAGGGTTGGAGTATTGCAGGAAAGACACAAACAGCTCCTAAATGGATTCCTGCAGCAAAAGGATGATGCATTCTACATGCAATACTCTTCCTAAAGCCTCTTAGTGGAAGTACAGTTTACTGTGCTCTTGGAAAATAGAGCAAGATTTGTTTCATATTCAGGCACGGGCAACATTTATTTCTCCAAAACAAAACCTGCAGAGGATATGATGAAGCGACAATGTCACGATCTCTCCCTATGATGTGTACCTTGTTGAAGCTTGATAAGCTGACTCACACATCAGAATCCATCTTCCAGACAAGAGATGTCAAAATATGTTGAAACGTTTACTGCCACTATCTCATTATATATAATTAGGGCATAGTAATGTTGAGGAGGAAAAAACATCATATTGTGATTATTTTTGACTCATATTGGAATATAATCAGGAATGGAGGTTTTTATGGAACCGCACGAGCTTGGCTAATTCAATAATACACTGGAAATGACTTGTCATGCTTGGTGAAATGATGGCATGAAACAGAATCGAATGTTTGTGTTGTTTTTGAAGAGTTGTAATTGCCTTTCATTTTATTTGTGTGTGTGTGTGTGTGTGTGTGTGTGTATGTGAGCGAGTGAGTGAAATGTCACAGGTACTTGTACTGTATATCATTATCGTAACATCCCTGCAGCATTACCTGCTGCTCCCTGCAGCACAAGTCGGTAGCACAGTGCTACAAATGACAGCAAGATGCTGAGTGAAACTTTGTTATGCCAACTGAAAAACATCCTCATGTTAAAGGGTGCTTAACCAATTTTAGATGTAGACTTAGTAGTTATCTCAAAACTCAACAACGAATCCTGCAGATGGGAGTCGACTATGTTGATTTGTTGATCTAATTACTGTTTGCGGGCACAAAAGCTGTAAAGCTGTCGCTAGACTACAATGCTGCCTTGAAAGTTGAATAAACTGAATTATGTATGAAAGATGTGGAACATGCAAAGGTTTGTCTAAAAGGCTGTCACTGAACAGCAACGCTGATTTTAATGTTTGAAATATGTTTTATACCAGAACTTTTGAGTACTGTCTGAAAACTACACCTGGAAAACACGTGAAAAATAAAATATTAACATTAAAAAAATAATAATAAAAGTGTGAATAGTTGGAAAGGGTTAATGTATGAAATAAATTTAACCTCCAAGACCAGGATTTTTTTACTTCAGATTTATTGACATTTCCTCAAGCCATTCCAAAGAAAATGCGGTGAGATGAACTTGAATCTTTTCATTTTGTCCAAGAGTCTCAGTAAATGTTTGTTTCACATTTAAAGAACTTCGTTCAAGGCATTAATGAGATATTTCTATAGCAGTCGGAGTGACCTTTGACATTGATCACCAAAATATTTTAAGTTCATCCTATAGTCACAGTAGATGTTTGTTTCAAATTTCAAGTAATTCTTTCAAGTTGTTCTTGAGATGTCACAGTCACACTCTCATATAAGTAGTGTTCCCGTTCAAGGGTTAAAAGTGTGTGTGTGTGTGTGTGTGTGTGTGTGTGTGTGTGTGTGTGTGTGTGTGTGTGTGTGTGTGTGTGTGTGTGTTTCTACTACAGCACTCAACAAACAAGCAATCTATCAGCTTTGATTGTGATTTCAGAGTGTGGGCAGGGCCTCAGAACCTTCCCACCATGTTGGCCCACCGTCTGAGCCTAGAATGGTGTGTTGGTTAGAGATAAGATTTCCTCTGATGTCCTGATATCTTTTATTCCTAAGCCAAATAACCTCCTATTCAGGGGGTCCATAATGGGGGGTACGCTAGGACGTGTCTATGGGTACCCCTGTTCCTCATCAGCAACCCCCCTCCTCCCACCCAAAATCTCTATCATGTGCACACACACAAACTCATATGACTTCAAAGGCCAAAATAAAAGATTGTGCTACATAGGCAGCCATGTTTCTGGGGAGTAAAATACATACAGAAGCTGCTGTGGGGCTTGTTTAGTTAGAGCAAATCCTTATTCTTGAAAAACCATAAATAAAATAACAAGCCCATCATCTGGGATTTATTCTTCTAAATTATTCACACGGCGCTAATTAGACAATCATCTGGCAATATACTGAACACACCAAAGTTAATCAAATACTGTATGGACAACAGCACTTGCCTGCGTGTGTTTGCTCTCTCTCTCTCTCTCTCTCTCTCTCTCTCTCTCTCTCTCTCTCTCTCTCTCTCTCTCTCTCACTCACTCTAGTTTGGACTGTTTTTGGGAATGCAACATGGTTGATGAAAGACAAACATCAGTTCCAGACAATTCTGTGCAATAGGGTTGCAAAATTGTAGGAACATTTAAAGTTTCTGGGGTAATTTATACTAGCTACGTCTTGTAACCTACTGACATAAATGTAAACGCTTAAGTAGAAAGATGAATACAGTGCAATACATTTAGTATAAATCACCACCAAAATATCCAGTTAATCCCACCCTTTTCATTCCCATACATTCTTGATGATTCCCATACATTCCTTTTAATTTCTAAGGAGAGTTTCCCACTTGATTGCCAAAAAAGGTAGAACACAAGACTTTTTTTTTTTAAAATGCCCAAATTCCTTCCAATGGAAAATTTTGCGGGTGGCACGGTGGTGCAGTGGTCAGCACTGTCGCCTCACAGCCGGGGTTCGAGTCCCGGCTCAGGCACAGGATCTTTCTGTGTGGAGTCTCCATGTTCTCCCTGTTCCTGTGTGGGTTCTCTCTGGTACTCCAGCTTCCTCCCACAGTCCAAAGACATCAAGAGGGGACGAGGCTGATTGATACTCTAAATTGACCATAGGTGTGACTGTGAGTGTGAATGGTTGTCTGTCTCTATGTGTTGGCCCTCAAATAGACTGGTGACCTGTCCAGGGTGAACCCCGCCTCTCGCCTGAAGGCTGCTGGGATAGGCTCCAGCCCCCCTTAATAGAATAAGTGGAAGAAAATGGATGAATGGATGTGTGGACCTTTTTTGAAAAAATTACTGTAAACGTTTAACTTCTTTGCAAGCCGACTGTGCACGATAATCATGCCCCAAAAAAGAGACTGACAGCGTGATTTGTTTGTTTCTGAAGTGCAACCGGTCACTCCAGTTATTTTTTTGGCAGTTTTGTACGAGTGTTTAACGAGTTACCAGAATGAATTGTCATATATTGTAAATGTAATGGAATAATAGAACAATGCCATCTGACCCTTGCCTGGGTCCAACCAAGAAACAAACATTCAGCAGAGAAGACAAGTATATTAACACTGCAATCTTCAAAGTAAAATAATAAAATATTAAAAGGAGGAAACGAAATATGGAGAAAACAGACATTTATGTCATTTTCGCATATAAATATACTTAAAGTTGATAATGTATCTATCTTGTTCACTCAAATGCATGAGCATGCTGTGCCACTTTGTAGTTCAAACTTTCATACCTGGTGATTAGCTAATGATTGTGGGCTGTGCTCACCCCTTTATTCCCCAATGAGCTATTTTTCAGAATACCCCGTATAAATCTTGAGCCCTGAAATCAACGTTAATTACTTAAATTTCCCCTTAATTATGAGGTTGTTTGTAGTTGTGTGTTTCTTTTCCCCACAACATACGCGTTTGTGTGTGGGAACTCCAGTTCTCCCATGGAAAATCTCATATGGAAACTACAGTTCTATCCAAGTCTGTGCGGCGTCGCTCCTCCGCCATATTGGCTCAAGGCTTATAGGCTTTTAAAGAAAACTCGGGAAACATCGAGGCGCCAAAATGGAGGACAGCGGGGTAGTTTCAGAACTCTCCCCGTGTAGGAGGAGCTTGGTTTTCTGGAAGCGCCGTGGAGCTGAACGTCCGGGCATACGGGCGTCAGTGATAGAAAAACACATAACCCACTGGAAAGTGTGACACAGACCTGGAGCAAAAGCGAGGGGGGCTTCTTTATTATATTTTGAGGACTTAAACCCACCCGTCCGCTACACGACAGGAGGACGGAGTGTGACACATCCCGAAGGTATAATCCGTGGCTGCTCGGGATGTGAAGATCACCGTGACCCACCTGGATCACTCCTGTAACCGGAGCCTGATGCCCGCTGTCTGCCTGGGCATTCTATCCACCGTGTGCTCATCATTCACCCCGGAGTGTGCGGAGCGGTTAACGGGAAGGGAAACACCATCGGAGCAGTTGACTGAAATGTTTGAGAAAGAAAGGGCTGGTTTTTGATAGGACTACGATACCGGGAAACTGGGAAAGGCGGGGCCGAACTAGTGGACTCCCCAAACTGGATTACTGAGCTCCCCCGTGCCGATTCATACACAGCGACGCAGCGGTTTTTCGGGGGGCGGAAGGTCGACGAAGGAAGCAGCAACTGGGATTTAAGAACCTTTATTTGGAACTCTACACCGACTAAACCGCCGCCGGTACACACGGGCAGTGTTGGTCAGTTATTTCTGTCTAACGGTCACCTGTTTGTGGCCTTCTTCTCCCACCGTTTAGGAGCACAAGTTAACCAGGTTTGGGACGCATATTTTTGGGGATATTTTCCCCCTGCCGGGGTCGAACTATGGCGGACGACGACATTCTGTTTGAAGATGTGTACGAGCTCTGCGAGGTCATCGGGAAGTAAGTGTGGCATCGCCGCTATGTAGTAACCCATGTTTGTGTTTTGCACGGTTAGCGTCGGTCACCGGGCGCTTTCCAATTAGCTCCTCCAATGTCCTGAAGGAATGGCACGCGCGCGCTCGCGGTACTATGTGCGCGAGCCCCCCCCCCCCCCCCTCACACACACGCACGCACGCACGCACGCACTAGATATAGCGTGCTAATTTCTGGTGCTGGTGTGTCCGTGGCCGTCAGAACTGCATCAATCGCAACCTCCGAGGATTGTGTATGTATGTGTGTGTGTGTGTGTGTGTGTGTGTGTGTGTGTGTGTGTGTGTGTGTTTGCGTGTGTGTTTGCGCCCGTGCTCTTTAACCGTTTGAGTGTGACATGACATAGAAGCGATGGCCTGGCCCGCAAGACAGTCAGGGATAGCAGTTACATTCCCAGTTTTATTGCGTTAATCCCACATGCAGATAAGATTACTGGTGGTTATTTATCGACGTCCTCTTCTGCCCAGACTCACAGCGCTCGCCTGGCATGATACTGTGTGCTCTGGCCAAGTAGCAGTAGGTAACTTGCTGCAGAGATTAAAGGGCAGGGCACAGACCATCATGAGTCATGCACCCCGCACATCTGGTCATCGTTAGGGATTCTTCAGACCACTGGAAACAATATTCCCTCCCAGCTGTGCATGTCCACAGGGTGTGAGTTCATTGAGAAGCTCCTCAAATTCTGCTAGATGGTGACAGCCGGTCCCAATGTGGAGCAGGACCCTACATTAACCCCGCCATGGAAGACGTAGTGCTGCATGGTTAATCGAATCATGATGTCAGCCCATGCACTTGTATAACCACAAAAATTATTATGATGAACAGACTCCGCAAATGTGGCGCAAATGCATTTTTACAATTTTTTGCAGATATACGAACACATGTTGGCAACATTTATCCATGTGATGTTACCTTTGTAAAAAAAAAGTGCATACTGAAAAAGTCAACTATATTCAAAACATTGGAAACAATAAATCATAGATATATAGAGACATATCCATCTCTAGATATATAGATATAGATATATATGAGATTATCCACTGATACAGATGAAGCGCTTATATTTTTTGCTTATTTTTTTTGCTTATTTTTTTGATATTGATAATTGTTTGATTTTGTAAAACGTTTTCAAAGCAGTCCAGTGTGTTTTTTGCCAGTTCAAGTGTTTATGATGGAGTTTGAAAAACACATTTCAAAGTAATCAGTGTGCATTTATGGTATTTACTATTATTTTTTTTATATTGTACTGCAAGTGCATGTCTTACTCACCAACTCCTGCAGCATTACTATTGCGTATGCATCCCACTGGATATTAAAGGAATAGTGAGTCTATTGCAGGTGTGCGCAAACTTTTTTCCGAGGATGGCCAAACAAGAACCGCGATGGTGGGCTGAGATCCTAAATTCCCTGGAATAAATGTTGTATAGGCTTGATAAATTTGATGAACAGCTCAATGTGTTTTAGTGACAGTGAGTACAGGTACTTCTGGATTTAGAAAAAAGGCATTATCAGATTGATGCTCCTTGAACAAATTACAAAAAAAAGATTCCATTATTAGGGATCCTTGAGAGGAAATTTTCCTGTCACAGGAAAAATAAGAGAACCGTATACACGTAATTTACCGTATTGTATCGCTTGAATTATTTTGGAATGTTTTATTATGGTGTCTTTTTTGGAGGGGGCCCTGCTGCTGTAAATGCCTCTCAGGAAGCTAGATTTTGTTGTGGAACAAGAACTGCAGGTACTATGGTTACTAAAGCAATCCAGGACAGCTACAGAGCTTGATTTAGCATTAACATGTGTCCAGATAATTAAAATCCATTGCTACGAGCTAGACTGTTGTGATGTAGTTAATATAGTGCATGCAAGTGATTGTGAATGTTCCCCTGCTGCTGGTGCTGCCTCTGGAGTGACTAATAACCTGAACTGGTGAAAATGGCAGCAGGCACCGTCTGTGCCGCTCAAGTGTTTATTCCTGATGAGCAGCCCTCTCCTGTCATTATTGCCTTCATATTCTGCACTTTCTCCTGCTGAATAGCTGCACTACCTGCACCACACCTGGGACTTTCCAATTTGTTATCGCAGTGTTTCATAAAGGAGCCAAAGGATGAAAGAAGAGGAGTGTCAAGGGAAGCGCTTGCTTTGTTTTAATATTCAGCCAAGAAAGTTGAAGGAGTGGACGGCGAAGGGATATCTGTTTGAGGGTAAACTCGCTTTCTGCTTTGACCGACACATGAATAGCAGATTGTGTCATCCCAAAGTGCTCGTCTTGAATGAAGCACTTCATTGGAAGCACAAACACAAACGCAGTGAGAATCAGGAGCTTGGCAGGCCTGACAGACGCAGTCAGTCCATCATAGCAGGGTGACTGGTTATGAGGCGTCTGCAGTGTCACAGAGATGGTTGCCTGTTTGACAGGGTGAGCAGACCTGCGCCTACACTACATGTTTAGGCAAGCCTGAGAACAATGTTTTCTCTCTTCCTCCCAGACAGTCGGGTGGCTATTTCTTGTTTCTGTCTCTGGAACGCACATGGAGTGAGCCAAGAAAATTCCCTATATATAATGTAAAAACACAGCCGTATCCAGTTGCAATATGTGGTCAGCCAAGACTGAGACAGGAAACACAGGTCAGTGTTCTCTGCATCGTAGCTTCACCAGGGTTGCACAATTCAAGGAATATTCAAGGTTGGAAATTTCCCATTGGAATTAACAGGAATAAACTGGAAATGTTTGGGTAGTTTTTTAGTCTTTTACAGACAAACTCTATATAGATTTTATTCTCATGAGCAGATAGGTGACCTCTCTCCAGTCAGCGTACTAAATCAATCGGATAACTAGCAAACAGCAGTGGACACAACTGTATAAAACTCATTCTGATATAGTAAGAGCTAGTTAGATAGTATTTAGCTGAGAAATCATCAAGATGTACAGGACAAGGTGTAGTCATTGTAGTCTTTGTATTCCTATTTGTTTCCCTTAAATTTCAAATATATTTACGTTAATGGTATCCTGTATGTTCCTGTGGAAAGTTTTCATCTGATCATAACTTCCCATAGAGAATTCCTGTAAGTTTCCACACCTTTTCAAACCCAATGCCTCACACATGTCGACAGAATATCTGTGTATAACAGTTTGCAGAACTTAGTTACAGGTACACACAACTTGCAGTTTTTGACCCATATGTTGCAGGAGTTGCAGAGTCAAGATATCACATGTAAATAAGCCCAAATTGGTGTGTCACTTGAGAAAATGTGATTCACTTTGTCTTCATGTACTGACTCATAATTTGACCATGCGTGATGATTTTAGCCTGCATTCTTAGAGCACTGACCCCACACAAAAGCCTGTCACCCGTATGTGTGGTTGCATCTGTCAATTTGCTGTCAGACTGATCTGGCCTGTTGTGTTATGGTATCCTGAGGCATAAAAGCAAAGGGGGGGGGGGGGGGTAAATGGAGATGTTAAGACCATGAAGAGAAGAACGAGGGCAGTAAATCTAGGATGGTGTATCGGGGCGAGCGAGGTTGCATTGAAGATGTGATGAGTGAGAAAGAGAGGGAGAGTGAGAGAGGTCAGGGGCACAGTAGAAGGAAGCAGTCCATTAGTTTGACTCACACATTAAGAGACATCCTGTGCCTTGAGGCCATGCTCTCTTCTAGTTCATCCTCAGAAAAGAAAGTTGTGTGTGTGCACGCTTGTCTTCTTCAAAGTAGGGGACGTAATGCCGGCGTGCATAACAAAATATGGAGCTACCCTTTGTTTTTCTCAATCTGTGCAGCCTGAAACTACTGCACACGAGTTGATACTTGGTGACAACGGTATATGGTAATTTCTGTGCATGTGACACAAATGATTTGTTTTTCATCCAATAACCTTAGGATCTCTTGGTTCCGACATTATAATACACTCCACACAATGTTTAGACCTCAGTCACAATCCATTGAGGGGTTATGAGGCTAACCACAGCATCCGTCTCCTTGCACTATCATCTCCTGTGTTAATGGAGCCAAAAATGGGACTTAATTTTTCCCAGATGACTGGATCAATGGCCTCCCTATACAGAATATTAGGACACACTGTGGATTCAACAATGGATACGGTCCTATAGCATACATTGCTGCAGGGCCTGAATTGCTCCCGAGTGAATCAAATGAATCACCCTCCATTTGCATACCTCATGGTCAGGGAGGATGCTCGGGGGTGCTGTACAAAGCCTGAATGTCATTATGACTCCAGGCCCAAGGAGGCGTGTGTTAATGTGTGTTGCATGTGTCAGATTTGGTAATTGTGTCCCTTTCCAGGAGGCGGCTGGGAATATAAGCCCAAGGCCTAGTTCCATATCCTGTGCATGTGTGCCACTCACCTCGTGGAGTGAACGGACATCACCACAGAGATTAACATCCTGCTTCACTGCTGCCTGGTATATGTACATATACCAGTAATGAGCTAATTTACTGATGGGTTGCGTTTTCCTCTTCGTCTCTGGGTGTTTTTCTTTGCCAAAGTCTGAATTATGTGCTATTAAAGGGTCTGCTAAGGTTTGTGAGTTTACGCTGCAGCATGTGCACAAGTGGGTCCCTAATGAAAGGCCTGATGAAATGTGTAAAACATTGACCTATATTAGGATTCCACCGTGGAGCTGAGACTGAGAGCTGGCGGTGTGTCGGTGATAATAGGCCTGGGCAATTACAACTCGAGTAGTACACATGATGGACACATAGTTTGACTTTTATAGATTACCAGCAAAGTGCCATGAAAATACACAAATCTTTGTATAATTAAACAGGTTGCAAGTGAGACACAAGCAGCCTCTGAGGTTGGGTGGTCGTCCATTGTCCGCTCATTATTGCTGATAGACTTGTGCGGGTCCCTTCACCAGCATCTGCTTTGTACGCTCCTCCCCCTGTCTCTTAAATTACGGAGGAGTTTGTGGTGAAGAAGAGAACCAAATCACCTGTTTGGCACTAATTCGGACCTAAACTGGATGTAGCCAACAAGTTGAAAGATACACCTGAAGCTAGTTGCTGTTTTTGCAAAGGCACTGTGCCAACTAAAGACACCAGTTTGCACAAGCGTTTGGAGATGCATCATCCTGCTGAGCACGCACGTGACAGCCATTATATTCATCCACTATCCCAATCCTACCAGGTTATCCTTTTAACTGGTGTGTTTTTTGGTTATATGCGTCATGTACATTTGATGCATGAACAAAGTCAGGAAGTGGTGGGAAAACGGCTTTACTGTATGGTAGTTTTCTGTTTTTCTGAAAGAAAACAGAGCACTTTAATTTCAAAATGAAGTAGACGACTTCTGCTCCGTTGTCTGTGGTCCATATTATCAGTAGTCATCAATACAGAAAGAAATACAAACATCAGTTTAGCCACATTTATAGATTGCAAAGCAGTAAGTCGAAGGAAGGCAAGCTAACCGTAATGCTTAGCGTGAGTCAGCCTCACATATGTGAAGAAATAGGCAGGGCTATTCTACAATGAACCTGCCCTGGTCATGGCACCTCCAGGCCTGTGGGCTGTGGGTTAGTGGGTTAAAAACTCTGGTTTTTACATGGAGACCTTAAAGAGCAGGCTTGTCTGTCTGTACTCAGCTGAGACTCTTCCCCCAAACAGAAAACACACCAGGGATCAATTTGAATCGAAGCCTCTGCCAAGAGGTGGTATTGTCCTCACTGTTGTCGCTCTCAGTGGCTGCCGGGACGTCTGCTCGGCAGGAAGGCCCAAAGCAGATTCGGCTACAGAGGTTACAGAAGGTGCTTGATAACAACCGATCAAAAATGCTAGAATTCGATAAGAATTCTTATTGTTTTCTATGTTGTTGTATTATTATTGTTCATAATTTCTGTATTTGTCATTTAGTATATGAAGTCCTATGTCAGGAAATGTTAAGTAAATTGACCGAAATGCTTTAATGAAAAGTAAAAAAAAAAAAAAAAAGGAGATAGAAGTGATAAAAGCTGTTTAGTGTTGCCTGACAGTTTGCACTGCAGACCAAAGACAATGTAACCCATCAGATAAGAACATCGTGGAATAAATCTCCATACAAATTGAGCAGGTTCTTCTGTGTTGTCTACACACGGGATATTTTTTAAATTATTTTTAATGTGGGCGGCACGGTGGTGCAGTGGTTAGCACTGTGGCCTCACAGCAAGAAGGTTCCGGGTTCGAGTCCCGGCTCGGGCACAGGATCTTTCTGTGTGGAGTCTGCATGTTCTCCCCGTGTCTGTGTGAGTTCTCTCCGGGTACTACGGCTTCTTCCCACCATCCAAAAACATGCAATTTGGGGACGAGGCTGATTGATACTCTAAATTGACCGTAGGTGTGAATGTGAGTGTGAATGGTTGTTCGTCTCTCTATGTTGGCCCTGCGATGGACTGGCGACCTGTCCAGGGTGAACCCCGCCTGTCGCCCGTTGACGCTGGGATAGGCTCCAGCCCCCCCGCGACCCTTAATGTGTAGGAATAAGCGGAAGATGACGATGGATGGATTTTTAATGTGGGAGACTTAAGGACTTTTTTTTTAATTACTAGAACACAGAAATCAACAGCAATGATACTGGCTGAGAAGACTCGATTGACATGACTACATTTTGTTGTCCAATCTAACAGCAAACGGTTTGTGATGCCTCTCAGGCAGTTCATTCTCATTGGCTATTATTTTTTGTTCATTATTCATTGCTGTTCTTTTCACACTACACGATCCAGCAGGTCCACTCTGTAACTGGGCAGATAATTGGTTTCGATCAGCCTCGAGTCAGAAACGCCTCGCATTTGTCGCGAGTGGTTAAAACCGTGGCGATTATTCTCCAGTTCGGGCCTGCATAAGTCATTTTCTGTCAACTTTGCACGAGTGGTTGTGACTGAATGGGGTCCTGGGCCTTGTGGGAATACACATGTTGTCTCAAGGGCCTCTAGTGTGTGTGTTTGTGTGTGTGTGTGTGTGTGTGTGTGCGCGTTCACGCGCTTAAGCAGCCTTCCTAATATGATCTTAGCTACTCTGTTCGGGTTTGGAGCAGAAAATGTGCTGAAAAGCTGGTTCTGGCATGCACAATTACACTTTGCAGTGAGATCACACGCTCACACATTTTAAAATATTTATTTGCTCCCATCAAGCTGGAATAAACAACGCCCCACGACCCCCGCAGCTCTGTGTGCAGCGATTAGAAAGGACCATTTGGTGTCCTTTTGAGCCCTAAAGAGGAAGTCGACACATGTCAGCTACCTGCTGCAGCACCATCTCAGCTCTTCTTTAGATTTGCACTTGTTGAGGCAGCTGAGTTCATTTTATTTTGCTGACTTACAGAATGTCCTCCAGCACAGCTTTCTTTCTCTTGTCTTTCTAGTCAAATTCTGATTTCAAAACAGGGTCTTCCCTAGGTTTCTCATGTTTGTCCCACTCAGGCAAAGAAAAAAAGGAAACAAACATGCTTTGATGAAGTATGTCTGGGATTCAGAGTGAAAAGTTTCTCCCAAATCAAAACCTTTTGAAAACATTGCAAGTCACTGAAGCCCAAGAGTGTGATGGTAATAATTTCATCATGAACAGTCTGAAAACTGTGAGGACAGGACACAGGACTGGAACAGGCTCTTAAGAGCTGCTGGAGGGGTGAAGGTGTAAAATGGTTTCAATCAGGCAGGATCAGATTTGATGAGGGCAGTGTCCTTTTTATAATTGGACAAGTCCTCCTTGTTTCAGGACTCAGGCTACATCTCACAGATTGAGACATGTAGTGGTTGTGTGTTTATCCCCCCCCCCCCTTTTTTTTTTTTGGAAACTACTACAGACACACAGGAGATGTACTCGGGTAATATCACCTGTCACCTGCAACTCCTCTTTGGTGAATTCCTCTCACTGTAGGATTTTATGAAGGAACAGTGCTGCAGCACCAGCAGGTTTCAGAGAGGTGGGAGCCTCGGCCCCTCATGGCTGCCCTGAGGTGACGGCAGCCCCTAATGAAGTGTGGAGACAGTCTCACCCAGCTTATCGACCAGCGAAGTGACATGAACGGTTTCATAGTCGAGGCAGGAACAGGTTTGGGCATCGCAACATGTTGCCGTTAGCTTGCAAGGTGACACAGCACCTCCATTAATACATTAGTAATGATTTAGCTCCCGTCTGACCCGGTGTGTGTCTGAACACTCTCCCACTGAGATGTCATGTGTGTATAATTATGCCTCTGCAGCTGCAACAGCCCTCATAGTTCAGCACCGTGCTGAGGAATCCCCCCCCCCCCCTTTTTTTTAAAATAAATAATCACTTGGACTTGAGAAGATGAACGCCTAAGATTTAGGCGGTAAAAGCTCAAGGTCACCGTGACTGCACGGACACACTTTTCTGGCCTTGTGTGAAAGCTGCATCTCAGAAATGCCTCTGTGCCATTAGTGTGAGAGCGTGAAACAATGACACGATGATATCCATAAGCTTGACGTCAGAGTGACATCATATACTCTTCTGGCTTCTATTATTCAAGACCATCTCAGCAATACCATGGGAATAATGAGGAGTTCCATTTCACCATTAAAGATACTTGAAACATTTTATTAGATTCCTTCCAAAGTCTGCACGACATGCAGTATAAATATATATATTTGTGTGTATGTGTATATATGTGTATGTATATGAGTCTGGACATAATGGATGTAAACTGCAGACTGGTTGGCGGAGTTATACAACCGCCAGGCTATAATTCTAGATGTAACCAAAGGTTCATAACACACAGCTTGAGAGGTAATGAAGGTTCCTGTGAAGTCATCCACACAGTGCACTCAAAATACAACATAAAAGTTATGACATAATTGCTGACCAAAATCACCATACTTGTTTTTAGCGACCGGTGGTTTTTGGTGTGTCCCGAGTCAGAGAAGTAGCTGATGCAGCCAATGACATTAATGCTATTTTTAACTGGCTCTTCTTGTTTCCAGTTTATTTTCTTAGTCTCACCATCATTCATTTGGGCCCGTTCAGTCTTAACCGATTTCCATGCTGCGTGCCAAATCACACACTGTCACCTGGGTTACAGCTCAGGCCCCATGGAAAAACAACACCCACCATCATGTGAGAGACACAGGGAAATACGTTTCCCTTTCAAACCCTTCAAACTGCCTCTTGGCAGAATAGGAATAGAATTCTGGAAAACATTGTTCATGCTGTCAACCCACACACAGTCAGAAGTTGGTGTTTGACTTGTTCACTGCCTGCAAATGACGACAAAAAGAGAGGTGAATCGGATGGAGGACTTTGCTCCGTTCAGTGGAGATTCAAAGATGCTGAAGTACCAACCCTCCTGTGTCAAAGTAGCTTGGTTGATGAAGAGGTTTTCATGTCCCCCAAAGTTGCTTTGTGTACATTTCAGAAAAACTCTCCCTGTTCAAGCTTATTCTTAAACCAATGTTTGTATGCTCAGGAAGGTTAAAGTTCGGATTTTCATTGGAATGTAAATGATCTCAAGATTCTGGAGTTTTTGTGGTGTAATGTGGTATGAGATGTCATCATGTGGTTGTCCACACAGTGCTTTGTAGGAGTTACCCTGGCTACCCTGTTTGGCTTATTCACCAAAGAATAGCCAGTCTCACCACATTCAGGGGAAAAAAGACGAAGAATGAATTTATTCTAGCATGTGCATGTAAAAAAAGAGCTGAACAGATGTTTAATTGACTTTATTTTTTCAAAGCCAACTTGTAAACAAGCAGCGTTTCTCAAGCCTGTTTTGAGAGAAGACCATTCTTCCATGTGCATGGGGGCATGAGGCCTTGGCCACTGCAGTGCGTCGCTGCACAAAGGTCAGAGGAAGGAACAGGAGCTGTCAGTCTGTGGATGAACTCAGTATGTGGATTATCATATCTTGCAATGGCCACAATGCCCGTTTCTTTTTTCATGTTTTGAACTGGCACTGTTGTGCGACTCATAGTGTCACACAGTTTCCCCAATGAAGTCACTTCTTGGCTTCAAGCCTCTGCTTTAAAATGAGCTGTGATTTGATTTGCCTGTTAACATTCTCTGTCACGGTCCTGCCCCATCATGTGCTACATTTTCAAGAACTGATGATAGAGCAGATGAGGGAAGTTGCCAAATAACTGAAAAGAAAGGTTAAGTCCTGTTCTACTTTTCTGTATATGCACCCAAAAATGATCTGTGACTCACTTTCCTCATTAACTGTCATAAAGATGCTTTGTGCCAACTGGAGGCAGGCAGTTGTAAGGCCCATAGACTGGAGCTCCATAAATATCAGGCGACTAAACGCCCACAGTTGCTGAAGCATTCTAGTCCGTCCTTTATGTGCTATCCTATAAACTGTTCTGAGCTCTAACAAGGACCCAGCCCATAAAATTGTACTGGTTGTTAATTGGAGGTCATCTGATTCTAACACCCTGCTCTGTCTCTCCCATCAAGTGGTGTGTGTGTGTGTGTGTGTGTGTGTGTGTGTGTGTGTGTGTGTGTGTGTGTGTGTGTGTGTGTGTGTGTGTGTGTGTGCGTGCGTGCGTGCGTGCGTGCGTGCGTGCGTGCGTGCGTGCTTGCTTAAAGGTTGATTAACTGATATTGTTACTGTTAGTAACAGCACTGTTAGTTGTAACCTCACAATCATCATCCAACTTCTGACTGTTAGACACAACAATTATTTATTTTGCACAAAGACTGATTCAGACATAAATGCTTTATTACACACAATGTGGGCCGCATTCATGTAGTATCATGACAATGCTCCTGGTTTGTAGGACATGGTCACGACCTTTGACCTTTTTGTCTTGCATGTGTGCTTCGGTTTGAAGATCTCTGTTGCTGCTTTCATAGACTGAGGAACTATCACTGAGCCACTCGCTTTCTCTGTAAAACTCAATCCAGCTCGACCAGCGCGCTGTATTCAAATACCTCTAAAACAAGACAGTTGCTTCTTTAATCGTTTAAATCTCAGTTAATGGTCAACACAATTTACGGCAGCAAATAAAAGATGAAACGGATCGTGGTTTAGTGAGACGTATGCATTCGGGTTGCTCACAAAAAACAGAAACTGTTGCGGTCTGATTAAAAACTTTGCAAACACAAGTAATGTGGGTGTTCATAGTGCTCTAGACTGCCCCACCACTTTTTGTGTGACACACAATAAATGATTAATTGTAACGCTAGCCATGTTGTGTTGTGAGTCACCATTCAGATTGTTAGCTGCACGTTGAAGCGGTTTCACAGTTGGCTGCTGGATACGGCGCCGCCCTCGACAAATGGGGACTAGCAGTGATTTTAGACGAGCAGGTGAGATAAATAGATGGGAAAGAAATCTGGTCAAAGTAAGACAGCGTGGAGATTATTAGGTTTGAAAGTAGGAGCATGTGAAGGCTCAGCGATGCGGCGGCCTTAACAGGCACATTCAGCTGGGGTATTACGGCTGTGTTGACATATTGTCTGACAGATGGGTGACACATGCTCTGTGTCCCAGACCCATTGTAAATGAAAGCTGGAGCTTGGTGACAGAGCAAGATTCGCCGTGGTGAGCCGGGTGGAAAACCACATTGTCTTTCATCAAGCTGCCACAATGTCACAGAAGAATGCACAATTACCACTTCAAGCCCCGCTTCTATCCTCTCCACTCCCTGCAGTCTCTCCGTCTCCCTCAACTCTTTCAATCCCTCGCATGTCTTATTTATGACTCTAATATGCCTGTTTTGTCAATGAAATATATTTTTTTCGGTGAACTCCTAAAGCCTCAGGTGGCCAAATGCTCAGTGTGCAGCTCTAGTAGTAGGGGAGAGAGTAGAGGGGATTGTCGGAACACAGAGACACACACACACACACACACACACACACACACACACCCCCCGCCTTAGTATTGAAGGCTTAAAAAAATCACACACATGCACACACAAGTTGATGAATAAGAAATGTGAAGCGTTTGAAGTGTTTGTTAAATGTATCATCAGACCTATGCAGAGGCGAGGTTTCAGTGGCCACACTACTGTACGATCCAAGCCAGTGCAACGTCTACGGAGGCCAGGGAGGGACAAACCTCTCTACGACCAGCTCACCTGTATGTTCGTTTCATTTATCTTTCAAAAAAAAAACAAAACATGTGCATGAATTTATATTACTGACATTTCCCTGGAGGAGTAACTGAAGCATTCGTGAGCATTCTATACCAGAATGCCAAGCACTCACTTCTTTGTGATCCATTTATCCAGCCCTTTCTCGAGTCCTGCACCTGCGTTTCTTTTTGTCCTGAGCGAGAGGGATGGAATGTTGACCAGCTCATCAGAGTATGTGGTATTTTCATGCCTGTTCTGTCACACACAAACAGTCTACACACCGTGAACTCTCTCACTTTTGCGTAACTCAACTACTGGTGCCCTTGTAAATGGTGCAGCTAACATTTATTCTCTTTTTCAATCATTACACAGTTTAACCCTGTGAACTGATTAATTTTCACACCATATTTCACTGCTGTCATATTCTTCTCACTGTCTCACAACTCATTTTTCTCTGAAATATAAATTCCAGCCACACAATCAAGGCTTGATGCAGGGAGCAGTCAAGTTGGCGTGCTAGAACAGATCTAATGTCATAAATCATTTAAAAAAGAAATGAAACCAGCAGCATTGCAGCATTTTTACTTTTCCCCCTAAGTGTTTACAGTATTATTTTTCATATCCTGCAGCCTGCATTTCAGATGAATTTTCACCAAATTTTGGATATCAATTTTTGTTTATTGCCGAAACCAACACAAATCTGTGCATTGGTCATTTAGATTGAAGTGATTTTTTGGATTAATTTTCAGAATTTTAAGCCAAGAAATGGTTATTTTTCCTGATTGAAAAGTATGTCAAGCCGTATTCAGTGAAGGGCTGTCATTCAACCGCCGACTCACGTTCGACTGGTTGCTCGTTTGGTTAGGAACTTCATAGACACAAAAACAACAACAACTTCTTGTCCTGTCTTCCTCATCTTGGGGTAGATGCCTTCTCCTGCTCTGTATTTACTCGCCTCCTCATCCATGGCTGCCCAAATCCCATTAGTTTGTGAGGCAGCGAGATTTGCAAGGGCGGCGGGGGGTGGGGGGGTCACATGAGGATGGCAAGATCACCTAGATCAGACATGGCGTCACCAAATCTCTCCTGTTTATTATCTCTGTCATTCTCTTGTATAAAAATATCAACACCTATTAGGGTAATATCACACCGGTTTGTAGTCTGGACTGGCCCCTGGAGGATGTCTCTAGGTGTTTCTCTGCAGAGTAGCCATGATAGTCTTCTTTCTCTAACTCACTTTTATCGGCGGAGTGCGGCACAATTGTCAGTAGACAATAAACAGTGGAGGCGAGATTGTCTGCGTGTTAATCGACCGAAGACAGCGTTGTTCTCTCCGACTGCTAAGAGGAAAAACAGTGGGCTCACCAAATATACTTGAGTGCCTCTAGCTTCCCAATGTACAGAACATGTTTTTACATAAAAGATCTCCTGCGTGGTGCCACATAAAGGTGTTACTGTTCAACAGGCAGTTCACCCTCTCCACCTGTGTTTAATGAAGTCACCACTTGTTTGCTCTTTTCATCCGGTATGGATGTGATTGTCCCTCCGTAGCTGATTGTCTGCTACAGATATGATATGAGTGTGTGTGGGGCTGTATTGACTCAGACACACACACACACACTCACCCCCTCAAATATTTACCTTTCTCCAGTCTGTGGAAACCCCTCCAACTCCTGCTGGCACTGGATGAGAGGAAGGGATGAGAGGATGACTTGAGAGGAGGTGAAAGAATGAGTCATAGGAGGAGAGGGAGCAGGAGCGCTGGTAAAGAGTGATTGCACAAACTTCTGCCCTGCTGGATGAGAATAGTACACCGTTTTATGATCACCGGCTCGGGGTGTGGATGTGAAAATATTCAGACATGCGTCAATGTTTATGCCTGCTAAGTGAGAAAATTCTTAATTCAGCATTTAACTCCGTTCCCATGATGCATCTAAGCGTAGTTTATTCTCCTCTTAGGGTCGAGGTGAACCTTATTCCATAGCCCTAGGGCTGGGCGACGCGGCCTAAAAAAATCTACTGATTCTTTTTTTTGTCAAACTGCAAACAAAAGGCAAAGAAATTGATCAAATTTCGACTGTACGTACGAGCATCATATATTTGACGGTGTAATGTAATCTGTAAACCACCAACTTCCTGTCTTATTTTAGAGGATTCTATGACAGAATGACTCCACTTTTTAATTGATTTATTTAATTTGCATTTTCAAACAGACCCCTGTGGTGACTGGTGTCAGTAGCAGCAGATATTTCCAGTCTAAACTGTAAAAATGTGAACTGCTGCTCCCTGAGTGGCACGTGCAACGTCACGAATGCAACGTGAAACATGATAAACAAACAACATAGTAGAAACGCTCTATGCGGCTGTGTTGGGCCACGTGATCAGTGTCACTTTCTAGCTTGAGCTCACAGAAACACATGAAATTACGCAGGGCCAGTGTCACGTAATGTCTCTGTGTCGTTGTTTATGAGAATATTCAGCCGGACATCAATCTTCCTCCCTGCGTCAAGCACCATCACTCTCATCTACATGTCAAAACCTTCAAGAATATGGTAAATGTAGCACTCTGAAGCGGGCCAAACCTGAATATCATCACAATGGAACGGAGTGAGTTGCTGTCTTTAGTCCCTCGGCCTGTTGTTTTAGCAATATATAGAAAATCAGATTTTTCTCAAAATCACAAACATAATGTTTTAGAGGTTGTGTTGGGGACTATGTTAAAAGTTGGCATTTACTCACTTGTATTAACTATACATGCACACACACACACACACACACGTACAGTAAAGCAGTGCTCAGCAGCTTTCCCGGGCCTCTGCCAAAGCATCTGACCAAGCCAAGTTCCCAGCTCACTGTATTGTTACGTATTTAACACAGACACTCACACACACACTCTGCACATATCCCTCTACATGTAGGATTAGCCTATCGAGTAATCTATTAGCTCTCAGTTGGGAACTGGTAAGCATGCAGGGCCAAGGGTATGGCGTGAATTAATTGGGTGTTTTATCTTTACGCCTACTGTTTGTCTTTGAACCCAGAGTCACAGGTTCTTAAAACAATTTCCCTGTTTACAACTCCTCTGTTTGGTAAACAAACATCCCCGAGCTCCGTGTCACACTCACCCCACACTAACACAAAGCACATATGGTGACCCAGACTGCAACCTTGCTGCCATATGCGTGTGTGTGTGTTTGCTTAAGCAGTGGAGGAGAAGTGGAAAGTGTGTGTGTGGTCTGGTATGTGCAGTAGTGTTTATACATGATGATCTAAAACGCGTCCAGCTTGATTCTCATTTCCTGATAAATTAGAAAAACACACACCCTTAATGTCGACCGCAACCTCCGAGGCTTCCTCTAGTTATGCACGTTATACTGTCGAAAAACACAGTCTCACATTCAGGCGTAGTCACACTGTGCTACATTACTTAACACAAATTAAACCTGGCGGGGCATTCAGTGATCACTCGCATTTGCAAAGTCTCTCTCTCGCTTCTTTTCCCTCCTGCTCTCACTTCTAGATAATGTGATAATAATGTATACACTCAAATGATAGTGAAAGTCCTCTACACTGCTGAGTGGTAAATATAGCCATGTCCAGGCAGCCAGAGATTAAATGTGGGTTAATCTTTAACCGCTGAGGTAACTGCGTTGGCTGCACAAACAGGCTAACAGCTGGGATGTCGAGGACTCGACGCTGCCCGCCTGCACTCGAACCAGTTTTCTAAATAAATGAATATGACGGTGAATGATTTGATTTATGGATCCGAAACTGGACCGCAGTCGTTTAATCGCGTGTGTGAAGCAAGCAGTGATTTGTGTTTCCACTGAGTGACAGCCTTCATCTCACCCAGCAGTTTTCACGCTGATGACCTGTAACCCTGAGGCTTCCTGTCACACGCTGGCCTGATTGGCCGTCAGATACCATCAGGGGAGTTTCCTGTCAAAAATCGTCAAGTGTAGGACTGTCAGAGGAGCTAACACCTAGCTGCCATCATCGCCTTCACACTAACACATCGAAGAATCACTGTACTTCTTGTTGGGGAGCTTCTGTAGGTCAGTGGGTTGAACATAATACCCATTTATTGACAGTAAAATCACAGGCTAGTAGCAGGATAGCATGTATGCAGGGTTTGAGTGCATGACAGGAGTTTGTCTCATCATCTGAAAATAACAAAACTGTCTCTCAGTAACTGCTGCCTCTCAGTCTAAGCCTCAATTCTGCCTCCTCTCTCCAGGATCATGGATGAAGTACAACTGCAAAGAGGATTTAGGTTTTTTTGGGGGCCGATACCTATGAAAAGAATAAAAAAAAAAACCAAAACATTCACATAACCGATTAAGGGCACATATTCTTTTTGTATATATTTTTTAAAAATGCAAAAGCACACATTTTTTTTTAATTTCAGTGATCCTTTTAATTTTGTTAAAACACTTGTGACAAAATCTGGAGGAAGAGCATTTTAGTGTTGAAAAAATAATTAACTTCTATTATCTGAAATGGCGGCACTGCACTGGAGCTCCAAGCCACTTTGCCTGCACAGAAAACGTTGACAGCAGCCAAAATATCAGCTGGCTGATTAACTACCACCAGTAACAAAGTGTGTGAGTCAGGCTGATGCTGATTACATACGGCCAAATACTGAAAATAGAAATAAAAAAGAGAATTTAAACATATTCATGTTTAAGAAGCTTAACACACTGGAGTTAACTTATTTTCTTTTAGCAGTTATCAAACCGGCCGTTCATTTCCTTTTGATCACCTAATCAATTCATCGACGAATTACGATTGAATTCAGGAGTGCTCAAACTTTTGTAATTGGAAGGCCAAAACTTAAACTAAATAGTGGGCAGTGGATCAAAGTCAAACACAAATTGTGTTGTTAAAATTCCTTTTGCCTGAGAACCGTCTCCACCTCCTCAAAAAACCAAGAAAAACTAATAATCATCAGGGGATCCATATTTTATTTATATTATTTAAGATCATTTTTACCTCACAAAAGAAAAAAAAGAAAACCTCACTATCAGTGATTTTCATCACTTTTAAATGTGTTTTCTCTCTTTTCATTACTGGGCCCAAATTTGGCCTTCATGCCCCACTTTGGGCAGCCCTGATTTAATCCATTATCAAAATTGCTGCATGTTAATAGCCTGTTTAATTGATCAGATAGAGAAAAGGTTAACATAATCACATTATTTACAGAGGAGAAAAACTTTGCAGTGTAATTAAATGACTCTTTAACATTTCACATGGTTGTTTATCCGTGTGAGTGATGACTGCGTAAGACGGCGTGCTGTCAGGCGTCCAAACGGCTGCCCTGCACCACTGCTGTCGTGTTGACACCACAAGATGTCAGCTACTCTTTCACTCAGTAGCAATGTAACTAAAGACAAGACAGAAAGTGCTTGTGTTAGTGTGTAATCGTGTGTGTAAGTCGGTGTCAGCCTGTTTATCCAGGGCATGTGTGATCTTGGTTTGTAACAGTGTGTGTGACCCTTTGGTGTATGTGTGTGAGTGGATGGGTGTGTGTGTATGTGTATGTGGGCTAATCTTAGCTTTAGCACTGGCTTCAGCCAACGATGAGGATTAAGAGACATAAGCCTGTGGTGAGTGCTGCTGGACAGAAACAACAGAGCACACAGCAAATAGGTAAACCTCCATCAGATGGGTCAGAGGTTGTGAGGGGTTGAAGACATGCAGCAGAACATTTCTAAGAAAATATACACAATAAACAATAGAACATAAAGTTTCAGTCAAGTGCGTAATTTGTCATGTAGCTGATGAACAATCCCCATGAATGCTCATGGATTTTCATGGTAATATAAGGTTATTAAATAAATATAAGTGAGTTTAAGACACAGTTTTGGCCTGTATGAGCCAAGAGACTCTTGAAAAACAGATTTATTCTCAGTGGGCGTTCCTGAGTTAATGATGTTCAAAGAAATCAAAACTCATTTTGGTAAATATAATAGATAAAGGAGAAGAGAGGAGGGGGCCCTGACTTAAGTTGGTGCTGTTGCAGTTAAACAGATCCTAGTATTACAGATGTAACGGTGTCGTACAAGCAGGCTGGTATCTGGGCCAATCCAGGCATATTTTAAGGGATCAGCATTAGCTTGAATAAACGGATCAAAATGGTCCCCCTTCACGCTGCTGCTGTTTCACTCCCTCTCAAGACAGCTGGACCCCTCAGTGCAACATTCCACCTACTGTGAAAACGAGGGTGCGGCCCTGTTAACACGCGTGATCACCAGCATACAGCTAGTATCAGGGTTTAGATCTGGCTTTAGAGCGTGTGCCTGCAGTGAGCCCTTGTGATTGAATCTTCACTCTCATGAGTTATTTTTGTTTGGTACAACCAAATGCATCGACAAATATGCCGCCCTTAATGGCCACATAAAAACAGGGGGGCTTTTGAAAGAACTCAGTAAGTCCTCTGTACGATAGTAAGTTGCCAGATCCAGATCTCGAGTTTTGATCTGTTAAACATGAATAGTCTTTGAATTTGAGACATAAAAACCTGATCAGGACACCCTTAATGGGCACCATCCATAGGGAGGACACGGAATCACCAGCCACAAACATAATGCTTCGAGTGGTTGAGATCATAGTGGAGACAAGATATTTATTTCACATCTGCAATGTGGGACAAAGAGTGATATTTAAGAGCCAGAGATTAAACAAAAAAAAACTCAAAAAAATAGAAAGAAGGAAAGATTATGCCATTTCCCACTGTTACTCATGGTCAGTGTGTGGAAAAGGTTTGTCCATGCAGAGATAAGCTCCAAGGATAATTTTCCTCTGACAGGTGGGATTTGAAAATCTGATCTAATGAATACAGAAATCAATTACATTTTCTTTGTGTAGCAAGTCAAACACAAGTGTGGGAAATTAAAAGTGACTAGTAAGGATTAGAACACAAAAAAATGGTAATGACAGCAATATTCAGGTTTTTCCAGCATTTAATTTAATTTTTTTTAGTTGTTTTGGTTTACTTTTTTCTTACATTGTATGATTCCTAAATTGGGGGGCAGGTTTTTAGGTCTATTTACTCCTGGGTTTGAAAAAGCAATTAGGCCTTTTAGCATTCAGTATGTTGCCTAATGCGTTCAAATATGAATAAATGTTGGCAGTGCCAGCCTCGATGTTAGCATTGCTAGCCTAGCCACTGGTGGTGCTAACGCAACCTTGTGGGAGAACACAGCAGGCAATTGAATGTTTCCGGGGTACAGGACTTCATTAAGTCTGGGAACCACTGGTTTTAGTAAATATTAATCGAGAACATGAATGTCGAGCTCATCTGTAATTAAAATGATAACTGACCCCAGCACCAGTGATATACCACCATGCTCTTCATGGTCCCAGCCATAAGCCAGCAGTAGGCTAGAAGACAACCCTCCTCACACTGTCATTCTGCCTCCGACAGTGCTGAGATTGCTTGAGAAAGCTCTCTATTGAGCGTCGACAATATCGTCTTGTCATTACTAGCCTGACCTTTGACCCCGCCAAAGCTTCATGGGTGATTGGGCTCTGGATGTCTCAGACACCCACAGATGCTGGAGTCAGTCAGGATGAGGCAAAGGTTGGAGCTTTCATATCGCTCCAGGGTCCCGCTGAGACGGTCCGACGCTCAGGTGCTTGAATCTGTTTATCGTGCCGTGTGACTTTTTCATGCACGTATGGGGCCTGTAGCTGCAGCACACTTAAGATCAGAGATGGCATTTAGAAGCACACGGGAGCTTATTGTGGGACAGAGGAAGGTTTGCTCCGAGCCACCTGCTGAGCATTGACTTCCTCTGACACAATCATACTCACACACACACAGATAGTCTCCGGCTGCGCTCCCAGACAATTGACTGTGCAGCAGCATAGATGTAGTGAATTCTGCACGGAACTCTGATTGGCGCTCGGGCCCTGGAGAGGAATCACTGGCATGTAGATCAATTGAACTAGCACAAAAAATCCAATAGTCTGTCTGTGACTGTGAAGAGATCAGGAAATGGAAGTGAACACATTGAATCTTCCTGTAAAGAACGGTGACTCGGACTGACTCAGGGTTTTAAAGGCCGTGCAGGTCAATATTTAAAGATTTAACAGATCCAATAACAACAAAAACTCATAGTCATATATAATACAGACACCAGATGCAGAGAGCAAGAGGATGGCAGGAGCCATATTCTCTAGTTTCAGCAGAGTTGCATGTTCAGAACAGGGCCGTTGTTTCTAGCTGGTGATCCTGAGCTAACTGTTGCTACACAATCAAACCGGGCACGTTTTAGTCGCTTGCTTTGACATGACCACTGTGAGAGTGATGAAAAGATACATTGTTGGACAGCAGATAATAATTTGATATCAGGTCATGGAACAATTTAATATCAAGATAGCCAGGCAAGTCATCATACCTCCACAGCTTTAAAAATCTGCTCTGGGTAGCCACACGCTGCAAAATGAGCTTGTTCTCCATTTTCTTTCTGTGTTAAATGATGGATGGCAACCAGTGTTCAAGTTTCATTACCACGACCTGCTAGACTGGAATGTGTGTGGCCTCCTGAGCGCTCCATGATCCAACATACACTGAGGCATGACAAGTATCATTTTATATGCTGAATGTAAACGTACCAGGCAGTACTACACGTCACTGCGCGCCCTGCAGCGAGTGGCTTTCTCTGTAAATGGTTTTAATTTACATTCTCCTGGTCCTGCTTCTGCAAAACGAATGTGAATGGATTAAATCTTCACCAGCACAAACCTGGTGATTTTTGCCAACTGGGAACCAGATCCATAGAAGTACAACAGAAAAGGAGAAAGCTGGATTCAGGTCTTCAAAGTTCATTTCAAAAATTGGGACCTGTGCTTTCCCTGCTCGACAAACCTGTCTGCCATGAAAAGGGTCTGATTACCCCACCCCACCACCCCACCACCCTGAGGATGGAGGGCGGGAAAACACCCACTCATACATGACTGTTTAGTAGCCACAGGGGGCAACAATGAACAAATTTTGACAAGGAACACAAATGCAGGATTTACAGTCACAAAAATAGCTCATCGAGGGAACGTTGAGAGGAGCGTGTAAAACGAGGGAGGAGGTGTTTTGCAGCAGCAGAGATGCACACCGTGGTAAATGAGGCTTATTAGTATGTCTTGGTGGATTCATGTATGCATACAGACCTGACCCTCACCCCCTCGTCCTCTGACAGGGGACCCGAGCGTGTAGGCAGATAAATAAGTATATTTTTACCCTCCGTGTCAACTCTTTAAATCTCGGCGAAGTTAACCTGCATTTGCACAGGTCACCAAACCTCCAAATACACCCTCTCCTTTCATTTACTTTCACTCCATCCTCCTCTCTCACACGCTGTTTAGTTCTTTCTCTGGGGCCACTAAAATGCCTTTGGAAGAGAACTGAATCGCTCCTCAGTTCTTTTTGAAGTTCTTCCGAAAGTGTGGGAGAAACTGGCAGACGGGCATCTCGGTCTTTGGCATCGTTGTTGCTGAGTCCCGAAGAAGACCCCCCCCCCCCCCCCCCCCCCCAAAAGAAAAGGCTGATGCTATTCTGAGTGTAATGATAATATGGATGACTCTAAGCTGGCACTGAAAATGTCATCTGAGATTTAATTTTCAGGATATATTGAAGCTGTGAAGATGTATGACTTTGATACTCTCCTCATGAATTGCAGCAGGAACATTTCCATGCAGAAAACACCTTTTTCTGCGGGAATAAATAGACGATTATGGTTGGATTGAAGTATTTATGTGCCGCAGAATGTTGCCTATGTCCTAGAAAAAGGGCTGTCATAGATAAGTTGGGAAGTCAAGTCAGGTTACTAATTAAAGGATGTAGTTTAATGAGACCAACAAGGGTCCGCAGCCAAATTAATCAGACATTAAATGCCTGATTGTTGGTGCACCTCCCAAATATTGCTCACGTAATCCACCGGAGGCTTATTTTTGAGCTGGTGTTACATCTGCATCTCTGTTGCATTTGTAAAACCAAAGCCCATTAAATACATGACAGGGGGGATGAATTGGGTAATTTAGAAACTTGTTTGACTCTTCATTTATTTGTCTACTGGCATTGAAAAATGTATTTTCTGACTCAACAAACAATCACCATCAGGATGCATCAGCCCAGTTGCTTTCTCTTCTGTTCAGAGTAATTATATATCTGATTTCCTTTTTAATAAATGCAGGTATTGACCTAAAAATGAGTCTGAAGATAACGTCCCTGCAAAAGTAGGGTAGGGAGTGATACTCTACATGGGAAGCATGGTCACAGACTTAGCATGTTGATGTTTTGAAGGGTTCAAGTTTGCTCAAATGAACCAGAAAGAGTTGGGGGGGGGGGGGCAGAAGTGAAGTGGTACAGAAAGTTCACCTCCTTCCTCTCGCAGCAGACGAAGGCGTTGATTTAAATACCTGAACATCTTCACATTCGTTTTCTAAGAGTGATTTTCAATATTTGAGGTTGCTTATGGTGATCTTATATGTTTAGTATAGCAGTAGACACTTCATCAATAGCAATAAGACGATTATTTAACAGAAAGTTCAGCAGCTTCATAGAAAATGTTGACCCACATTTTGTATTGAGCTGATGCGTCACAGCATCTGGGCCCAGTCTGGAAAGTAGTTCCATGGATGGATCGGACTGTAAAATAACAAACCTCTCCTCATTTTCAACAGGTTTTTTTTTGGGGGGGGGGGGGGGTTGTTTGTTTGGGGTTTTTTTTTTGCCAAAGTGATTGTTAAGCACAATCCTAGTTCTATTGATGCAGCTGAAGACTGTTTTGGAGACAATTATAATTGATGACTTTGGAGACAGTTTGCTCCTACGCCCCAGTGCTTATGTTGCAATGCAGCTAAGCTCACCAGCAGTCAGCTGTCCGGTATGGGGGTCTGGAGTTGAATGCTAACAAGAGAGAAGGGTATATATCTGTTTGTCTGACACAAGCAAATTACACTAAATAAGCAAATTCCCTAAAAAGTTGTCATGTTCCTTTAACAAATCAATTCATCATTTGCGCACAGCCCGCCTGCCTTTCATCAGTGTACCCTGCGAACTTCTACAAACACATCTGCAAGCTTTTCATGCTGTATAAAGAGTCTTGATTTTTTCCCTCTCATCTCTTGACAGTCTTGAGTGTTACCTATTTTTGAATGCCAAATCCTTTTCAAAAACAACCAGTGTTGGCTGATACAATGTTCCTCATAACTTGTTACTGAATATGTCTAAAAATATCCAAGTCTTCATTGTGAACATGTAATTCTGCACAGTTACTGACAGCGAACACAGCCTCTGCACGTGTGTGTGTGTGTGTGTGTGTGTGTGTGTGTGCGCATTTGTCTTTGCAAGCATCTTTGCGTTCTCTATATCCATCCGCCTTTAATGCCCCCAAGGCCATTCACACCCTGTAGCAAACTAAGGCCTTGCATTTGTGCAACCCTTCAGAAAGATAAAGGAGGGATGAAAAAAATGAAAAGATTGTCTGAGACTTGACTCCAAAAGAGGGGTTCAGATAAAACAGTAGGGGACTGACTCAGATAGATTAGAGAAAAGTCTCTCTGCAATAAAAACGGCTGCTACAGTACACAACAGATTCTTCCTCTGCTTCTCTCACTCTGTCATGTACATGCAAGTAGACGAAATCACGTCAATGCCAAACATTAATGTGACAGCTGCTCTCCCTATGCAACACTCATTCACGACGCAGATGAATAGGATCAATTTTCGTCAATGCAATGTGTCTGTCTGCCTCTGTCTGTCTCTCGGTGCTCAGTATGTCCGCTACGGTCTCTATTCTTGTCTCTCAGGGCTGTCATCAAAGGCGTAAATATGACACTGCACAAGAGCAAGGCCATTATTTCCTATACAGAGCGCTTAAGTAAGAGAGAGGGAGGGAAGGCTGTCTCTTGGGCAACTGAACGTTGACTTCTAATACGTTGGCCTCCACAGGTCACATTCAGTGGTAGTCAGGCAGCAATGGGATTGCGACATAAAGATGGCAAGAAGAGTGGAGAAAAATAAATTAATCTTTTTTGTTGAGAGTTGGGTGCCTCCAGTGTCTCCTGCTTGGAATTCTAATCTGAAGCATGACAGAAAATGTCTATTTGGTTGGAAAGCTAATATTGAGATGGTCATTAATTGACCAACATCCCATTCAGCTGATTTACAGTATATGCTCTGCTCTTCATTCCCAAATCTTCCTTGTACAAGCTGCTCAATCTCGCACGTTCGGTGTGAAATTGGCATGTGATTGACTTATTTTGATGTGTCCTCGCTCCTCCAATGAGCCGGAAATTAAACTGGTCCGTCATCACGAGGGACATCTCAATCCTTTTATAACTGTTCAGTGGCAAGAGAATTGAGGTGGCTGCCTGGCGAAAGCTTCGTGGGGGTCTTTTAGAGGACTGAGATGTGATTGGAGAGAACTGTTTGGGCTGCTTTGAAACTGCTGCTTTATACTAGGGCAGGGACATCTACAGCTAAGGTGTGATATCACTCCCAGTCTGCTAATTTATTTGTTTTAGAAGATCTGTTCAAAGGATAAGATTGAGTGAATCGTGAAACAGTAGTGGGAAGAATGAAGAAGTCTTGTTAAATCAGGCATTCTGTTGTATTTCATTGTAACACTGTATTTAAGAAAAGGTTGTTTATTTTTATGAGTCCACATGAGCAAACCTTCCGAGACCTTCAGATTTTATTTACAAAGCCCAAAGTCCCAAGTCATAATTTGCCTCAAGGGATTTACAATCTGTATGTAATTCAACACTGTTAATCCTCAATCCCTCAATCAGGGTGAGACCAAACCTCTTAAAAACTCCTTTACCAGCTGGAGAAAAGGCAGAAACCTCGAGGAAAGTCACAGAACAGCCTCAAGACAAACACAGAATACAAAACAAGTTGGCAATTCATAAAAAATAAAATAAAAACACACCTTAGCTGAGTTGGGCCAATAACCAACATCCCTGTTTCATCCCGAGCTGAAGAACAGAAAGTCGCCTGACATCCAGTTTTTTTTTTATTGCCATAAAAGCCTTTAAATTCAATAATTGGGAATGATCATCCGCATTAATGGGGAGCTAAAGCTGTATCATCCATGTAGCAATGGAAATCTATTCCATAACTTCATGTAATTTGATCAAGAGTTTACAAATGATATGTAGAGAGAGAGACCAAGTGAGAAGAGGAGAGGGCCAAGGACTGAACCTTGTGGTACTCTGTACTGAGACGCTATTATAATCAGAGACAAACAGTTCTTTTGGATAAATCAAACTTAATCCACACGACACCCAAGCCAAAGATGCTGAAGTGGCTCTCTTGATCTAAAGAATGATTTGAACCATGGAGTTGAAAGCTGCAGTGACAGAATTGGAGTCAGTATTAAGCAGAGTGTTAACAGCGTCTGACAGCTGATCCAGCTGTGCAGCCATCAAAAACTGATGCAATTTCAGATGGCACCTGAGAGGAGGTGATATTGTCTTATTTCATTCGATTCTTCTTCCCTCACCCTTTTCCTCACTTCTCTCTTTTTGGTCTCATGTCGGAGGTACTAAGGCCCTGTTCACACACAGAATTAAGTTTGAACTTGGTGTAAGTACTGTCCTGCTCTATTTGCAAAAAAAGCACCTGTGGTGTTTATGTTATTTCCCATAAAAAAGAAATCTTTATTCATATTGTGAGTGACAGAAGCAGGTCTAGAACAACACCAGTGAATTTGCACCTAACAATTCCCCTTGAGCAAGCACATCTGATGCAAAACTTCCTTTTAACATGCAGAAATGCCTAACAGACACAGACTATGTGGGCGGCCATCTGCTTTGATTGGTGGGGGGGGGGGGGGGGGCAGGAAAGAGAAACACAGACAAAGAAATGGATAAGGAAAATAGGACAGAGACAGATAAGAAAAGAGAGGGATATTATTTCTTTTGTTTATTTATATATTTATTTTTTCAAATTGACGACAGAGTGAGAGTGCTTGGTCGGCTAGATTTCTTTGTTGTATGCAGGAAATTAAAGTGAGGAATAAAAACAACAAACTGTGTCTCTTTTGTGACATCAAGGTCACACCAGTATTTTCACCAGTGCATCTCTGTGGTCTTCTCAAAAAGTGATCTTGTATGGCGCAATAGGAAGTCCGTCAATGTGGCCCAACACACACTTGCATTCCCCTCCGATAGAATGTGGTCTCAAGTTGCGCAGATCACATCTGGATGTGGACACAGGCATAAGTCCTGAGTGATTCACACCTGTTCTTAGAGCTCTGAATGCATGCTAGCTCGTTTCAAGCTACAGACAAGATTTTGCACGAATCTGTGTTTTCACTGTTATATGATAGAGGCTGCTGTTGCATACCTGATGAACGATTTCCACACTCTCAGGTCCAGAAGTGAGTGAACAAGAAGCCCTGAAAAGAAACCTTAAGTCACAACAGGCGGGTAGATGATGCAGCTCCATCAAGTCAATTAGTATTGCTACTTTTTTTTATAGTATACGGTTGCAGTAACCATATTGAGTAAGGAAAAAACCCAAACAATTACAAATAAATCAAATCAAATCAATTTTCTGCTGTTAACTGTTTACTTTTACAAAAATGCATTTTTCTTAGCCTTTTTGTCCAAAAACACTTCTTGATGAAGACAACAATCATTCGAGTTCTGATATAAAAAAAAGGAACTGATGAACTTGCAATTAATTTATTTTAAATGAAAACAGAGGCTCTATTCTTTATTTTGATGTGTTCTGTTTTTTTTGTAATCATAGCACAAAATATCCAGGGGGTACAGAGAAGCTGGTAAAAATTAAAACAGTGCCGGCGGGGAAACGTCTGACAAGTCCTAAGGTGCATGTTTGGTTTTTCACTATATTTTGTAGAAGGTCTAAACAAAACAAAGGAGATCGTGAGGGCTGGGGGTAGAATAATCCATTTGTGTATACATGAGAATGTGTTTTATATGTGCACTTCTAACTACAGTATCAATGTGTTAGCCACCGTTTCTTCTCATTTGTTCTCATTGCAACCATTCTTGTCCCCCTATTGTCTCTCTTGGGCAGTGCTGTGAATTAAAAGTTCCAGACAGCAGCTATCGCTTAGAATGCTGATTACTGATGAGTGAAATAATCCTCATGGCCCAATGAACCACGCAGTCACACACACAGAAATTTCTGGCAGTGGTGCAGAAGTTTGGAAGAATTGTTGCGTAACACGGGTTACAACTAAAGCGTGTATGCGATTCGAGGAGACAGGGAAGGAAACCTTCTACCCCCGACTCACGTGAACCTAAAAAGTCAAGACTGCGAGGCATTTTGAACTGTGCTTCCATGTGGGAGAAGGATTAATGAGAATAAACATTCTGGTGCATGTAGGTGTGTTGGCATGTGCATGCATGCATTTCCCACCACCAGATCTCAGCTCGGTGAGCTCATTAACTTTTATAGACTGCAGTCTGAGCTAGGAGGAAATGACCAGGCCAATATGCTGAGCATACTGTGCAGATACACTTCACAAAATACACACACACACACACACACACACACACACACCATGCTCTCTCTTAGCCTCTCAGCTGTCTTTCTCTCAGAACATGATTAATTGCTCCAAGAAACAAGATTGGACTCTTCATCAGGGAGAAGACAAATTCATGGTTCTTTCATTGGGAGGAATCCAGCAGCTTTTCTGTTGCACTTACCTCACCCTTTCATCATTTAAATGCACTGCAGTGTTAATCAAAAGTTCGATTGATTTCATTGATTTTGCTGCGCTGAAGCTCTGCAATGTGAGCTAGGGTTTTGAGCTGCGTGGAGCACAGGAAGGATGCTGCCAGGGATCTAGTGTCAAAGTTTCCACTCCTCATTCCTCAGGATGATGGTGATGGTTTATGGTCAACCTGGTGCATCTGAGTGATGGAGGATGAGGGTTTAATTGGATTTTCAGAGTTGAGCCTTGTGGGTCTCAGGATGTGTCTCGTGTCACATCTGAGCTCTTTGGTCCACTTTAAAGAAATCCTGCTGTATTTTGTTGGATAGTCTTGTTGATTTGGGCTGGTGTGAGAGTTCCCAGCTATAAGTGAACTCTGGTCATCAACAAACTGTTCCCCAGCTCGCTTCTAGATCAACCCTGGTGTGGTTCATTTGAAGTGTGAAAGGTAACAGACCAAATATTGAAAGCAAGCTACAAAAACCCCTGTTTTTTAACTCGCAATGTAGCATATAGCAAAATTAAAAAGGCAGAAAAAGTGACTGAAGGCCATGTTGGAGTTAGTTTAAGGTTGTTTCACATCTAGTTCTCTATAAGAGAACCAAACTATCAAAATGGACCGACAGAAAGGGACTTTTTATGTTCAGATTTTCAGTTTATTTGAAAGAGGACTGTTTCTCCTTCTGGTCCACATACTCTGATTTGGCCTCAGTCCTCTTTCTGTTCACACTATCTGGAGTTCAGACCTTGACTGCTTTGGATTATGGCTAATTTTCACTTGGAGCAAGATGTCTGCTGCTTTACTAGCCCTTTTTGTAGGGCTGAGCCTCCCGGTGCTTGTGATGTGTCTACTTCAAGCTCAGTGGGCTAAAATACAGGAGCAAAGGGTGACACGAACCTTGAGAGATTAATGTTTGCAATGCGCACATTAGCGATGTGCAACATGGAACAGAACACGGTTCACTGTACATAGAGGGGTCTGAGTTTGGATGCAATGCAAGGGTGAAGGTGTGGAATGTAGTAGCAGCTTTGGTAGGAGAGTAGTTAACAACATACTGACATAACTATCATATAAATACGGCAACAAAGGCTCCATGCACGGCAACTGAACCTCTAGAGCCGTGTGGAGGACGAGACCGCCGCACTGCACATGCAGCGTCATTAATGACGTGCCTGTGGAAATCCAGTGGCTTGAACATGTGACGTTTGTTTACAGTGAATGGTGCACTTGACAATATGCGGTTTAAAGCAAACCGGACCAAATGAGTCCAGAAGTGTAAAATCAACCTAAAAAAATCATCTAGAAAGAACTATTCTTGATTCAATGATGTGACTCTGACCACTGTCTTGTTCCTGTTTTAAATATAAACCAATGAAATTAGCCTCTGGTTCTTCACACATGACCCATCACCTCTTGAGCTGTTTATTACTGGCAACATTTTTATTATTTCCCTCCTCTTGGCTTTTGATGAAAAACTAGTCTGCACTGGGAATCAAGCCTGAGAGCTCCCGAATTAGACCAAGCGAGGAAGGCAGCGCTAATAATCAGCCTTCTTTTTTTTAATTTCATTAATGAGAAAATCCTACTTTGCATCAGCGCAGTTGATTACATAAATAATCTGATGCTTGTAATTCTTTGCTCTTAAAAAGCAATATGTGCAACAATTTAAAGCCCCTTCATATTACTGATAATTCAGATTACTTCTAATGAGTGTGATTAGCATAAAAAACAGAACTCCTTTAAGACAACAGTTAATTGGTGCTGTGTTTATCTCATGCCCGTGGTTTTGTTTGTGTTAGTCATATTTAGACCACGTTTTTCATAATTTGCTTGGCTTCCTAATCAGCAATTAATCCATTTTTTTCCCCCATTAAGCTCAATTAAGGAGAGTAAATATGTCAGATGTGACATTCTCTGGGTTTTTTCACCACATTCTGTCAAAGTGAAAGTGAGAGAGACGTTGGAACAACCAGGTGTGCACCAGTTTGACGTTTCCCATATGTACCTTGAAAGCGTTCTCAGTAAGTAGAGAGAGAATATGTACTGGAGTCAGTTTAGCGTCTCCAATCTAGGTAACCTACATACATGGCCCATATGGACCGGAGGTCTGCAAATGTACTGCTTTCAGCACTTCTCTTGCATAATTGCAAATTTACCATCTTTTGGAATGGACATGTTAATATTTTAGTCTCACAGTGATAGCAACTTCTCCTCAGATGTGCACCACTTTTATAATTTTTGAAGCAAGAATGTTATGGCTAGGTTTAAAAAGTTGAGCAACAAAATAGCTTTGGCAGCTATCACTCAGCGATACATGTGATAACCTGCTACTCAAAGAACTGAGCGAGGCCTTCTCAAAATAAAAGCTGCTTCCCTCATTTGCACGTCAACCTTTTAACCATGACATTTGAAGGAAATGGCTGAAATGTATGAACAGTCACATTTTGAACTTCCTGAGCATTGAAATTCAAAAATGTGTACCATCAAGACACTGTCAGCTGTCTGAGAAGTGATTCCTTTGTTTCTGATGGAAAACAGTAAAACATAACTGCAGTAGTGAGGACGATGAAGTAGTGAGGAATTGTTGGGAAATGTTTGTACGTCAGGGTCCAGAGGTGATGAGAAGGCCATGTTTACCTCTGTCCTCTGTTGTTTTAGAGGGAAAATCATCCAAGTTAAGGCAGGAAATGCCATTAACTTTCATGGGGGGGGGGTTGGGGTTTGTCCCTGCCAAATGTCGCCATACATAATCAAAGTTTGAGTAGGGTTACTGGCAGTAAAGGCAAAACACTCCCTCAAAAGAATACGTTCATGTGCGGGGGGTTCTTCGGAGGCTTCTGTTGGATGTTACTGGGTTGGGGGGGGGCTACTGCCTTAAACATGTTGTCTTGCTTGGAGAACGTGGCCTTCAGTGCTTTGTTAATGGGTCACCTTTGATCCAACAATGGCCCTGCAGCTTATGAATGATTTAGTGGTGGGATGATGGCATGGACCTAATGGTCTTTCCCATCCATAAATGGTGCAGTAGATTACACAACCTCACACACACTCACAGGAAGCTCGTGACATCAGGCACAACTTTATCATCTGGGGACATTCGATGTAAGCATTCTAGAAGTCATCTGCTCTTTACGTGAAACTGCTCTTCCAAAGTGAGGTTGTCTCCAAATGTTGTTCCATCTTCTTGTCGTTTTATGTATTTGCTGCTGTTGCTACAGCATAGACGACGGGAATGTCTTGTATGGCTCAAGGTTGCAAGTTCTTGAAGAAATAAAGTGCTTTAGATGTATCTGTGTGACTTTGATTTGATTATTTCCAACTTCGTTTCAGTTTGAGGAATTTAGCATTAAATACTTTAAAGAGATTGCTTTGAATTTAAGCAAGTTAATCTAGGGCCTCCTCTCCATCTTGAAACAGCATCTGGCAGCAAATCTCACACTTGGCCAGCAACCTAAAAGAGGGATTGGAAATGAGGATTCTCTTTGCTCTGGACTCTCCTGCTGTACTTCATTTTTCTCTCTCCAGTCCTATTCATCTTTCTACCTATCGGCCCCTCTGTTATTTCCCATGCTGCCCTGACGTATGTTTCCCTGAGGCTTCATTAAGACCTGTTAGTGCTCATTCAAACAGAAAATATGTTTCCGGTTCATCTTCTCTTCATAAAAGTTGGCACAAACTTTTGATTTCTCTCCAGCAGTGTTTTCCGGGCCTCACTGTGAAAGTAACAGGACAAACCCTGGGATTAGACGGATGAGATGTTGTTATTATTTGGAAGTAGTTAAATGAATGTTTGCAGAAGAGATGCTGGAGAAGAAAAATACATGTAGAGATGCATCAAATGTGTCATGGAATTGTTGCTGTCTGAATTGAATGGTGTGAATGGTTGTCTGTCTATATGTGTTGGCCCTGTGACGCTAAATTTTGACGCACCAGCAAAAAAAAAAAAAAAAAAAACATCCTACATGATGTTCTCCAGGGGAAACAACCACAACCTATGAATCACTCAAAAGGACAACTGTAACCTAAGTTTCAGACTCTTTTTCAAAATGTATTTTCCCATCCCACTTCAGCCTTTGAGATGATCTTCATCAGATTAAACAACAGTTAAAACATTCATCAGCTGAAGACCTATTTTATCTGTTTTGTAGGGATGGTTTAGTACCATTTTAAAAATCTTTTTTTGTCACTGTGAGGCTGAGAGAAAACAATTCTTATGTACTTCTTTTCTGTCCATTATAAAAAGATCCTTCACCTCTTACCTGTCAGAGCAAAGGGGAGCACAGGGAGGTTGAAAGGAAGGCTAAGGAGGACTCTGTAATCAGAGACTGCAGTAGGACTTCCTGTCGGATCGACTCATTCTCAAACCCTCCATCCCCTCTTGTCTGGTCCGCTGTTCTCATCTTCCTCTTATTTTTTTCTTTCTTTCTTTTTTTTCCCTGCCTGTTTTCTCTTCTCTGGACTAGAGAGCATGAAATATGTGCACGTCTCACTGTGTGATAGTCTGCAAGCACGCATCCGGTTGTGTTTGAAGGGGCACACGTGGTTCTGTGGTTTGGCTCCTCTCCACGGGCCAGCATGGTCCCGGCCCTGGCGGCCCAGCAGACACAGCCATACCAGAGTGGATTAGGACATGCTGAGCAAAGAGGGCTTTAGTTTAGAATCACAAGAGTCATTATTGTGGTTATTTTTCAACATCGCCCCTGCAGCACAGAGCTTAGTTAGGGTGGTCGGGGGGGGGGGGGGCGTGGGCGGCAGGGCGGAGTTTGAATACCGAGCGCTGACTTTTCTCTCCTATTTCGGCTGTGTTTGCTGTGCTGGTCTCTGCCTCCTTTTCTCTGGGTAATTGTAAGTCGGGCTATTAGCAGTTATGGCAGGTGATTCGCGTGGGTGTAGGCGAAAAGGAAAAATGAAAATCTGATAGAACCGTTGAGTAGATAATGTCTTGGCTCACTGTTGCCTCTGCACAGCACATTTATCTGGGGGGAAAACAACAGGAAGCAAACAACCATCTTCTAAACACCAACCGTAGCTTGTACTTTCACAGTCTCCTCCCGTCTGAATCCTGGCAAGACTCCGAACTCTCGTAAACTCTGGAGGCGCTTAAATAAATGGGTCTAATGAAGTTGAGGCTGCTGGTATTGTAGTAATCAAGATGGACCTTAAGGATTGACAGCCAGTGATGACAGGCTTCGCTGCAGTGGAAGGTTAGCTGATATACGGTGTGGGCCCTGGAGGTGCGTTCCTGGTAGGGATGAACGGTCTTGTATTTATTCTTCAGGATCCGGTACGCTGATATTTCACAACTCATTTAACCAATAGCTGATTTGTAGCAAGGTTATTACCTGACTGACTAACGATAATAACTTCTGTTCTCTCTTTTGTCCATCTTTGTCTCAGTGCTATAAAAGTATTGATGCCTTACAAAATAAAAGCATTATTATAAAAAGCTTCATTAAGGCTTTACACCCTCAAGTGTCAACATGGATTCTCATGCTTCTTAAAGAATTCCAGAATATTCAGTGACATGGTGCTCCTCACAACTAAGATCTGGCAAATTTTATGCCTTGAAAAAGACATGGATATATACCAGTTCAACCGCACTAAACTGGGACTACTGGGAATGTTGGGCCTTTTCATCTTGCAGTAGACCACATTATTATTTCCTTTAATTGTGCAGCCCTGCTGATGGGTATTAAAATTGATGTTGGACATACTCACATAAATGATGATGGAACAGTACCCTACCTGGTATCAGGTCTCAGGTACTGCGGGTCAGTTGAACAGCACAGCAGACATACGCCCAGGCTGATACTGCAGGATGTTACTAGAGATAAAGTGGTCGGCGTATGTCTGTGACTGGATAAAGAGGACGCTAAGGGAGAGAGGAGCTGGATTTTGATTTACAATATTTTCCCATTATTCTTTCCTCTGATTATGCTTGTTTACCAAGTTAATCCTCCATTTAATTCCCCCCCCCCTCCACACACAAACTAGATTATTTGTTTCTTACTCTCATGTGTGTAGTTTACTGTCGCAGGGTAAAATACAATCCTGCCCGCCCTGTGAAGTCATCTCCTCAATTATCGGGGCTCATCAGATGACAAAAGCTCGCGGAAATATGAAAGAAGTCTTTGATCAGACAACTGCAGTCGTTGGCATCGCCCCTCGTCTCAAACATCGCTGAGAGCTGGGTCGCCCACCGCTGCTGGACCACATCAAAGTGCTTCTATGTGAGGAGCTTTAAGGGAAAGCCTGTCAACTCCGCTGTGATACCGCCTGTATACCCCCGCGTGCGTGCGTGCGTGCGTGCGTGCGTGTGTGTGTGTGTGTGTGTGTGTGTGTGTGTGTGTTTGTCAATGAGCATTGCAGGTGTTGGCATGTCCGGGCTTCTGCTTAATCCCCATGGGAGCATCATTAAGATTCCTGGCTGTGCTTCCTTTCATAACTACTCCACCAGAGAGATGACGGCATGTATCCAAAGACGTGGAGTTTTTTTTGGGGGGGGGGGGGGGGCAGAGGAAGCTGCAGGTGTGGATATAGATGCTGTTTATTGATTTCCTGTCTTTGTCTTTGCACACTTGACTTTCCTCTAACTAGTGTTTAATACGAGACTCTCGGGGTTGTTGACCTCAAGCGTAAGTAGAGCTGAAATGATGAGCGGAGGATTCATCCGCTTCTGTTTTCATAATTGTCTCAGTGCTACATGGACATGAAAATGATCTACTCTCTAGTCTTCTCATACTCATGTTTTGTTATCGCTGACATTTAATACGATTATATTCATTATATAAACAGATTCTGCTTATGAATGCAGAATGTGGATGCAAAAGAGACGGAACGCATTGGCCTCAATGCAAGAGCAGAAAAATGGCTGTAGTCTGACGATTTGACAAAGCGGTTGTAGGTTTTTTTCTAAACTGCTGATAGTAAACCAGCTTTTGACACAATCCACTTGTATTGATCATCTTTCAACTCAGTGCAAAGGTCTCATCTTGTAAACAGCACCCAAGATATCTGCTGGCTATACCGGAAGCAGAGATTTTCCCTCTCTAGCTGAACATTGCTTGCAAGGACTTTAATTTTGAATTTAATCAATTTGTCTGAATTCAAAAAAGAAGCCGCACCATGGGACCTTTCGCCAGTGGGGTAGGTTACATTCCCCCGGTGCTCACCCTCATCATCGCCATTTGTTTCCGGATTCATTCTGTCGTTTACATTTATTCCCGCGCGACTTCTCCCTCACACCGCCCTTCACCAGGGTCTCTCGCTCGCACTCACAGCATTTATTTTCCACACTGTCGGTTTCTGCTGCTCTGCGTCATGTAGGGTAATGTTGCATTTGTTTACGGAGAAAGTAGGCGCGCTTGTTTTGATGCAGCTGATATCCCTGATGATAATACAGCAGAGTACCGTCTCAAGTTAATCGTGCAGCCCTACCCCACAAGCTCCCCACCAGTAGAATCTCTCCTGGTTTGCTCCAGGATTTAAGACATATCAGGATCCAGATTTCTCATATTACTCAACCAGAATAATCTCAAGATTAGACTCTTCCTTTGGGGCCTGGTTCGGCTTAGTAAAAAAATAATTTCCTCCCAACATTTGCAGTGTCTCCTTAGTTTACTTCTTATTCTGTAGACATGAATTTTGGATCACTAGCGTCTGTGTTCTCTGGATCGGCCCCTTAAGTACTGAGCTTTATTGTATGTCAGGCTGCTCAATCTTGCCATTTTTTCAAAGCTAATTTTATCCGAAAGTCCAAAGGCACTACATCAGTGGAGTGAAGGGTGATTGAAGCTTTACTCCCAGAGGCGGCACTTGTGTGTGTGTGTGTGTGTGTGTGTGTGTGTGTGTGTGTGTGTGTGTGTGTGTGTGTGTGTGTGTGTGTGTGTGTGTGTGTGTGTGTGTGTGTGTATCTGCCTGCTTGAGAGTGTAACCAGGGAAGAGGAGTCAGTCAAAGAGGTCTAAGTAAAACCTGTCAATTCAGTGGTGTTTAACAATCCCCTCTGCAGCAAAGCTGACACCGGACATTTTCAGGGACTCAAAGGTGCTTTCTGCCTCTCTCAGACAGCTGAGCAGTGAATACTCTAGAAAACTGCCTGAAAATGTCTGTTTAGAAACTCAAGCGCATCGTCCTGTATAATCCACGTCTTCTCCAACCAGCTGTATGCTCAGTAATCCATAAACACTTGAGCTAAAGCTGAAAGCAGAGGATAGACTTCCGGTTCACACACACGTTCATGGCAGCACTGGATTAGACGCGTAACAGTTCAACTGAAAATGTGTGTATTCCAACCTGTCTTACTGTGCCTTTGTTTTGTAAAAGCTTGCTTTTACAATCATTTCGGTTCTGCTTTTTGACTCCGTCTCCATCTTTTCATTGATCGGATCTGCAATTTTTCTCACACACAACACATTTAAACCTCCCAGGAGATTTTCCTGCCTCTCCTGGGAGCCCACACCCAGTGTAATACTCTACCGTGGAGCCATCACGCGAATAACTTGATAAAATATTTTGATCTTTTGACAGCCGGAGTAAAGAATCACTTTCTTTTAGCGTTCAAGAGAATGGTAACCCGTCTTGCTTTTACTTTTCTGCCAAAAAAAAAATAACTCTGAAAGCAAAAAAGTTGAGGCTCCAGACTGCTTTAAATCTCCAGTGATTTTTTTTAAACTTTCATGATCACTCATCATAGAGTTGTTAGTTTGTTAACGGTCACCTGCTCCAGGTACAAATACCAAATGGAGTCCTAGAACTGAGCATCACGGGTCCCCTAGAAAGTTTCCTTCGGGGTGAATAGTCATTTTTCTAAGTAGCCTCCAGTGCTGAGCTGGTTGCTGCCTGTGTATTTCCTCTGTATCAGGAGGATGAACGCTCTGATTTCTGCATTAAGTCGGTTTGTGTCTTTTCCTTTCATGTTGCTTTGAAGGTTCATTATTAAGTTGTTTTCATTGACGACAACAGGAACGCGACACACGGCCGTCTGCTCTTAACAAAAAAAACGACAACGACAAACAAACCCGTGACTTTCATCTTCATCAGAGGCTCATTTGAGTGGACCTACCCAATTGAAAAGCAACTCGCTCTTTTGTCGTGTCATGTGAGTTGAAGTATGGCCGTCTTCGCCACAGGTTTACCCCGTCAGGAGCGTAGTGAGCGTGAGTGATGCCGTGAACCTGTGTGTGCCATAAAGCGGGTGACATTTACAGAATGAGACACCAGGTGATTGATGCACAATAGAGTTTGAAATGAGAGCAGCCAGCAAATCACCTTTTTTACAGCGGCAACACACACACACACATGCACATACACACGCGTGTGCACCTCGATGGCGTTCAATACTGGGCAGCCTATCTTTTTGATGTTGTTGTAAATTCCCCCTTTGGTTACCCTGACATGAAATGTAGAACATGTTGTCTCTCTCAATGACACGTCACACATTCCTTCAAATGCTGAGTGAAAGCATGAACAACTCTGTGTCTCAGGTTACGGCAACTAACCGTGAAGTCAGAGGGTAAAGGTCAAGAGAGTGGTGCTTATTGTTGTCAGCTGAGGGGCGTAAAGGTCACACGTTTTAGCTTTCACACTGCTCGATTGTTCTTGCTTGCCCATTCATTTACACAACAACCCAGGAGAAGGGAGGATTCAACGTGACACCAAATTAACTCTCGATAGGCTGCGGATGAGCAATGCAGGACAACAACAACATGGCTGCTGATCACATTTATAGACTTTTATCTACAAGTAAACACAATACATAACTATAATGGCAACATAGAGGAATTTTGGATACTGCAAAGATGACATGAAATGCGACACTGGTCCTTCAGCTTATGTCCGAGGAGCAACTAGAGACGCTTTTCCACTGAAATGAACAGGAATGCCGTGGTTCCAGACACCTCTTAAAGGGGTCATGTCAGAGAGCGATGCAGAAATGGTAAAGTGAGGCAAGATTCGTTGAAGAACTGAGGATTGGGTCATGCTTTTGCTTGGATAAAAGAAATTCCCATGTATTAAATTCTGCCAGATATACTCCAGCAGTTCTATACATGTACGTAGCCTGCCCAGGTATATTTTATGTGCGAGAACCACAAGGTGAATCTGACTGTGAGTGTGTGTCAGTAGAAGTGTAACCTGATTTCAACCTAAAACTATTGTTTTTGCCGGCGCTCTTTGGCTCGCTCTGGCCAGCACGGCTGATCTGAACTGGCGGAGCAAAGCAGGCTGCCTGTCCTCAGCTTGGTTTCCGTCATTCTTGCTTTTGTGCCCATTTAACACTATATTCTATACATAACAATGAGACGCACAGTACTAGACAGCAAGTACAAGTACACACCTCTTGTTTTTATTGTCGCCTATATTTTATGTGAATATTTTTGTGCAAAAATATATTTTTCCCCTGCAATATTCTCTTTTTTTTTTTTCCCAGTTCCATCCATGTCACTTGAGTACAGGGACTCCAAGTCAGTTCTATTATTCGCAATAGACCAGAAGTGCAGGACACACTTCTTTTTATTAGGGCCTGAGCCAGAAGGTACTTCTGGCTCAGGCCCTATTATTTCTTTTTTTGTTTCCTGTATTTTATGTTGCTATTTTATTGCAAACATGCTTTTTACATATATATTTAATAGCTTCAAAGTTATGTCACCCTGTGGACTCCAAATAAGTACCAGATTCAACGCTTGAATCATGTGGTCAAGCTAATTGTCTCAACCACCGAATCTCTCATGTTTGATTTACACTGACAGTTGATAAATGCACAAAATTAAGAAAAATAATCAGTATGCAACCTTGAGAAACCTATTTTGCTGATCTACAGGACATTAATGAGACATTTCATCCGAATGAGAATGAGACATTTTTGCTTAAATAACACATCACCTTTTCTTGAACTACTTACATCACATATCCACGGTAAGTACAGACATAAAGTTTTGTTTATGGATTCATAAGGAACCTTTCTAACTGTAGAGATGACATCCAGAACAGCAGAGTAAAAGTCTGTTGGAAAGAAAAGAGCAGCTATTTCTCCTCTCCTGTCTTTTTAATTTTCCCGTCCATCTTTCTCTCCTTCTTTCTATCTCCCCTCCTCCTTCTCCTCTTTCCTCTCGCTCACCCTCTTCCCGCTATTCTAGTGAGGGTGGCTAAAGTGCAGGAATCATCAGAACAGCCCATGTGCAGCTGACTTCTATTCAGAGCGATAATGGCCGACACTGTGCAGCTGAGCCTCATTTAAAGGCAGAAAGCCTCCTCAGTCTGCAGTCGATTTCTTCCACAACGCCCAGTTCCGCCACTTCAGTCGTCTGTGGTTTAAGGCCCCCCCCCATCATGCTCTATGTGAAGCTGTCTGCCTTCTCTCACCTCATCTAGACAAACAGATTACACATAAAATAAATTTTTACGACTGTGCAATGCTGTTAACATTTATTCTTTTTTTTAGAAATACGTTTCTTTGAACCGTTAAGTTTTATTCATCTGATTATTTGCTTTATTCATCTTTAAATCATTGCATGTATGACACGCCGCTCATCTGGGAAGCCTGAAGCTGTGGCGTGTTGCAGAGCAGATTTTTGTTGATCAGTTAATCGCAGGAACTGACCGATGATTTCGTCTCCAACACACATGACGGAAACAAATTCATTATTAGCAAGAGGAGGTCAGAGATTGAAGAAAATGACTTGAATTTTAAAAACAAATTTTTCTTTAGTCTTTGTTGCATTTATAGTTTTGATTTTTCTCCACACTGCACTGGACATCCCTGCGCATGTTTTTAGTCATTTCAATAAACAGAATTTATTGCGAAAAAAAGTAAGTGCTTATCGTTAAATTCAGTTATTTTGGAAATGATTTTTCAAGAATCCATTGCTCAAAACGCTGTTTTTACCTCCTGAAGACCTCAGCACACATTCATGTTTGCAGCTTCTTCTAATATTTCAAGTGAGCCGCTTCTTTAAATCTCAGTGTTTTTTCACATCACTGCCCATCGTCTCACTCGCCTCCGGTCTGTCCTCTCTGTGTCCGTCCCAGGTCCTTCAAGGCCTCTTGTTCATGGTTGTATAGAGTGCAGCTCGGAGCGAGGCGTGACATTTGTGAAGCTGTGAAGGGGTGATAGAGGTGATGTGACTGCACTGTAGCGCAGGGCAAGATAAGGACGAAGAGAACGACTTGGCTGCATTACTAATGACAGTTCTGTGACCCAGTCTTCCTACTCCAAAAAAGTCCCTCGAGTTGACTTGGATTTCAGATAGATTCCTTTTAAGCATTCACTTCCTGAACTCGGCAGGTTCAATGTTTGCATCTCTCAGCCTGAGAGGTAGTTTTCCCCATGGGGCCCTGCCCTTCCAGTAAAAAGAGGTAAAAGCTGTGAGAAAACTGTCCTCTGCCCAGAGTGCAACAACGTGCACAGTTCAGTGCAACTTTGTCTTTAAATTAGAAGCTGTTTGTCAAATGAACATTTATTATGCACCTAAGTTTAGCTGAAACCAGCTCAGCGAGGGGACGCACAGGGATGCTGTATTTCTATTTAGGTCAATTACACCTCATGAAGTTTCAATGTTCTCTGTAAGATATTGTTACATGCTGTTAACTTGATGAATAAGTAAATGCTCTGATGGAGGAATGAGTGGATGTGCCAGGTTAGTGTGGAATTTACCATCTCACTCACCTGGTGATTGCACTCAAGAGACAGCCAGTAAAATAAGTGAGTCATGTGATGAGTAACCACAGAAACCAATGATTGTTTCTGCTCTTTGAACTTTGTGTGTATCACTGGAAAAGGCCGCATTCATGTATCGTAGTGAAACCTGCACTCAGCAACATTGCTGTGTTGATTTTCAGTGTGATCTGTTTTTAAACTCTGTGTGTGTGTGTGTGTGTGTGTGTGTGTGTGTGTGTGTGTGTCTCATGCACAATTGGGCATCATGCCGTCCTACCTCACCCATCTGACTCTAAGCAGCTTTAGCTTGATTGCCATCTGTTCGACCAGTCTGTATTTGTTTGTGCACAAAGACAGTCTTGCACTCTTCACCCATTCACACACACACACACACACACACACACACACACACATCCGTCCACTTAACTTGCTCCCTGCTGTATCAGGTGGTGGTGTTTTCGTTAAATGCTGACACACCAGCATGGAGGTCAAACTGTGTTGTGGTACTGTGATGTGTGTCTGTGAAGTCACTCACTGCTATTTTCTAGCACCTACTTTACGTATATTCAGCATTAGAGATGTACTGATCCACAGTTTTGCATGATTCTGGATAGCTAACTCAGCTAGCGTTAGCTGTAACAAACTCCCGGTGTTCTTAACATGAAACTTGAGCAGATGCTTTACTGACTTGATGCTTCAAGTTGCCGCTGTCCTTCCGAATGTCTCCAGACTAGGGCGGCGTTGAGTTAGCCAACAGCTAACGTGACTGTCCTGCACTGGAGACTGTCTGTTGGACGCTGTGGTACATTCGTGGTCTAGCGGAAACTGTTAAAAGGTGGATCGGCACCAGCTGCTATATCACTATTGGATGGGATCTATATCCCCTATGGAGTTTACTCAAAGTGAATATAATATATAACATACATAATGCATCATCCTGGTGGACAGAAAAATGGCAGGCAGACATGTGAGAGGAGAGGGAATTAATGAAAGAGAAAGGTCTCTTATGCATGGTTGAAAGTAAAGTATTGAAAACCATATTTAACAGCACAGAGAAGAGCCTTATGTGTGTATACATAGATATTAATTATGTACATTAAAGTATTTGAGGTCAAAGGTCAAGTAATTGGAACTTCTGCTGCAAAACCTTGGTCAAAACAATAGTATTAGGGGTCAAACAAAAAGTTTTTATTTATACCCAACCTTACACTTGTCTTTAGCAAAGGACACACACACACACACACACACACACACACACACTCTCACACACACACACACACACACACACACACACACACACACACATTTACTTTATGATTATCTATTGGCCTCATAAAGCAGAAGCTCAAAGCATATGACAGTGTAGCAGGGAGCTGAAGTGTGCTTCCCTCCATATTTATCAGTCCCATTACCATCTACACTTGCTGACCTGCACACAATGCATGCTGGGACAAAATAAGCAGGTAATGAAAAGAGATGGATGACAGCCTTGCTACTGTGTTTGCCTTCATGTCTGCTCTTACACAAGATCTACAGCTTCATTTATCTGTCTCTGCACCAGCTCCCCTCCCTCTCTTGCTCCCTGCAGCCAAACATCTCCCCTCCTCATATTCCCACTAGTGTGTGCAGGTCAGTTCAAGCCCATTACCCAGTGTTGTGACTACAGTTGCACCCAGGAGCTTTATTTAGAAGCTATCTCCCTTCTCCTGCGCGCAGCAACCCTTACCACCGGCTTGTTAATTCTAACCCTGAGCCCTTGAGTGGTAGATCTCTGTTTATCCTGCTGAGTGAATGGGATGATACACTCGCTCCACAGGAGAGGTGATTCAGTGTGTCATCCTCAGCAGTCAGAACCAAAGTTCAGACCTGGCCTCTCTGCATGCACCAATATGCTGCCGCACACCGATGCTGCTTTTTCCTTTAATGCTCTGCTGCATCTGCGTGCTACGTGTCTGATCGCGTAGCTGGAGACAATTTTGGATGAATCAGGTCTGGACATCGCCTGAGGGTTCTAGAAAGTATTTGAAAGGTTTAACAAAGCACCTCTGAAGCGTCTCTTGTTTCTGTCGCCTTGTTCAGGGGTCCCTTCAGTGTGGTGAGGAGATGCATCAACAGAGAGACGGGGCAGCAATTTGCTGTCAAAATCGTGGATGTGGCCCAGTTCACCTCCAGTCCTGGACTCAGCACAGAGGGTAAGAGATCTGAATCTGGACCTTCTCCATACACATGTGCAGACTTGGATTGATGTCCGTCCAACACTGCAAGGATTTGTATTTCCATCACAACAGAGCTGCTGTCTCTTCTGTCCGTCTCCATAACTCATGACATGCCTGTCCAGGTAGCTGGCCGATCCATGAATGTGACTTCTGGTCACATGAGCAACAAGAAGACTATGAATAAAATGCATCAATTTCACCATTGACATATGATTTTTTTGCTATGAATGTCAGATGTCAGCACAGTATGGGCAGTTGCTAATGGCTAGAATTACTGTGAGCTAACTCGAGTTACATAGTGCGGTAACTGATGTAATGAACTCGACTGAGGAATGAAGAGGCACCATCTCTTTATCCACTAGTCCACCATCACCATGATGTAGAGCCTGTTGATTTAAACTAAAATCCTCCACAAACTGTAAAAGTTTCCTCCTGTCAACGATGATAAGCAACAATCCCATATTAAAGCTGACATAAGAGCTGATAGCAAGCACCTAATTAACAGATAATAGGATTTACTATTGAGATTGTTACCTTCCTGGACTTCTACAGGTGTTTGTGTGGCTCAGAAAGGTTAGCGATTATCGTCTAGACGAGTCAGACAAGGGTCTTATCAGGTATCTGACTCCGGCATACGGAGAGATTGGATTGAAGATACTTGGAGGGTGATAAGGCAGAAACGAACAGAGAAGTATAAAGAGTGGTGTTGGGGAATGTTAGGGTTTTTGTTAGAGAAACACAACATTGCCGGTCCGCTACGAAACAACATGTTTATTTGTCTATATATTGAATTTTTAGAGAGCAATGAATGAACCAACACCACTGTGAAATCCTGTTTTATTTGCTGAATACAATGGCAACAACACAGGCAAAGAATACACCACATTTTTTAACGGCAAACATGTCCTGACTTGATCTTTATTCTTAATGTAGAGAATAGCAGAACTGTAGCCTAAGCTGCTCACTTCCGCCCGATAACAGCAAATACCTCACCTTCAATTATAAACACAAATATGTCACATTTCCATTACCACTCTCTCACAGCGCTGTGGTTTCTAATGGTTACAGCCTGTCATGCTTTTAGATTGCATTACAATGATGAAGCTAAAGAGAAGGCAATGATTCAACAGACAAAACGCTCAAGGGGAAATCCAACACACGTCAGAAATGATGTTGATTATTTCATCTCACTCCAGAGAATAAATCATTTTTACATAAATGTTCATCTATTCCTGTAGCTCACATCCTCATCCATAATGGTCCAAATCTCCTCCAGGTTATTTCCATGACTCCTGAGAGTTTTCACACCTGTGCACGTGTCCACCTGTGATCAGATCACGCAGCACGTGTGTTATTTCCAGGTCTCAAAATGGCCCTCTTTCATTGTACTTACACGCATGTACCGCCACCTTTGTCTGGAAGCCCATTTTGTGTCTTTACTCAGGCAAAGATCATTTGTTACAGTAGGTAAGAATGTCAACTCTGTAATAGACCTCTGCAGAGGCGCATTCAATTTCTCCGTTGACGTAGCCTGGAAACCTGGAACCAAATCAACACAAAAAAATTCGTCAAACAGAGAAAAATCTGTTGTGAACATAGGAGACAGCTGGACGGCCGAGCAGACTTCTGCAGGGGAGGTAAACGTCACTGTTACACTGTGGGTTTGTGGGTCGTGAAGCGCTTCTCTGAATATTATACTTAATACATTCATAACAACATGAGGTTTCTACAATAGCAGAAACCATTGTTTCTTACTCTGCAAGCTTGTGGTTTGTCGACCTCGGTTGATTCCAACATTATGGCTACCAACCTAATCCTTTGATGGGATTTTCATCAGAATCTGACTGAGTTTTTCACCTCTGGAGCGTCACTGTTGAGCTCTACAGCACTGCTCCTTTGTGAAAGTTCACCATCAGAATTTCATTTCAGGAGGCACGAGATATCAATGACTTAATCTGATCAGTGTCACAGATTTGAACAGTCAATATCTGAGCTGGTTTGATGAGCCTGTATGAAGCTGTTCAGACACCAGTTGGTTGTTTTAATTTCAGTTGCTTTTCCCTCATTTTTTCTTTTTTTTTCTTTACCGTTGCATGTAGAAGGCATTGCAGTTTCACTTGAGCAGGCAGCTGTAACACAGCACCACCGTAATCAAGCTTGTGTGCGTGCATACACACACACACACACACACACACACACACATACTGAACAGAGCTCAGACCAAGGGAAGTGGGTCAAATGGTTCGTGTCTTGGCAATGGATTGACCAGCAGGGGCCTGACACAAAGACACAGACACACACACACACACACACACACACACACACCAGTTTGTTTCTCTCAGCCTGTCCGGAGGTCTGTCTGACGAATAGGTCAGCCCTCTGAGGGGATGAGACAGAAAAGCTGGCCAGAGAATGAGCAAAATTCATCATGTGCCATCGCCTACTCACTTCCCTCCGCCTCCTCTGTGCTCCCACATCTCCCTGATTCTTTCACACTCTCACATTATTTCTCTTTCTTACTTTATCGCACTGCTTTTCATTTCCCAGTCCTCCCTTGTCCTCTCTCCTCCCTCATCTGTCAAGTCAGAGGAGTAGAAGATACAGCCCCTGTGTGTGTTTATGACTGTTCTGACTAGATTATTGTGACATCTTATCCAGACTGTCTGTACAACCTATGTTAGGCCTCACACAAGCCCACTAGCTCAGCTCTCTCAGCACGTCTCTGTGGTAGCAAGGCCCCCTTCTATGGCAGGAGGAAGTCACTCTAGAGCCTCCCTCTCCATCCCTGTCTCTCCCTCCTTCTGCAGGAGAACCCATGCATGGAGGAATAAAGAGATCATTCAGTCTGGTCTACTCACGACTGTGGGAGGTGCTACCTATAGATAAATTAGACAAATGCAAATAAAAGCCCTTCCCGCTGGTACTGTGTGCATTTGTGCCTGAACAAAAATGGAAAGCCTCTAAAATATTAAGTATAGAGTGGCCCTGAAATACGTTAAGTGTATGGAAAAGGTCCTGAAGCCAGTCAGATTTTTGAATAGGTTTTTAGTTACTTGCTTAAAAAAAATGACTAGATATTTGAAAATTTCTTTCTACTGTGTAAAATATGCTAGTAAATGTCACACTCTTGAATTTCATGGCATTCGTGGTGCTGAGAAGTGGTTAAACAAGAATATCAAGGATAGTCAAGTCATCATGAGGGGAAGCCCAAAGATCACTTGTCATCACCTGAAGTTGTGCATCTGTTTCTAGGCTAATATTAGCTTTTTATTACCGGCGGCTACATTTAAGCTTCTAAAATCACAGCAAGACATGTTAGTTTCATAAACTTAGGTTTGTCTCAGAGATTGTTTGAACATAAACCTGAATACTTGGTATTTAGCTCTCTTTTCCTTGACTAATATCACATCAGGAAATCAATTCTTCTTCAATGGACTAAAACTGTTGCCGAAAAATAAAGTTGCGCTGTGGAAGGTGAAGAAGAACTTATTCATAATCTATCAGTCAGAGAAAATGGTATTAGCACATCTCTGATTTTTAGAATCCCATTCTGCCGTCTCTGTCTCTTCTTCATGTCTTTTATCTGGTTTTCAGCCTTCATTGCTTACTGGCTGGTTTCCTAATATTACACACACACACATGCACACACACACACGCACACACACTGTGCAGTAACTTGCGTCTCATTCTGAAATCTCTAGCAACATTTATGATGATGGTGGTGACATAAGCAGCAAGATCACCAGATGACATTAAACGAGGCGGGCTGCAATGCCCTTAAGGTAGCCACTTATCCCAGCTTTAGCAGCATTAGCATCATGTTAGAATGAGACTATGTGGTGAGCGGGTCCTCCAAGGATTAGCTTAATGTTAGCGCTGAGACTCACAGTGGCACAAGTGGCTCGTGGCTCTAACGTAGAGCTTAATTAAATGTCACTGCATAAATAGCAGAACAATGCAATAAAGTTTCATTAAAGTTTGTGTGTGTGTGTGTGTGTTTTTGTTGATTGCGTGCTGCCTATGCACATCTTTAAAGAAACATCTTTTGCTCATTGAGTATTCTTATCCCTGAATTATGTCCAGCAGTAGGAGCTAAGGGGAATACCTTGGGTGTGTAGCTGCCATATCATAAAGCCTCATACATTTCACTGTACCCAGCGGCGCATTCTTAGAGTAAGTGAGTCCGAGTGTGTACTGAGGAAACCGGTTATGTCTATAATGTATACTAAATTATACATTTATTAGAGAATCAGTGTGGTTAAAATTGAAGAGTCTTGCACTGAATCATCCCTCCATAAGATAATAATGTTCACTTTTTATTGAGTGCATTTGACAGAGGTGTAGATTTATTACAATGGTCATTATGGAGGTTGTAATTTGGGGGTTGAACTGCAGCGAGAGGTGTTCACATTTATGACAAAAGTTGATTGTAATATTTATTAGTGTAAGCTACTGGGGGAGTGGAGGTGTATATCTCTGGTTGCCTTCAGTTTTCAGAAACCTCCCTGCAGTGAGAATGTAGAACTTGTTGGACGGTGTTAATGAACAGATCAAAGCAGTGAGAGGCAGGATCAAAGGAGGAGAGGAAGGTATATTCATGTGCTCTGACTGCTGGCGAAGGGTCTTTGTTTATGATATACGCTCTGTAAAGTCACAGATAGTCTCGCCCCAGTGAAAGTGAAGATGTGGGGATATTAATGGTATCAAATTCAAATCCTTCAGATTTGTTTCTCATAAAAAATTCCACACGCTTCCCTCACCCGTTGTTGGATTAGGACGAGGATCTCAGCCACAATCCTCTGGCTGTGATGTCTTCATGTGGTAAACTCTCTCTATATAACAAACATCAGAAAGCAGGGTGGGGTTAGACACAGGCCTTTCTTTCTCTTTCTTTCTCTTTCTGGTGCAACACTTTGGTTAATTAAATCATTAACTTTTCCTTCGTCACTTTATTGTAAGTACATTGACACCAGCTTCGCTCTCCTCGTCTGCTTCACGCTCAGACCGTCAGGACAGTGAGAGCTGGATAAACATCCGTCTCAGAAAGTACAAGATGGTACATTCTTCAAACTTTGAGAAAAACTATCTTTTTGTGTTTGTTTTAGTTTATTCTGTAAAAGTTAGCAAAAGACAGAATGTTATGTCTGTAGTACCCTGGCACCCAAACTGGTTCCTTTGGAGGGCCAAAATTCAAGCTAAATGGTGGGCTGTACTTACTGTGTTGTAAAATTCTTATTTCTTTGTCTCTTGTGCCACTATGTTCTTTTGTCACTGACGTCAAATTGTCACCCAACGCCAAACGGGTTCGCCAGCCAGAAATAATTACCAGCTGTATGATTGTAGGACGTTAAGCAATTTAGTGGAAGCGCGCCCTCCTGAACAAGCTGCCTAACCATCCACCTCCAAAGTACCAAGCAGCCATTACTGGGTTATATTTAGTAAAATAAGTTTTCACATCAGCCAATTCACGCACACACACACACACACACACGCACGCACGCACGCACGCACACACGCACGCACACACACACACGCACTCACACTTTCTCCAACTCTGAATTTCATCAATTAAATGACGATCAAAACTATTATTGGTTCATTGCTGTGATGTCATTCTTGACCCACCTCTCCACTGACTTTTGTTAGTTTGTGTGCATTATGCTGACAAAGTGACTTGTTGAAAGAGGAAACTAGTAATTGAGAAAATAATCAGCTGATGAATCATCAGCTTTAGTCGCATAAATTCTTTTCAAATTAAGTTTAAAAAATATCCTGGCCAAAGTAGCATCCTCCCAGTGCCATCTTTCATGATCCGTGTCCTTATCTGTGTTTGCTATTGAACTGTGTGCTTCAAATTCTCCCCCTCCCCCCCCCCCCATGTCTTCCTCTGGGTTCTCAGATCTGAAGAGGGAGGCCAGTATCTGCCACATGCTGAAGCACCCTCACATCGTGGAGCTGCTGGAGACGTACAGCTCCGATGGGATGCTCTATATGGTTTTTGAGTTGTAAGTATTAATGGCGAGGAGAAAAATTGAGCACAAAAACAAAAAAAAAACTCACATCATACAAGCGTACGGCAGGATTTGGGGGGTGGGTGGGGATGTTAGTGCAAGAAGGGAGGTTGCAGCACTAGCATGACACAAAAAGCGAACCCGGCAGGGGGTTTTATATAATCAGCGCTAGGAGAGAACTTGAATGGGGGTGGGGGGTAAGAAAAAAAACGAGGAGATGATGTACAGTACTATATGCTCTATATGAAAGGAGAAGAGATGAGATTAAGATTTCATACTTGCTGCCACCTCCAGCTTTTCTAAAAGCTGCAACTTTCCAGATTCATCCAAGCCGGCCGCGATATTTATCTCTCCTCCACTTCCAGAACTAATTCCTTTATCATTTAATTCTGTTATCGGCACAAAGCTGAGCAGCAGGGTTTTTTGCCTATAGTGTTATGCTACAGCTCAGTGCTGGGGTGAAAACATTCCAGGAAGTGCAAGTACGCTCCAGATTTCATTGATTTCATTGGTGCTTGTTGTTGTTAGCATGCGTGCGCACACACACACACACACACACACACACACAGAAATATTCACATGCAGGTTGATCGGAGATGGTTTTTGAATACTGCAGCACTTCAAGGACAGAACAGATAAGAAAGTAAACATGGAAGATAAATGCAGACAGCTTCATATGCCTGCCAGGCTTCGCTCCTGGCTAATCACACTCCAGCTAAAATATGTGAGTGATAGAAATGGATCAAATATGGATGTGCTGCAGCTGAGTTCTTCATAACAGCCTTATTAACTTGCTGCAGAGGCTTAGTGACGACAGCATGTTTCAATTATTGGTGAACGAATGGCACAGGAGCACTGAGGAGAGGCGGCGTGTCAATACTGTAGGTGCATCTTTGTGTAAGTAGTGGTTAGAAGTAGTGTCTAATGGCGAGATCTGAGAATACTGTTGCCAGCACCTGATTGCCAGCTTTTACACTTTTCTGCGTAGTGACACAAATCACCTTCTGACTCATTTTAAGGGAGAAGCTGTCACTGTTAAAGCCTTACCTTGACTTTGAATTACTCATTATGGATTTTATAAATGCATTAAAACCTACCATTACAGCAAGGGTGTTAGACTGTTAATCTCTGTGGAAGCGTTGCACATTCCTCTGAAAGCACATTTACCCTGGCTTTTGAAAACTGAAGCTGTTCTGACTCTTACTCAGTCGATTAAAAGATTTATTGATTTGGTTTTGTAATTTTGAGATCACGACAAGATTATGCGCTATTATTTGTGTTTTTCTTCCACTATTTTCTTTCCAGAAATTAAATTAAAGACAAATCAAAGAGCCAGAAATGTTGTAAGAATTTGGAGTGTAATGACAACATATCACCATTTACTTCGTTTAAATGTAAGACTATCATGTCACCAGTGTTTGGGGAATATTCACACTATTAGCATTAACAACGTGTGCTCCCTCTAGTGGAGTACATGTGGAAAAACCCTGACATCCTTAAAAAAACAAAAACAAATGGAGTCACGCCATCTCTGGGTGTTGCTAATGCTAATTCAGGTTCTCAGAAAGTAGGATTTCAACATTACAAAAGTACACACAACCCCTAAACATTCTTAATTAGCTTCAGCCTGGATTGACGATACTTTATGCCTATAAGATATGTAAATATTTATTTTTCAAAGTTGAAATTATTTTTGAAATGGTGCCACATGACCGGAAAATTCAGAGGTTTTCCATTTCGAGGCCTTTAACGATGTACGGGCACGGAGTAAACTGCCTTTGGTGGCCATAAAAAAATGATGGATGTCTGCTGGTGTGTACTAGGAATGAGTTGGCAAACGACTGCTGGATAACACGTGGCAGGGAAGTCAAACAGAGCTTGTGTGAAATCAGCCGTTTCCCTTGAAGAATCCCCCTCCTCATCAGCTCTAAACCTGCAGAGCCAGAGGAGAGGTGCACAGCAACATGTCAGCATCATAGCAGCTGCAGTCTCAGCAGCGCAGCTGTCCCCCCCCCCCCCCCCCACACACACACACACACACTAGACATAATTACCAGCTCTCTCCTCCTGACCTGTGCCTCCCATCTCACCTCCACCAGCAACCACACAGGAGCAGAGTGTTGAAGTTTTAATAAGAGTGACCTTTTCCTTCCTAGCCAGATTACTTCCCAGGCTTTTATGCAACACTGATCCTCTCTGTGTGTGCCCTCCCCCCACCTCCATCACCTTCCTTCAATCTCTGTGCTTTTAGTATGGATGGAGCAGACCTGTGTTTTGAGATTGTGAAGAGGGCAGATGCAGGTTTTGTCTACAGCGAGGCAGTGGCAAGGTGAGCTTTCAGATTCTTGTGCTTGCTTGGTATTGCATTTGCATATTTTTATATTTAGAGTGGGATAATAGTAAGTTTAAAATGTCTTTTCCAGTCACTACATGAGGCAGATCCTGGAGGCGTTACGCTACTGCCATGACAACAACATCATCCACCGAGATGTCAAGGTACTTCTGACATTTAAGTCCTCCCCCCCCCCTTTTCTTTACTGTAACCTTTTGAAGCTGACTGTGCACAGTGACAGTACCCGCTATGCTAACACATCAAGTTCACCACACAACATGCTGTTTTGAGTCTGGAATCTTTAATTCGGTGGTTTATGTGTTACAAGTGTGAGCGGCGACAGGTGGTCACACATAATAAGATCAATCCCAGTCAAGGAGTAGTCCCCAGTGTGTGTGTGTGTGTGTGTGTGTGTGTGTGTGTGTGTGTGTGTGTGTGTGTGTGTGTGTAAAAGGTCAATACGTCGATGAATTCTCTTAATATTTCCGTCTGCTGCAGCTTTCTGGGTAGCTGTCGTGTCAGACAGCTCTAACCAGCTCTTGTAATGAGTAGAGCCGAGCCGTGTTCCAGGGAAGGGGGAAAAAAAAAGACCCAAAAAACACCTCAAGTAAGGCTTTGCATTCAAAGTGGAATCTCTTGTCTCCTTCGTCACACTCGCCGCATTCACAAACAAGCCGTTGAGAACACGGCTCCCCCGACAGCCTCCCCGGTTGTGGCTTTAATGGTTTTTATGTGATATTCACAGAGCCCAATTGCAGTACTTCATTTTATAGATATTTTATTGCGTTTCTGAGAGGCTCATAATGCATATTATAGGGTCAGAGTCATCTCCCAGCTGGTGGATTACTATCACACTCCTCAGCATTGTCCTCAGGTATTACACAGCCCTATCTCTCTGTCTTCAGCCGGCTGCTCCTCCGTACTGGATCCCTGCTGATTTACAAGCTTAGGCTTAGCTGTGTTGCCTATATCCCAGCAGTAGCCAGCCTATAAATTCAAAGAGGCATGAGATGATGCAGCTGGCTTTAGACAGACACTGTATCTGTGTGTGTGCTCCAGTGCCTCCCCTGCTATTGGAAATAATATCTCATTCATTCTTCAATCACTACAGCTTTTTTCCTATTTCCCCAAAAAGTGTCTCTCTGACATGACGGTGATGATGTGAAATATTTACAGTCAGAGTTTTCCTGCTAGAAACTGGAGTCTGTCGATGTTGACCAGTTTTAATGTGAATTATATTAAATGTTTTGTATAACCCTAATCAAGCCAGTGCCTATCAATATTGAAGGAGCGACCAAACTAGGAGTATAAATACATGCTGTAGAGAACTTTGATACCTGTGTGTGTTTGACCAGTGAGTTTTTGATGCAGCTGTTGATTTTGGCCCTGGGTCTTCTCTTCTATTATCACCATTTAACAGCAGCTCTGTCAGCTCCTGTCCCCGGCTTATCAGATGTACTTCCCCAGGATTTATGCCCTTTACAGGGGAACACACACACACACACACACACACACAGACACACACACACACACAGCAACAGTACACGCCTACGTACACAAGCCGTGCACCGACAGCAAAGCTGCTCTCGTTGAATATGGATCAGCCGGAGTGTGCCACATCTTTCCATGCACGAAAGTCAAAGAATTGATTTCAATGCTGCTGTCCATGAGTCACCATGGTATCTCAGTATTTATCTTCCTCCGCATCCGCGTGTCTCCACTGGTGAAAGCAGCACGGGTTTGTTAACGTTTATTCGTGTTTGCCTTTGACCCTGACATCGATACAGACGACACACACACTCGAACTCGAACTCTAGACACATACAGCTCGGCTCTGTTGCACGAGTTAAATGTACTCTGAAGGTGAACTTCCTTTCCTGGAAATGTTCACACATGCAGTGTTGGTGCTGTCGAATACCTTTTCCACCCCCGCCACAGTCATGGCTGGAGGGGTGCTGTTTTCAGGTTTTCCATAAGTACCGTTTTTGTGAATAATGAATGTTATCTCTAAGGAACCCTGTACAGTTAATAGATACAATATATTAATGTGGTCAGACATGGATGACAACTGCAGCAGCTGGATTGGTTGGCGGAGAGATCCGACTGTCATGCAGAATGAATGTCTGACAGATGCTGGAGCTCAATGCCACACGTGCACATGTACTGCAGTCGAACGTTTCGTTTCAGTCAATTTCAATTAGCGCCGATAGTTTTTAATACCCTGTTTTGAATGAAAATGACGTCTAAATCACCCACCTTGCATGCAGGTAATATTTCATAAATTTACGGAATATTGAAAAGCAAAAAATGCAGTACCTCAGTATATGAAATGGTTGGTTCTGAGCCTACCCCGCACCCCAGACTACACCTAAATTAGTCTGGTAGTTTTAGCTTAATTCAAACAAGTTCAATATAAATCATAATGGAAGTTCTCGCTGGGCTTTTTTGTTAAACCCATCAAGACATGACTCCTTTATAGGATCCGACAACTCCAATTTCAGCGAGCACGATAAGCAAAGGTCTTGTGTTCTCATCGGAAAACGCCGATGCTGCTTAGCTACCTTTGTGTTTTTCGTCTTTCATTTGAATAGTAAATGTCTTTAATTACTTCCTGAGGCCTTACAAGCCTCTCTACTAGAAAGTGGATCTCTTCCCAGACTGTACACCAAATGCCAGCTGCAGCAGGAGGGTGATGAATGGTGAGGTGACTCTTTTCCCAGATGAATACTTGAATGTCAGCTGTTTCTACAAGGTAAAATGGTCCTGCTCCCCTCGGACCACCTTGTGATTCACTCAAATACACGACGCGCACACACTGAGTGGTATTGTCTGTGCTGTCGTGTGAGTTGAGGGGACACTATTTTGCGGTCGGACATGTCTGGTGAAGTATCCTCGATGATGAAGCATAAACTATTTCTTAATGGGTTTTTCAGGAGCATCCCATAGGCCTGAAGCTGTCAAACCGTCCCGACTTTGATGTTGCAAGTTTTTAAATGTGTTTTTGTTTTTGTTGTTTGATAGCAAAATTATACCTTTGTGTACCCCAGCGCTTGTCACATTTACTTTCATTTTAGTTCTGTCTGTTTTTGTTAGCCTGTCTGTCTGATGTTCACGGATTCGCTGTCCAAAGATCCTGAAGTCGACACGGGGCTGCCTCTGTCATTGTTTTAGCGTTGTCAGTTTGTCGCTAGCGGTGCTTGCATAAAGTGATCTTTGATGTGCAATAAGCTTTTTATGGAAACGGTATTAATTTGCAAAAATAACACAAAATGCGTTTTTTTTTGCCTTTTTCAACAAAGAGGAAATGCGATAAAGAGGAGAGGTAATGGCCTGTTCGTGTTCAAGACAATGGGCTGACCTGTTGTGTTTCAAGGTCTTTTTCTTTAACGAAGACTTTTAAAGCCACGGTATAATTACCTATGCTGCCATCTTCTGGCAGAAATATGCACTGCATAGCCATGTTCATGCGTTTCAAACCCCCAGATGAATGCTGTAGTAATGTTCCTTTTTTTGCAGCTTTTCTAAAATTCCCTTTTAAATTTGCTCAATTTTTAACAGAAGCACAGCTGTTCTTCAAGCTGAATGGCTACTGAATCAGGTTGACTTGCTTTCTAAAAGCAGCTGCGGGGGACGCCCCCAGACGGTTTGAGTCATGCTGAGGTCGGTGGGCCAGTTTGCACCACTGCACCACTTCCTTGTCATGAATATTTGGACTATATTTAAAAGCATCTCTCAGAACAAGTTGGTGTTGATTTTCAGAGACCCCTGCTTCTAAGTAAACCCACAGCTATCCAGCAAAACGCCCCTCCACAGCAGAATAGAGCCAGAGGATCCGACTCACTGTTGGGGGCTGGGAGTGGGGGGCGTTCATCCCTTGGTGAAAGATGATTCACATGACTATATCACTTCAGTCCACCTGTCAGTCCTGCGCTTGTGGTTTTCGCACCGCTGAACTCTCAAATGTGCATTCATCTTTAATGAGGGGTTAATTCACTCAACCCCACTATAATATCCCTCTCTGTGTAAATGTCGACTGCCTGCTGCCACTGGTAGTCCGGTCACGTTCTGCATTGACATCCTCAGTCACCTGAAGACTTACCTTTCTGTTTTTTCCTCCTGCGTCGCACTAATCCACCAGCGTCACCAAATAAGCCGTCAATCACAATCAGTGAATCGATTGATGAAAAGATCCAAATGCAGATGCCGCTTTATTTAATGCTCTACTAAAACTGACGCCCCTCCCATGTGTACTCCAACCGTGAACTCAAAGTACTGCATTTACGTACGCACAGTACTTGAATCATTTTAGAGTAATGCCTCTCATACTCACTCTATTGCTACTGATCTCCTCTGTTTTGCAAAGTCCTGAGTTAATATCGATTCAGTATCAATTCATTTTAAGATATTTAAGATTAAATTCTGCGTGATTATGGAAGTGATTTTTTTTAACTTGTGTTGCAAACTGTACGAAGATGAAACTCTAGTACATCATCATTAAGAATATTTGCTTTTAAATTAAAATTGCACCCCCGAAGCAGTTACATTCATCCACTTTTTATTTAACATGACCCGGATGTCCAGCCATCATCAGTACAGTGGGCAGTGATCGTCGGGTAGGAGTCGCTTGCTCTGCACGTCCAGTTGCTTAATTGTCGAGGCAAATCCCTCTCTGCAGACTGGGTGTGAGTTTCAACGGCGTGTTTCACTCCCACACACGGGTTAGAGATCGCAGCTTCCCGTATGTTTGCCAGCCTGGTTTCTGTAACATAGCGTGACGGGACGTTGATACGTTGTACACGTCTTTACATGCACATATCCTGGCAAAGGTTTTACTGGGCAGCAGGAATATTGGCAGCCTGTTGCACCAACTGAATAAAGATCCTATTCAGGTCTCAACAGTAACAATCAGTCGAGTGCTGTTAGCGGCAATGACAAAATAAACAACGTAAACTCACTCCTACTCTCGCTTTTTGCTTAAGATAAGTTATATGAGTAATTATTTTTATCTGTGCTGTATGAGATGTTCTTCGCCTTCTGTGTAAAGTCTCTAGGAACAGGTGGGTGTCAGAAAAACCACCACAGGACAAATAACATCTGAAGAACGTTTTGTTGATAGACTGATAGCTTTTAAAATGGCTCTTTGCTGTTTGTCAAAATCACTAAGAGCCTCACATCTCCCTCGAGTGCTGCGGGGAGATGATTTTTCCTGTCTGGGAACATTTTTGCCTGAAGAAAGAAAAACAATAATCAGTCACTGTGTGTGTGTCTTTTTCAGCGGTGGACAACCACTGGAACTAATGCCGTCTCTGAGGAGACTTCCTGCCTGTCTCACACAAACAAATATACAAGTACACAGACCGCTTTAGTAATACTCTTTGATACAGGTGACTGGCATCTGTAATGAAGCTCAACAAATGGGAAAATGATGTCAATAACAGTAGCAGTCATCCAGTAAAAGAAGCGTTTCAGTGAATAAGCAAAACAGCCTTCAATTTAGCGGCCACAGGTTGTAAGAATGAAAGAAAAGAAGTGTATTTCTTAATCCTAGTTTCGTTTCCCAATCATCGACATAAAATTAGTGAGAAAAAAAAAACCTGTCTGTGATTCTGTCATGAAAATGATCAATTTAATATATGCCCATCACGTGGAAAAATACTGCTGCTGTAAAGAACAGCAGAACACTTATTATCCTGACGATGAGACCTCCTTGGTTAACTCCTCAGAACGCACCACGAGGACACGGCTGCCCCCAGCAGCACAGACCCAGCCTGCCTCGCTTATAGTTCATAGAATATTACAAGCAACAAAAGGCTTTAAGGTCCCCTCCGGTGAGAATTTAACCTTTTTAAACTTTTTTTTTTTTAATTATTCCTCTGTGTGCTGCTGGACTCATCAGCACTGACGTGAGTCATTTCTGTGGCTGACCACATAGATGATACATATACATTCAAGGACAACCTGACTCAGACGCAAACTTTCCACTGAAGCCTTCGACTGGTGGGCTGGTGCTTTTATTACTCTCATCATCATCGTCATCATCATCATCATCATCATCGCACCAGTGGCGTGAGGGATGTCGCAGGAAAAGCTGGGTGTGTTACATTTAGCGTTCTAATGTGAATGGCAAAGTAATAGATTAACTTTAATTGATTAAATATTAACAAAATGGAAGAAATTAAAGGAAGAAGACCTCCTCCATCATTGAACACCCGGGCTTTTTTTTTCTTCTTTTTTTCAAACGATGATGGAAGAAGAGCAAAAGAAGTTCACGGACTGTGTTGTTACTCTGAGGCCTGAGATGCTCTGCAGGTCATATTTGTGTCGTATTGGTTATGATCACTTCTGAATAGTGAAAACTAATCTGAATGCATGGGAAAAAAATACAAATCTAATTCATTTAAATATTCACTGCTAGAATTGATAGATGTGATTATTTAAGATTAATTACAAAACACATAAATGAATGAATGAATTAATCAATCTTAGTAATTACACTTGAGAGCCCGAGTCAACTGTGTGTTTTATCTTTATGAGGTAACTCACTTCCTTGAGCTTGTGATTGGGACCAACACATTTTCATCCAACTGGTGTTCTAGTCTACCTCTATTGTAATAATTTTAAGAGGAAAATCTAAAAAAACAAAAGGATTCAAACACGTCCACATGCAGGTAACTTTGAACAAAGGCAGAGATGTGGATGAGTCATTTAAATGCATTTATGTATGTGTAGTGTTTATCATTTGGATGACCGGACTAGTTTTAGGGCTTAAATCCAATAAAGGGTGTTGAGACTGTCCCACCGTACAGCTCCGAACCCCTCCAGCCTCTCTCCTTAGTGTGAATTCTTTGTGTGTGTGTGTGTGTGTGTGTGTGTGTGTGTGTGTGTGTGAGTGAGAGAGTGTGTCTCCATCCTCTGGCTTGTGTTTAGTTGTTCCTGTGTGTTTGTTGAGGTGTGCCTCTCTCAGTTGTCTGCTTCAATCTAAAAAGCCCAGGCCCCCGCGGAGATCGTCAGGGGGCCACACGGAACAGAACGTTGTCTTCTTGAAAACTGTCCTGATACACTTTTGCACACAAACAACTGCGCGCGTGGGTGTGTGTGTGTGTGTGTGTGTGTGTATGCGTGCGTGTTATCCTGCTCAATAATTTACATCACAATTACTGAACAAGGTTTATGACACATGTATGTCAAATATTTATAGCCTGCAAGTGCACACGACAGGCTCTTAAACATTCCCACTCCAAAAGCTGTAATACAACTGTAGTTAAGTCATCACCAGAGGCTTGCTTCAACTGGAGGGGGAAAAAAAAAACAAACGTGAATGTCTCACCTCCGATATAAAGTTGTAAACTTTGATGGAGGGTTAATCTAGCGGAAAAGTAATGTTCTTCATTACTAACCATTATAAATTAAAGTCACAGTCCACAAGTGTGGACGAATAAACATGGCAGGTGTTCAGATTTGTTACATCAGCAGATGCATCGGGGAATAAAACAGCGTGGGAGGAGGTGAAAAAAAAAATCCCAGTCAAAGGTGAAGAACTTGGTGTGGTAGTGTTTTTGGCATCCAGACTATCATGTGCTGCTTTGATGCTAAGATGTTTCCAGGCTTGTGGCTGCTGTCATTGCCTTGAGATGGCGCTGCTGTTCTTTCCCTCGTCCAGCAGTGCACAGAAGTGTGTGTGTGTGTGTGTGTGTGTGTGTGTGTGTGTGTGTGTGTGTGTTTAAGGCTTTTCATCATATTATACATTCTTTATACATCCACATACTGTATATGACTATATTATATATATTAATTAAAAAAAAGACATCGCACAGCTCAGTAGGAAAGCATGTATTTACTGTAAATGATAAAAAGCTCTTGACATTTGTGAGGGCTGTCAGTCAAACCCCAGGGTTTCATCTCTATAAAAGGTCCTCTGCTCGCTCTCAATCAATGTCACTCTCCGTCATCAAGCTTTGAAATACGCTGCATCTACTTTCCCTGAACGTCTCACAGAATAACAGAACGTATGTTGACCCCCTTTTACCTTAGATACACATCTGTTACGCAGAAAAGTGTGAGTGTTTTTTATGCAGGTTGTTGTGCAACTTGTGGTTGCAGCTGTCAGTGCAAAAAATTAAATAATGATAGTTCCACATATGTATAATTCTCTGATTTCAGTTTCTCCATTGTGATTTGCATTATTTTTCTTTGGGCAGCACGTCTGAAGGTTGTTTGGTCTCTCCATCTGCTGATCCAGATTAAAATACATTAAAACAACTGCTGGATAGGTTGAAAAGAAATTTGTCTCAGCTGTTTATAATCCCTCAGGATGATCCTATAACTTTTCATCTATGAGCAAAGTTTCAGTTTATTCAACATTTCCCTTAATGACCAAATACCTGCATAATGTTCCTTCCTGTCAGCTGTTATCAGTGAGGTGCTAAATTTAGCATGTTAGCATTTTTCATCATACGCTGCTTACTGTGTTCACATCAACCCTGGATGTTTATCCCGTCCTCTCAATCCTCCCCGTCCTGCCCTCCAGCTCCTGGGTGGAGCTGGTCCCGCTGACTCCAGGAACATCTCGTAAACGAAACACGCTGCTCACCAGGCGTAGCACCTCCTTCCTCACCGAGGAAGACAACAGGAAGAACATAATCGGGTCCAGGCAGGCATTGAGGGCCGACAATAGCAAAGTTACTTCGTTAGCTTTGTCGGCCATGTCCCTCCAGAAACATGAAGTGTCTGTAATCTGGGTCTTAATGTAGAACACCCTGACCAGGTGATAGGGTACGAAACAGACGGTGAAGAGGAAGAGGATGAAGAAGGACTTGCGCGCTGTTCGAGTGTAGCGAGAAGCATTGGGCAAGTCGGGTTTCTGTTGCGATGTTTTTAGAAGTTTGAGGGCGATCTTCCCATACGACACCACTAGAGAGACGAATACGAACCAGAAGACCACCAGCAGGCAGATGTTGATGTACGCTTTCCACTTTGCATTATGGAGCTCCTTGTAGTGGAAACATCTGCAAACATCAAACACACGTCAGCTTATACCACACATGCTGGGATCACATCATAAAGACTTCATAAAAAAAACCAACCTGTCAACCTGTGCGTGATTCTTTGACATCAGGAAAATTAAAGTCAAGGCAAAAGCTATAATCCAGATTGCTGCGCAGATGGCAGTGCTCCACTTCATGGACTGGAGTCTGTGCTGCATCCCAGCTCCACGCTGGATCTTCACGTAGCGATCCACACTGATCAACCCCAGCAGCGTGATGCTGATGTACATGTTCATGTAGAAGAGGATACCCACTGCTTTACACAAGGTGGGTCCCAGGTTCCAGCTGTTACCTTGGCTGTGATAGAGGATCCTGAATGGCAGACACACCATCAACAACAGGTCTGCAAAAGCTACGTTAATGAGGAACACCCGCACCGAGTTCTTTTTAGAGTGGACACAGAAGAAAACCCACAGTGCCACCAGGTTTCCAAGCAAACCCAAGATGAAGATTATGGAGTAGAGCACCGCCAAGGGGGTCTGCAGGGCACCATAATCCACACATGGTTGCTGTGAGGCAGGAGTCGTGGTCAGGTTCATCCCGCTGGTCGTCTGGTGGCAATAAAAATGGCGATGCAGTGTCTGGAAGGCAGGTGTTTTAGAGACCTTGGTGTTCGTCAGACCTGCTGAAGAGAGGGAAAAAATTGGAGATTATTTAAAAATTTCTTAGGAAGTTTAGGGCTCTAATTAGCACAGGTCTGTGTGATGGCTGGGTTCCAACTGTACAACTCAGCTCTAATCGGTATTAATCCTGCTGACCATAGTATCACCAGACCCCAGAAAGCCCCAGAAGGGACAGCACTGATAACACTTTTAAGATTTAAAATTTCTCTCTTATATGAGTCATCTGGTGGAGATGGATTTGCAGAAACACACAACCCTGCTTCTTCTTCTTCCTTTTTATTGTTACAAAGTACCTAACAACCATATGTACAAGTTCTTCACTACAAGTAATTCTTTTTTTTTTTTAAATCAGTAACAGAAAAGTAGTAAAAAGCACAGCACACAACCATTATCTTGCAAGTATTGTAGCAACAAAAAAAAACCCTGAATTATTTAACAAGTATTTCAAAGAGGAACTTCTCCAAGTACTCACCCAGTTGTTAAAGTGAAGAAACATAATTCTAGTTCTGGTATCTGTGTGTATGTGCCTGTGTGGCAGAACAGAATAAACCCCCCTCAAACATTCCGTGCTGGCGAGAAGTAGCTCACTTGTGGTCTTTGCACTCCTTTTTTTTCCACTCAGTCACTTCAGCATATTCCCTTGAGTCAACTCCAGAGGAAAAACGATGCTGCTGTCTTGAATAAACACATAGACTTCTTCAGGCTTCATTATACTGCCCCATCTGAAATACTAGAAGATCCGGTAAAGAAATACTGCAAGTCTTTCTTTTGTTCTTCCTCTGTCCATGATCCCTGCAGTTATCAGAAGCTTTCCTTCTTCAGCTGGTCCTTTGAAAGCCAACAAAGAAATGCTGACGTGCCCAATGTGGTGATGTAGTAGAGAGAAAATGTCAGTCTGTGGTCAACCGTCTCTCTCTCTCGCTCTCTCAAGCTGAGATGGAGAGGAAGACAGGGGCCGGGCTCAGAGCAGAACTTCTGATTACACACATGACGGCATATGTGGGATCACACATGAAGCACGGCTTGTAAACGTGATATGTTTTTCACTTTGGGTTTTTAATTACAACACAGTGCTGAATTTAGCCAAATGTGAAAGGGAGAGAAATAAAAAAAGGCTCCCAAAAATACCACCTTATGTCCTCACACACGGTTCAAGATGCCACCCAAGAGAAATGAGCTAAACTTGTTGGCGCCAGTCAGAACAATTATATACTTATTCTTGGGTATCAATCGAAAATTTATCAGTTCTGCTCCACTTCTACTTATCGATTCTCTATTTTTAATTCCCATAATGAATGTTAAGAGTCTCTAAGTTTTCTGTTAGTATTCTTTGAGATTATTTTAACTGTGAATTTCACAAAGTAAATTGTAAATTTATGCTCCTTATGTGCACTATTCACTCTTTAAACCTACTAGATTTGACATCCGTGCTATAGAACAATGATCCTTTATAGGTGGCAGAATAACACACACACACACTCTAACAGGTGTAACTCTAAATGTGGATGGATGTGTGAAAGAAAGAACCATGCTTGAATGATTTGAGTGTAAATATCAACGTCAGGAAAAAGGATATCGAAACCTATCAAGCCTGTCTGATATGATTTGACTTGCAAGTTGATGAATCCCCAAGAAATGTCTGTTTCCAGAAATTCCATCAATCTGTCTGATTGTATCTTTTTTTTTTAAAACAGCGAAGCAAATGCATATCATTCTTTCGTCTCTGGTGATCTTCCTACACGGAGGGTTATTTGTGTACGTTTGTGGTGGGTGGGGGTTTTGGGTGTGTCTTGAACATGTGATTGGTGTTATTTATAGGAGAGTGTCGCTCTTTAATTAGCAACAACAACAAAAAAAAGAAAAGTGCACATCAAATTATGTGTCTTTGCTCCTCTGTCTTTCAGCCTCACTGTGTGCTGCTCGCATCCAAAGAGAACTCTGCCCCGGTGAAGTTAGGGGGCTTCGGAGTAGCCATCCAGCTCGGAGAGTCTGGACTGGTGGCAGGAGGTACAGTGAGCACCATCATACGCTCTGAAACCTCCACCACACACACACACACACACACACACACACACATGGAATTGCTGAAACTGTCGTGGGCCCAGTTGTGGTTTAGCGGGTGGTCTTGTGCTCTCAGCTGTCTATATGTTCCTATGATTCCAACATTCACATCATGGAATAACAGTAAGCAATCAAATCTCTGATGGAAATAATGATGCTGGTCACCAAAATTAGCATGCTTTACTCCCTAGGGGTACAATATCTGTGGAAAAAATAACTTATTTTGTAGAGATAAGTACCTGGAACTACTACTGGAGCTACTACTGCCTCAGCCTCTTGTCCACTGTCACATCCCCAACTTCAAAAGCCTGCAGTTCCAAGGAATCTGTGTATTCTAAGTAGGAAATAAGCACAAAAAAGGAGGGGGGACAAATGAAAATAGGGAAACAATACCAATGTGATCTCAATAAGAGGAAGCAGTTTGAATGTGTAGTATGTCTTTGTTCCTTTTCTAGTTCAGAAAGTGTGAATTAATTTCTGAAGAATTGATCGATTGCATGGTTTTGCATGTGTCACACTGTTTCTGTCTGCATTTGTAATGAGACATCCATGAACTCACTTAACTCGTAGGAGACGGCCTCACACCCCTTTGTCCTTGTAAGCGCAGGTCGGGTCGGAACGCCTCATTTCATGGCGCCAGAAGTGGTGAAGAGAGAGCCGTACGGTAAACCTGTGGATGTGTGGGGCTGCGGCGTCATCCTCTTCATCCTCCTCTCAGGGTGTCTGCCTTTCTATGGCACCAAGGAGCGTCTGTTTGAAGCCATCTGCAAGGGCAAATACAAGGTCAGGACGGAGTTGATTTCAAAGTCAGAGCAGCCAACAATGTCCAGTGTGGTTTCATGCTCTAAAAGAGATGGTCCACTCTGTTTTCACATCCTGTGGTGTTCATCTCAGGATAAAACTTGTTTTATTAACGTGGTTTGCTCTGTAGATTTTATATAAAAACAAGTATACTGAAGGAATGGTAGTATGATGCACCACAGCAAAGGGACCAATTACACATGGATGGTCTGAAACATCAGCATTCCCATCACGTCTGCGCATTTGTGTGTGTGTGTGTGTGTAGATGAATCCCCGCCAGTGGAGCCAAATTTCTGAGAGCGCGAAGGATCTGGTGAGGCGCATGCTGATGCTGGACCCTGCAGAGAGGATCACCGTCTACGAGGCTCTCAACCACCCTTGGCTCAAGGTGCGGCAAAATCGTCAGCGATATTTTTTAATGTTCCGTGTCAGAGTTAATTTAACATGTCAGTTTGTTGTCTTGTTCTTTTTTTTTTTCCAAGCCCCCAAATGCACCAAAGAGGTTGTCAAAATAGAAAGCGCTCTCAGCTGCATTACCACACCCACCACCGCTGAAATATAAGACTTGCTTTTCACCATGGAGGGTTGCCATTTCCTGACACAGCAAAAAAATAAATAAGAAGTATACCACAATTCAAATAATATATGGAAAAAAAGAGATATGTGGGTAGTGCCTAAGACTTGCATCCAAAATTTGAGACTGGAATAGATAAACGTTGTAGCCTGCAGCCATCACGTAAGGATCATTCGCCTGGGTGGGAAAGCAACGACAGCTAGCGTCGGCACTGCTCGTCCTTTGTTGTCAGCGCAAGCGTTTATTGTGTCTTCTTCTGTGGACAGTGATGGACGGGTAGTAGAAAATAAATGCAGGACAATTCTGCTGAGAGATGCGCCCGTGGGCCGGCTGATGCATCACTCATATCCTCACATTTTAAACTGCATCCCTGGTTACAATCCCACATTAGTCCATTACTCTCCTTGTCAGTGCTCTTTTGTAACAGCAAAAATATGAGTTTAGACAAATAATTATCTTATTGTATTATTTTTGCCACTTCTAATACATCAGCATTCTGAAGGAGGATAACACACACCTGCCTGCCCAGCAGCTTCAGACGCTGGTTATGTTTACATAGATGGAAGTAATCCAACTATTGACCTTATAAATGAGACAATATTTCGATTTAGCCGTTAACATGAGTTTCTCATAGAATATTCTATTCATGTTCCTGTTGTTGTGCTCCAGAGCAGAGTTCGTCTAATGATTGACAACACCCGCCCACATTACATCCCTGTGTGTAGTTCCCTTCTGGAATTAGACATAAAAAACAATTTGTCCGGCAGCAACCGTTATACATTTTTTGGTGTTTTCTTGCGAGTGTCAAAAACTGAGCTGTAACGCTCGCTGGAAGTTGGACTGTGCATCATAAAGCAGTTTAAGTGCCGTTTGTGTTGCTAAATGGTAGAAAAAACAGCAGCTCAGTAATGCAACTGAGACTGGAATACTCCATGTCTGTAACCAATTATTGCTTTTTGAGACAATTACCTTACAGGGATTCATCAGGAAATGCCGTTCACGTTGCAGCACCTTAATCTGAGTGGTGTTTTACTTGGAATTTTGCTATCCACAGCACACAAGAGCAGCGTGATGCTGCTGACCTGCCAGCAATCTGTGGAGGAACTATTTAGTTTGGTGTTGATTAGTTCTGTGTTCTCTTAAACATACACATGTGCTATCAGTGTCGACGAGTTTCATGTTTATTTAGTGAGGGGAAAAAAATACTGGACAACCTTTAATTAGTGAAGCTTTTCCAGTGCTTTATTAGCAAGAGGTCAGAGACTGAAAGCTGCGTCAGAGATGGTGATGTCACAATAATGGAGGAGTAGGGAGGTTAAACAATCTTCTTATCTCTTTTCCCAAGGAGAGGGATCGCTATGCTTACAAAATCCACCTGCCCGAGACGGTGGAGCAACTGAGAAAGTTCAACGCCAGGAGGAAGCTGAAGGTCGGTATCTACGTGTCGACTGGTTTTCACTTTGTGGTTTGCACTGTCAGCCTTTATTATTGATGATGATGATGATGATAAGGTTACAGTGCCCTGCTCCTCTGCTTTCAGGGGGCTGTTCTGGCTGCAGTGTCCAGTCACAAGTTTAACTCCTTCTACGGAGACCCTCCTGAGGAACTCCATGACTTCTCTGATGACCCCACCTCCTCAGGTGCACACAAAGCTCTTTCATAAACATCGTGTCATCCTTAGCACACTTCCCCCCATCACACTTCCTTCCTTTGTTTTTTTGTCTGTCATTGTTAAGTTCTGCTTTCTAAATTTCAGACTGGTGTTACATCACCCGGCTTTAGTCTTGCTACTCACAAATTTATCACATTCAAAGAAATCCTGTAGGAACTCCACCCCCAAATACATGTATAGTAGATAATACTATTAGCCGGTAAATTATTGTATGCGAACAACCTGTGTCAATGTGTTTTTTTTCTGTTTCTATTAATGCGTCGCACCTGCTAGGACTACTAGCAGCAGAACGTAGGTATTTGTTGGTTCTTTGTGTGTTGTGGTGCAACTTCTGTGATTTAGTAGCTTGAGTTTAAAGTTTCATCAACAATTGTTGAAAAAGGCAGGCAGGTTTAATCACTACGAGCATGTTTCAGTATTAATGTGAAGTGCATGTGCACCTGAAATAAAAGGCCCTGACAGAACATTGATCCTGACGCACGTACGCTTGTGTGTGTGTGTGTGTGTGTGTGTGTGTGTGTGTGTGTGTGTGTGTGTGTGTGTGTGTGTTTTGCAGGTGCTGTTTCTCAGGTGTTGGACAGCTTAGAGGAGATCCACGCTTTGACAGACTGCAGCGAAAAGGATCTAGATTTCCTGCACAGTGTTTTCCAGGACCAGCATCTACACACACTGCTTGACGTAAGTGTCCCGCACCAACGACGACAACGACAGCAGGCAACATGCTGCAAAACACAAGGCTGTTATGATTCATGGTAGTTTTGCTATTTCTTAGGGGCTTTTGTCAATGGCAGACAGGAAGTGAATTTCTTCGCAAGTGAAATAAGGAGTAGTGAAATGGTTGAATCAGCAGAGACGGCAAAAAAGGTAGACCAAACAAAGATGGATAATGATGCAACCAGCATTTCGTGCAGAAGCAGCAGGGCGAGGTGTTGGTATTGTGGCGGAAACTGGGTCTTTGATGCTGTTAATAGATATCTGCACTAGGGGCGGCTCTGGGAGAGGGGGTTGGGGTTTGGGGGTGGGGGGGATTTAATCAGAGCTTATTACTTCTTGACTCTTGCAGACCAGAGCAGCTACCTGAATGATTAAAAATGAAAGGCGTGGCTGTGAGTGTGAATGGTTGTCTGTCTCTATGTGTTGGCCCTGGGATGGACTGGTGACCCATCCAGGGTGAACCCCGCCTCACGCCTGAAGGCTGCTGGGATAGGCTCCACCCCCCCACGACCCTTAACAGGATAAGCAGTAGACGATGGATGGAGGATGGATTTTGCTGGGATCTGTAGCAAACCAGCATGTTTTCACACATCTGGAGGGAGGGCACCGTAGCCTTCATTTATTATATTATACTGGATGTTGTTGCACTTTATGGAAAATGTTAAAGCTGGATAAACCTGCACTGTTTTTTTCGGGATGCAAATATAATGTATTAATTTTGACAAATTCACTTTCCAACTAATGAATGCTATTCATGGGACTTCGCCCCGTATTTATTCATGTTCTTAACCGTTAAGTCCATTATTGCCAAAGAAGAGTGAAAAATGCTCTGAATGATGGGGAAGGAAAGATTCCCGAGGCGTGTTCGCTGAAATCAAACAGCAAAGGTGAATTACTCAAACTTGCTGCCCCGATCTCTGGCTCAGGGATGTCGGCATCGAGCGAAGCTGCAGGTCAGGGCTCTAGTCGATCTACAACTGGCTAACGCATCAGAACCATATTGGGTCACAGAACTCACAGTTCCTAGCAGCCGACTGAGAGACCAGCCAGTGTTTGAGTGAGAGCATCAGCCCGTTGTCTCTCCGTGTTCCTCATGAGGCGCCGCTCCTATCCACTCTGTTTACTCTGTACTATCACTTTCTCTCACTCTCTTTCTGCGTTTTGTGTCTCTCTTGAAGTGTCTTGAATTTATTCTCTGTCATATTTAAATTAGTTCTGCTGGCAGGCTGTGGGAATTCCCAGTGATGTTGTCTAACAATCGAACTGTAAGAAAACACAGGAACATTAAGAAATACAAACGAGATGATGATCATCGTTTAAACCTCCTGACTACTGGGAAAAATAATATAAATAATCACTTTTTTTTTTTTAAACTGCCCAATATTTGTAAGGTAATTAGAAATCTGAAAAAAAAAAATATATATTTTCAAGATGTCATTTGTCCACTACAGTGGATACAGGAACAGCACACATGTGAAACTGAACCTTGATGACAACCAGTTAGTCCCGAAGGAAATACCAAAAAGTCAAGATAAGAATGAATTTAACTTCCACAAAACTGTCCATCACTTTTGTTACGGTTTGTTGTGTTTATTTGGTACGATCCTTCAAAAACGATTTCCCTCCTTGGAAACACAAAGGAATACATTGCACTTCATGCACATCACATGTGTTTTGTTCTTGCATCCAGGTCTACAACACCTTGATACATGTGTTTTGTCCACCATCTTTGGAAGATGGATGGCATCATAGTGCCTCAGACCTGCATTTGGCTACGGTTTCCACTTTTGACGTGGGGGAGTGTGGACATCTTTGCTTCCTTCTTTGGTTCCTGCTTGGGCCCAAGTGATCAACCCTTCACCAAGGCGCTGTGGGAAGTCAAGGAACTTCAGTGGTTTCTTCCCCAGAAACTGGCAGCCTTAGTCTGAAGTCATAAGTCATAAGTTGGTGATTGCCAGGTCCAAAAAGTACAAAACTGCACGCGCTGTCCATTTCTGAGTGCGAGAGACTGTCCTGTAGAAACTCAGCATTCGGTCCACCAAGTCATACCATCCATGTTGGTGTTGTACTCAGCATTTGCCTGTACCTCTGAATCCTCTTCCTCTGCTTCTGAGAATGACTCCCTTTCATGTCATTTGAAAAATGAGAACAAAATGGAGGAAATAACTACAAAGGTCCCCTGCCGAGGACATTTTTTAACACTTAAATACTGTGCTAAAATACAGTTAAAATAATTCAGTATTTTAATGTGTTGTTAAGAGGCTTTTATAAAATATGCCAACAACATTTCAAACCAAAATTTTGCTCAATAAAAAGTATTATGCACTTCTCCTCTTCCCATAAAATGTGCTTGCATTAATGGACGCCATTATCCTTAATGAGAAAGAGGAAGACACCAAAGCCCCACCCCTTCACCTTAGGCATTATTGAAAAGCCCTAAATGTCTTCCGTACGTAGGAAAAGGAGTTGATTCAGTAGTATGCGGTGGGTAGGAGATATTCAGGTCTACAAATGTCCTCCACAGAGGACAAATTTGAACTACTGGGAGTCAGGAGGTTTTAACAGTCCTTCCCATAATGCCTCTGGGCCTGGCTCAGGTTCAAACTCATAAACCTGTGACCAGATTATGGCAAGGTCTTGATTCTGATTGTCACCAAAAACATAGAAGGCAACCGCAGTATCTCAGTGCCCTCGCCAGGGGAGGCAAACACCAATGGGAATGACCCTCTGAACCAGCCCTTAAAGACTCTTTGTTGCCACGGCGGTGCAGATTAATAAAGTGATGTCATTTGCAACAGCTTCATTTGCAACAAATTTAGAGTGATCCGAAACAAGTAGATTTCACTAGCTTCCATTACCCTTTTTTATGCACATTTTGAATTATCACATCAGAAAAGGGAGAATTGCAAGACTAAAAGCGTAGAATTCACTTGATGGCTGTTTCCTCTGACTGTTTCTTTCTGATTCCCTATAACATGTGACAGCATTGCCGGTGGTAACAGTAACAAGATCGATACGTGATGACAGACGAGAAGACTTAAATAGTCCTGAGTCTCATCCATGAAAAAAATGTGCATAATGATGTGTACGTTGCCAGGGCAACTACTTGTTTTGTTTCCTGTGTGTAACCTCTTCCTCTACATGTCATTCTGCCATGTTATGGCACGTTGCCTGTACTGACATCCTTTGTCAAAACTAGGGTTGTTTGTTTGCTCAAACTACATGATGGAAATACACTTAATGTACATTTCTTTGTTCCTTTTTTTTTAAACTTTCAAAAGATTCACTTCACACACAAACAAACACATTTCTCTTTTGTTACTGTTTTCAGTGTTCCAATGTTTCTTCTTCTTCTTCTTCTGCTCAGTCGATGTTGTCATCACAACAGCTAGTATGTGTAAGTCTGCACTGCAATGGGGACAGAAGGTAGAAAATTAGGAGGATGTTCCTCATGCAGTTATATGAATAGAGTTTACATTGCAATCAAAACATTTGCAGCTCGCAAGTCCAGACGACTCAACATGGTGTCCCACCTGGTACTGTAGGTTTTTAGGCCCACAAAAAAAAAGCATCCTGGAGCGTTCAAAATACAGAACATGCACAGCTTGTCATTAATCTAAATATGACATGAAAGCCTGAGCAAGCTGGTTTGATGTTAAAGTGGCATCATAACCAAAGTCACAACAACTATCACACAGCTCTAATGAGCTGCTGCAGATGCTTGCAAAGACGAGGACTTGAACTCTCTGAGAAGAGGCCAATCTTCTTGTCAACAAGTGCATCTGTTGTTCTTTTCCAGCAAGCAAATTGGCTGTGGGAGGTTGAAAATTAAATCATTTTAGTATGAAGTAGTGAGATGTTTGGATAGACTCTCGACATTGCTGGAGGCCTAGCAGGTTAAAGTGGGTCGCGGGAGTTTAGTGGATGAGCCAAGTGTTTGTGTGCAGCAGTGTCAGTGGGAGCCGGGGGCTGCAGATGTCTCCCTTTCAGCTTCCCTTTCACACCCCTGCTCTGCTCTGAGAGGAGGGAGGGGGGTGTAGGACTGGGTAGACAAGTGTAGGCCAGCCTCAGAGTGAGAAGGAACAATGGCTTCAATTGTGAACACCATTCATAAGAAGCACAGCCTCCATCAGTGTGTGTGTGTGTGTGTGTGTGTGTGTGTGTGTGTGTGTGTGTGTGTGTGTGTGTGTGTGTGTGTGTGTGTGTGTGTGTGTGTGTGGCTTCCAGAGGAAAGCAGAAATCCCTGAGACGCTCCAGGGATGGAGCTCTCTGGCTTAGATAACTTTTGCACTCTGTTGGCTTTATTTGCTGGACAAACCGCTTACCTTCTCCTGGGTGAGTGTGTTTCCTTCCTGTTGGTCTTTCTGATGTATTTGCAGGAAGAGCTTCTTTTTTGTCTGGAGATACCTCGAGCTAAATTGAAGGCAGCCAAGAAACTCCCTTGTGTGTTATTGATGTCTAACTTCTGAAACAAGGTTTCACAAATTAAGTTGTAATTTTTCTCTTCTGCAAGTTTCTGGAGCTCCTTAGGCCTCCTTTAGTTAGATATTTTTATTTAAAAAAAAGTTGCCCTCAGGGGAAATAATGTCTGCATTTACTTATATGAGATGAAGATATATTGTTTCCAAATATAAGAGCTGCATCAGGAAGCAACCACAAAGCGATGTTGTCACCATATGTGTCATCACTTGTACACGTGACACAGGGCGTTCCCAGTTTTTAACTTTCTACGGACAATTAGCCGTCTAAAAATACATTTTCTCAAATCTTTTAATTTGCGAGCTACAGAATGTGTCCTCTCAAGTCTTTTTCATGGGAAACAAAATGTTCGAAAGGCAGCACAGGTTTAGTTGAATAAAGGCAAGAAAGATGGTGACAGCTCAAGGACAAGTAAGAGTGCATGTGTGCTTTTAGGATGGCGCTCACACACGCGTGCGCACGCACACACACACACACACACACACACACACACACGCGCACACGTGCATGCAGTACAATTCAAACCCCAGGCTTTGTAGCTTGTTTTGGTAGCTTTAGAAGGATTTCCTCAGTGTTGTTTGTTCTGAGAGAGTCATCACTCCCAGGAGTTCCCTGTCAGCCTGTGTGTTACCAGAATTACACACACACACACACACACACACACAGACCCAAAATTTTAATCACAAGCATCACCGTGTCAGTCGGGACGAACCAGTAGAGAACAACTCAAATGGAGCTCTTTATGAGAACCCACCAGATGTGTTTTACGGCTCTTTATTGCTTTGGCTGATGATTTTTGCAGCAGTTGTTGCCACTGCTGTGTAATGGAATGGTGGTAATTCCTTTTCAAAGCTCTCTTAAAAACATCAACAATCTCATATAGTGTGTCCTCTCTAGCTCTAAGAAATATCACAGGATTACGTCACTACTGAAACTGGCGCCCAGACAGTAATTTAACATGCTTTGCAGCCTGATGGTTCTTTGAATAAATACATTAAATTGACGTAATACAGATTTTAAGTCGTGTTTCAGTTGAATGCTGCTGTAGTTGTTTATCCCTCATATGCCTCAAGATGATGATGGAGAGGACAAAGAGAGCAGGTCTCATGGTTGCATTGAACTGTCTGGTACAAAAGAGCTCTGTGTTTTCGTCTCTGTTAGCACACACGCACTATAGGACTGTAAAGCAGGTTAAATGAAAAGTGGACTGATCAAACGTCACGTTTTGAATATGAAAGTTGTTTTACACCAGCCACAATCATTAGTTTCTTTTGTTCTAAAAGACGGGGCCCAATTGAGGCTCCAGCTGCTGCTTTTGATGCGACTGTGTTTCAGGGCCATTTTGTCCACAAACACACACCCACTCTTGTCTCTGACTATAACCGCTCCTGTCAGCGCTCTTTATTAGTCAGCTGAGATCTTTATACACAGAGCTCTGTCGCCGGTTTGTCAGAGAGATGAGAGAATGCCTCCTTTTTTTTTTATTAACTTTTAAATGTCATGAAAAGGCAACAAAACAGAAAATTAAGTATTTATTGTCAGAAGGCTAAAAGCTAGAGAGCTGGAGACAAATGGAGACTAAAAGCAGCTACTTGTTTTGTTTTAATGAATTGTGGCGGTACATCTGTTTAAACTGGTTTTCAATCGGGTTCCGTTTGTGCTCACACATCCAGTCTGATGAACTACAGGATGGAAATAACGAAACCCCTGCTGGCTGTTCTTCAGCGCTCAGATACTGTCTATGAAGCCGTTAATACTAAAGTTTTAAAACAGTATGATAAATAGTCGGGGGGGGGGGGGCATGGTAACCTTTTAGATTTAAAGCCTAAAGTGACCCTGGTAATTCCGTTTTTCACCATGAGCAGTTGTCAGGTCTCTGCTCTCACCATGTTTGTGTTATTCATGACACACAAATGAAATTAAATCAGAATAGATAAATTAAATAATTAAATGATGTTAACAATAATGAAATATGTAGATAAATTCATATAATGATAGTTTAAATCAAATAAATAAATCTACCTTTTATTTACTTATTTTTGAAATAATGAAAAGGGACTCGTCCTTTCGTTTAGAAGATTTTGATCTTTGATAGGAGGATGTCATCTGATATGCTGCTTCTTGGGAGACGTTACTGACACACGCACACACGCACACACTGCATTTAACATAATGAAAGTCAGCCATATTCACCAAGTTGCCTCTGTTGTCTGTTGTTGCAGCTCTACGATAAGATCAACACCAAGTCGTCCCCACAGATCCGAAACCCCCCCAGTGATGCCGTGCAGAGAGCCAAAGAGGTAAATGATCAGACACGCTCACACACTGTCACACGCACACACACACACACACACATTACACGCCGCATTTCTCTTCCCAGCTGCATTCTCATAAACACACATCTACTCCATGTTTGTCCTGTCGCTGGTCACATGATCTGTGTGTGTGTCATGATAATAATGAGTATAATAATCATAACCCTAATAATAAATGATTCTTCCATTAGTGCTCTGGCTGCATTAATCCTTCTGGCTCACTAAAGCTCTAACTCACAGCTGCTCACCTGCTCTGGTCACTTCAGGTTGGGGGTCTGGACTCAATCCACACGTCCTCTAAGTGGGACATTCACCCACACGTCAGGATTCTTTCGATGTTGGTATCAAGGTTCTACTCCAAAAGCATGGGGGTAGCGGAGGCTTTGGGTCAAGAGCCTCCAGGCCTCACTGTCATGTACATGATACTTCAGACTTGATCCGCCTGCACAGATTCAATGACAGATACTTTTCAACTGATACGGCCTTCAAGAGAATTAAAACCTAGTGACAGGATTTCATCGTGAATTCTTTTCTTCGTAAAGGTTTACAAATGCATGTTGATGCAACTCTAAGAACCTCTTGTTTTCTCACGCGATAAAGGTCACATTTGCATTCAGGCCGAGAGAACAAAAACTCATTGAAACGCTGTCAAGCTTCCTGAAGCTGCATTCAGAAAACATACATTTTAATAGTCGTTGTCATCCCTTCATCGCAATTGAATTCTAACACATTCTTAAATTCAAATCTGTGTGCCTTGCATCATCTCTGCTGCTGCTCACAGCGAATCACTCTCCTCATCACTTTAACCATTTAAACCACCATCAGATAACGTTCCAGACACATGGGTTATCTCAGCCGTGGTTGAGTTACAGCTTAAAAGAAAGTGATACTGAGTGGTCAATACCCTCAAAGATCAGTATCTCACCCCGGCCATAGAGCACTTCTTTCTGCAGTGGGTATTTGACGCATGTTCCTCTTGTGAAAAAAAAAACGTACAAATTAGTTTGAATACTGTTGTCAGTTTTCCATTCAAATGTATTGCTTTGCATTTATTCTCATTAATCGATACTCTGAGGTTTCCATCTCCCCCAAGTGAAAAACTCTGCAATATTTATAGATTGAAGGAGGGGTAGGCGCCGCCTGCTTTTGGCTTTTTTTCTTTCTTTTTTTTTTAACGGATTCTTTTATTTTCTTTTTTAATTTAACAAAAGAAACATGATATACCAACGATACGGCATGAATCTGTCTAAATCGTTTTTTTGAATCATGCTCTGATCATGAACCCTCCCTCCTCGCTCCCACTCGCCCTCCCCAGTAAACTGTGTCACTAAATAGATCAGCGACCGTTACGCAGCGTTCTGTTCGAGCTCACAACCTAGATTGACAATAAACCACCGCAACCATAGCCTCTGAAGCAAGCAAGCAAAGTTGGCAAATGGGCTTCTTACCTGTCCAAAAGAAATGCTGCTGCTTGAGCGTCCGTAGCTGAACCTTTTGATTCTTTAGACTCCTCCAGCGGGCAAATGAATCCTGAAGAATCGCTCGCGTTGCCCCGAGCCTTTTAACGTACTCCCTCTTATCTGTTGCTTGTTCTATGAAAGACCTTTTTCTTGTTCTTGTGTTTTCTTCTGGATCCGTGCTCGTCCTCCTTCAAGCTGCTCATCCAACACCGATTCAACAAGGCGTTGACGGACAGCTAAACTGCTCAATCAGATGCATTCTGGTTTTGGCTGTTGATGGACAGCTAAACTGGCTAACTAATCTGACTGGTAGCGGGTTTTGATTGGGTGGAGGTAAATTCGGCCCTGCATCCCTTATGTATTATGTATTTTGATGCTTCCTTTTTTAAACATCATAGTTTTATTGATTGCCAATGAGTCGTCGTGACAAATTCAGGGCTTATAACAAAAAGTACATAGAAATCTTGGAGCCTGCCCCTCCCTTAATTGGAATTGTCAGTGTTTCCTACATATGATTTTTTTTTTTTCATGCGCAAGTTAAAAATGCATGTAAGAAAAGAGAAGGTTGGAAACGTCTTGGCCTGCAGAGCAGTCTGACGGGATGGTAGCACTACAGCAGCACTTGTGTCCTTTCACTTTGGATAGAGTGACAGAGTCCAGGAGATTACTGCGGCGTTCTTTGACATGCCTGATGTTTGCAGGTTGATAGACATGTGTCACTGAAAAGGAGAAAACTAATCAAGACTCTGAACTGGTGTAATTTGTCCTCACAATCCAGAATCAGCAGCAGGATTTTTCCATAAGAAAGCACAAGCACCTCACATGGACCACAAGTGTCAAGTGTCGTACCTGTAACTGCTGCTGCATGAGCTTAAACCCGCTTTTACCACCAATCCATCAGATAGAGAGTCTCCGCTTGTTGTGACGGTGGAGTCCATTCTAGCAAGCACTCGTTGAGAATGTGGAGAAACATCCTGGGCAGTTTTCAAGTCTGTGAAAAGACTGACACTCCAGCTGATGAACACATTCACTTCCTCCCATGTGTGGAGGAAGCGTGTAGCAGCACGGCACAGAGGAGAGCAGACGTTGAGGCAGCAGACGAACCACTGAGGCGGCGGCGCTCTGGCCAGTTTGGTTAACAGCTGCAGGAAAATTATTAAACTGCTTTTAACATCAAAGTAAAAGAAACCAAGAAATTTGAGTTTATTTGTTTTTTTTAAGTTGCTGCTTGAGTTTTAGTCATTCATGATCCAGATCGCTGTGACTTACAACAGCTGTGCCCACTTGCCTGTTTACACAGAGCTGTTTTAATAAAGATCTCTGGCTTCTCAGTTTGACCTCCCTCATTAGAGATGCTGCTGGATGTGGCAGACACACACACACACACACACACGCACACACTCCTCCAACCAAGCATTTGCCGACTACAGGCCTGGTTTTCTTTGAAAGTGTTGCATGATGGACCCCGGGGTTCTGCTGAAGTCACATACTCACTGTTGGGCAGGGCTTATGTGTTTACCTCTGTGGGCTCAAACACTCGAGCAAGATGGAGACTTGAACTGGCGCTTAACAAGGAGTGTGTGAGAGAAAACCTGGATTACTTGTGTGCATTGATTGGCCTCTGCATGCAGTCTGCTACACAACATTTTGCTGTGTTTGTGTTGTGCACTTTTTGCAGTGAGCAATTAAAAAGTCTGAACAGTGAGGGGGCGGGGGTGGCGTCTTAAATCCCAGCCCAGTAAAGACAGGGAACGCCATTTAGGGGAGCCGAGCGCTGTTTTATGTGGCTTCAGTTCATGTCATTGAGACCTGCTGGCTAATTAGCAGAGCGCCCGTACACAGTGTGCAGGAGATCTGGTTCACATCTTCCTACTTTAGATCAGTCGAGATGGATCAAGAGTTGTGGATGGAGTCACAACAGACCGACTGTGTTGGCGTGAAGAGTAAAAGAGCAATTTAGTCTGTAGTGGCAGACTTTCTTGTGCCTTGGGTGTCTTCGATGAAATTCCTTGCTGTCAACACAACTCAGCACTTTAAAGTTTTGTTATAGACAGAGTGGCGCATTTAAGAGTAGAACGTTTCACCTGATTGTGTGATGCATTTATGGTCCTTTTCTCAAATTCAGAAAGCCATTATATCAGTTCGATAATGTTGAAGAGCTCATGGTTGTCCTTCACATTTGCCCGTTGCGTCGTGACATCCTTCATCTCAGCGACTTGTCAGAAGACAGTTGGAGCCTACTGATATGGTAACAGCTGGTTTTGCCTTCTCCTCAGACATCCGTGAATAATTCTGGGACTCAAAAATAAGGATTCTACTTGTGCTGCTAGCTGCTCGGTTGTATTCTCTAAGTCTCTGTCTGACACGAATCTGTACACAGTTAAATGCATCCGACCCCCTTCATTCTTCAGTTCCTGAGTGAAATGATCAACAGTAGACAGTGGAAGTACAAGAAGAAGTCACCTTAGCCTCCATCTGGGTTTCATGTTTGTAGTTCTGGTCATCTTTTATAATGAGTTCTGAGCTGCTTGATAAATATTCAAGTGCAGCTTTAACTCGAATGAACTGAATCTTGGTTGTGCCTTTAGTGACTGCCCCCCCCCCCCCTTCTTCCTCCTCCTGTGCTTTACATCTGTCTCTATCGATTCACTCTGGCGGACACTGAAATGCTTTGAACCAATCAGATTACAGCGTCTGGTGGACTCTTGCAGCAACAAAGCTTGGTTCTGACTACAGTAATGCATTTTTTTAATCCATATGATATTAATTAAAGTGATACTTGACCCCAAAAAGTGTATTTTGCCTTTCAAGTACTCAAAACAGGTGTCTTTAGCTCACTGAATTACTTCCTTGGGATCCCAGAAGGCAGGAAGAACCAACCATGAATACTTAGCTTGAAGCTAATGGCTACTTAGGGCTAACATCAGCTACAGCAACAAAAACAGCTAAAACACCCACTTACAAACTCTTAAAGGCATCATCTGGTGTAATCTACATCTCCTTAATCAAGTCAGATGCTCAGTAATTTGAGTTTAAAAACAAACAAACCAAATGTAACTCTTCTGGTTCAGGGCTCCATTGAACAGGCACAGAGGAGTTAGTTAACTGACTGTTCCAGATGGTCACACTCAGTGCTGCTGTGGACTAGCGTGAGGGTTGTAGTCATTTGAAAGGCAAAATGCACTCCAGTGAGCTCTTTAGTTTCAGAACTAATCACTGTTGCGAATGACATGAGCTGCTTTGGCGATAGACACTAACCCCGCTCCTAAATTGGCTGACACTGATCAAAGGAAGAGGTGGAGTTTCTCTTTCTCCTCCCCTCACCTCTGTCATCACTGACCTTTGTCTAATGAGGACAGTCAACAGCCTGTATAACCGTGTCCATGTGTCTTCCTTCACTTAAGAGTTCCTCCCAAGAAGAAGAAAGTGGCGCTTTGAAACATCTGGAATATGTAAGACCTCACCACACTTCCGCCATGTTCACAAGTATCAAGTAGAGCAGGAACCGAAATAAGATGGAGACGCTGGTGTGCTTTTAAATCGTCTCAGCAGTTGTGAAGGAGAAGTTGATCAATGAAAGCAAATATAGGAAGATTAAGCCCGCTGTGTGTGTGTGTGTGTGTGTGTGTGTGCGTGCGTGCGTGTGTGTGTGTGTGTGTGTGTGTGTGTGTGTGTGTGTGTGTGTGTGTGCGTGCGTGTGTGCGTGCATGTGTCCTGGCTCTTGAGTAAAGCACGTCATTGTCACCGACAGACATAGTGAGATAGTGGTTACCTGACGGTACGACACACACTGAACTCTCATTGACATCAAAGAGTACATGATGCAGGTTCAGCCTCGGATTCAGAATCCCCCCACCCACCCACCCACCCACTTACCTCCCCCCTCCCAGTTCTCACCTCTCCAATGCCACATTCACCAGTCAGGCGCAACATAACAGGAGCTGACATCAAACTAAGTCATGCCAAAATGAGCAGGAGGAGGGGCCAATCCTTGACCAGATTCCTTGACTTGTCGAGTGCTGTCCAAACTTGGCGGCAATGATCCTGGGGAGGGAGGCGGTGTTAGGGGGAATGTCGAGAGGGTCTGTGAGGTTGTTGGGTCGGCCTTCATAAGCCGTCCGAGCAGCAGCAGGTAGGGTGCAGTTTTCAGACCTAAAGAACGACAAATTAAAGCAAACTCTGATGATGCCTTCTTTTTTCTGGGTCCTCAGGTACTGGAAGAGATCTCCTGCTACCCTGAGAACCACGAAGCTAAAGAACTCAGACGGATACTGACTCAGCCGCATTTCATGGTGAGTCACAAAACACATCAGGGCCTTCAGATGGAGGCCCGTTGACAGAGATTCGCTGAAGCCGTATGATAGGAAGTGATTCTTTACAGCACTACATTCAGTCTTCTGTGAGGTTAGAGAGCTAAAAACAAGACACACGAGACATTCTGTCGTACAAGAGACACACTCGTGCAGGTTTAGACACACAAGGTGTATTTCTGTCACGCTTTTAGCTTCATATTTGAATGCACTTTGTCATTTTAAGTGCATCTGAACATGCATGAGACATAATTTCTAGTGGGTCTAAGGATGTGAGCAGCGGGAGTTAATCTGTTTAAGGGAGAAATCATTCAACTGTCAGTAGCCTCCCCTGCTAATCCTATCACCTTAATGTGTGTGATTTCTGTCTCTGATCAATGGCCAGCTCACTATCAAGGAGACAGGCTAGAACAGGGGGGGGAGGGGTGGAGGGCAAGGCATTAAAAAGGAGAAAGAATGATAAGCAGTGAAAATATGAGGAAACGCAATCAGTAATCAAGAGGAATAGAAGGGGGGTGGTCCAGAGGGGAGGTGTGGATAGAGGTCAGTAAGGCGTGGCTGATGCGATGTGCTGTACCAGGTCAGAGGCCTCGACTCCCTCAGAAGACTGTAAACAGAGATTGCAGGAAGAGAGAGAGGCACGGCTCACATTCCGGCCGTGAGAAAGGAGCTCATATTTGAGGCACGTCTGGGTTTTTCTGTTGCGTTCAGGTGACCTCGCAGTTGAGGACAGGGTTTTCAGATTTCCCCGCATTTCCTCTTAGCCTCAAGCCCACTGGGTTTAAACAGAAATAAGATTATATGTATTCTAATACTGACAGAGACCCAACATCCCCCCGTGATCAGGCACTTAGTGAGACACAGTAAGAAACCTGCAGCAGAACAGGACTTTCAGCAGTTCCTCAGCAGGAGAACCAAGCTCTAAAGGCTTCACAAGAAATATTTAATCACTTATATTTGTGGGACAAAGTGAAAAATACCAGCATTTCCTTGGAATTTAAAGTTTAGTCAAGGTTTGCAGTGCTCCCCACTTCAAGAAAAATATGTTTCGGTCAACTCTTGCTCCTGAAAGGAGTATTTAACAACAAATCCTCCTGGGACAACTACAGAAAAAAAGGTCATACAGGTTCTCTCAACAATTGATCACACTGAAGCGATGGCTGGAACTTCAAAAGTCAAGCCAAAGAATTGTAATAAGGTGAAGTTTTCAACTTTGAAACCGCAGAGCTGCTTCGGAATGACCTTTCCTTCTTCTCCACTAAGACCGGATCTGAGGTTTTATGTCGTCTCAGCTTTTATGTGGATATCTCTGTTGTAACAGGCCAGAAAGCACAGCGATGTCTCTGAAACTCACGGCGGTGTTAAGTACTATCGGAAGTTCTTTAAAAGTTTTTCTCCTGAGAGGCTTCCGTTCATCTTCAAATCCTGCTTCTTTTTTTGCTCCGCGTTTATCACCTCTTTTTTTCTTAATTTAAATCATTTCTGCACTGCTTTGTGCTTTTGCTTTCTCACTCACTCAAGCACACACTGCATGGAAGGATTAGTTAACCCCTTAACCCTGTTCTCATTAGGGCACAGTGACTTACACACACACACACACACACACACTCTGAACTTCCTCTGTCTTGCAAGGTGAAGTTTCTGTTGTGTGTGATGTATTTTGACATGGAGGTTGGAGAAACTGCCATTGCCTTTATGTCTATGCCTCTCTGATCTACTCTCCCTCCTTGTGTCTCCTTGTGTGTGCGTGTGTGTGTGTGCGTGCGTGTGTGCATGTGTGTGTGTGTGTGTGTGTATTTGACACGAAGGGAAGATGGTAACAGGTTTCCCCTTTGCTGAGGTTTGATTGCTGTCTTTTTAAGTTCAGACTGCTTTGTTAAAGTGCCACTCAAAGGCGTCTGTGGCTGTCGGAAGAGCAGAGATGAACCCTGCAAGGCTCCAGTGAGCTCTTCAGCAACATGAAGATATTTAACTCTAAAGGCTCAAGTGCAAGAGGGGGAATACGTTCAACCGCAGCTCAGTGGAGGTTCAAATGAAGTCATGATTTAAAGCCCTGGACTGAAGAGTGAAGTCTTAACAGGAGTGTTTTTCATCCTTGCGTCAGATATTTTGTTTGTAGTTCAGGACTTACACCTGCAGTGAGGCTATTTTATAAACCAGTACAGAAGCTAAAGTACCATAAAATCTCTCCACCAAGTAAACTTATTTGTGGTGGTTTATGACTTTTGAAGGTTGTATATATTAGACTTAGGGCACAAAGCTCCCCAACAACTGGATAAAGTTTATGAAATATATTTTATAAAGACCTGCGGTACGTCAGCCATGCGCTGCTGCAGACGTGATGTTAGAAACACTGCTGCTGTTCAAAACTCATCTATTATTCATCGCCTTCCCCTCTGATCATGTGACCGCAGGCCTTGTTGCAGGCCCACGACGTGGTGGCCCACGAGGTGTACAGCGACGAGGCTCTGAGGGTCACACCTCCACCCACTTCCCCCTACCTGAACGGAGACTCCCCTGAGAGTACCAACGGAGACATGGACCTGGAGAACGTCACCAGAGTCCGTCTGGTCCAGTTCCAGAAGAACACAGACGAGCCCATGGTACGGTCTCCTAAATCTACCTCTGTTCCCTGTGGAGACGTGTATCGCTGACTCACTCTAGATGCATTGGTATGTTGATGGATGCAGGGTATCACGCTGAAGATGAATGACTCCAACCACTGCATCGTGGCTAGGATAATGCACGGGGGAATGATCCACAGACAAGGTACTCTCTCTGTCTCACTACTGACATGCTCACTGCTCACTCTCTATATTTACAACACTCCCCACCCTGTTTAAGGGCACTCTGTGGTCAGAAAACTATGTTCTGTAAAAGTAACATCACTGCGTTTGTCCACAGGGACTCTTTTTATTAGAAGGTGTTAAAGCACAGCCTCAGTTGGACCGGTTTTTGCTGTGATCCAGCACTGAAAACCTTTTTTTTTTGTTCCTATAATGGTTAATATTTCCAAAAAATGAGAGCATATTATGATGAAATTCACTGAGGCCATGTTTTTCAATTAGACCCTACGGAGTTGGTATGGATCATGTTCTAGATCAGTGATCCAGAAGACCTATTTTTGTTGAGTTGGAAAGACACATTATGACCAGATTTTGATAGTGTGTTGATTTTCTGTCTCCGCAGCCTCCCTGGCTGAGGCTCCCTCGATGCACCTCTGTAAATCCTTAGTGGACAGATCTTGTCTAAACAGATCAGTCAGGATAAATGAAATGAACTCCCTCCGTCTTTGCTTAGAAGGGAAACATCTGGACAGCTGCTTTGTCTGGGCTTTGCCTGCTGAAACATAATTAATCATCAGCTGATTCATCACAGAAATGCAAAGCCACCACCATGAGAAAGGAAGTGTGTTTGGGAGACAGAAAAGTCAGCTAATGAAATATACAGCAAGGCTACACAGTTCTGTGTCTGTCTCCACGTTGTTTGCGCATAGGAACGTTGCATGTAGGAGATGAGATCAGGGAGATCAATGGGATCAGCGTGGCCAACCAGACCGTGGAGCAGCTGCAGAAGATGCTGGTGAGTGGGAATGACGAAGACTGTCAGTGGGTTTCTTCATCAGCGGCTGATCATGTTTGTGTTTCTCCTTAGAGGGAGATGCGAGGGAGCATCACCTTTAAAATAGTGCCAAGTTATCGGACGCAGGGCTCCTCGTGTGAGGTAACGCTGCTTCCTCTTGATTGTGATCTCCTGGTCTGGTTACTAACTGCTCGCCTGGTCATGAGCGTGTGTGTGTGTGTGTGCGTGCGTGTGCGTGTCACCTAACTGTATTTATGTGTGGGGTGTTGTGTGTGTTCCGAGTGTGTTTTGCTAGGGCTGGGTCAGATATGCAGCACACCAATTTCACAACCAAGATACCGGAACCCCACCCCCTCTCCTCCGCCTTCCCTCTGCACCAGGAATGAGAAGCACCACTCTGTGTTTCTGTCCTGCCCCCACCCCCCACCCACAGTCCCACCTGTATACTCGCGCTTGACAAGTGTGGACAAAATAATAAAAACTGTCACTGTTGCAGCATTGTTCCCAGCAGCAGCAGCTGGCAGCTCTTTACTGCTGAGAAACCTTGAAGTCGCTCATAGAGCAACAATTCCAAAGCTAACGTGGGAGGGATTACTGGACTTGTGTCAGGTATTTTCTTCAAGATAATCTTGTTTTTGCTACTTATTATCCCTCACAAATCATAAGTAGCACTTTAAATCAACATACATGACAGGGATAGCTTTTTTTTTGCCAGGATTTTTGTATTAGATAGAAGTTGTGTTAATACGTTTTCCGCCTGTCTTAACAGCTGCTGACATGTCACACATGCTCTTGATGCCCTCAAAACACGTCAGTAAAAATCAGCAGATGAAGAGGAGAAAAATGAATTTTAATAGCAGAACCATTTTTCACTGATGTCTGGTAGTTTTTCGTGGCTTCTTAGTTACTTTAGAATTTTTATTCCTTGCTGGTATCATTGCTGTTAATTTAGGAGTGATTTCCTCAAAATCACTAACATGAATGACAAGTAAAGACTTAATAGCTGTCAATTTATTGCGGCGGTGTCATTAGCAGAGTCCTGTCATCATGGCAAGCCCCGATAAATTGAGAATGAGTTCTTAATTGTTCTTTCAGGTAAAAATACCATCAGTCATGGTCATCTCATTCCTCATGATACCGCAGCTCTTCTGGTCCCCCATATTAACCCTGCTTTGAGCTGAAGTGACGTTCAGAGATGTTGTGTTAGTCTACTGCCCCTCAGTGGTGATGTGAGGACCTGCAGGCTCTGCTGCTGTTGCTGCTGCTCAATGCCTTGATGATGTGTTATTTCATTGCGTCACCACTGTGGAGGGTCTCCTGAGTTTGATTCCATCGCTACCCAAAAATGTGTCTTGAGTGCACCCACCTGAGATCACGAGTGACTGTGCGTGTATGTGTGTGTGTTTGTGTGTGTGTGTGTGTGTGTGTGTGTGTGGGTGGGTGGGTGGGTGGGAACAGGGGTGGGTGTGTGGTGGCTGTGCACTGCTGACTTGTGTGTCTTATTTCAGAAAGAATCCCCCACCACCTCCAGGCAGTCCCCTGCCAATGGCCACTCCAGCATTAACAGTTCTATCTTGGTAAGGACCCCCCACCCCACCCCGGAAAAAACCCAATCAACCCTCCTTCTCCCCACAGACAGATCAACGATCTCTTCTCCCGTCGGTGCGCCTCATGAATCTGGTGTTTTAAATGTCCGTCTCCTTCCGTCAGTCGAGCCGTGTGTTCATTTATCACTAGCTGTCTTCATCTCTGTTGTTCTGAGTGTAGTAGGAGTAGCAGTAGGTGGGTAGTAGTGCCACCCGCCCACGTCAGTCCCCTGTTCATCCACACTTGAAGCCAACGGCCCCTGTATCCGATATCTCAGTTAACAAATTGGTGTGCCTCATAGAGCCTGCTGCGCCTGGTTGCTGTGGTCACAGATCTTCTCCACCCGCTGTGCTCTTTCACCTGATCTGCAGCTCTCTCCACCCAGACGCCACACAGATCACGCTGATGCTGATGCTGATGCTGATGCTGATGCTGATGCTGATGCTGTGGCTGTGGCTGTGGCTGCTTTGCTTGGTCTTCGCTGGCTTGGTCGCTCCACTGATGCATCAGACTATGTCTCTCTTTTCATCTCTTGTGTTTGTGCAAGAGAGGCAGCTTGATAGCAGCTGATTGTGCATGCATGGATTATCAACAGTGTCTGTATCTCTCTGCCCTCTATGTGAGCGTGATTGACACTGAACTGCCCCCCCCCCCCTTTCTCTCTCTGCTGTCATAAACGGCTTCCCTCCACAGGACCTGCCATCCACTATCCAGCCCAAGGGTCGACAGGTGAATCAAAGCTCTTTCTTGTATCCACTGGCTCTTTACACTACGCCTGCACCCCCCCCCCCCCCACCCACACTCAAATAGTTGTGTCTAGAATTTCCCCACTTCTCTCCTGCTTCACAAATCCTGCTGAGTAATTGAAGGGTGAAATCATCTCATCTGTTAATTTGGGTTAATTTAGTGGTTAATAATGTGAGTGTCTGCCTTATAAATGAAATATGTGGTAAGTTGCATCAAAGCAGACCTCAGCTGTTCAGTTTTACAAGCACAGCTCAGTAACATCGGCTAACAGTTTTGGGATATTCTATTTTATTGAGTTCTTCAAAGTCCATTCAGGATGAGGGCAATGCAAAAGAGTCTGTGCTTGTTTCCACTTGAAGCAAAGACAAGGAAAGTAGAGATCCAGATGTGCAGTTACTCCCCCCCCCCCGCCCCACACTAGACGAACCTCATCATGCTTTCTCTCCTCCTCTGCTCTCCCTGACACACCTGCTCCCCTCTGACTAAAACACACCTCCGTATTCTACACTGTGGATGAAGGCAGTTAGCAGTGGTTAATTATACACTAGACTGTCTCAAGGATAATCAGAACCCAACACATAGAGGACAACAGAGGGATGCCCCTACAGTCAACAAACAGACTGCAACAGTTGTAATTCATGTTCTTTTTATATTAATTGTGGCGCGTCATGTAATTAGATCTTCTTGCAATGTCAGCTGAGATAGGCTCCAGCCATCCTGTGACCCTTAACAGATAAGCGGTAGAAAATGGATGGATGGAAGGAAGGATGGATGGGTTTTCCGATCCAAAGGTCAACCCGACCCAAATATATTAAAGCTTTAGGACGTAAGATTTGTCTCCATCTTCTGGCAGTGACAGGTATGACAGCTGTCGATGCATTCTTGCATCATAAGCCCAGACATAATGATTGCTAAATTGTTTAATCGTCACAGCAACCTTCCATTGACTTGCTTCCCTGTCATATTTGATCCATTGGGAAATAATTTCCATTATCAGTTTAATCATTTCGTCAGTTAACTTTTATAAAAAAAATTGAAAAAAGATAAAGGTCTACTCGATTTCTCAGAGCTCTGAAGAATGACATGTTAAAAGTTTTCCTTTTGTCCACCTACAAAAGTCTAATACCCTGATATTTAGAAGTCTGGAACCAGCAAATGTTTCACATTTTTATTGACATTTTTGCTTAAAAAAAACTTTAAAATTTGTCAGAAATAGTTGGTGATTATTTTCTATTGATCAATTAATTGTTGTGGCTGTAGTTTGATAACATTCAGAAAGTCTAGATGAGCTGCACAATTAAGTTATTGATCCATATTCAAGGTAAAGAGCTAAGTGGAAGTAGTCACATGCCTGAAGTGTGTTTCCTCCTGGCTGCCCTGGAAGGTCGCCATGGATACCAACTCCACATACTGTGTAATTCAGAGAGATGAAACAGTTAAATGAGCATGAGTGTGAGCTCCTTTGGGGTGTGTTCATTCACACTTGTATAAAACAGAAAAGTTCCAACCCTTACACGTGAGGATTTGGAGGCAGAAATCATGTGATTAGCAGAATATTGAGTGAATGATTCTCTGATGATTGAACCTCGACTAGATGCTGGACTTATTGCCCTGCAGTCGCTTGTTGGTGAGCTTGACTGGGGCACTGTAGCTCCTAACTAGCTTCACTCAAACTGGTCTGACAGGTATAAATGGCACAGGCATTGTTAACCCCCTCAGAGCCCGGAGGTCACCCCCCCCCCCCCATTCCCCCCACCCCCTACACCCTTCAAACTCCACTGATCCTCAGTTACAGACCCCTGTGAGAACTGGTAGCTGCAACCAGCACACCGCTCCACCCTAACACTCATCCCATCTCGTGTGTCTGTGCGTTTGTGTCTACACCCCCCTGAAATGTCCCCCAAATCAGACCCCCTTGATGTTGTCTGAGATGCAGCCAGCAGAGGGCAATAAAGTCCACATCCCACTCTGACAGTAAAAGCTTGGCAGCCTCTCAGCGCTAGAATCACTGCTCACGGAGCGTATAAAGGAAGTAGATGGAGCCCCCATGATGGCTGCCCCACATCACATCATCCAGGATACTGAGACATCACTTGAACTTTTACAAAAGTGTTTTTTTACACCATTTACTGATCTTGAGTCTGAGCGTTTGAATCTCCTCTTGAATTTTGTTTGATTTAATGATGGTTTTGATTAGAATCAACAAACTGTGGTAAAAAATACAAATATTTAAAATCAGTTTAACAAAATGAGTTTCAACATCTCACCTGGAAGTCAATATTTGCATATTTCATCTCATCCCCCCCAACCCACCACCCCATCTCACCCTCCCAACCCATCACTCATCACCCCATCAGCGCCACCACCTTCCTCCCCTCCACCCGCCACATTGCTGTTTAGACATTGCATAGCCATTTTATTGCATGATTTTTGTGATGCTTTCAAATCCTAGATTGTATCCAGACCTCCAATCAAGGACAAAATGTCTGTTAAGGTAAGCCGCCCCCCCCCCCCCCCCCCCCCCCAAAAAGGAGACAAAAATACAACAAATACATGTTGAGTAGTGTCACTCAGGTTATTCGGTGTTGTTTTGAACTCATGAACACATAAACAATGCCTGTGCCGTTCTTACCGGTGTGTTTGATGGCTCATTAATAGTCCCGCAACCACAACACCCCCGTGCCCCCAGACCCCTGAGAGTCAGTACAGCTTTCACAATATGAGCAGCAGAGTTCACCACCTCTCCTCTTCCTGTCTGCCACATCTCTCTCTCTGTCTCTCTCTCTCTCTTTGCCCCAGTCACTATTTCACACACCAGCATCACCGTGACACCCGTAGGCCTTGTTTCAGAAACGTCAACCTCCCTCAGCTACCTCACCTCTCTGCTGTCCCCCATAGATCTATGTGAGGGCTCAGTTTGAATATGACCCCTCCAAAGATGAGCTCATCCCTTGCAAGGAGGCCGGCGTTCGTTTCCGCGTGGGTGACATCATCCAGATCATCTCCAAGGATGACCACAACTGGTGGCAGGGCAAGCTGGAGAACACGAAAAACGGCACGGCGGGACTTATCCCCTCGCCAGAGCTACAGGAGTGGTGAGAGATGATGGCGGCTCCATTCCATCATGATCCTTGAGCCTAAACATCCTCCGACCTCCAAACTATACGCTGTGTTTTTTGTGTGTGTGTGTTCGTCTCTGTCAGGCGTGTGGCGTGTATAGCCATGGAGAAGACCAAGCAGGAGCAGCAGGCCAGCTGTACCTGGTTTGGCAAGAAAAAGAAGCAGTACAAAGACAAGTATTTGGCAAAGCACAATGCAGGTACACTCCACACACGCACACATGCACACACACACGCGCACACACACACACAAACACGTGCACACACACGTACACACACAAACACATTCAGAATCAAATTCATGCACACACCAATGCCCCTTCAAGCATGCATGCACTTCCCCTGCACACGAGTGTGAGCATGTGTGCTTGTGGACATGCGTCTGTTTGTGTTGGTGGAGGTTGAACGTTACAGGATATCACAGGTTAAACATCCAGCAGCGACAGGAGAAGCCGCCAGCGCAGCAGAAACTTTAGATGAGATCCAAGATCATGATCTAGATGCCTGATCTGAGACTGAGCTAAATAACGCACTTGTGTGTAACAAAGTAGCTTAGCTTAGCTGAAGGTATGTTTAGCAGTGCCTGAACACAGATGCATCAGACTCAGATATCAGTGCCATGTGTGTGCCTGTGTGACTTGGTCAGGGTGTTGTGGGGTAAAAGTGCCACGTGCATCTGCAACCTGAGCTGCTGGCCGGGTGGTGGTGGTGGTGGGGGGGGGTTCATCTGGGAGTGAGCGCGGACGGAGGAAGGTGCTTGTGTTCTTAGTTTTGACAGCAGAAGAACATGATGTGCTGCCAGCTACAAACGCACTTTGGCCCCTACAAGAACTTGAGTGTTTTATTGTTTTCTTTTGTGTGTGTGTGTGTGTGTGTGTGTGTTTGTGTGTGTGTGTGTGCGCGTGCAAATATCAATGCAAAATATCAATTTCAAGGTGGGTCGCTAAAGAGAAGGAAAAGAAAATTGTCCTAGCTGAGTGGTAGAGTGGAAGTGGCAGGTACCTTATTTTCTCCGTAGCTCCACCAAGGAAATTTTGCTCTGATAGTGAGATGATGCAAAAACTACTGGACTGATTTTCATGTAACTCAACAAAGGGAAGTGGATGTTGCATCTGTTTATAGAGAAAAGTTTTCACTTTCAGTTACACACATATATTTATGTGTACACCCACATAATCGTAAATGTTCTTGCTATGTGATATGGAACCACTGGAATGAAATTTAAAGGTGACAGAGTTTAGCTGGGGGTGTGTGTGGCTATGACAGGAGTCGGGTATCGTACAGCTCATTCCTCCTTCTGTGCAGTATGAGCACTAGGCAGCGGGCACGTGTATATGTGTGTATAAGGGAATTTGGCAGCTGACTTTGGGTCTGTGGACCTGTAGATCAAAAATATAAGTTAGCAGCTAACCTGCAAATAAACTGCACGTGGTAGGAAGACTAGCTAGCTAGCGCATGCTTGTTTCTGCATCAGCAACATCTCTGCATGCAGTAACAGGGAGAATGAAGAACATGTGCCAGTCCACGTGCATGTATTCATACAAATATCTACAGTGAGTTTGTGTACATGTGCATCTAACCATCAGATTGCATGAGGTCACAGTGTGGTCGAATGTATTTTGTCAACTGCCTTTCAGCTGTGACTCCATTATTTTCCCTCACGTGATGGTATTGACAGCAGATTCCTAAAAGAAAAAATTCAAAATGTCTTGTCTTAATGTTTTCCTTGATAGCAAAACTACCTGTGTGAATGCTGGTTTGTTTTTGCATGTGTGCTCATCATCGTCATCGTCATCATCATCATCATCATCATCAATAATGCTGAACACGCTACTCAACAAGCTCAACCTTAAAATTGTAAACAGGTGCATTTTTTAATCCAAAGTAGTCTCTTCACGTTGTATTTGATGGTAAAAGGCATCAAATCTGACACGCAGGCCTTTAACTGCTTGTCAAAGTACTTAACTGCCACTGAAACGTTGTAGGAATTATCATTTTAGCATGATCTGAATTTCTGTTTTTTATTTTGGTTTTCTGATGTGTGTGTGTGTGTGTGTGTGTGTGTGTGTGTGTGTGTGTGTGTGTGTGTGATGCTGCATGTTGTTAACATCACCAGCATCTTTGCAGACTCTTAAGTGTATCTTGTTACCGTAGCAACAACAACAGCTGGTTCTTGTGTATTTCTGATTGTTGTCTGCACTGTCGTGTGCATCTCTGCAGCTGTTGTAACTTACTGTGTGTGTGCGTGTGTGTGTGTGTGTGTGTGCGTGTGTGTATAATGTTGTAATCTGCTGTTGTAACCGAACCATGTTATGACCCCTCCTGTCCATCTCTCTGGCTTTCTCCAACTGAACGACCTCTCTGCATGTAAGTAACACCAGTGACAGTGCTTCTTCTTCTTCTTCTTCTTCTCCTCCTTCTCCTTCTTCTTCTTCTTCTTTTACTACTCTAATAACTGCTGTAGCTTAATCAGCTGTCACTGCTCTGTGTCAGTTTTGTTTTTGTTGCTAATGTCCAAAACAACAGAAGGCTGAGACAAAACTGAAACCATATAGCAGGGTCTGTGTGTGTTAATGTGTGTTAATGTGTGTGCATGTGTGTGTGTGTGTGTGTGTGTGTGAGTGTGTTGTGATGTTCATGCTAACTGATGATCAGTTAAATGTCACCATCTACACCAATACATCCCACCTGTGTGTATCAGTTCGTTAGAGCAGCAGCTGCCGCCCGTTGCACTAGAGACCCCAGTGACTTGTGGGTATTGTATTTCACCAGTCAGCTCATCGGGACGCGTGAGGCTCATGTTGCGGAGGTTCAGAACACTTCGCTCTGCTCCTCAGACGACCTCCACTTCTCTGAGTCTAGTTGTTCTGTATGTGCTATTTTGATAGAGGTGAAGGGAATTTATCCAAAATGGAAGAAATGGAACAAACTGAGCTGTAGCACAGTAAAACTAGATTTATCTTTTCTGAACAGACCTATCAGACACTTGGAAGATTTTCTTTGTCAGAAATTAATGTTTTTATATATCTTCATCAAATGCTGTGAATGTTAACATGTTATCACTCGTGATTCATTAAAAAAATAAAAATTACCCCAAAGCAAACTAAACCGAAACACGTGCTCAATCTCCAGACGTCACCCTGATTAATTCACAAGTGCACCATAAACGCACAAACATGTCTACTGTTGATGTACTACAGTCGTCTCTTAAATGTTCCCAATGGAAGGACGCGCCGTCTGTGACTGCACACAGAACAAAAAGGTGAGAGAACAGCAAAGGTCATAGCGCTGAATCACCGTCTGCTTGTAAGACTCCGATGCTGTTATGCTTCAAGTCACGGCTCCGTTGTGCAACGGCGGCATCGCGCCAGCATCGTTAACCCCTTTGGAAACAAACAAACATCATTTTTACAGCAGTAAACATGTCGGCACACAAGCTGCTCACTCCGTTTGTCTCTTAGTTGAAGTAAATCTTCAATCTCCATAGTTACTAGACACCCCCCCCCCCCATTCTTAGAGCTCTCTAGCCATTGTCTTTCATCATCATCACCCTCTCACTCTTCATCTCTCCCTCCAGTGTTTGACCAACTAGATCTCGTCACATATGAAGAGGTTGTGAAGCTTCCTGCGTTCAAGAGGAAAACACTGGTTCTGTTAGGTGAGTTCAGGAGGAGCAGTGACGTCTTACTGTCTGCTAGGTGTATCTGACCTCACTGGCTGTGTGTGTGTGTGTGTGTGTGTGTATGCATGCATGCGTGCATGCTTGTGTGTCTTTCAGGTGCTCATGGAGTAGGCAGAAGACACATCAAGAACACACTCATAACCAAACACCCTGACAGATTCGCCTACCCCATCCCACGTAAGACGCCTCCTGCTGCCAATATGTATACACACACACACACACTGAGGGTGAGGAAATCCAATCTCCCTCCTCCACAGATACAACCAGACCTCCAAAGAAGGACGAGGAGAACGGGAAGAACTACTACTTCGTCTCCCACGACCAGATGATGCAGGACATCAGCAACAATGAGTACCTGGAATACGGCAGCCACGAGGACGCCATGTACGGGACACGGCTGGAGACCATCCGCAAGATCCACCAGCAGGGACTTATAGCTATATTGGACGTGGAGCCTCAGGTGTGTTTGTCAGTGTTTTTAGACAGATGTGTGTGTGTGTGTGTGTGTGTGTGTGTGTGTGTGTGTGTGTGTGTGTGTGTGTGTGTGTGTGTGTGCACAAGCGCATATAGCTGCCCACTAACAGCTGTTCTCCATCAGGCCCTGAAGGTTCTGCGGACAGCCGAGTTCGCCCCATACGTCGTCTTTATTGCTGCACCAACTATCACGCCAGGCATCGATGAGGTAGGATTACACTAAATACACACATACACACTCCCAAGCATCACATAGCATGCTTGTGTACCGTCAGCATCTTCCTGTCTCTTCTTCAACCTCCTTCCTGGTTTATTTTTGCACAATGCATGCGTTTGTTTCTTTGGCGCCACTGTCAGATGCCCCGGTGGTGTCGCACGCTGCCAGTAAGTACAACCTGACAGTGTGTAGAATCAGTTCACCTTGTGTGTGTGTGTGTGTGTGTGTGTGTGTGTGTGTGTGTGTGTGTAGCCCTTGTCATGTATTGAAACAAGCTTTTTTTAGCCATTACTTGCCATTACTTGTGCTGTTTTGTCATCCCTCCTCTGTGCTGGGATTGAGACCAGTGGTTCCCAAACTTTCCTGTACTCTCTTAAACATCCAACCTGCTAGCACCATCAGTGGCTAGGCTAGCAATGCCAACACTCATGCTAGCTCTCTCAGGCACTGCTGGGTGAGTTAGATTACCAGAAGCCCTGCCCATGACCCTACTCTGCTGGTGATTGGTTACTAATTGAAACATTTAAGAGCTAGAGCCAATCGTAGAAAGATTCTATTGGTCTCCTTGTGTATTTCAGCAGCACTTAACAGCTCTTATTCCTCCTCCTCCGGCAGGATGAGTCTCTCCAGCGGCTGCAGAAGGAGTCCGAGATCCTGCAGAAGACCTACGCCCACTACTTCGACCAGACCATCATTAACAATGAGATCGACGAGACCATCAGGCACCTGGAGGAGGCCATCGACCTGGTGTGCACCACCAGTCAGTGGGTGCCTGTGTCCTGGGTCTACTGACCCTGAACTGCATCTCCTCCACCTCCATCACACTCTCTCTGCTCCTCCTCCTCCTCCTCCTCCTTCTCCTTGGCCAAACTCCCCTCATTCCCTCTTCAGAAGATGGAAACCTGCCTCCACTGCACCTGAGCGAACTGTGAAAGTGACCGCAGCATCCAACTGAAATCCTCTCGGGCGCTGAACCAACACCTGCAGCCGCCACTCGGACTGGTGCCCTGACAGACGGCCTTGTCATAGTGTTGTATAAAACAAACGAGTGTTGTCGTGTCTGTACTAGCTAGGAGGCAACATTTTTGTAGATGTTTGTTTTAAAGAGACAGTACGTTGTCCAGTCCACCATCTCATCGTTGTCCTGGGTGTCTTTTCACCAACACACCCCCATCACCAGCCCTCGTTATTTATTCATTCCTCCTCTGTTCTAAGCCGTCATCCTCCCATCTCACACACGTGCTCTCCTCCCTACCGGGTACTGTCTCTTCTAAATGAATCCATCAATGTTTTAGAGATTTGAAGAGGATTTATCATGCATGTGGACATTTGCAAGCTTTCATGCCGTCAGTCAGTGTTCCTCGTGTCCCCTCTGTATCCCCCCCCCACCTCCCGTCAGAGAAAGAAAAGAAGAAAACCTACAAATATTCCAGACTGAACAATGGGAAGCCAGAGGGGCCAAGAAAAAAAAAGGAGCTGGATGTTGACATGACACCTATGCACATCCCTTGCATTTCGGGTGACATTTCTAAACCACAGATTTATAAAAGATCAACCATGTAGTGACATGTGGTGTTTGTAAGAAGAAAAAAAAAACCTTTCTTTTTGATGTGTCATGATGGACACAAAAAAAGGAAGAATTCCACCTTTTTTCGTCCTTTACCATTTCAGAAATGTGATGTCCAAGAGTATCGGTGTTTCCGTTGAGTTTCACATGACGAGAGATGAAATGCTGACTGATTCTGAAACTGTGTAACACAGGAGCGGAGGCGGCTGGGGCCGGGGCTGGGGGCCGGCGGCTGGCGGCGCGTGCGTCTGAATAACCATGTATATGAGTGTGACAGACTGATGTACGACTGTAAATGACTCTGCAATGATAAAAGTTCTTCGGTATGAACAATTTTTTAAATATATTTCCTTTTATGTGTTGGATAAATGAACTTTAGAGTGGCTTTTTCTTTCTTTCATCACACACACACACACACACACGCACACAAAAAAACACTGACTGTTACCAGGTGTTTCCCGTCCAAGAATTTAAAGCATGTCCACACGTGCCAGCCAATGACACATCAGACAAGAGATAAGAATAAAAGTGATCTGTAGTCATTTAAAATATCGATTGTTTGTTTTCCATGACCTCAGAATCACGCCAACATGAAGGTCAGGTACACGTTCTGTGGGACTCAATGTTTTTTCAGCAGAGAGCAGCACCAGGCTTAGCGGTATCGCTGATGGATGATCATGACCGGAATTGGTGTCATTATTTATTAACCTGGCTACACTTTGATTGTTCTTTTGTTGTATTTTTTTTTGTCTCACGTTTCGTGTTCCGTCATAAAAGAAACCAGTAAATAATTACTTCATCAAAATTTACATCTATACCAGTTTGAGGCGTATTGAGCAATTCGCTCCTCACTTGGTTAAACATTTGAAAAATGTTAAAATATAATGAAATATAATTTCTTCACATTTGCCACAGACGGTCAGTTTGACTCTAGGATGAAACAATTATGATGTGCAGCAGAGACGCAAACACAAGCAGGAACAACGTGGAGATGCGAAACAGCTCAAAAGCAACACAACAACGTCTGAGCACACAAGTTAGAGTCAGTTACGGAGTGGGTGTGACGACGAGATTCATCCCACTGACATAGAATCGATTCATAAAATCGCTGCACATTTATAGTCGCGCAGTATGGAAAGCCGCGCTGTGCTCCAGGTGGACGTGCACTGGGCTGAACTCTGGGCTGCATTTGGTGATTTCAATCAATCCGAGTGAGTGATTAGAAAGAGCAGAGCTGCTGTTGTTTAATCTCATAGTATTAGTGCGAAAAAAGGAGGCAGTGTCGAGTTGGGACAGCTGTGTTTCTTTGTTTTTTTGTCGTTTTTTTTTTTTTTTTTTCATTGTTTCGGGATTTTAAAATCTCACGATGAAAATGAACACATCACCTTAACCAGGAGGCGCTGAGATAATATGGAAGTGCAGAGAAGATCAGACAGAAATCCAACAGTCAGATACTGGGCCTGTGTTCCCTTCTCAAGGTAAAGTTCTGTTACTATTTTCTACTTTGAAAATGGCAAATTAAACAGATGCAGAGATAAATGGTTATTAGAGTTTGGTTATCGTACATTTAGGTGAACTAAGCCTATGTAATTTTGAGTTGCTTGAACCCTCAGGAACTGTATTGACTGCACAGAGCAGAACGATGGAGCCATTCAAGGCGACTGAGTCCTTCCAGGAGCACCGGCAGGCCTCAGCTCAGTGCCCTGTGTCAGCACGTCACCCACAACAGTCCAACATGGGGAGATGTCCATCATTTTTAGAGGCAGATGAGTGGCTAGAGACCCTTCTCTCCTCTCTGCGCGCTCCAACATTCCACCGGGTGGCTGACTGGTAGTTAGCTTAGCAGCAGTGTATGCTAGCTAACTCAAGAGGGCTGCCGGGATAGGCTCCACCCCCCTGCGACCCTTGACAGGATAAGCGGTAGAAAGCGGATGGATGGAGTATTTGATGAATTTTGGAGACTCTTTGCTCCCGCCCTTCCCCACTAGTGTTCACTACAACGGAGCTAACGTAGCCATCCGGTCATGCCAGCGATGCAGTATGTTCATCACGTTAACTTTGTAACCCTAACAACTTATTTACCCTTCAGAAATCTAAAAAGTGGTGTTGCATAGTGCAGAAGAGAACTTGTAGATATGTAGATCTTAAAAAACTTTTGTTCATGACAGTGCTTTTTTTTCTTTAATGACTCCAAATATAAAAATGCGTTTGGTTTTTGGTGGAGGGAAAGACAGCAATGCTAACCTGGGTCATCTCCTCTAAGTTCCTACTGTACACATTACATAGCTTTTTATGATAATATTCAGAGGCCAGATGAACCCAGGACACACATTCCACCTTCACGGGAGTCAAACACACACACACACACACACGGACAAGCACTTTCAAGTGTTCTGTCTCTGTCATTTCACCTTAGTTCCATGTTGGCTAACTGTCAGATGTTCTGTATTTCTGAGCTGCAGCAGAGTGATGGTGATTGTGATGCTGCCTCCCACCTCCCCCAGTTGTCTCAGTCCGATCGTAATCCCTCACTGAAAGGGCCCAAGTGTAGATTAAGCGGAGTTCATCGCTGAAATGGTTCTACTTCTCCATCAAGACCAAAACGAGCTGCAGGGCAGGAAAATACAGCAGCCGAGAAAGGCCTTGCATGCAATAATTGTCTTATTCCATTATTTCAAGATACAATCTTCTTACAAGACAATAAACCTTATGATCTTTCTGACAGTAAATTCATGGACAGAATGGCCTCTCTCAGCTTCCGTAGTAAAAGAGAAACAGAAAATTCCTGTTCAGTTATAATATTTTTATTTAGAAAAATATATGTCATATGACACACCAGCGTGTATAACACCACCACTGACGACCAAAGACTGGGCTGTCAAAGCTTTGACCCTGGTTTGTATATGAATGTTGTGATAAACAAGATACTGCAAATGGACATCTCAGTGGGGGGGTGATCGTGAATTGGGAAACAGATTCCAGGAGCATACGTGACGAACCTGTGTGCACATGACAAACATGACAAGTTTTCTGCTTTCATGTTACAATCATGTCAGTCAACCACACTTTGATAATCTCAGCTGCAACACTGCCATCATAATCACAAATTGAACAAAAGCATAAGGATATATATCTATATATATATATATATATATATATATATATATAGATATAGATATAGATATAGATATAGATATAGATATTTATATTTACTACCAGTCAAAACACCTTCTCATTCAATGTTGTTGTTTTTTTTTTTACTGCTTTCTACATCGCAGATACATACTGAAGTCATCAAGTATATGAATATACATGGAATTATGGAACAAAAAAATATATTAAATAACTCTAAATATGTTTGATATTTTAGATTCCTGCTTTGTCGACAGCACCGCAAACAAACAAATGAAGCCAGCGGTTGAACCCAGAACCTTCTTGCTGTGAGACGACAGTGCTAACCACTGTACCACCATGCTGCGCTTCATGATACTGTCTCCTGAAATGGTTTTCACCTCTCAGGTTTGCCCCGTCAGGGTTCATTTGTGGAATTTCTTTCCTTCTTCATTTTTGTTGTGCAGAAGTCAGGTTGGTACACAACTGACAGCTCTATTTGACAATTGTTGGTCTTCATGTTATGGCAAGAACCAATCAGCTAATTAAGCAGAGACAACAGTCCATCATTACTTTAAGAACTGAAGGTCAGTCAGCCTGGAAAATTGCAAAAACTTCGAATGCGTCCCCATCAGGCGCTACGAGGAAACGGGCTCACATGAGGACCCCCCAGGAAAGGAAGACCAAGAGTCTCCTCTGCTGCTGAGGATGAGTTCATCCAAGCCACCAGCCTCAGAAATCACAAGTTAACAACACCTGAGATTAGGACCCTGATAAATGCCACACAGAGTTCTAGTAGCAGTCCCATTTCTACATCAGCTGTTCAGAGGAGACTGCGCCGATCAGGCCTTTATGGTGGAATAGCTGCTAAGAAACCACCACTGAGGAAAAGCAACCAGCAGAAGAGATTTGTTTGGGCCAAGAAACACAAGGAACGGACATCAGACCAGTGGGAATCTGGGCTCTGGTCTGATGAGTCCAAATTTGAGATCTTTGGTTCCACCTGCTGTGTCTTTGGCAACGCAGAAAAGGTGAACGGATGGTCTCTACATGCACGGTTCCCACCGTGAAGCCTGGAGGAGGAGGTGTGATGGTGTGGGGGAGCTCTGCTGGTGACACTGTTGGGGATTTATTCAAAGTTGAAGGCACACTGAACCAGCATGGCTACCACAGCATCCTGCAGCAACACGCCTTCCCATCCGGTTTGCATTTAGTTGGACCATCATTTAGCTTTCAACAGGACAACGACCCCAAACACACCTCCAGGCTGTGTGAGGACTATTTGACCAAGAAGAGTGATGGAGTGCTGCTGCCAGATGACCTGGCCTCCAGTCACCTGACCTAAACCCAGTCCAGAAGGTTTGGGATGAGATGGACTGCAGAGTGAAGGCAAAAGGGCCAACAAGTGCTCAGCATCCCTGAGAACTCCTTCAAGACTGTTGGAAACCATTTCAGGTGCCGACCATCATGAAGTTATCTAAAATATAAAACAAGTTTTGACATATTTCACTTATTTCTCTATTTTGTTTGCTACGTAATTCATATGTGCTCATTCATAGTTTTGATGCCTTCGGTGAAAGTCAACAATGTAAAAAGTCATGAAAATAAAGTAAAACCATGAAACCAGAGGGTGTGTCCAAACTATAATATATATACATATATATATACATATATACGTATATACATGGATACACATATATATACATATATATATACATATATACGTATATGCATATATATACATATATACGTATATACATATATATATACATATATACGTATGTACATATATATATACATATATACGTATATACACATATATATATACACACACATATATATATATACACATTTTTTCCCCACCTTTCTGCTCTATTGCATAAAAAACATATTTATGACATATTTACGTATATACATATATACGTATATACATATATATATATACATATATACGTATGTACATATATATATACATATATACGTATATACACATATATATATACACACACACACATATATATATACACATTTTTTCCCCACCTTTCTGCTCTATTGCATAAAAAACATATTTATGACCCTGACAACATTAAATATATCTGTATAGAAAAAATTTTTTTTACATGTACTAAAGCCGTTTTTATCTGTGTAATTGTACTTTAATATGATGTTTAGGTTCTCCTGCCACCGCCGAGAGCTTCGACACTGCCACCTCCCCCCATCCACAGCCTGACATATGGCCATCACACCCCCCTGGACGGAGAAGGATCACGTCCATAAACGGGGAGGAGTCCATCCATAGGAGGCAAAGCATGTTGTCACATCCACCAGCAACAACGACTCCGAGCCGCATGCAGTAAGAAGATTAATGCATTTATGGAAAAGCTGCAAAACCTACATTTCGACTTGAAGTAGTGGAGGCCATGAAAATACACCATAAACACTTGAGATAAACTAATGTCATGCTATGAATATTACATAATATTAATTAAACTGAGTACTATGCAACAGCAAAAGTTGGATGTTCACATAAACAGTACATTTTCATCACGTGACAGCAGAGACACACATCAACGCTCGCCTCTATCTGTGGAAGTTAATCGTTTAGGAACCAAATGTTTCCGGCTCTGATCTCAATCTGTCTATAAATATAATCGATTTATAAACAGCTCGTGTGAAACTGCCCACCACGTCTACTTCCACTTCAACAGAAATTCAAAAAACTCTGTTTGGCGGGAACACCAGTAAGACTGACCCATGTGATCAGCGGTTGGCAATGCCACTCCGTGTTGCTCCTGTAGGTCAGGAAGACAACTTTCTCTCTCTCATGTGCAAGAAAGACAAACGTTCATTTCCAACTGGCCAATCAAACCAAAGAAGAGCCATGCTAGGAGAAAGCAGAGAAGTGGTTGGCTGGTCCTGGCATGCTGACCTCCGACCCCCCCGGAGAGCTGCCCGTCCTCAAGCTCTAGCAGGGTCCCGTTGCGGAGGCTCTCCGTACTGTTCCCCATTTCCTCTCTGAGCTCTTGTTGCAGCAGCTTTGAAATGAGACTGTTGAAGCGGTTCTCTGTGGTGGAGGCGATTTCTGAGGATGGCGTGGTCAGGTTCAGCTCACCTGGATCCACGCACGTGCCGTTCACCTTTGCAAAGACCACCATGCTGAGATCCAGCCCGGCCACGGAGGACGGTGAGGCGCAGGGGATGTCCCGTACCAGCTTGTAGCTTTCCATCCACTCCTTCAGCCACTCCAGGGAGCAGTCGCACTCCCAGGGGTTCCTGAAGAGGTAGAGGCGACCCAGGAAGTAGATAGGCTGGAAGACAGGAAATGGAAGGGTAGTGAGGTTGTTGCTGTTCAGGTGCAGCGTGATCAGGCTGGTCAGGTTCTCAAAAGTTCCCTCCTCGATGTAAACCAGCTGGTTCCTGTCCAGATACAAGATCTCCAGCTCCACCAGGTCACTGAACCAGGTCTTGGATACGTTGGTTAACTGGTTCCCCCCGAGGTTGAGCTTCTTGAGGCGGCTGAGGCCCTTGAACGCAAGCTGCGGCAGATCAGACAGCAGGTTGTCGTTGAGGTAGAAGTCCTCCAGCCGTACAAGGTCCTGAAAGGCCTGGTCATGGATCACATTGATGCGGTTCTCTTGGAGGTTTAGATACCTGAGATCAGGAAGAGAGTGGATGTTACGTTTACAAAAGGGTCTTGGTGTCCCTCTCAAGACCTCTTTGATTCTGTTGACAATTGTACAAATATTCCTGTCAAATGAGCCTTGATACCAAAGAGAAGACTTAAGCTTTCATCACAGAATTTATTTAAGACGTATTACAACTTCACAACTAAAGGAACCTCTGAGTTGGGTAAGGACCGGACGACCTTTCTGTAATACTCTACAAATCGCCCATCATTTTAAAACTTAATCTACAGAACTCTCAGAGGCTTTATAGGAAAGTCGCTCAGTGACTCACAAGATTAGTTTATATAGAGGCTGAAATCCAAAAACTCATGGAATGAATGTGTGTGTGTGTGTGGGGGGGGGGGGGGGGTGACCACTGTCCAAGTCAAGGGTGCTCCTAGGGTGCCTTCACACCAGGAGCCACCAGACATTCAACATTCGCTCTTGCTGGTGCACCAGCATTTGTGTCCAGGATCTGGACATTTAAATAGGGTTGAAATAGGCAGGCAAGGTTGAACTCTGTACACGCTGATTCGGAAAAATGTTCCCAGGATGAATTTTTAAAAAAAAATCAGAGTTTCTGACAACCTCCAATGTCAAATGTTGCTTTAGGCCAACAGGCAAGTGAACCTGTAGTGGTAGCTCTCTGGTCATAGCTGTGATGCTAACAACGCTAACACGCAAACAAATACAACTCCCATTAACATTTCCATCTCAAGACTGTTGCTAATTCCTGGCAGCATCTCTGTGAGGTGATGCTAATGCACTAGCTGGTGAGTTAGCTTAGCTTACTTGAGGCTGCCGAGGCCCAGCAGCGAGTTGTATGCCACCGCTTCGATCTTGTTCCTCTCCAGGTAGATGTGAGTCAGGTTCTCCATGCCGCGGATGGCTCCAGGGATCCTGCGGAAGTTGTTCTGGAAACAAAGGAGCTCCTTCAGCGCCGTTTGCTCGATGAAGATGCGGTCTGGGATATTGAAGAGGTTACAGTCGGACAAGTCCAGGCGCACCAGCTTCTTCAACCCCGTGAAGGTTCGTGTGTGAAGGTAGCTGATGTACTCGTTGTGCGCCATTTTTAGCTCCACCAGGTTAGGGAGACCCTGAAGAAGAAAGGTTTATAATGTGATGAACATGCACATTTTTGATCTGAAAAATAAAAAGCACCTCTAACACACCCAAACTAAGACTAGATTTAAATCATGTCACTTAATTCCTAAAATACTTTTGGCCCGCGAAAGGCTAGAACACCCATCCTAGCAAATGCCCTTTAGTGAGGAAGTTGATAACAAAGTTTTTAACCACAGAAGTTTTTCAAAACCAAATGAAGTAAAAGTCGGACTTTAGCCAAATCTTGAAAATCCTTTGTGGGCACATTCACTCATCGAGGCTGGATGAACAGTTTGAGAACAGGGTGGGTCTGGGACCAGCTACCTTTGTTGATATGAAGTGCTGAGCTAGTGATTTGGATTTGGATTTGGATTTTTTTTGCAAAATAAGATCATTTGTGAAAACTGGAATATGTGTGGGAAGAACGATTTTTTTTTTTTTTCTTGGTGCTGATCTTACACAGGCAGTTCAAAGCAGATAATCCTGCTTAACCCTGCCGTGCTGGACCGAATGGTGTAGATCGGTTTGGTTGGATTTGTTTGGAGGTGACTGAAGGTGTAGAGCTCATGATCTGTGTCCTGATCACCGCTGTTTGAGCGACCACGCTGGTTCTGTTTCCTTCCATGTTTGCTGGCATGATCTGAAAACCTAAACCATCTGCATTATTGGTGGCAAATTAAATAATTTCCAGAAATGCTGTATTGTTGTGTTGTATCCACTGCATAAAAAAACTAAATATGATTCAAAATAATTATGATCGTGACAAATAAATCCAGATAAAGACCTTGAAGGCTCCAGGGGTAATGAAGGAGATGTTGTTGTGGTCCAGAGAGAGGGATTTGAGCGAGGGAAGGGTACCAAACGCTCTCTCTGACAGGAACTTAAGCCGGTTCTTGTCCAGGTTGATGGCCGAGGCCTCACAGGGAAACTCTTTGGGCAGCTCAGCGAGGCTGGACCTGTCGCACAGAACGCTGCAGCTCTTCTCCTGTGTACAGGAGCAGGACGCCGGACAGGCCCGGACACAAGCCCAGCGCGCCAGGACCGCCTGGGGCAGCAGGCACAGCACAGACACTGAGGACAACAGAGGTGGGTGGACTCATTAGTACTTAGGATCAGTATCATTAAATGATCCCAGCTTTCAAAGAGGCTGGTGGCTGCCATGATCAGAACTGGTTCCATTCTCTCCATCAGGGCTGCCAATGTTGAGCCCAGTAGCTTTGATTTGGTCCACCAGATGGAAAATAAGGACAAATAAATTAAAAAAGTACATGATAACAATTACCAGCCTACAAAAATTCTCCTTGACATCCAAAAAGGTCAGTGATGAAAGACAGGATGTAATTTTTCAATGAATTATCAATTGATGACTGATAATAAAAATGTATTTGTTCCATCAAAAGATCAGTTTGCTAACGCTGGGAGAGGCACTTTATTCCAGAAATGATTCCTTTTATTATTGCAATTAATTTCATTTCTTAAAAAGGATTTTACAACCCTGACGTGTGATAATATAAAAGCATAATTACACCCTTTCAAACGTTTCATTCATACAAATGCTCGGCGTCAGACATTAGAATTAGAACATGAAGAATTTTTAAAAAAGGAAAAAATTATCAATAAATGAAACTTAAATTAAATCAACCTAAACAAATTGAGGTGACATTCTTATGGGAATAAAGATGTAAACGCAGTGGGTGATGTCAGTAGACTTGTGGCGTTCGTGTCTATTATTGTAGGGTTAGTCAATAGAGTAATTACGGTAAAAGGCCAAACTGCAGCTGAGCATTAGGCTCCTATTTAGCAGCAAAATGAAACTAGAGCTGAAACTCAACCGTCACACAGAGCCAATATAATACGCCTCTCTCCTGGCTTGGACCGCGACCTACTTCTGGAAGCGATCTTGAATAAACCACAAAAGACAAAACATCGATCCAGAAACCCTAATCTGTCCTTAACTTCACCAAACACACATTTAGATTTCCCTCCTCTGCATCCAGCGCCACTCGGCTGCTCCATCTAAACGAAGACGGATCAGTTTCTCCAAAATGTAACAGTTGCCCTGATGTTTGCAGAGTCACGCTAGCAGGTGGACGACTCAACTGTCTCAACCACCAGCTGCTGGTGACATGATGATGATGATGATGATGATGATGTTATTAAGAAAGAACAGCTTTCATCTGAGATTAGCCACACAACAATAGGTGCTGTCTGCGCCTGGGATTTCACCCTCCTTTCAGTTAGCTCCACTTGGCCTCTTAGTTTAATCATTCTGTGTGTGCGTGTGTGTGTGTGTGTGTGTGTGTGTGTGGGGGGGTGTCTTCTATGGAGAAAAACCAGCATTTCTTAAGGAAGGATTCAATCTGATGTGTAAATTTTATGATTTGAGGAGTTGCAGTTTGAGGAAATGGTGAAATATAAAAGAGAGAGAGAGAGCGAGAGAGAGAGAGAGAGAGAGAGAATGGGGGGGGGGGTTGAAACTGACCAGTGAAAGTGATGACAGTCATTACTGTGCTCTCTCATCTGGGACATGCCAGGATTAACGGAGGTCTGAAACAGCACAAAACAGCACTTTATGTATGAATGATATAAATATCAAACAGAGCTGGAGTTTCACGGATGTAGTTTTAGCTGAGCGTTACATAAAAATAGGAAAAATAATCATGAATTTCAAGAAACATCCTGTGCTAAATTGCTTCACAGTCTAGATGAACAACACAGCATGTGAGAGGGGTAGATGTAGAAGTGACCTACCTGCAGGCCGTTCCAGACGGCAGCACCCATGTGTGTTCACGGTCACGGTCCAAATATCAGTGCATGGGTCCATCCTGCCCATCCCATATCAGTCTGCTGCTCTGAGCACCTTCACTGGCATAACTGAGCCAGATTACTGCTGGCTACCTCTGCCTGACACTGATTTCACAGTGCCCTTCACACACACACACACACACACACACACACACACACACACACACTAAAAAGCCATCTCTTAATGGCAGTCAAATCCCCTGGATGGAGGGATGGTGATGGCGGTTGGCGGGATTACAGAAGTAAAGCGAAGCTCTCAGATCAAACAGATGAGAGTGAACGGTAACTTAGAAATGCTCAGATTACACACACACACACACACACACACACACACACACACACACACACATACATAGCATGAAGTTGGAGGTAAAACTTGTCAGGAGTGCAGCTGTCATAATGGATTAGGGGATGAGCAGGCACCATCAGTGGTGTGATCTGATGGGGGAGGCGATCAATACAATTTGTTCAACTAGATTACTTCACAAGCATCTTTCCTGTGCGCGCGCGCGTGCGCGCGCGCGTGCGCGCGCGCGTGTGTGTGTGTGTGTGTGTGTGCGCGCGCACATGCATGTGTGTCACTCAAATGTCCTTAAAACCTTTTTTTTTTTTTTTTTAAATGACACAGAAATTATACAACAGGGTATTAACGAGTGTCACCAGCTCTGACGTTATGAAACCTTGTCTGCACATTATGGATCATGTGACCTTTCCAGAGTAACATAAAAAAATTGTGCCAAAACTGGGGGGTTAAAAAGCACTTTTCATGCCTGTTATAAGCGATTTGTCTCCCTAAAAAGCTCCTTACACATCTGCACAGAGAGAACAGAACACATCAGGTTGCTGGGTTCACACTCCCACCAAACAGTTAAAAGTTGGAGCTTGTCAGCAGCACATCTGGTCACCATGAGAGGAGACAATAATGGCTCTAGGACAGGAACTCTCTGGATCTGGGTCTCTGGGGGTGGGGGAATCCCCCTCACCTGGCCTGCTGGACTCTAAAGGCCTCCCACCAGATTGTTGGAGTCTGGCTGCCAAAGATTGTTTCCATGCCATGGCAGGAAAAGCACAGCGCCATGTAATGGAATTCAGGCATCTTCCCTTCCTGAAGAATATTTTCAAACCCATGACATCGCCTCCTCAAAGTTAGACCCACCGTCTCACTGTAGAGTTACCTGACTTTTACCAATACAAACTGAAAATCAAGCCTGTAAAGAACCGTCTCACTCTCCAAAACTCGTAGTTTTTCTATTATCACTCAGAAACATGTCTTTGGTACACTTGGGCATCAGACATGGCGATTGCATCAGTGTCATGTGGACACCATGGAGGCCCTCACATAGATCCCACCTATTTAGGAGAAATCCACGTTCCATCCATTTTCTTCTGCTTGTCCTGTTAAGTGTTGTGTGTGTGTGTGTGTGTGTGTGTGTGTGTGGGGGGGGGGGGGGCTGGAGCCTATCCCAGCAGCCTTCAGGTGAGAGGCGGGGTTCACCCTGGACAGGTCACCAGTCCATCACAGGACCAACACATAAAGACAGACAACCATTCACACTCACAGTCACACCTACGGTCAATTTAGAGTATCGTCGCCTCTTGATGTCTTTGGACTGTGGGAGGAAGCTGGAGTACCAGAGAGAACCCACACAGGAACAGGGAGAACATGCAGACTCACACAGAAAGATCCTGTGCTGGAGCCGGGACTCAAACCCAGAACCTTCTTGCTGTGAGGCGACAGTGCTGACCACTGCACCACCGTGCCCCCTGATATCCACCTTCCTGTGAATGAAAACAGATCCAACATTGAGCAGAGGTCTAGTCCTCGACTGGCTATGATGCCAATAGTCAGGCTTAAATCCTTGCGATTTATACCAAACTTCAGCTCGGAGCGAGTCGACACCTTACGCTTTGAGGGAGCAGTATTTTACTGTTTTTCTCAAAAACTGTAAAAGCTTGTTTAACCTATCAAATATTTTTTGCTCAACTGCATCTTCAGGCTGTCCTCCACGATGCAGCCACCTGCTCTTGTAAAAACTCGCGCCCTCAATGCAATAAAATGCGTCAACACTAAGTGCTAATTCTTAGTAAATGTCCACAGGTCATGAAAAGGCGAAAACGTTCATTTCTTAGTAAACTTGGGAGTGAGAATTTCCTTTTAAAAAAGTTGATTCTTTCATGTCAACTGTTGAAGTCAACAGTAAACTTGCACGTTAGAAAACAAGAGGAATCTTGAGCGGCGGCATCTGTGTGCCAAGTCTCTCCCTTTGGTTCTTGTTGAAGGGACTATTAGTAATGCTAAGGACCACATCTTGAGGCAAAGAAGACCACAGAGACAACTGAATTTACAAATGAAATCTTTATATATTTTCTTCCAAAGAAATTAAGCCATCCAATCTCTAATGTGAATTGTTGCTGCCCACCCTGTATCACACAAGGCAACAGGGCCGCTTGCTACAGACCTCTCATAACAACTACAGTAAACAACATCTTCAGGAAACATGCTGGACTTTTCCAGATACTTTTTTTGCATTCAAACATTTTTATTTTGGTAAAATCATACAATTGCACCGCTGAGTATTTCCCAAGCCGTGCAGTAGCCTAGAAGCTAATACAGAAAGCAAAGTCTACATCTAAAGAGCTCCAGGGTTCTCCAGTGGACGTGGAACAAGTCTCGAGTTCTGCTACTCGCAGAGAACTGCTCATTCCAAACAGCAAGAACTGCTGCCATGGAAGTCAGTGCTACAGACATCCTCCACATTCAAGGAGAACTCCAGAGTTGTAATATATGCAAATACAACAATAACAATAAACCACATGTTTGTTTCTTTTCGGATTGCCATGTGCCAGACATTCACTGGAGAAAAATAATCATCAGGTCAAATTAGAGTAAAGAATAATGCACACAATTGGAGAATCTGCACACTTCTGCACTGATATGCTTAGGAAATTTGCTCTTTTGACAGCTTTATTCCAAACCTTGGCATGTTTGTTCAATTTCATTTCAAATTTTGTTGACCAATTTTTGGAATCTAATAGATGACTGGCCCTGAGGAGGCCTTGAAACAGCTGTGGATATTATTTACTGAGTCAAATGTATCTTAAACATTAAAAAGCTCACACTACCCCGAAATATATAAATTTCACGCATACAGGTGACATTCAACATTCAAGTGCCAGTGTTTTTTTGTACTGTCTTTTGGTCAAGTTTCTGAAACTTTCAAAGAATCACTTTGAGGCTTACAAAAATAAATATTTGTCAAAAATGCTTAATAAATTACACAAAACTAGCAGCAAAAGTAGAATCTAGAAATCTGTGCAAATGGCTAAATTCCCCCAACTGCTAAATCCCCTGGTCCCAAATAAATCCTGGTTTTAAACGTTGAGAACCCTTCCCCTTTGTAAACAAGCTGCGTTTTTCACAATCTCCTCACACACAATATTTGGAAGCTTAAGGACACATATCCAAGACATCTATATAAAACTCTAGATGTGCAATAAAAGAACGTTTGTAAAACTCGATGGGCACGACGTACAAGGGTCTACACACCTAAATCAAGTAGCACCATTCAATCTCAGGTTCTCAACACTATCAGTGCATCCGCTTTTAGTTCGATTTCTTTAAAAAAATTATTTCAAGGCACAACACACCCGATGAGAAAATTGAAGCACTGAGGTGAAATGCTCCCATCTCTCCGCCTCTCGATGGCTGCTCCTCTTTGAGAGGAAAAGCCTGCTCGGGCTTTTGTCAAGCCACGGATTTGTATACATGACTGAGCAGATGAACTCCCAGAGGACCCGACAGTACTTTAATGTTCCAAAAGGAAGTGGACACTCCCCCCCGCCCGCCCCCCCGCCCGCCCCCACCCCCCATCTTTGGCCACCTCCATGTTTACACGAAGCAGCGATGAAACCAAAGCCACTGACAACAGCGGTGCACTGAAAACTGTGCCCCACGTCTACCCCGGTTCCCCCTCACCCCCAGTGATTCGGAGTGCCGCTAACCCCCCGCCCCTGTTTACATGATAGACCTCAGTGATCGTCCTCCTGCCTGTCTTAGAGATGAACCATGCCTCCAACGCAGCTTGAAAAGAGAAAATGTTTGTAATAAAGTTAAGCCTGCGACTCAGTTCACGTGTCCTTTCTCCTTGACCAAAAAACAAAACACTTGCAAGCGTAGAATACCACGTGGGCCTTGTGGTGGTCTAGTCGATTCGGTTAACACTAACGCCACGCGATGCCCTCCCCGATGCTGTGGTCCTTTGATGCAGCCACTTTGAACTTCACTTTCAAGATGGCAGGCATTTTGTTTTGATACATATTTTAAAAGAACAAAGTAAATAAACGGACTCAGTTTTCATTTTGCACAAACCTGCACCAAAAATGTCTCAAGTAAAAAACCAAAAAACCACCGCCCATTTTATGTAGCTAGCACATGGTAACATACTAGCTGCCATAACACTGTCAAGTCGATTGAGAAATGGAGTTAAGTTCCAGCACTGATTATTCTCTTTAAACCTCAGCGATGGTTGGCACTGAGCTTAATGACGTCTGTGTTCAGGAATAGGAATGGCTATTTATAGACTACCATATCCGTAAAAAAGGAGCCAGTCCAGGATAGAGTGAGCAATAAAGAAAACTAATGTTATGTTGTCCCTTAGGATTCAAATATGATGGATTGAAAGTGGCCCAGTGGCTCCAGTAGCTGTTTGACTGTAGAAAAGGCTACATGATAAATTTGAGGTTCAAATGGAATCGTGACTCTGGAGAGCCACAATACCCCAGTGTTTGCCAAGGTTTGATCAAGTCTAAGCATTTTTTTCATACCTTTAATATTTTTCACCAAACAAAACAGTTTAAAAAAATTTAGAGCTCTTGGCCATGTTCATTTGGTGAAATGAAAACACCATTTTCCTGTTTAAATTCAAAAGGCAGAGTACATTAACATACAAATGATCCTCAGGTTATTCAATTGTTTTTTTCCCACAAAAAGAACAAAAATACTTCTAACAATGAGAGTCCGAGGTTGCTGTCGGACAACGCATGTCAGCATCCATGCTCACTCTGAGGTGTGCAAATCTCTGCGGTCTCCAGTGCACTCTGCACGTGCTGGTGACTTCCTTTGCATCGTGCTGCACTTCCATTTTGAAAGAAGCGAATGGCAGAGAACCAGGGTTGAGAATGTACTGTGTGTCAGTGAAGCTACACAGGGAGGGTTGTTATGGTCTGGCTTAAGTTAACATGTGGTTTCCATTGGGTTGGCATGGCAACCTACTTCTACGGTGACTAGTTGCCCCACCAATCCACACTACAAGAGTGGTTGTAATTTCCCCCGTAGCCATCGTTGCTGTAGAAGTTGCCACCAAAGCCACCTGAGGAAGACCGCATCAGTTAGCACGGTCCCGTTAGGGTCCAGATGTACAGTAATCCAACACTGTTAATCAACACTCACTAAAAGTCCTACCTCCACCAAAACCACGGTTTCCCCCATGGCCCCCAGTGTTCCGCCCTGCACGATTGCCACCGAAGTTCCCAGAGCCTCCAGACGTCTGACGGTAATCTCTGGCTCCAAAACCACCAGAGAACCTTGATAAAATAAAGTTTGATCATGTCAGTTGTGTTAGAGATCTTCAGGAGGTGACACAGGCCAACGGGCTTTAATCATGCGCTGACAAGTGCCACAGTTACCTCTTAGAGCGCCCGCGGTTGCTGCTCTTGTGCTGGTGCTCATAGGCCAGGCTCTCAAGCCAGGAGGGAACCTCCTGCTTGGCCTCTACCAGAATGTCCAGCAAATCTTTGGTTATGTTGCTGTTTTTGTCGTTAAAGAACGACGTGGCCAGACCTGCACAAAACAAGTCAAGTTTACGCAACATTCATAATGAGTGCTTTCAAAATTCATGCGCCAAGTGGGCTTGAAACGTTAAAGAAAGTTACCAAGGTTGCCCACACGTCCCGTACGGCCAATACGGTGAACGTATTCCTCAATGTCACTGGGCAAATCAAAGTTTATGACATGCTTCACATTGGAGATGTCAAGACCTCTGGCAGCCACCTGGTGGGGACAAAAAAGGGGTTCAATAGAAGGTAAGAACAGACAATACTATAAGAGTTACATTTTGTACACTGGTATTAAAACTGTAGCAGAGAAATAACACGATTACTTGATCCATTTCAAATATTTAAATCCAGGTTCAAAAAGAGAAGTCCTGGCTGTATTTACAGGGTTTTATAAATGTTCCATTATACTCAGTGTTAAAACAATACGAGTCCATTGGGGCAGAGGAGGGATGACACTCAGAATAAAGTTCTTACTTAATACTAGATCCAGCAGGTTGCATTATCTTTCAAAGAATGCAAATGTAGAACCACACCAATCCAGTTTATTCAGTATATGTATAAACCAACTGTGCTGTATTCAAAATACATTTATTTCTTGCACAAATACATACAGCTGTAGCCACCAAAATGGGGCAGCGTCCTGAGCGGAACTGATGCAGAGCCTCCTCTCTGTCTCTCTGGGATCGATCTCCATGGATGCTGGTGCAAGCATAACCCTCATGGTAAAGGAAGTCTTCCAAAGCGTCAGCCCCTTTCTTGGTTTCCACGAACACTAGAGTCAACGAGTCTTTGCCTGTGGGGGAGAAATAAGAGCACAAGACAGAAGGAGATTGACGAGGTTAAAAGCAGGAAGTGAGGATAAAACAAATCTTAAAATCATCTGATGGATGGGAATAAGGGTCTTAATGGATTTCTGCAGTGGGAGGAGACGGGCAGGAACTTAATAGTCATACTACAAAGGTCAGCAATTGCACATTCATGAAGTAAAGAAAATAACCAAAATGACAACTGAGAAATGGAGACGGGCTGCATAAAAGCTGATCTTGAACTGACAACCATTAATTGACAAAATGGCAGCTCAATCAATATTTGAAGTGTTTAATCTGTTTTAACTATAACTGCTCTTACTAAGATACATTTCAAGTTTTCATGATACAATTAATGGCCATCAGAATAAACACTGAAAAAAAAAATGACGGAGGGGTGATGAGGTAGGCCGAGTCATTCCGATGACATCATTCACAGCTAACTGCAACTATGCCAACACATTCTGGCACAAGCTGGAGGGGAGGGAGCTATCCATGAAGCTCCCACCTGCCCTTACTCCTCAAATCTGTGTGTACAGTTAAATAAAGCTGGGGTCATCCCTACCACACCGGCTCAACTGCTAGGGAGCCACTTCAGGAAACCCAGCTCGCAATTTACTGCAACTAATCAAATCTCGGTTGAAAAGAAGCCATCCTCAGCAAGGCCGTCCATGACATAAACAGCACAGTAGTCTGCTGCAGCAGGTACCATGGAAACCATGAATTAGTTAAAAACAAAAAGAAGAAGAAGAAGAAGAAGCAATGGCACACACTGATCTATATGATGCTTTAATGTTTCCCCCTGATAGACTCAAGGTCTACACAATCAGCTGAACCTCAGTTACATGACACCACTAATGTAACAGTGATATTTTACTTTGCTACTGATGGTACAAGACTCTGTTTTAGTTGGCACTCTAACTTGTTTAAATTTGCAAAATGCAATATTTTGTTTTCGAGTGTTCTGTGCAAGTCAACCTTATTGTTTTTACTCCATGTACCTTCTTTTGCTGCTTTTTCTGTTTGGCACTTTGGGCAGCCTTGTGCAGAAAAAGCTGCTGTATTAAAAAACTAGCCTGGCCTTATGTGCTTTTTGCGGAAAGAACAAAAAAGAACTGAGGTGGCATGTCAGCTGGGGAGCAAAGGGACAGGATGAGCTGTGGGATGTGATGTTTCTGGCTTGTGGGTCAGAGTGAAATTATATGTTCACACTTACCTGGCTTCTCTGGAGCTTCAGTCACATTTTCCTGAACCTCACTGGGAATAACTAAGATAAAACCAAACCGGCCAGTAAATGTAAGCCAGCGCAGAACACATATTTCAAAGCTTTAGATCAGCGGGTTTATACAGACCACAAGAGAAGCACGCTGCTTAAAAATGGTATGGATGCACTACCTGCTCACCCTTACATGAGATTTTTGGATATTTTGTTTCACACTATAAATAACCATTTGTTAGAGATGTAGCACAGTTCATTTTAGCTTGTTATGGGGCAGTATGACACACAGGATGACGGTGTAGAGCCTGATGGGACCTTCATGGGAGTCCAACACACAAAACACTCTTCTCACCTGTAGCATTAAGCAGGTCAAGAAGGAAGGACCTCTTGTCAGTCTCCTCTACCCACACCACCTTCTGGGTGATGTTTTCTGAGGTGGAACCTACACGGCCGACAGCCAAGAAAATGTAGTCCTCTAGGAAGTCCCGGGCCAGGATCTAAAAAACATGAAAATCAAGCCGATTTGCATGCATATATCCATCATTAAATTATGAGAAGTGATTCTATAGAAACTTGACTCCTCAGACTTACCTGGATCTCCTTAGGGAAGGTGGCACTGAACATCATGGTCTGACGGATGCCTTTGGGAGGCATTGTATCTTGCTCCACAATGCGTCTGATCTGTGGCTCGAAACCCATGTCCAACATACGGTCAGCCTCATCCAGGACCAAGTAGCTAGGGAGACACATCAAATGCACACAAATGGTTATGAGTCAATAAAAGCCCAGGACAGGTATCTCCCCTGAGTCAATATGTACTTGTGCTATACTGACTTGCAATAGTCAAGACCGATCTTGCCCCTCTCCATCATATCGACCAAGCGGCCAGGAGTGGCAACCAGCAGGTGACAGCCTCTCTCCAAGTCCCTGATCTGCTGACCAATATCAGCACCGCCATATACCACACAGGGGCGCACGCGTGAGCGATAGGCGAACTAGGATGGGAAGGACGACAATGACATCAAGCTTCACATTCAGTATTTGAACAATAGTACAGCATTTTTTGTGATTGGTAAGCGAAAGCCATGCTAGGCATTCACCTTTCTGGCCTCGTCATAAATCTGCAGAGCAAGCTCTCTGGTGGGAGCCAAGACAAGGGAAATAGGGTACTGCTTACGACGTCCATATCTTCCATTCTCCTGTGGGTTCCAAAGATTAAGATGAACAAAGCATGTCCAATATCTATGTAAGGTTATGACTAGTGTTTGGTGCCACATACCTGTCCACTGTTCTTGGCAGCCTGAAGAGCATCTCCTGGCCCATCAGTGTAGATCTGACTCAGCACAGGCAGCAAGAAGGCAGCCGTCTTTCCAGAACCTAAAACCCAACAGGAATCATAAACATAATGCCACTAATAACCAAGAAATACTGAACAACAACATGGAGCCAAAATCAGACGGTGAACGATTCATTCAATCATGAATTCAGGGAAAGCCTGGTGAATTGACTCAGAGCCTTTGAACTATACAGAGGCACTCACCAGTCTGGGCACAGGCCATGAGGTCTCTCTTGGACTTAATGATGGGGATGGCATGCTTCTGCACTGGAGTGGGACGAGTATAGCGACTCAGGGTGATGTTTCCCATGATGATCTCCCCCATGTCCACATCCTGAAACTACATCAAAATAGTCGGAAAGTTAGTTTGTGGCACAACCTGTTGTAAACAAACTACATGAAGCCAGCTTCGGACAACTGCCAGGCCCAGCTGCCAAACGTAGCCTGATCACAACAACACTCTTATTCAGCCACCTCTTTCTGCTCGTCAGTGAAACAATTAATTGTCACAGATTCAAAATACGCCATTGCAGAAGCACAAGATATTGTTGAAAACAGTTCAACCAAGATGGCAACAGTGACCAAAAACATTAGGGATTGAGACCGTATTATAAGTTTAATAAGATTCTTCTTTTTTACACATTCATCAACTCAAATGTCAAGTGCCTACTCACACTTTCAATGTGGGGTGGGCAGCTGGTTCCAGTAGCCTCCACAGGAATATCATCATATTTCTCAAAATTGATCCCAGTGTTGCTCCCAGAGAACAGCTCACTGGGGAAAAATGGATTTGAAAATGTTATGGTCAAATATAGATATGACAGGTTTGTTATTTTAAATAAGAAAGGAGCTTACTGTTCCAGGCGCTCATTGGGAGCAGTAGGTTTGGACCAATCTTCATCCCTGGCTTCTTCTACCCAGCGACTGTTTCCTCCACCAGAAAAGCCGCCACGCTCGTACCTGAACACATAAAGTGTTTAATAACCTTTTAGTGTAACAAACACCTTCAATCTCACTATCACAACAGTTATTATAGCTTTCTTGGGAAAAACTACAACAAGACAAATCACCTTAAAATGCCAAGTTGCAATTAATGTTCCATTTTCAGTTCTGCTACTGATAAATATGCAACCATTTGGGCATGGGCAAGATCAGAATTTACATCGTGACTGAAGCAGTGGTCTTAAGATACATGAAGTATTTGTACATTTGATAAAAGGCATACTTTTGATGGGTATTGAAGGGTATCAGCACTTCCCGTTTTATACTGTAAAACCAATAGGGAGCAGGAAATTCTAACTTACTTGAAACTTAATTAGCACTCAATAATGTTACATGACTCAACAGTTGCAACAAGCTTTCAGTAGCCACTAAAAAATTGAGAAAGCATCAGAAAGTAGTTTCCTCCAAGATGCAGCTGACCTGGGACATCAATCCTTCACACTGCTTGGTGGCATTACTGGTAAACTAATGGCCCAGCCTGCTTGTTCAGGTGGTTGCAATCATTTTAAGTGCAAAAAGTTCACTCACCTTCCTCTGGAGCCTGCCCCACGATCATTGAAGAAGGCAGACTTTGACCTGTCAGAACGCCCCCCAAAGCTGTTGAAGGCAGCATCCCTCTGAGGTCCACCCCAGTTGCCATCTTTGTTGTCGTAATTGCCGAATCCTTCAATGGATCAGAGAGAAGCACATCAGTTTTCAAGGGATTTTTCTGTAAATCTGCTGTAAGGCTCTCAGAGATGCTATATTCTTACCAAAAGTGCAACACTCTTTCCCTTAACCCAGATGACCTTCAACAGATAAACTGTTGCTTAACATGTTTAAACTAAATGTTGTTAATTTATCGTCCAAACTCATGATGCGTGTGCACAGGCTGATGGTCCTTTGACATTGTACTAGCTTCATGAACAAGGGTGGGGATGGCAAAATGTGTATCCAAAAGTCCACTGACATAATGCTAAAACTGAGCTATAGTGAGACGTTTTAAAGCATGATAGGATTTCCCCACCTGCATTTTGCAATGGTTGATTAAACGAGCCTCCACCCCTGTTACCACGGTAGGCGCCACGCCCACCTCTATCATTGCGAAGGGGTCCACGCCCTCCATAGCCCCCATTTGTGCGGTTGTCATGGTAACCATTCACAAATCCATTGCTGCGTCCACCATCCCATCCAGGTGAATCTTCATGGGGGAAAAAAGAGAAAAAAGTGAGAACTAGGCTTGTGAGGAAGACCAGTGTGTTGACATACTATGAACTTGTGTGATTTGCCTTTATTCCTCCTTACAATTTGTGGGTCTCTCTCAGTAATGAGCTATTGTCAGTCTACTGCACTCAGATTGAATACAAGCTTGTACAAGTCTCAGAAAAATGTTTATAAATGGTCAGTTAAAAAAAAAAAAGGAGACAAAACTGCAAAGCACGTTCTAAATGTGGGAAAAAATATATATAGAGCAAGGAAGGGTTTCAAGTAAAAGGAATTACTTGTCTCCTTTTAAAAACAACTGCAGCACTGGCTTTGAGGACCTACTGAGCCCTGTCTATGCCTGTGGGGGAAATTTACCACAACGATCTGCCCAGCTGTGGACACTGGCAGTGTCATCAGTCCCATCAGTGGCTACACTGTTATCAGTGCAGGATGAAGCTGGTGGGGGACAATTGACAGTTAGCTCTGCCATAGTAAGGCATGCTAAGTCACAAAAGCTTTGCCACAGTAGCAACAATGAGCCGACCAGCCGCACAGATCTAGGCAAAGACTAGACTTGCTTTGAGGGGGTACTACATCAGCTCATGGAGCAGAACTGCTGGGATGATCTGGGACAACTGCTAAAAGCCTCCACTGCAGTGCCCCCTTCAAGTAAGGACAAGGGGAAATCCTTGTAATTTCACAGGCACACACCTATCCATGTGCATCAGGCCAATGGCGCAGACAAATGCAGACTGTCACAAACAGGTTTTGTCTCCATACTGATCTGAGTGACTAAATTCAGAGTCTCTGCAACACCAACAATCAGAGATTGATTTTAACACCCACCAAGTGTCAAAGGTGAGTGTAGTTTCCATTGCTGTGTAGCACACAATCTGCCATCTGGTCAATAAATGTTTGAACCAATATGAAGGAATAAACTACCTGGCATGATCACATCTAGACAGAAGTGTAGGAGACTGATCAAAGGAGCACCAGCCACAGACTGTTTCCAGGTTCCTGGCGTAGTTTCATTTTTAGAGCAACTGCTGTATGTAAACCACACTGCTGCATAGGTCACACCATTTACATTTGCACTTGGTGCAATTTCCAATTGGGAATCATGATATGTTAGCACTCATTCTGTTTGTTTTGGGTTTTTTTTTTTTTAGGGGGGGGGGGGCTGGCAAAGAAAGAGAATCATGGGTATAATTTCAGACATTTGGCTGGTAAGCTTATCAATTTTGGACCCTGATTCAAATCAAATGATTCTGTGTTTTCTTAACCACCTGAAAAGTAATCCAACAGTCATGATGAGAGGGATTTTGGATAGAAAGAGGCGTTCAATTGAGGGCCTTTCAGACAGTGCTGCCAACTGAACACACATGTGTATTACACATGTGAAGTGAACTTTCCCATTTGTGCTGTAGATTTCCATCTTAGACCAGTTAATGATTCTTTTTTTTTTTTTTAAACATAACTTAGTTGTGTCAATTTATTGCTAATGCATCTGACTTCAAAGGCTGTGTTTGGATCAGATTTGGGAAGAAATCAGACACCAATAAGCGTGATTACCAAGCAACAGATGTTGATTTCTGCTAGTTTTTCATGTAAGGTAGTGAAACAATGTTTACCAGGTAAAATTTATGTTTCACCTTCATCATGCATTGTCACAATTGGACAACTTAAAAAGGTTTCACATTCTTCTTCACTGCTTCTCAAAACGAATTAATGTGCTCTTGCCACCCAGAGTTGGGCAGTAGTGAACTCAATACCTGGAAATTGAATCATAGTAGCTGCTAAAAAATGCTGCGAATACCAAAGATGGAATTTGGTTGAATTTAGTAACTCAGACTGGTATCAGACAAAAGTGGTGTGCAATTCGCAATCGGGGCAAAGCACACCATGCAGCAGACTGAGGAAAATGCAGTAACTCCACATCAAACCAGTCCACCACGAAAAAGGTGACCGAGAAGATTCTCTCGTTCAGGAAACAATGACAGTTAAACCCTAATGTGAAATCTTCCACTCTTAAAGCAACGCTCCCAGGTTGCAATAACCTGACTGGTCCATCATAGCAATTTGACACAAGAAAGCTCTACCGGGAAAGTTACTGTCCTTTTCAACTATGATGATAGATAGTCACACGGTGTGTGTGAGGGTGTGTTAGTCAGTGAAAAGAACATTTCTGAGCAGGTGAAGGAGTGAAATTCAAAGCATAAATACATTAGAGATTAACATATTGAGCAAAATGGAACTGAGATGTTTGAAGAACTAGAAAGTTTCATTGAACTAGTCTACTTACATCAAGAGTCAATTTAGAGAATTTCAAGTCCTTCAAGAATCTACAAACAATTTGGTGGATTCATTACAGATTAAACAAACAAAAAACTTGCCAAGCACTGTTTTGAATGATTATGGAAACTTATGAACCAATAGACAGGAGCCGAAAAGGCTTAACCTACAAAGGCTATGTTCTCAGACATGTGGTGTGACAGTACAGGACAGCTAACTAGATTTCTTCAAGGCACTTGCAACATTTTTTTTAATAATGCAAGCAAGAGTAATTAATCTGAATCAATTTTTTTTAAATGTCAAGGAGTTACAAGATTGAGAATTTTTAATCTCTTTTTAGAAATAACCTGCCGCACACAAAAAGTCTCTTTGGGCAGATGTACAGCCCAGGACTATTTCCTCACTGAGTGAACCAGTTTCTCTCTGGTTATTCCATCTCCACACGAGGGAAAAAAATACTCAGAAATTACCTGTTGCAGTCAGTGATGGGAACAAAGGCCCACATACCCAGTGACACAGACCACAGCACTGTCTAACCAAACTGCCACAAGGCAGACAAGAAACGAGGCTGTACTGAACAACAAAAATGAAGAGTTATTTATGAGGGGGATGACATTACGCCAGTGTAGTAGTCCCCCCCCCCCCCCTTAAATATCATCACTGCATCAAAGGTTAGAAGGGAACCTATTGTTGGAAAAACAGACTCACATTTTGGGTAATTTCCCAGCAGATATCTTTTATCATTAGTAACAAAAACAAAAGATAGTGCACTGAATCACAGCTGTAGCTATCTTTAAGGCACCATGCACCATGAAATTTGTTTGAAAGCTCTGACAAATGTTAGGCCCAGATGCTTCTCTCTCTCTCTTTTTTTTTAAAAAAACCAAGTGGCGTTACAAAGCAGGGGCACACTGGCTGTGTTCAAGGGATTGGCTATATACCCTATTAAACTGCCAACACATAGATGGCATGGCATGCAGGTAGCCGTCAAGGTATACCACATCTGTTTCGCCAACCCCCACTGTAGGCATGGTAAAAGGCAAGCTCTTGAGAGGCCAATCTTGGGTAACCTGAGCAAAGGTAGGGAAGCAGGCTATAAAAAAAGACTGGCCTGTAATTTCTGACTCATGCAATATTAGTGTTGGGCTTGACTTTACGCTAATAATTACCAAGCTTAGAGTCATCCCATCTTGAAGTATAGTTATTTCTGTGCCTTTGCTGATATTCTGCCTGCCATGGTTGTGGGCACTGCTTAGAGGAAACTTGAGGGATATTGCAAGTGAAATATGGGTTTGAATATACTGTGGAAAAAAAACATTTAGATGCATCTATGATATGCTTCAGTAGATTAAGAAAAGACCTGTAGGTTAAAAAAACAAAAACAAAACAGTATGCTAAATCAAACTGCTCTTTTTTTGACATACTAAGTAACATCAAATTTTGACTGCAAGCATTCTAGCAGAGAAGCACATGAATTGATCACGAGCCCATCATTAAAATATAAACAATGCATAGGTCTTATCTAACCCTTTCCCCTTCAACCTGGCTTTGCTGGTGTGTAAATGGCTATTTCATGCATCTGAAAATGCAAGTTGCCCTCAGCGAAAGCAGACAGAAGGGACTTACAGAGATTTACTGGTGCCACTGAATAACCGCACTGTCTACCAGCGGAATAAGCATTTCCTGCTGTGGAATAAGAAAACAGTAAAACGAGAAAAACGTCAAGTTTGCAATTACAGAGTAGATTCCAATATTTATTCAAAATGTAAAATGGTCAAACGGACTGTGCCAGGTACAACATATGTCTTCATTTAAAGCCTTTAAGAGGCTGAAGGAGGAGAAGAAAAAACAAAAAAACAAAAAACAGGATTTTGTGCTTTCACAACTCCCTCAACTTGGCTGAAAACACATTGTGTCTAATGGAAATCAGTGACACGAACACCTTTACACTCACCCTCCATGCTTCCCCTTTATCAGAGCAATCGATAGCCAGCACTTTTCTTGTTCATATGTGAGACATTGCACCAGAACCATGATTTTATCTCAAATAAAATGACTTACAAAATATGTGTGACCATCAAATGTTGATTCAGCAGATTTGAAATGAGTGTCGTTTGGCTTTCGGGCAGATATGAGGCTGCACCAATTTCACAGGACCACTTACCCTTGACAAGTGTCAAATAAACTCCAATGCTTCTTAATTTGGACATCAGTTGACATTAGTTTGATAACTGTCCTCACTGTTGTGTAGTCTAAGCCCAAGGTGTTTCAAAAGTACCTCTGACACACCATCTTAATCGATTAAAGTCAACGCATCAAGAAAAATGGTCTGGTTAAAGCCTCATTTCTCAATTGTATTTGCTTTTACCATGCTCTGAGGGGCTTTTTACGTCAAGGAAACAATAAGTAAGACCCATGTGGGTGGTAGGACAGTAGTTAAGAGGGTTGGTGTTAACTTGCCATTTTTGGAAGCATCTTTGTTTCTCAAGTGAGGTGGAATGTAACGTCCTAGGAGGAAAAAAAAATAATGTTACAACACACATCAACAGGGCAGTGTCTAAAAAGCCCTGATATTAAGTGCACTTCACAACAACAACAAAAAAAACACTGCAAGCCAATGCTTTAGGTTATGTGTTACTACAGAAACTTACATATAAACCAGTTAACACTGACATGAGATGGGTAGATGTTGGCTTTTCATTGGATTTACAATCATATGAAAACTTGTCAGATCAATGTGTATAAGTTCCAGGAACTGAAATTTTTTTGGGAATATGGTCATTCTACCCAGAGCTTGACAAGAGGACAGATTCTCCCCTCTCCTGAGAGTGTGTGTGTGTATTAGGGAGCTTAGACCCACAGGGTCTAGCTAACTGCTAATTAGCTTGGTGCAGTTTATGGTAGTGGATGAAGTAGTGGAGTTTCAAACCATGCGTCCAATTGTGTCATTATCCTAAATCATAATTTTGTGAAGTATCCTAGCTACCTTAATGTAGCTGAAGATCATTTCAGAAGTGTTAATTTGATGACTTAACAAGAGTACATTCACGCGCAAATATACTGTGCTAAGCTAGCTCATGATCAACCACTCTTATCTCAAGTATACAGAATGCATCTGCAAAAGAGGACAGTTGGGGCCCTGCAGGGAGGGTGGTATTTCAACTCATAGCTCTCAAAGTCCAATTCCATACATAGATGAAGATAAATGTTTGCGGCAGCCTGGTGGCAGTATTTGACAGTTTCCCTTAAAAGGATTATATTCTGCTGCATCTATATGTATTCAGTCACTAAATATTCCTTCCAGTTATATAGATGAGATACGCAAGCACAACGAAATGCTCCTTACATGAAAATTTGCACAAACCCGTGCTTACGGTCCCAAAGATACTTACACTTGTGGGACCCTCAGGGACGGGGAATGTTAAACACTTGTGTTTACCAAATTACGGAGAGGGTTCCTTTAAATATTAAATTACTATCTTAGCTTGGCTAACACCATTTCACTTGTATGGTATATCTGCTATGGCAGTAAAATACCAAACTTGTTCATGCCAATTGAAAAGCTACAATTTTGCTAAAAGTGAGTTCACTTCAGATAGAGTGCCCTAATTAATCTTCAACTCAACACATTGGCTAAACATATTTCTCAAAGGTAAATTCTGTATTATTATTCAAAGGCCAGATTTTAAATATAAGTTGTGATATAAACTAGTAACTCATATGACAAGTACACGTACAAGCACGGACTGTAGCCTGAGTAACTGACCCGGACATCTAAAAGTACACAATGTTTCATTACTTACTGCCAGTTCCTCCGCCTTGTCCCTCAGCAGAGTTTAAGTCTAGAGCAGCAAGCTACAAAAAAAGACACAATTAGGATTAAAATCAGAATCTGTGGTTGGCTATCAGAAAAAATAAATTGGCCTTCGAATTAACCAATTTGACTATCGACGACATATAGCAAAACGTTGACAATTGAAAAAAAAAGAAACCTTCAAAACATACGCAAAACAGGATTAATTATATGTTATTTGATTTTTCTTAAAATAACAACCGAACAACGAACTAAGCTGACTACATGTAATTGTGTGAGCCTTTGAAACACGCTGCCAACATTTTTTCCTGCGCCACGTTTCAGGTCGAGAAGGCCTAACGTTAGCCGGGCTAACTTAAACTGCGATGCCGGCTGGAAAAAAAGTAAACGTTAGCTAACCGATGAAACTTCAGCGAAATGACATAAAATGGCAGGCGGTCCGACTGGGAAATGATTTGTAGTAGAGTTTAAGATTGACACTGGCCTGTTTAAAAGGTGAATGCAGTGTAATTATTGTTAATCACACCACTTGCTGGCCCAGCGCATAACCAACCTCCGCCATCACAATCTCCTCCGCAGCGACATAACCTCCATTTTAGCAACCGCAGCGTTAGCTTATCTGAGCCTGCCAACAAGGCTCCGTCGAACATAACGTTACACATATTTAAAAAAAAAACCACAAATTTTTCACAAAACAATCAAAAGTGAGTGAAAAATTATAATTACCTGCTGATCTAGACCGTGTGAATTATCAACGACCACATGACTCATAACTAAAGAGAATAGTGGGCGATTATTTCTGAAGAGAAAGGATTTTCTTTGTTAGCACGACCGAGCAATGCTGTAACTATTTCTTTCTATACAAATTACGACCTCAAACCAGTGATGACTAGTAGAACTGAAAGGAGAAGTCCGTTCTCTTAAAAATAAATAAAACGACTGAGTTTTGTATAAATATAAATTCCGTGTAAGTTTCCAAATGAAGTGGTTGCTGCTCCCGGTAAGCTTGACCGTGGTGGAATGAGACCAACTGATCAGGTAACGCGAGATATCCCTTCTGTTTGCTAACATCTGCCGGAAAACCATCGCGATACTTCATTTCGTTTCTGATTGGCATGGCCGGCAGCAGAAGGCAGCTACTTACATTTAAGGGGCGGTGCTTCTGCGTCCTTTGTCATTGGATTGTCTGTGTCTTTACAACCCCAGAATCGAAACTTTGTCAATTTTACAATACCACAATTCCAATGTTTCTACGGGTATAAAGATTCAGTCACACATTGACTACACAAACACACCTGAGGCCCCTGTCAATGACTAATTTAGGGTTTTACCCAGTAAAAGTTTTAGTCTGAACCACATAATTGATAAAATGGTGATCCAATCTATACAGAAAAAGACTCACAACTTTTACGTTTGGATCCTCACCTCCCCAACCTCTTTCCCTTGCAGAACCAAAGGTGGGCCCCTTAATTTTTCTCTCTCTCTTATTTCACTCACCACAAAACAACAACCTTCTGCCACCTGACAAGATTCTGAAAAAAGAAGTGTTATGAATTATAAGGAATGCTACATATCTGAAGTGTATTTTCCACTCACTTATAAACAGTTCTTCACAGTTTCAGGAATTTTGCTATTTTTCAATAAATCTGTTATCTTTTATTATAGATCTGGTGGGCCAAACCGAATTGATGAGTCAGATTTCTTCCCCTCCTTGGGCAGCCTCATGCAAAAGGGTGAAAATAAAACAAAAGATGAAACCTCAGGAAATGCACACTAGACCTCCTCCAGGACAGCTGAAAAGACGCACAAAGTAGAAACAAGAATGTTAATGAGCCTTTTTTTTTGAATGGATAGAATTACATGGACTGTTATCGCTTTGAAAAAAAGGTCTATGGACGTATACAAACATCAGCTGTCTCCCAAAGCTGTTCGGAGGGGGAAAAGACATCCGTGACCATCTCTCTTAATCAGAGGGTTTCAAACGTCCTTTGCAAGGTCAAGCAGAGTCAAGTATTAGCACAACCAAAGCCCGCCCCCTGCTCTCCGTCTGCTGGCCTCTAGCCTCGTGCTCTCTGTTCTCCATACAGTACAGGCTGTCAGACCTGTTCTTTGTCATTTATCCCCTGCATTTATCCCCAGACCATATGTTGATGGGATAAGTTATAACAGAGGTAATTAGGAGAAAGGTCAAATGGTGACAGATTTCTAAAATGACACAAGGTGAGAGGCGAGACGAGCCTAGCAAATCCGTTTTCTTCTTTCATCATCACAAGATCATGTCAAGTTCATCAACGGCGTGTTAACGACATAAATGACAGAAAAAACAATGTTCAAGCAAACAAGCACAGCAGACGGCTTGTATGTAACATGAGAAGCCTGACTCGCAGTGATGAGTCATTAACCAACTGCTATTCACTGACACGTCACGTTGCTGTACAAACACGCCAAACACTTGAGTGTTCAGGTGTGCCAGTCCACTGAAAGAATGTTGCTTAACTTGTTGATAAAATAATAGGTGTGAGGTGGGAATCACTTCAGCTTGTAGTTAAAAAAAAAAAAGTATTAAACACATTTTTGGTGATAACAACAGATATTTTACACTAACGTTTCAAGTCGTATTTTAGGTTTTAAGTTTTTGCTTTGATTTTATGCCTTTTTTATGATTAAAAAGCACATTAAGTGGTTGTAGGACCCACGGCTCCATCTGCTGGGGAATAATCAAATCTGTAGCAGCACCAGAATATCAACGTGAACCTGAAAACACTTTACGATTCTGTGGGTATTTATAACAAAGCTGGTCCCACTGACATTATTCTCCCATGTATGAAGGTAATAATGAAAATTCCGAAGCGCTAACTGCCCTTATTTTAGTGTACTCATATCATTCAAATCATACAAAGTGAACTACATGTGGGGAACAAGGAGAAATCATCCTTTTCTTCTAAAAATAAGTATAAATCATCTACAATAACCCTAAAAATAAATACTGATAAGCTTCAGAACATCATAATATGATGAAATGAGTTTTTCATATAAGAATGACTTCACAAAACATTTTGTTTTATTTTTTGACAATAATAAAAAGTAACAATAACACATAAAATATAATACTTGACATTTAAAAATTAATATTTTGAATGTATTATCTTTTATGGCCACAAATATTATAGCATTTGCCGTGGTTTATTTCACTCGTTATTCCTCATTTGGTAGATCTTTATTGAATTCGATAACCAGATGGAGATTGTATATTTACCTACAATTCCCATCATCCATTCGGCGATTTCTCCGGAAGAAAACCTGCGCTTCAACCACGTACTTCCTCTTTCCGTCAACGGAGTTTAGGTAGGACAATTTGAGTCTCACTCTTGTCGCTGAATCCACTTTATAAACTAATTTTAACTTGTCATCCGCTTAGAAAGGACACGATTAAATGTAAAGGACATGTTTAAGATTACACCCCAATGAGCATTTTGATAGTAGACTTTATTTTTGATGATGATTTTAATTCTGTGTAGATCGTGGATGACATGGCGTTGCGACTACAGCCTATATGAGCCGGTAGCCGCTACATGTCGTTTTAGTGTGAATGAAGTGATACAAATAACTTAAATGTCAAATACCCAAGTTGTTTTGTGACGCTGCTCAGTTCTAGTTGCTTGAGAACGACATAACAAAGGAGCTAAACTGAGTACTTAACGGTGGCTAGCTTGCTAGCCTACTAGCGATATCACCCTTAGCGGCTAGTTAACTCCTGCACGTAAGCATTAGTACTTGAGCCCAATTACTGTTTGGACATACGTTGTTAAAATCTGAAGAAGCACGCAAGTGAATGTCCACCGTGGAATTAAGGGTGTCCTCTCTTGCAGTACACGATGGGACGTGTGATCAGGGGACAGAGAAAAGGTGCGGGCTCCGTGTTCAAAGCCCACGTTAAGCACAGGAAAGGCGCCGCTAAACTCCGTCACATTGACTTCGCTGAACGCCATGGTTACATCAAGGGGATTGTGAAGGTAAGGTTAACGTTTGACTCAGACTTTGCACAATTTTTCATGTTGTCATGGGGATGAGCGCCTCTTGATTTAATGCTTGGCTGTTTATCCTTGCCTAGGACATCATCCATGACCCCGGCCGTGGTGCTCCCCTGGCTAAAGTAGCCTTCCGGGACCCTTATCGTTTCAAGAAGAGGACTGAGCTCTTCATAGCAGCTGAGGGCATCCACACTGGACAGTTCATCTACTGTGGCAAGAAGGGTGAGAAGCTTTGGCGTGAATGATGTCCTGTGGATGTGAAGTTTTAAATGTAAACCATATTATTTGTCATGTTGGGAAGACTGAATATTTTGGGCTACCTTGGCACATGTGTGTGCCTCATGAATTTTGGAAACATGATTAGTGTTTGGCTGGTTTTATATTCCCAAACAGCACATTGGTGATAAATGATTTGGATTTTTTCTATTCGTGCATTACTCAGTCTGCATGCATGTTAAGTGTGTTTTCAAGGAATGGTAGATGTTGTCTGGTTGTTCCGAAGTGATCGTATGTGTCCACATCTAAGTCGCTGGATTGAAGTGTAGGAGCTTTGAATGTAGTAAGCAGAGCTGGTATGAAAGCGAACCGTAGCGCTGATGACAGATTCACGTTGTAACATTGGATGATAAATTCGTTGAATCACATCCAGCAGGAATCCCACCTTAAACAGCCTCCCTGACACACCTGTGGGTTTAGATGATATTTGGTCACTGTGCTTTGTCTTGCATGTGCAGATTGTGCTATGTTTAAAACTTTTTAAAAAAAAATCATATTTGCAATGGTGTGGAAAATGATATAATGTTGAATGGGTCCTGCACGGTGTTATGAAAAGTGGAACTGTAACTTTCCCGCTCCTTCACAGAATTTCATTTGTGAGATACCTCACTTTGATATTTGCTTTTAACACTGATTCAGACTGTACAATTATCTCATGATTTTCAGTACTAAAAATTCCACTCGATCACCCTTAAGTCATATTTTACATCTTTAGATATTATCCATCCCTATACTGTTGTAAACAGAATGGTGAGTGTGGTCACAACAAATTTCAGTCAGTCAGTCTTCATCCTCACCTGCAGCCAACCATTTGGAACATCCTGTCTCTCACAGCTCAGCTGAACATCGGCAATGTTCTTCCTGTCGGCACCATGCCTGAGGGAACCATCATCTGCTGCCTGGAGGAGAAGCCCGGTGACAGAGGCAAGCTGGCCCGCGCTTCAGGAAACTACGCCACAGTCATCTCACACAACCCCGAGACCAAGAAGTCCAGAGTCAAGCTGCCATCAGGCTCCAAGAAAGTCATCTCCTCTGCGAACAGAGCTGTCATCGGTGAGGGTCCCTGCTGCCCTTTACAGCGGTTTACTTGTTACTGTGACCTACTCAGGAGTTGGATGTTAGCTGTCATGAAACCATGTAGTCAGAATGATACTGATGAACTGAAGAAAATAATGGTAGCAGTGTGTGACCAGCTCTGCTGTGCTTGTTGAAGGTGTGGTTGCTGGCGGTGGTCGTATTGACAAGCCCATCCTGAAGGCAGGTCGTGCCTACCACAAGTACAAGGCCAAGAGGAACTGCTGGCCACGCGTCCGTGGTGTGGCTATGAACGTAAGTGAACAGTAGATGTTCTGCACGATGGCTCTTCAAGGCTCTCTGAGGGTGACAAAAAGCAAGAGAAATATTCTTTAACATGTACAGAGAAGCAGAAAAGCAGGGTTTAATAATCCACTGCTTTTCTCAAAGGTGAGATCATAAAAGCGATTAGAGTTGGGAGTAATTTACGAGTGTCTAATGACAGATGGGAGACCAGAGTTATTGAGCTGAAAGTTGGAGCCTCAGCATTAATTAACTGAAGAGATGAACACAGTGTTCTCTTCTGTTCCTCTGAGGGATTTATGTTCTCACAGACCCAGTAAAAGCCCTTATGGGTCTGCAGGTGGTACTTGGTGGCTAGGTCAGGCAGCTATTCTGATCTCCATATTAGAGCAGTTGGCAAAACACCATCAGAACAAGACTAAAACTGATCTTTGTTTCTCTTACAGCCTGTTGAGCATCCCTTCGGTGGTGGTAACCATCAGCACATTGGCAAACCCTCAACCATCAGGAGGGATGCACCTGCGGGTCGCAAGGTCGGTCTTATCGCTGCCCGCCGTACTGGCAGACTGCGCGGAACAAAGACCGTCCAGGAGAAGGAGAACTAAATCTGACTTTGTTGATAATAAAACGTGTTCCGGTAGAATCTGTCTCATGAGCTTCATTCGTGTTCAGATGTATGTGTGCAACGACAGGGTTGTGAAACTGTCGTGAAAAAATGGTTTCGCGCAACATCCACACGATAGACCCATTTAGCTGCTGGGACTCATCAAGCAAACAGAGCCATTGTCACCGTGCACTCATCTGTGTGCTTGAAACACTACAGGGAGTATAGATGATCCTTGTCGGCCTCGAGACCAAAGTGAGTGGTTGCTGCTGTATATACACTGGTTACACACGCTTCAACAGCTGAAGAGTAAGACGAGATGTTTGCTCTGTTGGATTACTGATATAATCAATTAGAGCCGGAAGCTGTGGCAGCAGGTGAACAGTCAAGACTGATGCAGCTCAGTGTCACTTTGTCCTGAAACATTCCAAACATATGATTAGGTTCTGTTCAAACACAGACCTCTCCTCCACCCACACACAAGTATTCATCCAGGGATGTAGTTCAACACAACTGATGCTCTGCTGGAAGGTGTCCCAGCCAGAATTGTTGATAGAGATTTCCTTTGAAGGACTTCAGAATCTAAAAAGGTACAAATACCCCGCATGACACAAAATCACGGATCAATTCTTCTGTAAAACATTTGACGACTACTTCCAGTATTTTTGGTCCACCGAGACAGCAATAACCTTCAGTGAGGGGATTTCAAAAAAATTCAACGTTCCCGTGACTGAGGGGAACTGTCCAAGACACATTCACCAGAAAAAGACAAATTTTAAGCAAACAAACAGAATACGTCACAATTTTGTACATCATCCTGTGTTCATACAAAAAAAAAAATTGAAAAACTAGGACTAGGAATTCTCAAACATCTTTTTACAGAAGACTTTTCCAGATTTCTCATAAATATATGAACCCCTAGCAACAACCTTGAGAGAAATGTCAGCTGATGCAGTTAAACAGTAGAGATCCCGGATGCATCTGGTAAATAGAAACTTCCCGGATGAAAACAAAAGTCCTGTTTAACATTCATGTCCAGAATTAAAAATGACACTGAGACAAGATTCCATGTTCTTTATTTGCTAAGGGCGCAATGCTTTTTTTTTTTTGTTATATTTCTGTGCACAAAAAAACCTCACAAAGTGAAAGTCCACATCGCGACTGTAGCTCCAGAATTCAACGTCACACCATGGCCAAAACAAAAGTCGGCAAAAAACAGGGCGCAGAACTCTGTACAGTCAATATCTTCTTTAAAAATAACACAAGGACAAAAATGTTCCTCTTAAATCAAATTCTATTTTTAGTGAAATACAACAAAATAAATTCTATAAAATAAGAGCAAAATATTTAAATATAATACGGTGGGCAGAATATTTTCATTTGCAGGAGTATTTGGTATGTTTTAGACAAAAAAAAAGAAAAAGAAAAAAAATTCAAAAAATACACGCATTCAAGTTACCAATTAAATACAGTATTTACTGATGTTTACCATTTACTCCTACAGAATTACAAGTTATCTCAAGTTGCAACATGACTAACCAGCCGCTATTCTTACGGTACAACCCTGCTGTGGAAACCTGTTCGCCATGAAGTGAGATCGCCAGGGTCTCACTGCTGCTCAGGACTTGTCACTCCATCCTGAGCCACAGCAAGAGGGCCCAACCTGACCAGCTCCATGGCAGAAAAGGAAGCTGTCGGGCAACAAGTCTGTCAAAAAAGGCTCTACTGAAGAGACCGAAGCAAACCACACAGTCTATTTTACACCAGGTAGCCCAGTGCAGCAATTCTGTTGCATATGCGTTTTTCATTTTTCAGAATTCCTATAGATGAAAGCTAAGCTGTCTATCCCACCGAAACGGACTGCCAAATGTAAAGTTGGAGGATTATATGTGCAATTGAAAAGCCACTTATACATTGGTTCAAAATATTGCCCTCATTGTAGATAGATGAGTAGAAAAAGAACAAAAACAGAAAAAGAAAAAAAAAAAACCTAAGGGGTAACGCCCCTCTGGAGATGTGGATTGAGAACAGCATTAAAGTTGTTATGATCACAAGTCTTCCCTTGGGCTACACTATTCTGGTGAGAAGCCATGCTAAATGTTACAGCATATTAACTGGAGCTTCAAAAAGGATTGAATTAATTACCGGAACAAACGAACCAAAAAAGAAAAAAAGAAGGGGAAAAAAAAGAGAAAAAGAAAGGCAATGAGTTTCAGAACAATGTTGCATCACTGCTTTTTCACATCAAACACCATAAAAGTCCACCCAACCATTTTCATATCTCACACTAAAACCAACCACAGCTCGTGAGTTGATCTGGCGTGGGTCATAAGGTCGCCAAGGAGCTTAAGAAGAAGAATAGAATCATGATAATAACAATGTGTCCTTCTGCAGCTGAATGACCAGTGACCATCCGATGGTAGAACAAACTTTACTGCTGAGCATGGGTGATAAAACAAAGAGGATTTGTTGTCTTCTTACAGTTTTTTTGGGGCGTTTTTCTTATTTATATTGTTTTTTCGTTATATCTGCAACATCTCCCAACAGCAAACCACACAGTTATGCTACTGGGGGATTTGAACAGTCAGAAACACTAACATACTATGTACACCTTTTCGTCGTGTAGACAAGCGCATCAGCATCGTCAGCTCTGGGTGACTTGGGTTTTCATTATTGGAACTCCTATCCGTTTCCTCTGCTCACTCTGCAGCCACCAGCAGGCTCCCGTCGTGCTGTCAGGCAGCCCCAGGCCAGGGAAGAGCGCCTCCTACAGGCTGACGGGAGAAAGAAGTGGCCTAGCTCTGCCCTGCCCTGGGACCAGAGAGCAAAAGAGAGATAGAGAGACAAAGAGAGGCCCACTGAAGAGCTCTGTTGACCGGAGGATGAGAGGAAGGAGAGCGGGACGATGGAGGCTCGAGGCACAGCAGAGAGGGAGGGGATGTTACTCCTTTGGTGGGGCTGGCGCTGGGGTCGAGGTGGGGGCAGGAGTGGGGGCCACTTCCTCTGTGCTCTCCCAGTTCTCTTGTGCTCGCGGGCCCGGACCAGGAGCGGGACCAGATCCTTGGGTGGGGGGCTGTGTAGGCCCTGGAGTCGGAGCAGAGGCAGGGCCAGGGCGCTGGGGGTTGTTCATGTGCTGAGCAGCCGGCCCGGTGTACGGCTGTCCATGGGGATGGTTGTTCTGTGGAGGGGACCAGAGGGGACACGTGTCACATGCTGAGGATGTCAACACTGATGTGGCAGGAATAGCACACAACATACCAAGCTGATTTTCACTGAATGTATGGGGTGCGCAAGAAGAAATTAGGACATTTTGGGGCAGAACAGTTGATTTCATTTTAATGCACTTTGAAACTTTGTTTTTGAAAGGTGCTCCAGAAATAAAAGTTGTTGTTTTTGCAATTTGTGTTTGGAACTTGTTCAAATTTGAAAAGATGCTGTTATTGGTACTTTTTCTTTTCCTTGGTACTTCAGCGTCTCTGTGCGAAACAAAAATATTTTTTTCAAATGTAAAAATAAAACCCAACTGTCATTTTCCATGTGCACTCCAACCTTTATCAGCTTTTACATACTTTGCATGAGTGAACACGTTCCAGGGGTGATGTCACATGATCCCTCACTCTTCCTCTATTGAAATTTGGTAACGAATGATTTCACAATCTGTGTTCAAAGAGTTTCTTTTTTAGCCCTCTATTGAAGTCTTTCAGGCAGGAAACTTGGCCTGATGGCCACCAACACTGCTGAGTGCCACGGAAATGCGAGGTGAGCGCCGCCGACAGATTACCTGCTGAAACTGAGCGGTCCCAGGAGAATGTGGGTACAGAGACGTATCCTCTGGAGGGGAGGCGTCTTGATCATCAGGTGCTTCCTGTTCATCTGGCTCCTAGTAAATGTCAGATTAAAAAAAATATTTCTTAGAAAAAATAAAATAAGTCACACTTAAAAATTGGAATGATTTGTATGGATGAAGCTGCTATTATTATTTGGAGGAAAAAAACAAAACAAAAAGAGATCTGGGCTTTACTACAAGTTGCTTGCAATAGGGAAGTCCAATATCAACTAAAACAGAATATTCAGATTGAAAAAAAGAGAACCAACACAACCTGACAGGCTAATTACACAAATAACACATGCCATCACACCATTGTTTATCTACCAGCCAAGTTGTCTTCAACTAAGATAACATTATATGAGGCTATCTTGCCAAAAGCTACCTTTGCTATACTTTCTAAAAGAGAGATTTGCCCACCTAACAGGCAAGAATATTTCAGCTTTCGTTCTCCCACACTTCCTTTCTAATTTATACATAACACTAGTATGTAGTATAACTACTGCTACTACTACTCAAGTATAGCTGAATATACAGTTTTTTTAGGGGGTCAACAGTGCTGCTGCGAGATTGAGCAACAGGACAGGAAGAGAACAAAGATCTGGTCATTGTGGGCGCAGATCATCATCATATAGAAATGATATACAGCTCAAACAGGGACATACTGGTCATAAACCTTTGACAACTCAAAAATCCTCCATTCAGGGAATTATTGACTATGAATTATTATGGCAATTTGTGTACATATAGCCCTACTTTAACCTTCAAAGCTTTGATTTTAATGTTTTATTTGTATCAAAAATCAAGAGACAGAATAGAGCTAATTTGGGAACAAGCATGTAGAGTCAACAAGACAATCACTAGCCTTGGCCACTGATGACGAACTACAGGAAAGTCGAGATTGTTCTCTTCACTAAACATGTGACAGGCCTTTGGAATGGGCTGACTGTTCATTACTTCCCAGCTGATTCTTTAACAGTTATTTTATTGCCTTCCTTTATGTTGTGGTGCCTGGAATACTGACCTTCCCTGGGCTTCCCTGAGTACACTTGAGCTGTGTATGAAATATTACAGGAGAAGTGTGTCATTTGACTGGATTTTTCAACATAAACAAATACAAGTTACTCTTTTTTTTTTTTTAAGTGAGAACACAAAATTACATCACTGCAGCCACAAATCAATGCAAAGCCAATTCAGCTTGGTAAACAAAAATATATGGGACATTTGTCCAAATTAAGTGTCACTGCTAGCTTACGGTAAAGTTAAATGAATCAAAACTAGAATCATCTAGCACATGTTTCACAATGTGGCTGCGGCTTTGGATGGATTTCACATTTCATCACTTACTAGCAATAACGTCGCCATGTGCTCTGGCTTTAGCAGTGATAATATTCTTTAATAGTAGAAAGTATTTATCAGTCTACAACATGTCGGCAAAATCATTATTTGTCGCACTGGTTATATTATGTCAATCTGTGAGTAATAAATATTTTCATTTTCAACACTGTACACCATTGTAAATGTGTTTCCATAGCAACCAGGGCCATCTACACGTTTTTTTTTTACTGTAATGGTAATTTTCATGGATGAGTCCTCGTTTTGGGTATCTGCCGATAAATTGGATTTGATATTAGAAGGAACACAGCAACTTTCTGGGAATAACAGTTATTGTCCATCCTCCCGAGAGCCAGACAAGAAGATAGATACCCTTCCCTCTTCCGTGTGTATTAGGGAGCTGAGACCCACAGAAACCAGCTGATTGCTAGTTAGCTTAGCACAATGCAGGGTAGTGGATGGGGAGTGTGAGCACATCTCCATCAAATGTTAGTTCTGGACTTTGACTAACATTTGATGGAGATGTTAGTCAAATGTTAGTCAAAGTCCAGAACTAACATTTGACTAACATCTCCATCAAATGTTAGTCAAAGTCCAGAACGTTTGTTGACAACTTGGAAGAGCAACTCCTGCTACTTACCATGATGTTGTTTTTGTATGTGAGGATGGGGAGGATTAGTTCTGGACTTTGACTAACATTTGATGGAGATGTTAGTCAAATGTTAGTCAAAGTCCAGAACTAACATTTGACTAACATCTCCATCAAATGTTAGTCAAAGTCCAGAACTAATCCTCCCCATCCTCACATACAAAAACAACATCATGGTAAGTAGCAGGAGTTGCTCTTCCAAGTTGTCAACAAACGTTCTGCTTTGTCTGACGAAGTTTTGAGGTGCTGCACAAAATGACTGCACCAGTCAGGAGAGTCGAGCCGCTTATATTTATATCTTCTAATCTTTACTGTTCTGTCTCCCAGTCCATGTTATGCAGAACCTCAGTTATATTTATGCGGGGAAGCACTATTTTGGAGAAAAGTGTATTTGATGACTACTGACAGAGTTATGTCAAAACTTCCTATCCTCTACCATTCATTATGCTAAGCTAACTAGCAGTCAGTTGGTCGCCATCTTCTTGTCTGGCTCTGGAGTGGATAATAAGTAAGTGCATTTCCCAAAAACTTGGTGTGTTCCTTTAAATTTTGATTAAATACAGTAAGAATAACTAACAGCTATAGCCACTAAATCAGACAATTTATCTTCTACAAGCCTCTTCATCCAAATACTGGACATCCTGGCTATTCGTTACTGGTACCATTCAAACTTTAACTGGGAAAATGTGAGTCCTAATGATGAGGCCACAAGATCTGATAGAAACAGATCTCAGTTTTACCAATGCATTCCTTCTAATAGCTCAGAGTGAAGATTCTTCCCTCAAAAATAATGGGGACCAGCGGACACTTGGCACTTTTGTGACTTCAGAAGCATCGCCATCGTAATGCTGCCCTGGGATATGAATTTAGTCAACATGCCACCACAAGGATGCGACATATAAACCCAATAGTGTCCCGCTCATATAGATGCCAATTCTCCATCATTAATATCTCCCTTGCCGGATCAGCACTGGAGCTTTTTGTCAAACTGTTCCGGTCATGTTTTATAATTTAACTGTTAAAAGCAACACTCAGTGCCAGATGAAGTGTCTGGATTCACAATCTATATCATTTTTCAAATTTCACAATCACTTGTGCGGCTGAGATGGACGAAGCACAATGAGTACAGTGAAGAAAGGTTTAGGTCTTATCAGCAAATTGGCCCAGATACAATCCTTAGAATCAGCTCGGGACATCTCTGGTATTTTTCAATATTTATCAGGCTTCTCAAGTCCATTGGTAGTATTAACACACCAACCCACCTATAGTGTTTGACTACAAACATTTATAGTTTATGGTATTTTTCCCTGAGGACTAAAACATCAACATCACCTTTATGTGTAATTAGGCAAAAAGTGTGTTTTTGTGCGTGTTTAAAAAGAGCAGTGTATATGCCATTACCTCCTCAGGACAAAGTTCACAGGCCTTGGCGAGTGTCATACGTGCACTGTGTGACCGCTCGAGGAAATAGCCATTGGAGGTCTCGTTGCTCTGAACTGGAGGAGACCAGTTGTTGTAGGTGTACTGTGGGTTGCCTGTGTAGGGTCTCCTCTCAAGCTCGTCCCCTAACCACTCCACAGCCCACGTCCACTTTCGTTTCAGGTCACCGTTACTCTGCATACACACAATGGACCACCTGATCAGCAAATAGAGCTCCATTTGACATACCAGAGAAAGCATTAAGCACAGGCTCCAGCTCTTAAAGTATAAAATGAACAGAGTTCATCAGAGCGAAAAGATTTCAGACCCCTCTACACATGGGTCTGCTCTCCAAACCTGTTTGCAATCTTCATCATGTATTATCGTCATTATCCCTTTGTTGCTTTTGTGTTGCTTTCTAAAGCCTCCTTGTATTTCTCGAAAGGCGTTATATAAATCCGAGCAATTATCATTATTGTGATTATGTTCTCTTAGTGTGCCTACCTGAAGGATCTGGTAAGCCACAGAACAGTTGCTGAAGAGAGCCACCATGCACTTGATGCACTGGTAAGCCCGTTTCTGGTAGTGGTTCTTGGAGCGCTGGATGGTGTCAAAAAGCCCATCTCTGTCATCAGGAATGCCCTTCAACACATTGTGGATCCTACACATCCAAATGAAGAAAACAAGGAAAGTGTAAATGTCAATCACACAAATAACAACACAGCATCCAAGATTTACACACTGAGTCATGAGTCTGACCTGTGTGTCTGCCAGGAGTCCTCAATGAGTAGAATCTGTAGCAGCAAGTCCAAGTAAGGCCTCAGCTCATATGTGTAGGAGTATGCAACCTGACAAACAAAACCAAACAGACTCTTAAAGATACAGACATGTACACAATGTGCAATATTTGATGATGATGACGACGAGGGTCTGTACCTGCCAGAGCAGCTCACTGAGAACAGTGGAGGAGAACTGGGGGTTCTCCCAACAGCTGAAGCGAAGCAGCTTTACTGTCTCTTCAGAGTTGCTGCAGTCCTCAATGATCTTCTTCACATAGCTGGTCCTCACAAACAGGATCTCTGCTACCAGTTGCTGCACAGGCATCACTGGGGCCGTCAGGTTTGTGTCCCCATAGGGGTTAGGGAGAGGGGGGTTACCTGGAGGGAGGAGGGGAGCGCAAAACGAATGAAATGCCAATTCTAGATGAAGATGAATATATTTTCTTCACGTAGAGTGAACCTTTGATTCGTTATGCCTGAAAGCCCTCAGCTCAGAGCTCGGCTTGCACAGCACTGAAGCTCAGAGTGGCTGCTTTGTCAGTCACTACATCCTGAGCAAGGATGAAAATCTTCATCGGGCTCTTGAGCACTCCAAACTCTCTCTTAACTCAACCACATCCCGGAGGGTTTAACAAGTCGTTATTGCCTCAAGTGATGAACTCACCATTGATAGAGGACTGCATACGTGAGGAGACATCACAGCAGCGGACCAGCTGGGAGACAACTGTGTAGAGCTTGCCCAGCTCAGCATACTGGTACTTAATGGGAGGGCCTGGGCCCTCGTCAAGAGCGACCAACATGAATGTGGCAGGTACGTTCAGCTTCAGCAGCTGGGTCTTCTCTGCCAGGCCTGTGAAGGGGGAGACCAGGGATACATCATTAAGATGTTCTTTTTCAGATTTTGTGTTGACTGTGCCTCTTCAGTCACACCAAGCGGCAGATGTACATGACAGGTGGGTGATTGCTATGTGCTCCTTACCCAGATTGGCGTACATGACAAAGAGGTTGAAGTACTGCTGCAGGTGACGGCCGTGTTCAGAGACCTCTCTTCTGAGCAAGTTGAGTACAGCTCTCAACAGGTGGTCACTTAGACTGAGGTTATCGCAGCCCTGATGCACAGAGATGGACAACAAACAAATCCTAGTTCCATTTAAGAGTACAGGATGAGAAACCTCTTAGGGAGCATTCTCCCATCAAACATTAAAACTGCTTCAGAAATCCATATTTGCAACTAACTTTCAGAGAGCAGAGAGAGACTGGAACCCACCTGAGCAGAGGGTCCAGGTGAGGCAGTGGGGGAAGGGCATGGGCCGTCTTGCAGGGAGAAGTGAGCAATGAAGACAATGAGCTTGGCAAACGCACCACGGACCTCAGCGCTCGGGCACTCAAGCAGGTACTCAGAAAACCGGTTAGGGTAAGCGAACAGAACGTTGTGTGCAAACCAGTAGCGTACATTCTTACTGTGTCTCAGCAGGATGCAGAGGGCGTCATACCTGCAGGAGAAGCAAATACTTAAGAGACAGAAAGAGAAAAGTGAGAGAAAACCTAAAACACTGAGCCAGCTTACCAGTCACTGGCAGGACCCCGTACTACTTTCTTGGTGTGAAAACCCGTGCTGAAAAGAAACCTAGCAGCCAGCTGAGCACTTATCATAGCAATCTCCTCTGCCTCAGGCAGAAGATGGTCTTGTCCTGGTGAAAAGACAACAATTAGAATGACTTTAAACCCTTCACATAAAGCTGACTTGTTTCTTAGGTCAGAGATGGTCAGAAGTCAAAGGAAAATGAGACATTTCTTTCGTTTTGCCTCTCAATCAAACAGGTTATAAAAAAACAGTTTTATACACTGGATTACAAAGCCAACAAAATAAAAAATGAGCGACTGCCAAATCTGTCCACCGATCAATCTGATCATACTTCAAAACTGGGTCAAGCTAGTAGATCACCACGAAATTATACACCACCATTTTGAAATCAAAGTGATGCTGCAGGATGATTCTGAAGGTGATATATTACCATCTCTAAAGGATACAAGGAACAAGTGGAAAATGAAATTGTTGAAGGGGCAGTGAATATCTGTACTGTGTCTACCTTTTCTGACCACAGGGATGTTCCACTGTCCCTCAACATAAGCTATATAGTGATGTATTTCTCTAACCGGCTTCAAAGCAGGCTAGAGGTTAAGATTAATTACAAATATTTACCACTAAGTAGTTGTTGCACCACGTTACCTGCCGTTCTAAAACACCCCACCCGAGGATTCAGAGGTTAAATGCTTGACCTTTCTAGACATATTTTGTGTTTTCATTTATATTTAAGAATAGATAAAAAGATGATGTACCTGGAGGAGGGTTTAAATAGACACTGTTACAGGTCAGAAGTTTCTTAATGAACTGGAAATATTCCAGGCTGTATTGCATTCGGTTGTGCATGAATTGGACGTTCTGCTTGCGGACGCTGCACTCAATGACACCAGGCATCTTGACCTGATGTGGCTTGGTAGTGGAGATTGTCAACTCCGAGATGTATTTGACAAGCTCGCTGTCCTTGTCTAACGAGTCCATGCGCTCGTAGAATAGAATGTAGGCATTCCACCAGCGCTTCTGCCTCCGGTATGACATCCTTTTCATCATGTGGTCGAAAACCTCGCCCATGTATTCTCCTCCAAAGCACTGGTTCTTCATCTCTTCCTCATCGTCCATCTTGCACTCAGTCACATCGCCATCATCAAACTTATACCAGCGGTTCTTCTCACCATCACCACCATTCCTCTGGATGATATAGGAGTAGTAGTGGCCGCCGCTTGCCTGGCCTGAATGGACCAGCACCCCAACTAAACGGTACTTGGAGCTGCCAGGAGGTGTCGGCTCTGAGGGCTCATTCTGTTGGATCACCTGGTTCTCTGGGTTGACATCATCTCCCTCTAGCTTAGCCACACCAGCTACTGTGTAAGGCTCCATGTCCAGCTCTCTGGGAAATTCAAAGTAGTCATTGAACTTGATGGCACACTCCCTCTCCCAGTCGTAGTCAAAGCGCTTCAGTTGGATGGCCAAGACTGGTGGCAGCTTCTTAATCAGCAGCCGCTTCACAGTGTCCACCTAATGATGAGAGAAAAAATTACTCATCGCCTGCAGTTTATTTGAACAAGAAAGAAGGGGCAGACTGAGTAAACCAAATGAGCGGGTAATCGGGTGCTGCTCCATTCTAACCTTCTTATTACACTTCTCACAGTGGTAGGCATTGGCTCCCTCCAGCAGATCTCCTTTAACATACTGCTCCATGGAGTCCAACAGGTTTTGGTGGTTTCTGATGTCTACATTAAGAGTTGTGAATGACTCCTCACACTCATATCTGAAAATGAAAGTAATCATTTAAGTTTCTCTTTCTAAAACAAAGAATTAAGCACAAGAAAAGGGATATGTATGATTACCTGTGAGGACATCCCTGACAGATCTTTTGGTCAGCAAAAGATCCTCCCAGCACCTTGCTGAGCATGGCAGGGTGACCCAGGGCTTTTAGAGCTTCATCCAGACTGTCAACCAACGAATTAAAGAACTCCAATGCATCGTGCTGCTCCCGTAGGTTCACTGGTTCACCCCATAACCTTAAATTAAAACAGAACAGATGGAAAGCAGATAAATGACAATTGGATATCAATCGTTTCACAGCTGAATCACAGGGCAAATGAAACAAACTTGATATAATACCTGAACTGTTTCCAGAATCCCCTAGGGACATAGTACTGCAGTCTGGATGCAGCCAGGTGGCCAAAGATGACCTGTAGGTGACGCAATACCCCGATGTTGTACTCTTTCCTGTCCTCTGACTTACTGGAGGGTTTATCGTCAAACTGGTGGTGATAGCTGAACACCTCATCACGAGGATCAACGTTACTCTGCAGGACAAGACAGATTAAAGATAAATAATCCTAACTACCTATGTCCCAAACTGTCAGTGGATTCATTGAAAGGGTTAAAATCTCCTGCCTAAAAAACTTATTGAGAGACAGACATGGCAGTCAACAACTGTAAGAACTGCTCGATTTTTAGACCCATGTCTGTACCTCATTCTCCTGCTTCTCATCCCCTGACATGTCATCATCCACGTCGGTACCCGTGCCCTCGATGGCCAGGATGCCATTGCGAATGGGAGGGATCATGTAGAGCTGCTGAATGACTGAGTTCATATAACAAGTGGCCCCAGCATTCTTCAGACCTACAAAGCCTTTGTTAGGCCGTGGGCCCACAGGGGGCAAGTACTCCCATTCTGTCAGTGTTTCACAACCTGAAAAGAGAAGCAGCAACACACTCAAAACATGCTTCATCTCACCAACTAACAGTGGGATAAAAAAGGATGATATTGATAATGCTGCTAGGCTGCCGTCTCCCTACCTAAGTAGTACATATCAGTCAGAGTGTCGACTATTTGTTTGAGGTTGCGGACACAGCCGACAGCCAGTGCCACCAGGAGCTCAAAGCCGGCATTGATAGAAGCGGGAGTGCTGCACACAGGGATGGCCTGCTCTGTGGGAAACTCCCCACTCTTCATGTACTGTAGGTAAACATTTGATGCAGGGAAGATGAAGTCGTCGATCAGCTCCTGACGAAAGAAAAAGATCCCAAGATGAAGTGACAAAATATGTAGAGGTAATGCTGTAATAATGTTATTCTTGTAATGAGTGGAATTTCTTTTTCGATGAGTTTTAGGTGTTGTATACTCATTTCACCTTTATGAGATTTGCTCCTCCCTTCTCACAGCCGATGTAATACTTCTTCTCCGGTGTCTGGAAGGCTAGAAGTTCCTTAGTGACCCCAAGGTGGCCTTCTAAGATGGTCTCCTCCACACCGGTCTCCCCTGTTCTTTTAACCTCATCCTAGAGAAAATAGTTTGTGTACAAATCATATCCTCCCTATACTCACACTCAATCGATCAATCTACCACCCACAATAAATAAAACTATAAAAAGACAGCTCGTTTGCATTTAGGTTGTTGTTTGTTTTACCCGTATCCGTTTCAGCCAGTCGATCTCATTGTTGAGCAGCACTTCAGCATTTGGCAGGTTGATGTTGCTGTTATAGGCATAGTTCAGAAGATGTCGCAGCAGAGTGAAATAGTCCCCAGCATGTTTGGCTCGCTCCTTGGCGGTAGTCTGGGCATCAATGAAGACCATTGAAAATTAGGGTCCTAACTATGTTTAACACTAGATGGCTTCAAATTTTTCATTTATTTATCCAATATTGTGGTGATGCATCCAACATTTAGTCACTTACCCCCAGCACAGTGAAGAGGAGGGTGATGAAGAAGAGGAGGGGTCGATGACCCATACAGCACCTGGTTGCCATCAGGAAAAACTGTTCCTGGGCCATCTGACGCACAGATCTAGTTCAGACAGATTCAATATTAGCATCATATTTGTCAAAGAGGGATGTCTTTTGGTCTTCAGCAGGTGCTGTTACACGAAGCGGTGTGCTTACTTGCTGTGGCAGTGTAGCAGCAGGTCTATAATGAAGGTTTGCCAAGCCTTCTCCTTACTGAGTGTGTCCAGAGCCGTGGGCATGAGGGCAAAACATAGTGTCATCACCTCCAGGGCTTCACAGCACACCTGCTCATCCTCCCCATCCGGCTCTTTAGCTGCATTTGTCTAAACAACAGAAAGACAGACAAACATTATACAACAACACTCTTCAAATTTTTAGATTGCTCTGAAGTTCAGAGACCAAACATTTCCTGCTTTGTTGTAATACACTGAAATTCCAATTTTAGACATTATATTGAAGTTTGCTGATCTAATAAGACTGCAGTGAGCAGCATAAAAAACACATTCACCTTCTCATATATCTTGCTGATTTCTTCATTTGAACTGAAGACAAGCTGTACTGTACCACAGCCTGATGCCCAGACTATTTTCTGTACTGCGCGGATCACACAAATATCGGGGATGTACTTGGATGCCTGGAAGAAATTCTGGTGAGAGAAAAAGGTCCCGTAAAAGCCATTATCAGACAAACAACAGTAAAGAACAACTTTCTTTTCTCATCGAACGTCTGTACAAACTCGTTCTCGTTCTATGCAACCATCGAAAAACATAATATAACTTTTCTCTCCAGACATTTACCGTCCAAGTACTGCATGAAACTCTTGACCAGGTCAAGTTTAACCCTTTCTATTTTTTTGAAAGGTTACCTCATCAGAAATCTGCTGAGCCAGACGGATGGCTACGTTGCGCAGCATACACTCAGAAGCGGGGTTAGGGATGTTTTGCAGGGCACTCTGGAGAACCAGGGCTTGATCATGAGTAGCCTGATTAATCTGTGGACCAAGCAGGACAGGTAATGACAAAAGATGAAAACATTGAGGCACTCCAGTTATGGAATTTGGTTTTGGATTTGTAGAATATGTGTGTCTCCTAACCGGGGAAACAGGAATATTTCCCTCAGCATTGGGCTGGCAGGCCTCCGCCACAGCCTTCACATGCCCAAAGCCAATGGCAGTAAGGAGGAGTTTGGCGATCTTTAATGCATTGAGGTACGCCCCACGCCGGGTCTCCATGTCGGCTGACGGCAGAAAGTTGTTCCTGGTGAGCATGCTCAGCACCAAGGGCAACCCACCACTCTTGAGGAAGTTGTACTGGAAGTCACTGGCATCCTCACCCAGAGTGGCACTGGCTGGCATCAGCAAAGCATACACAACCTGGAACATGGACATTATCAGATCTTTGTTGAGCTGAGAAGTCCCCGACCATTTGACTTCATACCATATTATGAGTGCTATTTATTTGAAGCAATACTGGCCAAACACTAATCAACATCATAGTTTCTAGCACTTTCTGATGGCAGACGGTCCACCTTCACTAACAATAAAACAGAATAGAGTTTAAGTTACAATGAGACTAAGGTGTAGTAGGGTAGGGCAGGACAAAGGAGATACACCTCAATGAGGTAGAGCACTTGTGAAGGTGAGGGTCCAAAGAACCGCGAGTCCAGAGAAGGACTGAGGCTGTTCTCGCCAAGCTTAGCATGATCCAGACACACAGCTCGCAGATTCTCTACCGTAGTGTTATCTGAGGAGACACAAGCAGGAGTTAAAAGCACCTGTGTGTTTGTGTAGGGGTATGCATGAAAGATCAGGCATATGGGCACCTGGAGGCATGAGTTTCATGAGAACTCGGGCTCCGTCCCTAAGCAAGGGCATGTTGAGGTTGCAGCCCAAGTCAGCCACCTGCCACAGGAAGGAGATGTAGCGCAGATGCAGCGACATAATCTGCACAATAGGACAGCAAATCAGGTATTAATGTCATGCAAATTATCTACAACATCACAGAATATTTGTCTCTCTGAAAGCTGGACATAAAGCAGGAATTATTTTACTGACAGCATTGTCATTTCAAGTGCGTAACTGATAATGTAATAAAGGGGATTATAGCTATATATCGCAGTATCTGTATTTTATCCCACCCCTGTTTTATACTCACCACACCAGGAAGACAACTCTCCACCTCGGGGTTGGGCCCATCGCTGTAGTGGTTACCGTGGTTACCAGGTGAGCCAGTAGATGAGTCGGAGGAGCTGTCTGGGCTTGAGGGCATGTTGGCACTCACCTGGGTTAGCTTGGCCGTGATCAGCTACATGACAGGAAATCAATGGAGGAAACGGACGATGATGACACCAGTTCAGTTTTGATTAAACTTTAGCATCAAAATGAAGCACACATGAAGCCACAATGAATGCCTTATTAATGAACATCAAACAAAAGTGCTCATTAAACTGCAGGTGCTCACATACAAAGCCAAATAACTCGAGTTACCGTTTTGTCCTTCAAATTCAGCTGTCCAATCAGCTTCCTGTCGTCAGCTGGGTCAACAACCTCTCCTCCAATAAAGAGCTCTATCTTGGTGTGTGCAGCGTTTGCTTTGATACGGTTCAGGATGCCACGCCGAACCGAGCCAATTGTGTCATTGGTATGAGACCAGATATCCAGGTCGTCTACCTGACGCCCCTGGTTGGGGAACCGTACGATCAATGTGATATGCTTCCCTCGGAAGGCTCTGAAGGAAAGGGGAAGGAGAGATATCATGAAAGACATGTAGTCTAGGGGCACACATGCAACTCCACACATTCTTTTCTCCATCAAAATGTGTCATTGACGGATGGGAATTGAAAAAAAAACAAACACCATCAAAACATATATCATGGTATTTTATGAACCATGAAGTCATTTAGTAGTATACAGGAATTAAAATGCACTCAACAATTGCAACATTAATGCCTCACAGATGGGTGGGTGAATCTCTAGTAAATTCTTATTTATTAATACTATCAATAGAATAATTACTTAATTTATCTATTGTTCTTTATTTGTGGTGTTGTCAAAGATTGAAAACAAAACAGAATGCAGGCCAATAAATCATGACACAAAACATGGTAGGAAATCAGCTGCAAGTTCTGCCTCCGATTTGTCCTCTAATATAATGACTTGTGGCTCCTTCCTTGTGTTTCACATGATATATGGTGGCCCAACTGGAGGAGCATATTTATAGTTTTGTCACTGACTCCAAACATCAATGAAGTGTGACTAAATGGTCAAAGAACACAGAATAGTAAATATTTTAAAAATATAATCAAAGAAGCACTCTGGCATTGTTATCATACCTGGACATGGGCAGTATAGTCCTCTCCTCGTGGTAGTCACTGTCACATTCGTTGATGTATTCCTTGAGAACTGTGAGAACCCGCACCATCCGGATGGCCTCTTGACGGGCACAGTTAATGCTATCTTTGTCCCCATCCAAGACACACAGGGTGTCATAGGACGCCTTCAGACGGTCAAAACATGATTGGATGAAGTCTTCATGAATTTCCACCTACAGGAAATCAATGACATCAGAAACTTGTCATGGAATGAGCCTTGAATTAGAAAAGTGAAAAAACAAAACAAAACAAACAGATACACAAACACAGTAAACTGCTGTTCCAATATAGAATGCTCTCTGTACCTGGTTGACTTGCAGTTTTGGTCCGAGATTGGTGTAGATCTCTTTCAGCAGGTCTATGGCTCGGCTGGCAATGTCATCGCTTCCCTGAATTACCACCTGGGTTGAAGAAGAAAATCAAACTATATATTTTCTTTTCCTTTGAAGGATTCTCCATCATACTGAGCTGAGAGTCGGCTTTTCAAGCATGCATATCTGAGGAGTCTCAGAATTAACCAGTCAGAACAAGATAATATGACCAAGTGGGACATGTAGAACTACATGACGAAACGGTGAATAGAAGATGGTTAAGTTCACAATATCCACATATCAGCAGTAGAAAGAAAAACAAAATGGCAAAATAATTAGAAAACTAATTTGCAAAAGAATATTTATATTGCCCTCACCCTCCAGAGGTAGTCCAAGCCTATTAGCTCCAGGTCGTCCATCATGTAGGCCCTGCGCTTTGCTACCAGTTTGCCCTCCCTGCAGTTAACGGCCTTGAAGAACCTCTCAAAGCACTTCATGCCATTCTCCGTAAGCAGAGACGGGTCCAACTGCAGAACATTGTTCTCAAAAAAGTCCTTATTGATGTCAGGGTCAAGGTCAGGCTCATCACCCATCAGCTTAGAGTACCTGCAACACAGCGTTTAGAATGCCGATTCACAAATGTAAGGTGGCTGATTCGAACTACAGGCAACCAAAAGACAGACAACACTATACCATTTGAAGCAGGCCTCGCGGTCACAGAGAAATACTGCATTCTCAGCTAGACACTTCCAGATCTGCTTGGCTTGAGGGGCACAAAGCCAAAGCTGGCCATCTTTTAGAAGGAACCTTGAAGGAAAAACAAAAAACAAACAATTTATATCTGGCATTGGATTCCTGAAGATTGTTGGATCGGAAATTTCAGTACAGCTGCTGGTGGGAGTAGGTCGCTCAGTACCACTTGCTCCTCCCAATTCATCATCCACTTTTGTCCTTGGACGAGGCACTTCTTTTCCGTAACCAATATTCACCATCCTCAAAGCTATGATTAAAGCACGGTAGCAGCCAGAGTGTTAGGTTCCCTCGCCCTACTGATACCAAAAAATGTCTGCAACTTTTCAAGAGAGAACACTATAAACTCCATCCAAGAGTGGCTGCCTTCAAGTATTTGCTGTTGACCTCATATTTTATGGACACATCTGTCTGTATTAAAGTTTCCCTCCTTGTTCATTTGTGCAGCATTCGCCAACATGGTCACAAGCCAAAACTGACATCACCATTGTTGTACTTGGCAGGACACAGTTCATACAGGAATCCTTTAAAAACCTTGAGCTGGATACACACAAGTACACACACGTGTGTGTATATGTACACATACTTAGGTATATGTATACATACTTAGGTATATGTATACATACATAGATACACACACGCATATATGTGAACATACATATGCATATATATGCAATCATACATATACATAATATACATATACACATCCTCTCTACATAGATTTGTACAAAACTGTAAAATCAAACACCTACTTAGAGACTGTCAACTAGCAGTCGCTGAAGCAAGATGGTGCCTTCACTGAGTGACAGTGATTCAACTTTGTCAAAATTTACCAAAGGAACAACAATTCTTGAAAGTTTGACAAGTTTGATCATTCGTCTCAGATTTTTGTTTGAGCTAGCTAAGTGTAAGGTAACATGATGTTGTACCTCAGGAAGTTGAGCCGTTCTTGTACTTCCTGGACATGGCTGTAGCGGCTTCCTGGCCTGACCGTCTGAGGGTCAAACTCTGCCTGTTCTTCTATTAAAGTACAAAACCAAAACCAGTAAGACAGTGAACAGTCCTGATTCAACTGTACATTACGGCTATGAAACGTACCTTTGGAGAACTGCCTCATTGTCTCCATGTAGGCAGACAGATTCTCGGCCACCAGCGTGACCAGAGCGTGGTTATGTTGCAACTGGTTGATTAGGTCATGGCGGTAAAACACATGAGGACTTCTCTGGGTTTGACTGAAGAGAGAACAGCACCAATGATTGATGTAAGGAGGGACAAAGAACAAGTGGCAAACGTAGGAGGAAGAAAGACCGAAAACCGCAGTGAGAATGAAGCGGACATTACTTACATTTTGTGCAGAATAAAAATTGATTGCAGAAAACATAGCATGACTCTGTTTGTGTGTGTGTGTGTGTGTATATGTGTGTGTATGATAATAAAATATGTATGTTACAGAATAACCAGCAGAAGATGTCATATCAATGGAGGTAATTTCCTGCCTTGTTTCCACATAAAATCACGTTTTGGACTCAAGTCGAACTCAAGATTTTGACAACATATGGAACGAGGCACATTGAAACCTGCAGCATGGTCAAACTACTTTACAATCGTCAGAGAAAGAGACATTGCTGCAGATACGTTACGACTCCTGTTTATACACCTGTGTTAGGCAGATGGTGCCCAGCTCTCTATGTTTCATCTGTGCCGACTGCATGCAAAATAACAATACAATATTGGGTTAGAATGATATGAGTATGCATCTGAGCGAGTGGGTTCAAGGCATGAAATACCCTTGATATTTTGCACTGAATCATCTGAGCTGAAAGAAACTGGCATCAGGAGGAAAAGGGCTCCATCTCAAACGACCTCTCATTTAGTTGTGTGTCCGTCTGTAGACTGAGAGACGGACACAGTTGTGTGTGAGTGTGTGTATATACACAATGGATAGCACTGAGAATGTTATAAATTAAAAATTAAGGTACACTTGGGGTCCCCCCCAAAAGATGTTGGGGGAACAATTATTCGTCTTGAAATTCACATAAATAATGATGATGATTTTCATTGTCAATATTTTCATGTGATTACTTAAATCAAAAGCTTGTCAAACAAGACGGAATATGTACGAGCATGTATGATACATCAATACATTTAAAAATCAAAACTACACAGATTTGATTATAACATTAAGTGAGGTACAATCAGTTTGTTTAAGGCCTGAAATCCACTGGGTCCATCAGTGAAGCATTACCTAAGTGTAGCACGATTGGAGCAATCAGTACTCATGAACATCAACTGGAGGAGCAACGCAGGCCATAAACGTCATGCGAGACCCCATGATGTTCGGCTATTTTTGGGATGGGCCTTAAAAAAACAACCAATAAATAAATAAATGAATAAAATCACCTCACAACAGCAATGCCATCCGGGAGTTAAAAATATTTAAGAATGGTCGAAATTAACTTATTATTATTATTTTTAATCCCTATCCTGCTTTAAGTGTCCTTTGAACACACAGTTGGGAGACCCCATCCCGGCAGAATAAAGCAAGCCAGTGGTGCAGGTAAATTAAAAAAAAAAACAACAGAGCTACATCCCAGTGACACATCATGTATGGTCCCAGTGCATCTTAGTCAAAAGAATAACTACCCATGTACAAGAATAAACAAAAATAATAACATATTCCATAATTGTCAAATACTAATGACAAATTACTTTGAGAATGTGATAAATCAAACAACTGAATCTCAACAATCCGAGGGTAAGTAAGGTGCAATCAAATAATGCTCGCCCGCAGTCCTGAAATGCTACACATGTGAGGGCTAGCTAGCGTGTAGAGTCAGTATGTACTGAGTGACTGAACCACATGTATGCAGCACTTCATAACAGGAGCATGAAAGCTGATGAGTCAGTCATTTGAGATGAAACCCAAGAGCAGATTCATAACAGATATTTACATTATATAATACATGTTGTAAACATGTCAAAGAGAAAGTTAGACTTGACGCAACACAGAAATAGGTAGAACCCTTGAATTAGCACTCAACTTACCCCGCTAAGTTCGTTTGAATGTTAATTGGCATTTTCTTTCTGAAAAACAACAGGCATGTATACTACATGTTTTCTACAGGGACTAGTAAAAAAAAAAAAAAAAAAACACTAGTTCAAAATCAAAATGAGTTGATTGAAGCTTAACAAAATGCCCTTAAAATCAATCTTACAATTGTTTCACAAATTTAGCCTGGTAATTCAACTGATGCTTATTTTAGCAAAGGCTATAGATCCTTGCTGGCAGCTCGCTGACAACTTGAACAGCATGAATGGATGAAGGGACAACTTTTAAATAAGCTCAAGTGTTTTGTTATCTGCTTGTATAGCAAACAGGCCCTTTTGACAAAAGACATTTTTGAAAGTTCAGATAGGAAAAGTGTAATATAGTCGATGTTACAGACAATATTAGTATTTTCCTACAGTGACCAGCCAAAATTCCTATCTGAGGCAAAGAGGACTGATTTGGCTAACAGAACAGATCAGACAGGGACATCTCAAAAGGTTGTATAAAATTCACTAGTTGGGCTTCAAGTACTTAATTAGGGATGAGAAATGGATTGAATACACTTGAATTGCAGATTTTTGATAAGGAATATAAAAGAATGACTAAACTTCAAACAGAGCACAAATTGCCACAGAAAATTTCAAAGCTGCCGGCCTGAGGCTGGCAGATGCATCCTACTTCTCTCTGCCTTTCCTGTTACTCTATCATTCTCCCAGTAGGGCTGTCACTTTTTAGTTGAAGTTTCAACTGTGAAAAGTTTGCCTTCGAATTATAATAAGCTGTCCGAATTCTTGTTTTTATGAGTTCCTGAGACTAGTTTTAAAGTAGCTTCTTGTTATCCGGAAGAGGGCGCTCCAAAACTTGCTTCAGTGGGACCTGTTGCATGAAGTCCGATCAGTAAACTGAGCTTGTTTTGTAATGCACATGGAGGACGATAGTGACCAGAGCCACACTGAGCAGACAATCACAGCACCAAAACATCTGAGAGTGTATGGCAGTATTTTGTGTTCTACACCGTGTGTTTGTCAACTTTGTTAAAGATGCCAGTTTTCACGAAACTCTTTACATTCACAGTCCTTGTGAAAGTGACAGCATTTCATTCAAACTTGATTTCTGAAAAAGTGACAGCCCTATCTTCCAGACAGAAAAGTAATAAACTCATGCATCTATGGCTGTATCTGAAACTAAATATGGTCTTGGGGAAAGCAAAAATAATGCAACGAAAACAGATATTTCTTCAACCCAACCTGTCGTTGCTCATTGGCGTCATGGGCATTAATCATTAAAGGAGCTAAAACTAAATACTTGCCAAGATTAGTATTTATTAGTCTATAATCATTTTCTATCGTGACCTCACCTGAGGTTCTGTGGAGCTTCTCCAAAGAGGCTACAGATTTCTCTGATTTGCTTGAGGGCGGGGATCACCCATTTGTCATTGGTTCGTAGCTCCTCTATGAAGCGATCTATCCATTGGATCTTCTGAGTGTCTCTGTCCTGTGTGAGAAGAGAAACAAACATTGTCAGTATCACGGGTCATTCAACATGCCATTTCCCTTTTAATATACAAGCCAACAAAAACCTACTTGTGAACAACTGTAATCCAGTATTTTGATGTGAGCACTAAGAGCTTGGTCCATGATGTCTACAGGCACATCATCGCTGTGTGCAAGGTTCCACAGCAGGTTGAGGACCTTGTGGGCCATCACACCATCCTTGTCATCCTCAGCCAGGCGCCGGATGAGTTCCAGCAGTTTTTCCCGCTGCTTCTTGCTGGCGTTTGTCCAGCTTGCCTGCACAAGACACAACCAATTCCAGCGGTTAGGACAGAGGATATTCAACAGCATGTTGTGATGATGCAACCATACCGTTAGGTGCAAAATGAAAATGGACACTGGGTACTGTGACCATCTGACTGTTAAGATTACTTCTCACCTTAAAACAGTCAAAAAGGTGATCAAGCTGCTCAGGGGAGAAATCCCACGCCAGCTTGGCCAGGAGGTCATGGACATTCTTCACAATGGCCTCGTGCTTACCAGCCTGCAGATGTAGAGACAACAGCCAAACATGAGTTTTCATTCCATCAGCAGTAACTAAAGCCTGTGTATGTTTTTGTGCACAACTGTAACATTCAAGACCATAAAATTTGCTGCCCACTTCAGTGAAGCAAACCATTAAGCAGCAGCAGTTTTAATCATAAATATTAAGGCATTAACGCTGTAATTCTGTAATAGTTTTAGTTGTGGGGCACCTGTGCAGCCCAGATGTTGTCCAGATCCTGCATTGTAAGAGCTTTTTCTTTGATAACGAAGCGAAGGATCTTTTCCAGTTTCTCAACATACTGCGGCTGGTGCAAACTGTCCCTTAGGACAATGGAAAGGATGTGGTTCTGCTGGATCCACTCCTGCAGTGGGATGACAAGAAAAAAAATGAGAAGACAGCATTAAACAGAGAGATCCCTTCCATATAGGGTCTGGAATCATGAACTAGTTACAAATTCTCCGATATATTGGAACCCAACAACTCCGAGCTCACTGATTCCTCTTATCACTGGTTTTCTCTGATTGTTGCACTTGACAATGGTGCTGAACTCGTGCTTTCATGCCAGGGTCAATAACAAGGAGAGGTAAGAAAGAAGTGGTGACAGGTGTGCCACCATTTCACGAAGAAAAATGGAAAAACTACAGTTAGTTATGTATGTAAAAAGACCATTTCAATAACACTGAAGGGAAATAAGAGACATTTTAAGATTGGAGCCACGTAAACAAGTTTTTCTTTGAATACAAAAAACCCCAACCCTAAATTAAATAAATTCTAAAAATATATAGGTGAATAATACAAATAAACAGGATCAATGTGGCATTGGTATCAACAACCTCTAATCAAGTGCCTTCCCTACTCGCATATAGAACACACAAATAGAGTAAGAGACTACTGAGCTTACCGCCATGCGCTCTGCTGTCAGCCATTCATCCTCTTCAGGGTTATGCCGATGAGTGTAGTAGGACACACTGGAGATCACCTTGTTTACTTCATTTAGTGCATTCATTTTGCCGTTAAAAGAAGAAATTTGCAATAACCTGGAGACAAAAGCACAATTTGTTTTGTTTACCTCAGAGGGGCCGTATATCTCCATTCAAGAGTCAGAAATAAACAAGATTTTTCTTTTTTATTCTCCCACTCTCACTGGGTCGAAGAATGCAATGTGCACAGTTTAATACTAGAAGGCTGTATTGTTACTCGTCTGCTGAATGATTATAATAAAGTACACATACCCGACTTGAATTAGCAAGAACTAGGTCTAATTTCAAGAATGTTACTGAAGTGATTAAATTTTTTTGGAGGATAAAAAAAACCCTGATATTTGATTAAAATATTTTTGAAAATTTGGATCCAAAACCTTAATTTCACAAAAAGTATGACAGAATCTATTCATACTCACCTAAGAATCATTTTTAACCTAAAAATCTCTAAATTCTTCACAGTCTCCTCCTGCCCTGGTACACGAGAAGCCAGATTCTTCAGAGACTTGATTATCATTGACAGTGCGTCGTTTTTGGCTTCATTCTTGGCCTCTTTCTTAAGTTCCTCATCTGTGAGATTCTCTAGAAACTGGGGGACCATTTCGATGACTGGAAGGAAGTACTTCTTTACTGTGTGCAATGTGAGGAACTCGTAACACTGGCCAAAAGGCCTAGAACAAAGAGAACACAGCTCACACATTAATAGGGGAAGGAACAATCGTTTCCATGGTGCAGAATGTTGTGCAGCTTCATTAACAAGCTTACTTGATAAGTGCAGCGATGATCTGGACGTTCAGTGCTTGGCCACTCATGAAGCGATCGTGCAACATTTGAAACCCGTTTAATGTGCCAAATTTGTTTATTAAGTCCACCAACCAGCCCTGGAAATGGGAAAACAGAAAAACAACATTTAAACTCTCTAACATCTTATCTGCGACTTGAGCAAATTCCATTAAGACTTTTCAATTACGGTGATAATTGCCCCCACATTATAATTGGGAACTTTCCTGGTGAAAACCCAGCATTATATTTTTCTGCTTAATTTTTACTCCATTTTGATCTAAAAATAGGTTCAACATACTTTTAGGGGGTCAAGTTGAGATTTCTTTTTAGCCACAAAATAATTTCAAGCATTGTTGAGTATAATATTAAGGGACACCTGTTTTCAACCCTTAAAAAACAAACAGTAGTAGAATCTAAGTGTAATTGCTGCACAGAGGAACTTTGAGCAGAATTGGGCCAGCTGCCAACAGAGTCAGACAGCCGAGCAGAGCTACAGCACTGCTCATACTGACCCCTGCCCACGCTGGGTTCATCACTCTTTCACTGATAAATTCATATTCTCTAGTGTATCCACCTTCTCCTTTACACAATCCACTTTCTGACACAAGCTCTAAGTGTCTTATTGGATTTCTGTTCCGTATTTTTCATTATCAGTCAACTGCAGAGACTGGATTCTCGTTATTTCACAGTGGCCCTCAGGGTAAGTCTTAAAAGCCGCTCTATGGATTCCATCTAGGAGGGAAAACAAGACGAGCCAACTGTCCTCTGATGTTCAACATGTCTAAACATAATGTAAATCATCAGTGTGGATAAAAAGTAACCCAGTATGTACTGTGGTGTTGGTTTTTGCCAGACCTGTAGAGCTCAAGTCTAACATGGTAATGACCCAAAAACTACAGTCGGAAGCAGCTATGCATTAAGCTGCTCCTTGTCTAATGTACTGAAGAAAATATTTTGAGGAGACTGTAGGTAAACGCGCCTCATCTTATGCATCCATATCTTTTATTACACAACCATTTCTGTTATGTAATTGAAGTACACTGTTTTGCCCCATAAACTTTAGGTTAAGAATTGACCCTGATTCTGCGAAACCTGAGTGAGGTACACCTGTGGACCCATCAAGAGGTTCTCCAAACAGGAGAAGCGGACATTAATACGCCACGTCCTGGAGAGGAAAATAAAGACACTTTCTATGAACTGGCTTAAATAGCAATGTGAAAACAAGGCTCTTTCAGGTTTATGGATGTGAACCAATCAATCAAACTCCTCAGTTCTTAGGAACTAGAGAGTACCTCAGCTAGGAGCAGCTCCCTTGATTCGCAGAGCGGCAAATTCTTCCTTCAAAAACAGGATGACTGAGATTTGTTTATACCTATTGTAAAATTAATGTTATCGTCATAGTTTGTTACACTATCTCCACCATAACTGAATTATCTAAACATATAAATTGTTATACTTCCTCCAGTTTTGGAAAACCCCAAAAAGATGAAGGTTAGTGTTTCCTGTATGGCTATGTCACTTATCTACCATGTTCACTCACTACTTGTTCAGAAGGACTCAAGAACTCTGCTTTGCCCTTGTGGAGCAGTAGCATTTAAAATGAGCTAAGTTATTCCTACAAACTGTTGCAAAGATCACATTTAGTTGAGTTTCACAAAGACATTCTCTACATTCTAAACTTTATTCTGGACTACACTCAAAACAGTACACCCTGTACAGTTTTATTGAATGTAAGGGTTACAAGCAATACAGTCAACGTGCATGCTGGGGTGTTTCCAAAGTAGTGCTGAGTTGATCTTTGCAGAGATGATGACTGCAATTTCACCCTTGAAATATTCTTTATAAAGCTCCGTTTTACGTAATACCAATGCCACACCAGTTCTTTACCCCTTTAGAAGCATTTACAGTGTTTTTTTTTGTTTTTTTAAAGACAGTCATCTGATCACACAATGGACTACAAAAGGAAATTAGGTCAGTTTTCAGAAAAAGACTAAGACATACTGTAAGTTACAAGTTTTAAGGCTCAAATCAATTGAAAGGGTACAAGGTATGAGCTTAGTTTTTTAGGAGAGGTTGCCATGGTGATGTACCTTTGGTGAGCGTGGGTCTGGCGGCCTGGCGTAGAGTTCATCATCAGCCAACTGTGCTCCAGCAGGGACGGTCTCGGAGGGCCGTGTGCCATTGTAGATATGGAACTTGCAGTGAGGATTGGTGGCCATGGCCAGCAGCTCCAGTAGAGGGAACCAGTCCTGAGAGAGCTTGGCCACACACAGCTCCACCAACCGGTGTGTGTTATTGATGATACACCTCTGACAAATGGTGGGTGAGAAAAGGAAAACCACAGTTAATTAAATGTAGGACTAGGAGATAGGAAGAAAAAAAACCAATCAAGGATGACAAAGACTTAAACCATACTTTCAAGTATGTGTCTTGAACTTACAAAGACCTTTTTTTGTTCTCTGCAATACTTCTTTTTGAATGTGGAAGTCAGAAATAGCCAGCCACATATATTTAGCTTGAAGCTACTAGAAGAGTCACAAAGAAGTGATGCAGGAAAAGGAGAAGGAGCTTTGTTAGCTCCAGACACCTATTTGTGAGTAACTGAAAGGTACTTTTTGGATAAAGTATCGCTTAAAGGAAAACGCTTGGCGCAAGGCTTGTAAATGCAGTTTGACATCATCTAAATGGCATTGGAAACCTCAGACCAATTTCACAGAATGGTGCACCTGCACGGTACATAATCTTGTCAATTCAAACAATTCAAGTAAAAGTATCTGCGTTCAGGGAACAATTATATAAAAACCTGGAGGCTGTGGAACACAAGAGGAGGAAGTGACAAAGTACTGATATCATGTCAAAACAGGACTTGACCAAAAAATGCTTTGTAAAAACCATGTTAAGGCCGTCACAAACCACAGCCTGTGAAACACCATTAACTGGTCGATCTTTGAGTCAGTTTGTATATCTTTCACTCTCAAAGTGCATTAGGTGTAAATGTACCCTGAAGATACACAATTTCTTTCCATCATCAGAGTTGATGGGAGGCAAAGAAAGCCTGGTGAGCTTCCCAGCAGTCTTCAGGAGGGGCGTCAGAATGACTGCCGCTTCCAACTTAGAAGCTGCTGTGATCTAATTGCAATAAATGGATCATGTCAAAGTAACTACACCATGATGCTTTGTCACGTCTATCTACAAGGTATCAAGTACACAACTCTGAATGGAGTTTGGATTTGACTTTGCTTTATATCTTGTGCACACTGGGGCTGAAGTGAGCATGTACCCAGTCCACGGTGGGAGACGATCATTCGTTATTATCAATTAGCTCACACCAAGGGATGGAGACAAATTAACTGGAAATGGTATTCCAGGTAATATCCTCTCACGCCAGATTAAACTAGAGCAAGTTCAGACTTCAATTTATAATCATAGTCAATATTAGCTCAAATGATTTTAATAAGAGAAACAAAGACTCTGTGTGCCTTTGAATCCTCGTCTTCTCAATTTAATCATTGTGAAAAAGTTCCAAAGAGCAAACTCACTGTAACTCTCATTGACTTTTACATCTCTCCGACACAATAAGAACAGAAAACGCAGCCAAGATCTGGCTTTAAACACAACCAATGATGATGAAGTGAAATATAAAGGTCAAAGAATAAATAGTTAGAATGACTATATGGAGTTCCAAATTTAAACTATTTAGCTCAACTAATTGTGTCACAGTTTCTGTGATCTATGGGAACAAGAAGCAGGGTTAAAAACCACAAAAGGTGAAAGGACAAACTAAACAGTTTTCCTAAGATGTATATGATATAAAACCTATTGTGTTCTACATGCAAACAAAACAGTACTAAAAATATAAAAACACTCACATGAATCTCAAATTTCCAGCCACTGACTGCCTCATCTGTCAGGATCTTTGTGAAGGAGATAGTCAAACCATCTCGGAAAAACCTCTGACACGCCTCGCACTTCACATCCAGTCCTGCAAGGAAAGACGTGACTTGTAAGACCACGTTCTTAGTATCAACTGGAGGGTGTCAATTGACACTAAAGAGATGAGGGGTCAGGGCAGGTGACTACAAATGGCTCTTTGTTCTCATTCCAGGAGACATGTGCTGCACCTCTTAAATCTTACGAGTGATGGGAAATGTATTGTTTTACTTGTTATGAATAATCTGTATCTGTCATTTTCATGAATATTTAGTGCATGCCTACCTTTTTTACTCAGGTCTATAGCAGCTTCCAAGAGGACTTCTAACTCTCCTTTTGGCAAAACTGGAACGACCCAACGAGGCCTGGGAGGAGGAAAGCCACACAAGTTAAAATAAAAACAAATCGTATTTCTAAAAAAGACAGAGTCAAAAATATAGTAAAAAAATATAATGATCATAAATCCATTCAAAACTTGGACATGCACTCATTTATTCAGAGTTACATTTGATGCGGTGTAATACTTCAATATGAGGGCAAAACCAACTGAATCACTAAATCAATGACGGTGGTGTGGATGAGCCCCCTGATTGTGACACTCAACCTCCAATATGCAAACCCTTCCGTCTGGACTAAATGAACGAGGGCATGAACTAGCCTGCCAGGCTCTGTCAGAGGGAGAAGCACCAAAATGGCGATCGCATGAATTCAAATTCTATTTTGCAGATTTTTGGAGGAAATATGCTGACAGAAATCCACAAATATTTGTACAATTGCACTTTGTGAAAGTAACACAGGAAAACAAGGACGACTGTGAAAGGTGAAAAGTGTTCCGTATGTGTGGACTTAAAAAAAAAAAAAAAAAAGACCTCTGATTTTTATTCACATTCATCAATATCTGTTTGAATTTCAATATTTTTAAAACCTTGGCACCGCTAAAATGAATGCATGTGATTCATTTCAAATAAGTAACTAATGAATTTATATCGCCAATTTTCAGAGGCAACGACTGTACAGTGGAAACATCATGGAGATTTCGCCCTACTACCCAGGGTGCAGTGTCTGTGTGAGTCAGCGAGTAAATGTTGTAAATGTACCTGTTGATCATGTCATCTAGCTTGGCTAGGTCAGTGTGGGGGAAGGCGGGCTCTTCCTCTTCCACCTGATGGGGCCCATCTCCCTGGCCATGCTCATCTGGTGGGCTCACTGGAGAGTTCTCATTAGATGAGTTGGGAGATGATGTCTGGGGAGAAAAAAAACTAAATTGTTATCAAAATAGGAAGTAAAGTACAAGCGAGCACAAAGTGTTATTCACTGTAATGTCAAACAACTGCCTGACTAAAGCTTCAGATATTTACACTCACATCTAAAAAGACATAAAATCATGTATGCAGTATATATAGACACATATTTAAGTGGCTGAAATGATAAACACCACTAAAATATGATTTTGTTGAAAACCTGGAACACTCTAATGGGGCAGAGGTGATGTTTTCACAATGGGCTTATAATGTATGAATTTTAAAAGAAAGAAAAAGTACACAGTAAAAGAAAGAAGAACCCTGACCAAAATTGGTCTATCTACATGCTCAGTTAGGTTGCAGTGATCATTTTGCACCAGAAAACAAAGTTGCACTAGAAAAACACAAATCTACATGAAAAAAAACTGTCATGGTTTACCCCATCTTACTAGTGAAGTGACAAATACTTCTCAAAAGAACAATTATTTGTTGTGCTGTCTGTTTGACTTTGTTTCTACTGTCATGTAGTCAACGAAAAATAACCTTTCCATAATAAATACACAAATTGTGCAAAAAGGAACTTATGGGGGATTGCTCCATCTCCAGTATAAGCATTAAAAATTACAGCAAACTTGATTCTCAGTCCCGTTCAACCAAATCTGTCATCGTCAACACAATAAAGAAACCATTCAGGATGTTTAACAATCACACTCATAGCAAACCTCAGCCATCGCAGATCAGTGAAGTAGCTCAAAGGATGCTGGTCTTAACTTGCAAACAGATGTTGAGACCAACTAGGATATTGTCCCATTGCCCTTTGCATCATTAAACCTGCTGTGAATTAACAACTTGACCAGTATCAGCAGAAAATGATTAAGCTCATGGACCTGAGATGGATGCGACTAACAGTGATGCACATGGCAAACATCTACACACTTCTGGACTGGTAACAGTCCACTCTCGCAATCAGAAAAAAAGAAAATGTGAAGCGGGGGGGGGGGGGGGGTGTCTCACTGGGTGGATGGTGATGTCTCTACAAAGGGCCACTACAGAAAGCCCCCCAAGTCATCATCATATTGATAGTATTTGGCATTCACAGTTAATATTTTCATCTGTAACTTCTTGAAGGAAGGCTAACGAGGTTGCATTACAAGTATATGTTGGTTTCTCTCTGTAGTGGTGCTTTTAAATTGAAATTTTCCCATTAATAGAGAGAGAAATATCAGAAACAATGTGCTGACAACAAAGCAGAGGCACAAAGCCAGCCAGTTATTAAGCATGTCCAACTTGGCAAAGTGTCTCTTCAACAGACACATTGACAGACTTGGAAGTGTGGCAAGTAAAGCAGAAGTAATAAAATAACATTTACATGATGCTTAAGTGAGATGAGCATGATTTGTGGTGACATGCAGACTTGGTTTTATCATCACATACTGGCCTTTGCATAATTAAATCTGCCAAACAAGTTATTGGGAGTTATTGCTACACTATTGGCAGTTATTACATTACCATATACACACTTTTGTTTTAAAACTGGTAGGTGGCAGAGGTCTTCACAGGTCCAAAATGGAACTGGATGCATAGAGGACCCAGTTATTTTATGATGTGCCAGATGTGACCTGCACCCATGTCACAGCAGATTTGACACACAACACAGTTGGACTGTTGGCATTGCTAACTGCTACAAAGTTTAGTTTATTTGATGTTAAAAATCAAAACTTCGTTTCTTACCTAATGTTATGCTAGCACCGTGTCTGTGGCTAAGAGACATATAATCCATGCTGGTTCCCTGTTCACGTGTTTCTTCGCTTGCCGATAGAAACAGCACGTTTAATAGACTTGTGATGTGTTTTGTCTATGATGTCCACATTTTGTAACAGCGACAGATGACAAACGCAACCCGTTCAGAATCAGCTGTCTAACATAGCAAAAACATAACTTTGATTGTTTGGCCTTTTGAAATATAAATATGATTCCACACTGTTTATGTTAGCATTGCTCTCTCATCCTCCCTGTGCCCGGAACACATGCCCACACGATGGCACAAAACACATACACAGCAGCACAGCACAGCACTTCCATCATGATCAGCGCTGGGTTTGATCAACGCCGATTCTTTTTCCGTCTTCTTGGCTATTACACATAATGTTAAGCAGACCCAGGACCGACTACATTACAACTGGACCAGACCCTGTTCAAACTGATCCTTTTAATCATGGACCCGGGACCTGTACTGGGGTCAGGGGAACCCGTGAAGACCTCCAGTAGGAGATAACAGGAAAAAATATATTTACTAATCGGAAATTACATCATGGTCCTTGGAATCAAACAGTGATGTGCCTTGACAGCTCACACATACCAGGCCTAGCATAGACTTCTTTACTTTTCCACCAATTTGGAATTCAGACAGTGGATTGATAAGGAGCGGAATCAAACAGCAGAATTGGAATCAATAGAATTCAAATGACACCAAACCATATGTGCATGTGTGAAGAGGAGTCAATGGTGTGAGCAGCTGTGTATGTAAGAATGACACTACACATAGAACTGAGAGATGCACAACTGAAAAATATGAAATGTGGGGGTGTGTGGTGAAGGCTCCTTCTGCTTGGCTGACCTACATAGGCAGCTTGCCTCTCAAGTCTCATCACAGCTCATCAACACAGGCCTGCACATGCACATGCACATGCACAAAGACACACACACACACACACACACACACACACACACACACGTCCTTTATCCATCACTCAGGAGGCTCTGTTCATTGATGCCTCGCCTTCACTCTTTTCCCTTTTCCCCTCTTTTCCGTTCCCTCCTCCCTCTCTTTTCAGCCCCTTGGGCATCTGTGCGTGGTTCAGTACGAGCAATATCTGTTTAAAAAAAACAACTCAAAAACTGTGCTGCAGTGCCTGGACCATGAAAAAAAAAAAAACTAAAAAAAAACAACAACACATTTTTATTCTTTCTCCCTCCATGGGTTAATTAAATCACAGGTGCCTACTGTTGGAAAACAAATCCAGGATGTAGTGGCAAAGAAAGCCAGTGCACAGGTATTTCAAACAAATACCAGAGGTGGAATTTGCATGAAAATTGTAGCCAAAGGAAAGAAAATACTGCAAGCATCAAGTACAGAAGCAAAAAATATAGCAAGGGTATTGAAAGATACAACCAAGAGGTCTAATGATGAATACGAGCTGTTAAGATGATTCTGACCTGGTTCTGTGGCAATGGGGGTTGGCTCTGAGCATCAGGTGCCTGGCCTTGGCCCTGACTGTCATTGCCCCCCACCGGAGAGCCACGCGTGGTGGCCGTCATGCTCGCCACAGGGCAGATCTTGGCAATCTTGGCCTCTTAGGGAGCGCTGGCCAGGAGGGAAATCACAGCCACCTCAGCTGTAGAGCAGAGGGAAGAGAGCCCGGACACGCGAGAGAGGGACACAAGCACCTGGAGGTCTGGATGTGCCGCTGAGACCATTGCATAACCTGTAGCAGGATAGAGGGGAACAGATCAGAATAAGGTTAGCTGTAATACACAGGGCAATCTTAAAATACAGGATTTGACCACGTAAATAAATTAAAATGTGTTTGGTAATTAACCACTTTAGCACGCAAGGGTTATACCTACGCCTGCTGAGAGAAATCATTTAATTGAATTTCAGTAGATTCTGAATACCATTCACAAGGTTAGTTCCTAGCACATTACATCTTAATTACACCTGGAAAAGTCAGTAAATGGATCGTCTGACATGCAATTCTAAATATATCTCCTGTCCTGCATTTCCACACTTTTCTAAATTACCAGAGAAGCTTCAAAAAGGTCAAATTATATTATGAGCATTTCAAACACCGTATGGCTCCGTATGCACTGGATTTCATGTGTTAGATATGGCTGCATGAGTTGAGACAGCCCAAATCATGAAGAAACCGGTTCTTAATCCCAGATGAATGTTTCAGCACTTGGTGGTCTCATCTCTCTCAATATAGCGCGCACACACACTTTTCAATTTTGGCATCAACAAACTGCCATTGTTACTTTGACTCATTTGCTTCCTTAATCTACACACAACTTTTACTGCCTTTATCTAATTTGATTGTTCTACTCAAAATTTGTTTTCTTTAAATAGCATATAGGTGTAAAATGTAGGGAAGACCCGTGACATACAGCTTCACTAATCTCCCAAACAACATCCAGAAGACCCCCCCCGAGTCACAACACCTGGAGCTCCATGCATTGAAGGCAGAGTTGGCAGCTTCCTCGGCATGGTCATATTCTATCACTAAAACCACAACAGATGGACGCTCAACGCTTCTACTCTGCCTGCGCCTCATTTGTAGGTGATCGGGACTCTGAATATTCCACCATGTTTTCTGCCTTCATCTTGGGTTTTCGACAGAAACCCTATCACTTCTACCTTATTACTAATTAATTTGGGATGATTAATTCCTTAATGCAGACTGTGCTTTTCTTGACTACACAAAGGAAGAGGGTGGATGGAGAGGAGATCCAACACCATCATACAGACTAGGCACAGAGGGATATTTTTGATGGGTATTGTATTAGGACGTGTTCAGCTTCATTCTAAACCTGCATCAGTACCAGTAGCCATGAAAGCTTTTGAGAAGATGACAAATAAGAGGAAACACTGACCTTATCATTGCTGTGAAGAACTTAACCAGTGCACCGCAGATGATGTGCGCTGACCAGTACACTGAATTTTGCTCAACATCTTAAACTCAGAGGATGGAGTGGAGTATGTTGTTAGGATAACTAACTCCAAACCCTACAATTATTATGCAGCCATTTGAGCCATACCACCCATTTTAAAATAACACAGATGTGGTTACACATGTTATTTAAAGTACAGAATGCTCAAGAATTGTTCTGTACTCTCCTCCATTACAGGACCCACTGTCTCTATAGCTGTTGCTCAACACTCATGGATGCATGTTTCAAAAATGGGATGCCATCAGTCAGGCCCTGTTTGGACTAGGTATTAAGACCCCTCCTGAACCGTCCAATCACAAGTAGACAGCTCTCAGTGTGTCTGCTCACACCTGGCTTTAAAATACATCTCCACATGTTATGTTACCACTTGTCACTTCCAAACTGTGTGTCAATAATTCACAATGTTACTTCAGTTTGCAACATTATCAAATCACTGATCACCAAAGGAATTTTGAGTGATCTGTCTGGTTTATCATTTAAGAGAGCGAGAGAGAGAGAGCGAGTGCGCGAGCGAGAGAGAGCGAGAGAGAATGAAATGAGAAAGAAACAGAGAGAGAACAGCTGATGGGTGAGCTACATTGACTTTCAACAATAGGGCGAGCAGCGCAGCTATTGATGCTTTTCCTGTTTATCAGACAGAAATGATAAGCAGAAGAGACAAACATTGCCACAACACAGAATGAGTCTATTCCTTAACATGTTCCTGACAAACCAACTCACCAAAAATGTTTAATGCACTCAAAGTATCTCTTTATGGGCTTTACACATGACTGGACACTGTGATAATGTGCTGTTGTTTGCATGCTTATCAGTGTGTATTTCCGCTTGAACAAAAGACATCAGTCATTCAATGTGGCCCAAGGCAGTTTTGCATACACCCTATTAAAATAAATGTGAAAACGTGGCACACAGCTCTGAATGTGGTCAGTGATTGGATCACAATGCGCCCTGAGTGTGTTAACACCTGTAATGAGAGCGGTCACCTTGTGATCAGGTTGTTCAGGGCGGATCTTAATACCAGGTCTGAGCATTCCTGGGGCCGACACTGAAACTGAGGATCATCATTCACTCTAACTACTGTCACAATGAGAAAATTTCATTTGCACCTTCACACAAAGTGGAAGCAGTTGAGAGCCCTGTAAAGAACCATGTCAAATTCATTCTTCAATGTATGAATGCAATTTAAAAACCTTCTTAATTGAATTACTATGTTTAGTTTATTTATCCAACACATGATTAGAAACACTTTGATGAAAAAAAAATTCTCTGATCGCACAACACAGAATTACAAAATAAAATTGACTATTAATTCAAGAGTGATTTTTTTGAACCCAAGGGGATCTAACAGTATATGTATTCATGAGGATATGTTTCAGAAATTGTCTTTCAGTTTTGCATGCACATGTATGTACTGAATTCATGCAACTTTGGCCCTGTTTAGACCTGGCATTAAGACACTTCCTGGCTGATCCGATCACCTGTAGACAGCCCTAAGAGCAGGTATGAACACATTCAGACCCTGTTCAGATCTGGTAGCGAGATCCAGCCTGAGTAATCCAGTGAAGAGTGGGCAGCCTAAACTGCAGGTGTGAACACAATGCGTACTGAGATCCTATTACTGTAATCACACCCGGAGGAGACCTGGCCACATTCTTTTAGTAATGCAAATGCAAAGCATCCTGGGCCACATTAAAAGGACCACTTCATCAGCTGATGGGCCTTTGTTTTGAGCGGAAACACACAATGACAGGTGTGCCAACTGTGGTGTATTATCACAACGTCTGTGGTTTATAATTTGTTAAGAACACACAGAGGAACAGATAGTCTGTATTGTTTTGATTTCTCTCTTCTGCTTTCAATAAACACAGGGTAAGTATTACTGGTTGTGTGCTTGCTCTCTTGTTCAATGTCAACTTATCTCCACCATCAACTGAGTTCTCTTTTCTAACAAATGAACAGATCATCGATAATGAGACAGCAATTCCCTAAGAATACAAAATATTAATAATAGAGATGAGTTGATGTTTTGATCGACACAATCCACAACAAAAATTAAATGCATTTCATCTCTGAATGATCTGAGCCACGTATGCTATTGTTGCGGGGAAAGTAAGCAGATTAAAAATGATGCAAATGGAATAAATGTAAGTGTTTACTTGCATACAGAGCAAGGAAGTGAGATCTGATCCCAAGTGTACACAGGAGACACACAGAGACACACTTGAAAGTCAAGTGTGAGCACACCCAGCAGAGTATCCACTTGTGATCAGATCAGGATGGTTCTCCATACCAGGTCTGAACAGGGCCTCTGGGTCCTCTGACTGAGAGCACATTTGGGGATGTACAGATTCTTTCAGCAGTATGAATACAAATAAATGATTTGGGTAAAGTGGTGAAGGACCACTGACTCAAATGAGGACCTCTGTTTAAGTCGAAACCTGTGCTCAATTTTGTGTCAGTGGAAACATACATAATCCCACACTGGCTGATATTTTCAAAAATTTATAGACATTTTACATATTTTGCACTGCAGGATTTGGTTTGCCTAAACATGCCATCCAACAGACACAGTGTCCATTACTTCTCTCTTCTCTTCTTTTAGCTTTCGATCAATAGGCATGGCAAACATGCTGCACTGCTCTCTCCCTTATCCACTGGTCTCTCACTCTCTCATTCAGCTTAAATGAATAATAATAATAATAATAATAATAATAATATGATCTGACGGATCATCCAAATAAGATGTTTGTTCCTTAAATTGAATTAAAATGTCAGTGAACTAAATTAATGGTTATATATGCACAAAAATGAGTACCTCAATTCAAGATTTGAATAAATTATAATGGATGTAGGAAATGTGAGATCTATGTATACAGCAGTAGGATTTTAGTTTGGGGTGTGGACTATGCTGTAGCTGAGTGGAGGCACAAAAGAATATTTCCCATGATCCCATGAAAGGTGGGTTAAAAGAAGAGTTTGACAGAGCCCAGATATACTCCCAGATCTGAGAAATCAAACTGGTAAGAAAATTGTGATGTTGATAGTAGGAACCACACACAACTAGAAAAATCAGACTTTTGTTCATGCCAACAAGACTACAAAATAATATAGATCCCATTAAATGTATGTTATTAGAATTCATTCAAAATGAGGATTACAAAGCATTCAAACAAAATTCTTCTAAAACATGACCACAAAATGAATGAAATCCAATTAAAACATAAGAGGGAACCATGAACTTCCCTTATCATTTATTAATTCCCATTTCCGAGAAATATGCAACAATCAAAACAACCTGAAAATCAATTTCAGTGCTGGTCATCACAAATTTGCACAGAAAACTGACGTCAAGAGAACTGAATATGTTCATCTCCAAATACTAAATTAAAAGAAGAGTAAACCCATCTGTAGGTCGAATACCTAATCTGTGGCCACCACCATGCTTCTTTATCATGTATGAAAAAAGATCGACATCATGTAAAAGTTTAACATGTCACAAAAGTTAATATTGACAATATATTGTAAGGACTGACCCTCTGTAAAAGCAAGCTCCAGGGTCCACTGCTATTCTGATACAAAATATAACCAAACTGGAGATACAAACTGAACAACCCCTGACTTGAGGATATAAGCAGAATAGAGAACCATAACCGCTGCTAATCTGTAATCTCAGAAAGGGGCGAGTGGTTCAGAATTTCTTTTAACATTTTTACCAAAACCTTTCCATAACATTTCCACACCTTTGGGAACGAGATCAATACCAGATATTCTTCAAAAAATTTGAACCCAAAGGAAAATCGAGAAATCTATTGCAAAATTTAAAGGTGTTTTTTTAATTACTATAAATGACAAGCTAGCAACCTGTATTACAATGTCAGTAGTTACCAAAATATAGAATTTCACCATTAAGCTGAACTGAATAATATATACTCTAATCTACATTTATTTTTGAAGCAAATTACAATTACTTAACCAAAATTTTTGAAGCAAATTACAATTACTTAACCAAAATTTTGCTTTATTTTCCGAGAACCTTTCCATGTCCAGGAATTGCTTTTTTCCCCCAAATGAAGTTACTTTCAAAAAGGTTCTTTTCATGACCATATAAACCTTGTTGATTGCTAAAAGTTATGACCCTCAATGTATTTTGGATTCTTTAGTACATGTTAACACAGGTGCACTACCTAAATGATCCGACTTAGGCCATTAAGATATTCAACAAGCGTTCCATTGCATTCCACCATGAGACTGGACAAGATGTTAGTTCTTGTATTAGTTAACACGATATATGACTGATTGTATAGTGTGTAGTTCTTTCAGGCTACAGATATTCAACTTACATCTGCTAATAAGCAGATGACTTGTGACATCTGCACAAACACCAGCCCTTAAAGTTTCAGCTGTCATTACAGTTATTCAAGGCAAAATGTTTTTGGAGAAGGAAACGCCATGTAAATTATCTGGGGCCATCAATCTACCTAACGTACAAACAGGGTGGAATACTCTCATGATGCACAACTACAATATTATAAGATACATATAAGTGACAAAAACATGCCAAAAAGCACTGGCAACAAATGGTAACGTTTTATGCAACTGCGGCCTTTCGGACTGAACCGGCTTTACAACGTTAGCGTATTTATTAAAAAATAGCATGAACGGAGGAATCGGTATTGGAACAATGCGAGAGAGATATATAATATGAGACTGTCAATGTATGCATGATGCACATGGTGACCTAAAATAGCGATTGATAAGTCTAACGCGCTCAACTGCCCTTAACAGCTAGTGGTTTAGTTAGTTAACGCCTGCTGTTAGCTAGCTGCGGCAACAATCGTTCGGTAAGCTAGCAACTAGGCAGGAGAGCAGCGAAGGCCTTGTCGTCCACAGCCCACTGCGCTGACACATGCAGGCCTCAATACTCGGACAGGCCTGACATTATAACATACATGGTGGGGAAACCTTTGAAACATGTGTGACAAGCTTAAGCACAAATATAGTTTGATTAATATATAAAATCTTGGATAACCGTGACAATTACCCGGCGTTTTTGTTGACGGACTATGTTCCTGTATCGCCATTTATGAGCATCGGCGGTGCTAACGTGCTAACGAGGAGTAATATATCTGTTAGCCGTTAGCTTACGTGCAAGTAAATACTCGAAGGTGCATTTAGCTAACCTTTCTATTTTGACAAGCAGTTTGCCGGTGTGACTCAACGATTAGCTTACCAAATTCTAAATGCATAAGCAGGCTAATATTAAACTCAGAACTACTCTTCAACGTTCAAAATAAGTTGACTTAACGTTACCTAGCTATCTTAGATAACGTAGAATATGTCAGTGACAGGACTCGTCTATTTCCTGAAGACCTGAATCATCTAACATTAACTCTAGGTTATACATACCTGAAAGAGACTGAAAATCAGATCAAGGAACTCTAAGCAATGGAAAATAGTAATAGCAATTATGGTGTCGTACATCTTTTATGAATTGTTTATTATGTGCAAAGGTGGCTACATTTTAATAACTTGTAAACACGGGACGTTTAAAGAAAATGTTCAGTTTCTAGACAGTGTCCACCATTTGCGGGTAGCTAATGTTAGCGCTAGCTTGCCATCAGTGAGCCTAACTGGGTGAGCTACTGAAACGAACACAATGTTACGACCATGAATTGCTGTTTAATCGCATTGACATGATCACACACTCAACAATCACTAGCAGGGAGAGAAAAATGGCAGCGAGTGAATGACATAGGTAACCCAAAATGCAATACTGTTAGTTACCTTGCATTGACCAGCAGCTGACGCAAGTACTAGCCGTAGCCAGCTAACAATCCCTTCTAATGGTAGTGCACCGAGCTGGTTAGCGAACAACTCACCAGGAATTTGATATGACTTCCCCCTCTATTCACGGGCTACGTCCAGCCTGGAATGATGGTGTCGTCGTATATTACATAAACGTGGCCTATATCGGCGACAGTTCCGAAGGAAACAAAACTGTCACTAGAAACATATAATTCCTACGGTTTTGCCTCTGCTTCTGGGTGTTTTTCCTGCGTCACCGGCGCGGTAACAACCCCCTGGCTCTATCTAGTCCGATTTCTGGGGCTTGTCACTTCGGTCCCAGCAGTCAGTCACAACTTGAATCAGTTCAACATGGCGGAAGCGCAGTCGGATACAAATGCTGCCCAGTAAAATGGGCCAGACGACCGTGAACTCCAACGAACAGCACCGTCTAAGAGCAAGTTTTCGCCGCAGCCGAGAGCAGCCCAGTAAACACAACACCAGCTGAATGGAAAGGGCATAAAACCGCTCTCATTTCTGATAAGTGACCCCGGATCCAGAAGATCCAGCTCCGTAGTTTGGCAGGGACCAGATGAGAGATCTGCGCAACCTCCCGGACTTGAATCTATCACCTCCCTTCGCACGGGATGTTCATAACTTAATAGATATTGCTTTCACATAAAAATGAAAACATCATGATGTCATTTCTAATGTATTTGGGGGATATTGGTTGACACAAAGTAGAAGTCAAAGACAAACGGAAACACGGCAGCATAGATCCATAATATTCCCATTACCTTACTTGTATAAGCAAAGCTTGTGTTTAAATCAAATTAACATTAACAATAATTCAGTGACGAAAGAGTAGATAATATCAAATAAAGCCCTATTAACTACTCAGTATCAAGTAATATACTTAAAGAGCTCATGTCAGTGATGAATATGTCAATCACATTGTGATCCTTCAAAGTCAGTTCAAGTTCAAGAGGTGGTCTTTACTATGATTTGTGACATCACAAAGCCAATTCCACTCAGCACTCAGAAAAACACATGTGATGTTAAAACTTGAAAAGGTTTATGTTGCAAACAGTGAAAATGGACATTTTTTAAGAAGTGGGAGACATTTTGTGTTGAGTAGTGACACTTGAATGATGAAATATGCTTGCATATTGATCCATCCATCCATCCATTTTCCTGTTAAGGGTCACGGGGGGGGGGGGGGGTGGAGCCTATCCCAGCTGCCCTCAGGCGAGAGGGTCACCAGTTCATAGCAGGGCCAACACATATAGACAGACAACCAATTGGTCTTACAGCCATGCCTACAGTCAATTTAGAGAGAACCAATGCAGGCACAGGGAGAACATGCAGACTCCACACAGAAAGACCACGTGCTCGAGCTGGGGCTTGAACCTTCTTGCTGTGAGGCGACAGTGCTAACCACTGCACCATATTGCATATTGATATAGTCTGTAATTCAGAATGAGGAGGAAGAAGTAGGCAGTATCTTAAACATTTGAATGTGCTAGTCATATATCATAATATTTCATGCAAATGTACTCCTTGAAGCACGATAACACCTGCAATAAACTATCTTTCAAATTTATTTTGAAATGCTGTTACCTCGACATAATATTCATATCTAGGATCCACCTTGTAGCGCTTGCCAAAGCATTGCATTGTCCCACATTTTCAAGCCATTACACCAGGGGTGCCCAAAATACTCTCCATTGGAGGGTGAAGACTGAAAGTTTATGGTGGGCTGCAGTCCAAATTCAAACACAGTTTGTTGTTGAACTGCAGAACCTAAGATCCCAGCTTTCCTTAAATATTATTTAACCTTTTACACAGCTGAATAAAAAAACTCTACTTTTCAGTAACAAAGAAATGAATTAAGGCTTTTCCATGATATTACAGGTTAGTGTTTTCAAGGGCAGTTGAGTGTTTAGAACTATCAGAAGGTGGAGAACACAAATGTACAGTAAAGTAAGTACCCCGCAGTGATGACCAACCACATATCATATCACACACTGACTCTTACTCTGTCACCTGATCAAGTTATGAAAACATAATCAGGGATCCTACATATTCAAACATAATTGTCCTCCAAAAAAGCATAAACAATAATGTGCAGTTGCAGTACATTTTTAAGATGGTGATTATTATCATTGGTAGTGGGACTTCTTACAGCATATGGGCCAAATCAAACCTTATGGCAGGCCAGTTTAAGCTCACAGGCCCCCCTTTTGTCAGCCTTGCTTTACACTACCATTACCAGAACAAACCCATTGTGAACCAGTGCTGTTTTCCCACTTCACCTCAGCCTAGTCATCACATCTTCACTTTTGTCATCTAGTTACCTTTTTAATTTCTGTGGCCACTTTTGATATGGTCCTCACATTTGAGTCTAGAACTCTGGGCCTTGAAACAACTTTTACCTGTCCATCAGATGTAAGTGACTGAAATATGGTGGGAGACAAGAAATATTGAATCACTTTCACAATAATGATCCAATCAAGCTAGTTTGATAATTATTCAAGCATTGAAAACGCACTTTAGATTCCACTCAATTTGAATTCCTGTTTCTTGGAGTAGAATGAGTCTCAGATAAGAGAAAATAAAGTGGAAATGTTGGTCACTATCGTTTACACAGTTTACATTCACAACATGTATACACATTATGCATGCTGGTTTGTTGGCCCCATCATTTCCATATTTCTTAATTCAACTGATCCTCTCAAGTCTCCCAGATGGCTAACAGGTCAGTGTCTAAGTGCTTCAGAGGTCTTTGATAGCTGGTGTTTCACGAGACTTCAAATCTCCAAATATAGTACACCTATACGAGAAAGTAAACTGTTGGAGAGAGTAAACACGAGAAAAGGTCATGCAACTCGCCCTCCCTAATGCTCCAGGTTATTCCTGGTCCAAGTCTTATTTTTACAAAAAGGCCTTGTGAGAAGAGCTAAATGCTCCATCTATGAAAGGAACTGTGTTTATGTGGGTACGTATAGTCATGAGAAAAGTCAATGAATTTGAAAAAATAGCCTAAAATAACAAAAAACAAAAAACAAAATAAAGTCAGAAAATTTAGGAAAAAATCATAGAAATTTGCTTCACAAATACCTGCAAGAGTTTCAGTGGTTCAAATGAGATTGAGTGCGACAAATCTCTTTTGGTTAATATTGGTTTACCTAATTATTTGTCATATCAAACAATATAGCTTGTCATTGATTTTAGTCATAGACTATGAATGCTTGGTTTAAGTAAACAAGATGGGTTGGGATTTTAATTCTGTAATTGAAGACTTGATCGAGAAATAGTATGGCAAGATTTTACTATCACAATAACATATTTGCAGTGTAACTGTGTTGGTCAGATATTTCGAGTACTTGTATAACAAAAACGGAAACGTGATACCAGAGAGATCTCTATTTAAAAAAGATTTTTGGTATCACGATGTGAAAAATGAAGAGTTTCGAAATATAAAGTAATAAAACTAAGTGAGTGGTTATGCATCCATGGCCCCCCCCCCCCCCCCCCCCGAGGTACCCCGCCTTCGACCCAGCGGTGTGGCGTGGTGACTCCCACTCCTGAATGCTCTTGTCTGGATTTTCGTGCCTACCGGTCATACTCCACAGCAAAGATGGCGGAAGAGCGGCACTGAGTGTTCTCCCGAATGCGATATTAATTTTGGTGTATTTGTTGACTTTTCTGCTGAATTAGTAAACCAAGTCCATGCCGAGAAACCTGGCACGAGCAAGAAATGTAGTGAGACTGCGAAAAAGGGATATTTTCATGAGGAGTTAGCCATTACAACTCGTTAGTCTTCCGTTGTAGCGCTGTGCATCGCCGTGCTAGCTAACAAGTCCGTTCCGTCATTGTAAAATGGCTCCGGTGCAGATTGGGTCTGATGGGCAGCTCGTCCCACTTGGAGGTCCGGTGGTCTCGGGTCCTCAGCCACCGCCACACGGGGCTCCGGCAACACACGGGATACGACTAAGCCTGCTAATTGACTTTCTCCTCCAGAGAACCTATCACGAAATCACCCTGCTGGCGGAACTGTAAGTAGTAGGCCTCGAAGCTAACTGGGTGGGCTAATGTGTAACTGCTAACGCTGGTTAACTCCGAGGATGGTCTTCCTCCTGTCAGTTAAAGTCTTAATGGCTCCTCAGAAGTTGGAACTTATTTAGGGCTGTGGAGATTTTTTCTCACATGACCACCGGACTTTATTCCGCAGTGTAACCAACTTGTAGTCAGAACTCTGAGAGGGGGCGTATCGGTGTTTTGACGGATTCTATACCCCTGTCGATATGTGTCCCCCCTGACCTGTAAATGTACCCTGCTGAAATTTGTTTTGTCATCTGATATACTTAACCTGACTCTAACCTCAATCAGATTCACCTAATATGACCCCTAGTCCAACAGTTAGGGGAACCTCATCTGTAGGGGAACGAGGTTTGACACAACACCCGTATAGAACGTTACTATGAAATCTGAAGACTTTCACGGTACAACTTGTAGGTGGGACACCAAGGGTCTTGTAAATCCCCCCCCCCCCCCCCCGACACAGACAGATACACACACACACACACACACACACACCAGATAACGATACCTTGCTTAAGGTAGTTACTCTTAGCATCGGTTCATATTTTTCTCAGTTGCCAAGAACATGCACCATGCAATGTATTGAGGTCATTTTAGTCATATCTTGGCTGTATTATTGGGATGAAAGTATTGCCGTTAATGAAAACTTTTAATGTTGTCCTTCCAGGCTTCCCAGAAAAACAGACATGGAGAGGTAGCATTCTGTTCTTTCTCTGACTGGCCTCTTATTTCTAAGCTGATATTTTGAAAATATGATCAACTTTTGATTCACGTTTCCCTTTCAGGAAAATTGAGATTGTCAAATTTGCAAGTCGCACCAGGCAGCTATTTGTACGTCTCCTAGCGCTGGTCAAGTGGGCAAGCAATGCAGGGAAAGTTGAGAAGTGTGCGGTGAGTGTGTTCATGAAAATATAAACATGAGGCTATGGAATTGGGATTATAGTAATACATCATTGGGATGCAGGAGTTGATAAAATGTATACTTGTTCTTTGGGACTTGTCATGTGGGGAATGTTGTTATTCTCATATTCATTCAAAATATATTAAAATTCGTCAAATTTAGAATTGAGGCTTTTATGATTTTCTTTGGTCTATAGAACATGATGTGTTTCAGCTCCAAAATATTTAATTCAAAATGGTAGTTTAAAACCAATTAGCCTCCAAGAAATTTTGGCAATTTTGACATTTGAAAATTGCAGTTGGCGAAATTTCATTTAAGGGCGCAGCTGTAATGCACAACAAATGACCCTGCTTTTAACCTCTCTCCTCTGGTATCTATGGCAACAGATGATTTCCAGCTTTTTGGATCAGCAGACCATCTTGTTTGTGGATACAGCTGATAGACTGGCATCACTTGCCAGAGACGCCTTGGTACACGCACGTTTACCCAGCTTCGCCATCCCCTTCGCCATTGATGTGCTCACAACAGGGTCATATCCACGTTTGCCCACCTGTATACGTGTAAGTCTGATTTTTTTTTTTTAGACTTGCTGACCTCTACCACTGGTCACTAACAGTTTATCGTGATCTTTTTTGTAGGTCAAACTTGTGAATTCAAACAATTTACATGTTGTTGTTTTTTTCTTTTTGTTTACCTCTTCAGGATAAAATCATCCCACCAGACCCCATCACTAAAGCTGAGAAACAGACCACCCTCAACCAGCTTAACCAGATTCTACGACACCGCCTCGTCACCACAGACTTACCTCCCCAGTTAGCAAACCTCACAGTTGGTAAGCAAGCTTGAGTGTAAGCCACTATGGCAGGGGTTCTCAAAAACAAATCTTGAAGGTCCACAATTGTTTTTTTCATACAAGCATGGGTCCATTTATTAACGTCGGTCAAGTACAAGGCAGGTCGAAGGTGGTAAAGATAGTTTTCTTTTGTCCAAACAAAAATACAATGCACATTCTGATTTAAAAAAAAAATGAATTAACAAAATATTTTCTTGACTTAAAATAAAAATAAAAAAAAAAACGTGCGGGCGATTGTCACTGTCCACTTTTCTTCTCTTGGTCAGCTTTGAGCATGCCATTTTGTTAGATTTGCATGTACACAAACAGATTGCAAAGTGCCGGGTACGACTTGTGTTTCACAAGGCTGCGGTCCGTCCAGTCTAGCTAGCAGCATGCACGCTCTCTCAGCTAATCAGCGCATCGTTGTCATAGAGATGACAGCCCATAATACCCTGTCATCCAGGCAACAGCCAATCAGCGCTGTCTCCCGAAGCACACACTTTCTCACACACACACATGCATGCACACTCACACACACAGCACATAGAGCGCATGCAGTGATTGAATACAACAGAAGTGCAAACATGGGAGATATTTGACTAAAAATGAAACAGAATTTGCGAAAGAAGAGTAGCGCATAGCAATAGATCGGCAATTAATACTAATAATATATGTTAAAAAAAGTTTGTTTTTTTCTTGGGTGTTTTTGGGGGGGGGGGGGGATGTGCCATTTGCCCTGGGTCTGCAGAGAGGTGTGCGGTCCGCTAATTGAGGACCCCGGCACTATGGTGTGGTGAACTGTTGCTCTGACCCTGTACTTGAAGTGGGAGGAAAAAATGTGTTGGTACCCCCCCTCATACATATGCATGTGCATCAAAATCCAAATAGTACACTCTTAGTTTTGTTTCCTGTGAGAAAATTTTTAAATAAACAAATGTTATGAACAAATAACAGTATTTGAAGGCTCGTTGAAATATAATTAAATATCAGTGCTATTAAGAAAACGAAAATAAGAAAGTAATGCAACTACATGAAATTGCTAAAATGACTACAATAAAATGTATAACATATCAAAATAAAAGTATTATTACCAAGATCCACAGCATTTACGTACTTACTCAAAGGAACAACCATTTGCCACACTATTTATTTTGTAACCACTCCAACACTATGGTTTTAATGATAATACATTTTTTGATAATGAATACATTTCAGTATAATATTTTATATTTTGCTGACATTATTTTAAACAAGTAAAGTACCCTTAATGCTAAATAATATTCATAATTGTTTGGGCTATTTCAGTCCATAAAGAGAACATGGGAGTCAGAAAGTCACATAATATGCCTTTAACCAGGATCAGTACTAAATATTAACTGGGTGTAGCAAGCTAACATTAGCTGCAGTCCTCGCAGCGAGGAGCTTGTTTATTGTAGCATCAGTAAAACCACCTGCAGCTACTGCAGCCAACATGGACATAAGAAATGACACCAGTCAAGATGAGAGTTCAGACTTGCACATGGATCCGTTATTCGTACACAAGCTGGCAATGGCCACAATACCTCAAATTGCATCTTTCACTTCAGTCCATGATCAATATTCCTGAATAATGCAGTTCATGAAGTACTGGGAGCTTGTTAGAAGAGCAAGAAAAATGTATACTAAAGTAGTTACCTGCTTTGAGCACCACCATTATTACAACTTTAGTCTCTGTTCTCAGTTCTGCTGGTAATGAGAAGCGATCAATGTGCATATTTGCTTGTGTTCATGTTCATATAGCTAATGGACGTGTGAAGTTTCGTGTGGAAGGAGAGTTTGAGGCCACCTTGACAGTGATGGGTGATGACCCAGATATTCCCTGGAGGCTGTTGAAGTTGGAGATTTTGGTGGAGGACAAAGAAACTGGAGGTAAGGCATCCTGCTCTGTTGCACGCTATAAATTACGCCGTTTTTACTTTATCCCAGTACATTTGTCTGTGTATTCCTGCATAATTGTTGCTCTCTTTCCCTACCAACAGATGGTCGAGCCCTGGTGCACAGTTTGCAGGTGAACTTCATCCATGAGTTGGTCCAGGCACGTCTCTGTGCAGATGAAAAACCCCTACAGGACATGTACAACTGCTTGCGTATCCTTTTGGACTACATTTGTCTGTCCATGCCCAATCACGGGGAGTTTATCTTCGTCATGCCTGCAACCACTTGGCTTTTGTCCCAGGCTGCTGTCAACTACTGCAGTAGGGCAGGAGTGTGTGTCAAAGCATATCGAGTATTGACCAGTAAAGCAGATGAGTGCAGCATTCCAATGAGAAACACAGCTGCAGAACTGCATCCTTCTCCAACAACAAAACGGCCTTTTGTTAATGACTTGAAAATGGTAGCGCTGTTCTCACAAATACCTGTCACATGCCGGCTCATGGGAGGTATAATTTTACCTCATGGTGACGCGTGTTTCAGCACTACTTAGAACTGTTTATTTATTTATTTTGTGTGTGTGTGTGTCTGGACTTTGACAAATGACATCTGAATTAAAATGTCTACTAAGTGCAAATGCACCATGTCACAGACATGTGTTTTCTGTTAATGCTTGTCACTCATCTGGTGCTAATATGTAGCTTTAAGGCACGGGGGGGGGGGACCCAAACATATAAAAATTCAAGCTAACATCAAATATCATTATTGCATGCGAGGTGAGCATGACTGTGCTTCCCAGTACATCTTTGCTCTGCCTTTCACTCACCAACACTAGCAGTGCAGCTTACCAAGTCAAAGAGCCATCTGTGTTGGGCACAAATGCCCCTTTTACCAACAAAGTATGTGTGTGTGTGTGTGTGTGTGTGTGTGTGTGTGTGTGTGTTTGAGAGTGTGCATCGAATGCTAATGGAAGGACATACATGATACTTAGTGTCACCTGGCTTTAGTATCTTCCCACGCTGTGTCTTCTTTAACAGTGTTGTGTCCAGACTCCTTCTGTCTGTCGCTGCAGCTGGAGGTGCTCCACTCGCAGACTCTAATGCTGATCAGAGAGCGGTGGGGCGACCTGGTGCAGGAGGAGAGATATGTGCCTGCCAAATACCTCACCCTCAGTGTCTGGAAGTAAGGCTTTAATTACATAGATGAACATGTTCATATTCATGTACATGCAGTACTATGTAAACATATCATGCACAAAGGTCAGGTCGTACAGATGTGGCTTCATGATTTCCTCTTTTTCCCTTCCAGCCAGCAGGTGTTGGGTAGGAAGACGGGTACAGCATCTGTACATAAAGTCTCTATCAAGATTGACGAATCAGATGTATCGAAGCCACTGCAAATATCTCACGAACCCCCTCTCCCTTCTTGTGACTCCAAATTAATGGAGAGAGCTATGAGAGTAAGTTGTACATGTGTTTTCAGCAGTGTTTTGTAGCTCACAGTGCTAATATATTTAAAAACATTTATCCTCTCTCATTTTTCATTTGTAGATTGACCATCTGTCAGTGGAGAAACTTTTGATTGACAGTGTTCACGCAAGGTCCCATCAGAAATTACAGGAATTGAAGGCCATTCTAAAAACCAGTAATCCCAGTGACAACTGTACGTATAAGTTCTTGTGTTGTTTTTGTTCTAACAGTTCAGTGTGTGACACATACTTTTTTAGCTATACTTGATAGTTTTTTTTTAACCAGCCAAAAATAGCTTTTTATATGTAATGCCTTTTTGTGTTGTACATTAATGCTTAATAATATATTGTGGTGGAGAATAAACGAAGAGGTCGAAGCACATGGTAAGCTAAAAAGAATGGAGTTTTGTATTTGGGATAAGTAGCACAAATCAGAGCAACAAAGCCAGATAACTGCTGGTTTGATTGATTTTAGTGAAATTCCAAGAATTAAATCTATGATTCTGCTTTGCTATGTGATTAATAAAAATGCCACAGTGAAAGAACAAGGAAGTAATGTCTGAAGTAAAAATAAACCACGTCATTTAAAACAACTGTCCTAGCCATTCCAGAATAGATTTGATTGACTAGGTGCAGTGCAGTACACCATGAAGTTGCTTGTTAACAGTCGGTTGCTGATGCTCCGTCGTCTTTGAAGTGGAAATGCCACAGCTACACCTCAAGTGTAGATGGTGTGATTTGTTCTGAGTGTTTGTTAAGAGAGAAGAGAACAAGAGTCCGCTCCCAAGCTGAAGTGTATCAGAGCCTGGAAACAGTCTGTGTCTGGAACTCCTTTGTGTGATCTGACCATTTCAAACGCTCCAACGCTTTTTTTGATGATGTTACTATTTTGGTACAAATATTTACCCTCCAGGATTTTTTCTCATAGTCTCAGTTATTGTGAACAGCATACTCCAGCTCCCTCAGTCCATTAATGTTGTGTAACCATGGTTTTGTGTTGTCTATCAAGCGGAAAATAGATGCCTGAGTGTATTTTTTTTTGTTTATTTCAGCATTCATTGAGACTGCTTTACCAACACTTGTTATCCCAATACTGGAGCCATGTGGCCGTTCAGAGTGCCTCCATATTTTTGTAGATCTGCATTCTGGCATGTTCCAGCCCATGCTGTATGGATTAGGTAAGCAGGCACAAACCTACATGAATCTGTAAGTAGCAATATACAAGTAGAATGAACCAGTGCTGGTAGAAGCTTCCTTGCCTTTCATTGAACTGTATGGCGTGATTAAATGTTTTTATTTCAACTGTTGTGTGAATGTTGACAGTTCTGTGCACATTTGCATTGGTACATTTGCTTGGGTTTTGTTAGGTGTTCCAGTGTTCAGGTAGCAAGTGCAACCATTTTGAAGTTGTTAATTAGTGTCTGTATTTCTGAAGAATTTCACCTCCACATGTGTATCCTCCTCCTCCGTCCTTAATTTCAAATAGGAGACTTTAAGTCCCATTGAAAAAGTACACCCTTCTGTTTCTAATCCATTTAACTGTCATGATAATTTTTCTTTGAAACAATTAAACCATTAAATCTTTGCAGTCTTACTGTGATGTTCGCGCTTTTGGGGATCCGAGTTAATTCGTCTGTACAGGTTGTGTTTATGTAAGAGTAAACGATCAGTTATTTTGCCAGAATAATGAATTTCATTCCGTGTTTCTCATTGCATGCTCCACTCAGCTCTGAGTGAAATGGAATGGGGGAAAAAAAGATTATCCTAAAAATATGTTCTTGCTCTAGATCAGTCGATGCTGGATGACATTGAAAAGACCATCAACGATGATATGAAGCGTATCATATCTTGGCTCCTGCAGCTGAAGTAAGTCAACCTCCACAATTTCTAAGTAGTTTTAGACATTTTACACTCTGAGCTTACAAAGTGAATGTCAGCTGAAAGAGAGCTGTGGCAGAGAGTCAACAGTTCCATTCCAGCTGGTCAGAACTGACAGGAGCTGTCATTACAACACCTGGTGAATCAAGTGGCAAGATTGATGTTGAGATTAATTACCAGGGCAGAAGAGGTTTCATACTTGCTGCTTGAGTGTGAGTTAGAGTGAATGAACCGGAGATTATTTGGTTTCACTTCAGCAACCCTTTATTTCTTTGGCCAGATTCTGGTTGGGGGAGCAGCGCTGTCGACAGTCTGTGAAGCACCTTCCCACAGTCTGTACTGATGTCCTTCACCTCTCCAATGCCACCTCTCACCCAGTTAGCAACTTCTCCAAGCACAGACTCTACATCAAGCTCACACGTCTTCCTCAGTACTACATTGTGAGTTATTTAACAGGATTCTGCTGGAAGCAGTTCAACCAAAATTACTTTATGAACTGTTCACAATAAAGTTTTTATCTTCCTCCTCATCTTATGGTTTTAACTCCGTTGTAGGTGGTGGAAATGCTTGAAGTTCCGAGCAATCCCACAGCATTGCAGTACAAGTACTCTTTCCTGTCTGTAAGTCAGCTGGAAGGAGAAGATGGCCCCATGTGTGCACAGCTCCTGCAGCGGTTCAAGCCAGACCTAGAATCCCTTGTCCAGGAGACTACGACAGGACGAGGCACCCGGCCCGGCTCAAAGAGAAAGGTCAGTTCTAGTTAGCGTGATTTTTATGGCTTTTCATGGATGTGGTGTTTGGGTAGACTGTAGAACTTGGGCAGCTTTGGAAAATGTAGGTTGTAAAAGTGAATAATTAATGCCAGATCCCCTTCAAAAACTCAAAGCCAACGCTATCATGTTGACTGCTTTGGCCCAACAAAGCCTCATTTTACAATGATAAATTAAGGTTTTGGATGTACTTTTCCTCAACACAAGACAACATGTCCTCAGTGAAATAGCAAATACTTTTTTAAGCATTATTAGATTTATGTGTGAAAATATTCTGTGGTCTTGTCTCTGTGTAGATATCTGGGGAGCAGGTGGACCCAGAGCCAAAGAAACCCAAGCGTTCTGGGGAAATGTGTGCCTTCAACAAGGAGCTGGCTCACCTTGTGGCCATGTGTGATACCAACATGCCTCTCGTTGGCCTCAGAGCAGAGGTCAGTTGATGCAAGTCGTTCATGGCAGTCACATGTGACTAGATACTCATCCAGCAGTCCCATCAAGTGTTGTCTGACCTACATCTCTGTTTGTTGTTGCATAGTTGTCCAACATGGAGATTCCAAACCAGGGTGTTCAAGTGGAAGGAGATGGCAGCAGTCACGCCATACGTCTGCTTAAGTAATAAAACACACAGGCAGTAGAATGTGTATTGAAATGAAAACACAACAGGCATTCATAAAAAGACAACAACTGACAGTATGTATTTTTTTTTATGCTGTAGGATTCCCCCCTGTAAAGGTGTTGGAGAGGAAACCAGAAAAGCATTGGAGCGTTCCCTTCTGGACAGCACCTTCCGCCTGCAGGGCAGGAACAACCGAACATGGGTGGCTGAATTGGTGCTGGCCAACTGCCCTCTCAACAGCACGAACAGCAAGGAGCAAGGTACACATGCATCTGTTTGAACATATCTATCTTTCATCTAAAAAAGATCAGCCTAAAAGCATTATCAAATTAAAATTAAACAACAAATCCCCACTGTGATGCAACTGTAGACATAATTTCAGCAAATGGCATCATTGTTGTTGATAGATGAGTCAGAAAACGTCTTATGATCCTTGTAGATAGAGGGAGACTGTATCTATTCTACATCTCCAAGTGAAATATTATCTGTCTCATCCATCAGCCTCCACGCGCCATGTGTATCTGACTTATGAAAACCCTCTGTCGGAGCCGGTTGGCGGGCGGAAAGTGGTGGAAATGTTCCTTAATGACTGGAATGCCATCAGTCAGCTCTACCAGTGTGTCCTCAACTTCTCTCGTGCACTGCCAGGTAACCCCCCACCCCCACCCCCCTTCCCGTGAATAGAAATACTTAATGTTTTTTGTTTGATCCCAGCTGAACTGCCTCTTTCCTCCAGAGATGCCCTCCTACCTGAGCCTGTTCTCTGAGGTACGGCTGTATAACTTCCGCAAGCTCGTCCTGTGCTATGGCACCAGCAAAGGCAGCTCTGTCACTATCCAGTGGAACTCCAGCAGCCAACGTTTCCATCTTGCCCTCGGCACTGTGGGGCCCAACTCTGGCTGCTCCAACTGCCACAACATCATCCTCCATCAGCTGCAGGAGATGTTCAACAAGAACCCAAATGTGATGCAGCTGCTGCAGGTACTTAGGGCACAGTTATTGAGTAGTGTAGAATAGAGAGTAGAGTAATCCTTTATTAATCCCTTGCGGGAAATTGGAAAATTTCACACCCACATTGCCTGATACAGCTATCACAAAAAATCACAATTATTCTGGTTGAACGTAATAATGGCACACATCAAAATTCTACAAAGCACATATACATTCGATTGTGTATGTACGCTGAACTTGAGTAGTCCGTTGTCCAAATGGAGGCAGATCACATACATCTAGATTTTACTTTTGCGATTTGTGACTCCTGGCTAATATTTTTCCTCTTTGTTTCCTCAGGTACTTTTTGACACACAAGCCCCTCTGAATGCAATCAACAAGCTACCTACAGTGCCCATGCTGGGCCTGACCCAGCGCACCAACACTGCCTACCAGTGCTTCTCCATCCTGCCCCAGTCCCCCACACACATCCGTCTGGCGTTTCGAAACATGTACTGCATTGATATCTACTGCCGTAGCCGTGGTGTGGTCGCCATCCGAGATGGAGCGTACAGTCTCTTTGACAACACCAAAATTGTGGAGGGCTTCTACCCTGCACCAGGACTCAAGGTAAACCGGGCATGGAGCTGAAGTAGTTGTTCGTATTTACTCAGTGTATTTAGGAAAGGAGAAAGCTCATTGTTTCTCTTTAAATTCTTACACTCCTGCTTTTAATGATATTGGAATGAAACTTATGCTTGGCTGTCTGACTGTGGAGTGGCAGCCCTTAAAGCACACCTCCCTGACCACTCAAAATGGCTCCAGACTTTTGGGTCACAACCAGTTGAGAACCACTGCTTTAAATCATTGTTATTAAACTATTGTTGTTGCACATTGTCAAGTAATAATGTGTATTCATCATTTAAAGCCACATATTTGACAATGTGCTGCATCGTGCTGATTGTCACAATGAGGATCCTGTTGACCCAGAGCAGAGTCTGGGAGTCTGTCAGCAGGTTCCTCATTGTGACAAGAAATCTGTTCCACATATGATTGACTGATACCTCGTGTTTGCTGTGCCAAAGCTCAGAAAAATCCAGCAACAAAGAGACCTTTTTTCACTTTGTATCACTTGCTGTCTGAGCCAAAATCACCAAATCGTTCTGCTGTTGCATAGCATGAGAACCATTGGCTAATGTATCATACTTACCTGAGCATGGACAAATGACTAAGAAATTAACATCCATCCATTTTCTAAGGGTCATGGGGTGGGGGTGTGGAGGCTGGAGCCTGTTCCAGCTGACAGTGGGTGAGAGGTGGGGTTCACCCCAGAGACCGGTCGCCAGTCAGTCGCCAAAGAAATAAAGATGACACATCAAAGTTGCTTAGAGTAGATTTGATAAACTTAAGAGTCAGAATACTTGATGAGGTGTCAAACTCTCCCCATCAAACAACTTCTGTCTATTTCCTTATTCCAGACATTCCTGAACATGTTTGTTGACAGCAATCAGGATGCTCGGCGGCGTTCTGTCAATGAAGATGATAACCCACCCTCACCAGTTGGGGTGGACGTAACGGAGAGTCCGATAAACCAGCTGCAAGTTCAGCCACTGACGATGAGAGGCGTATATCCTCCTCTCACTTCGCCGCCTCCAAATTACCATGCCAATGTCACTCCCTCGCCATCCATGATGCCCACGCAATCACCAGGTAGTTGGATGAGGTCTTTTTTTTGCTGTTTCCAAGAATGTGTGAATGCATTTTCCCCAGTATTTTATGTTTCATATGCGCTTGCCAGCCCACTGCACAGAGTTCAGACCAACAGATCATTGTTTTTGAACATGTCGCATTACTGTCATCAACCTCCCTGCAAGCAAATCAGAGAACAAGCAACCATGTGTGCCCATTTTGATTTTGTTAAACCATGAAATCAGTTGTTTTTGCTCATGCAACATGCACACACACACGTCCCAGGTGAGAGGGAACAAAGCATGCATCTAGTCCTGCTCCTTCCATTCTCCTCCATCTCTGCCCGCCAGCCAGAGGCTACAGCCCCTCCGCCCAGCTTTAGCATGTGTGTGTGTGCATGAGTGAGTGTGTGTGAGGAGAACTTGTCAAACTGAAGAGTCTGATGAGATACGGTGTGTGTGTGCGTGTGTGTGCAGGGACCATCCATGCCTCTGGCTCCCCTAGTGGAGCACTGAGGGCACCCTCTCCTTTCGGGCCTACCCCTTCTCCGTCTTCTCTGGGCATAGCCATGGGCCAGACCAGCTTTGCCAGTCCCCACGGTAAGCAGCAGGGTGGCCATCGATCCTGGTCCGGTGGTTATTCTGGTCTGCTGGGCTGGAAGAGGCTTTACATGAATACTTAAACTTGTAGATCATACAATATGACAGATGACCTGTGAAAATTGGGCACACAGTGGTGCATTGCAGCTGTTTCATCAGGAAATAGTTGTGTGTAAGTGTGAATCTGTCTCTCTTTGACTGTAGGTGCTCTGGACCCCAGCTCTCCATATGCCATGGTGTCTCCCAGCCAAAGAGGTCAATGGCCAGGCTCACCCCAGGTCTCAGGTCCTTCTCCTGGGGCAAGGATCCATGGGATGTCCCCTGGTAACCCTTCACTGCACTCGCCTATCCCTGACCCTCATTCTCCACGTGCTGGAACCAGTAAGTCGTAGTGCGCGCCCCTCCCCCCCCCCCCCCCCCCCCCCACACACACACACACACACACACCAACGTCTCTCTCATCTCTCACACATCACATATATATTCTATTAAAAATTGTGTTTACCTTCTTCCTTGTGTTTTTGTATACAGGTTCACAAGTCATGCCTACCAGTATGCCTCCACCCCGCAAGCTACCTCAGCGCCCCTGGGCTGCCTCCATTCCTACTATCCTCACCCACAATGCCCTGCATGTGCTTCTGCTTCCCTCGCCCACACCCTGCCTTGTCCCCGGCCTGGCAGGAAGCTACCTCTGCTCGCCACTGGAGCGCTTCCTGGGTTCAGTCATCATGAGACGCCACCTACAGAGGATCATTCAGCAGGAGGCCAATGTGAGCAAATCCTCCTCATTTTGGAGCAATTACTGTTTTCCATTTTTCACACGCTTTTATTGGCTCTTTACTCCCCTCACTTCCTCTACTCTGCTACCTAGTTATCGATTGTGAACTCCAATGAGCCCGGCGTGATCATGTTCAAGACGGACGTGCTCAAGTGCCGCGTGGCTCTTAACCCAAAGAACTACCAGACGCTGCAGCTCAAAGTCACTCCAGAAAATACAGGTCCCTGGTCTCAGGAGGAGCTTCAGGTGCTGGAGAAATTCTTTGAGACACGGGTAAGTACAGGCAGCACGCACTGACGGCCTGGTTTTAATAAAGGATTCAGACACTTTATTGAAGAGTATTGTCATTGTGTATTGCAACGTATTGTTTTATAGATACATCTACTTTTGTCCTCTTTTCCAGGTTGCTGGACCCCCCTTTAAATACAACACATTGAATGCCTTCACTAAGCTGCTTGGGGCACCCACCAACATCCTTCGGGACTGCGTCCGCATCATGAAGCTGGAGTTGGTGCGTTTATGTTCAGGAGTTATTTGTGTAAAATGGCAAGTTTATTTTGATCGGTGAACCATATTGATGCCGTGACCTCCCGCAGTTCCCAGACCAAGCTGCGCAGCTCAAGTGGAACGTCCAGTTCTGTCTCACCATCCCCCCCAGCGCGCCTCCCATCGCTCCTCCTGGAACCATCGCTGTGGTGCTCAAGTCCAAGATGCTGTTCTTCGTAAGTATCAGCAGAGCCTCAAGGTTTTGGTATCTCTGTAATATCAGTTGAGCCTCATGTGTCTTGGTGGGTTTTGTCTCACAGTTGCAGCTGACCCAGCGTATCCCGGTGCCACAAGAGCTCGTGAGCATTATTGTTCCAATTGTGTACGACATGGCCACAGGCCTCACTCAGCAGGCGGACATCCCCAGACAGCACAGCTCATCAGGGGCTGCAGCTCTCATGGTCTCCAATATCCTGAAGCGGTTCAATGAGCTGCACCCAGCGAGACAGGGTGAGACTCGAATTCACCACGCTGACAAACACATTCCTCACATATTTGCTCAATATTCTGATGCCATCATGTGAAATTACACCATATTTTCTCCCTCTCAGGCGAGTGCACAATATTCGCTTCTGTTCACGACCTGATGGCCAACCTCACACTGCCCCCCGGCACTCGGCAGTGAAGGAACAACTGATTCAGACCCAGAACTGGAGACCAAGGACGAGCCCATCGCCGAGGAGCGAGAGTAACGGCTGTGGTCCCAAGATGCAGGAGTCCTCTCTGCCTCAGCTTCTGGACGTCTGACTTGATATTATATAGTTGCTGTTATGCAAGCGAGTTGAATACGTACATGTGGACCACTGAGGCTTACAAACAAGATTTACTGGTATATTTTGGACAAGGGATTCATTTGATGCAAAAGGATCTAGATGTTATTTTTCCTCCTTGTGCACTTGTAAACAGAGGATTATCTATAGATATTAAGGTTGTTTACAAAAACATGTACATTGTTGTATATTTGAGTGTTGAAAAGAAATCAGGTGAGTTAGTTTTTTGTTTTTGTTTTTGCTTTAAAAAAAATGTATCTTCAGGTTTTGTTTTTGTTTTTATAACGCCATACTGATATTATTTTAGTATCAGGAGATATATTCCTTAGCACACTATTTAAATGTCTTCTTGCCTTTATTTTGTTAAGACCTCTGTATTTTATTTCAGACTCTCACTTTTGGATACTGTAAAACTGTGACAAAACTTTATAAGCCAGTTGTATTTTATTAAGATGCATTTTGAGTCCTGATTGAAGGATTTCTGTCTGACTTTGCTATTTAATAAACCAAGCCCCGAGTTGGTTTGTGCCTTGAGGATCTTCCGCTGGCAGTGCTCAAATAATCACATCACGTCATTTACACTACAATATAGTCATTTAAAGTCTTTGGATTTCAACCACAAATGTATATGCAAGGTAACAAAGGTGTAATTGTTTTAATGTATTCATAATTATGGGGCTAATAAAAAGGATAAAAACACGACAGACCTCTCCAACAGAGAAAGGAGAAATAGATTGTTAAGAGCATAGAAGACATTTAAGAAAAATGATTAAAAAAAATATATATATTTTTCCAGTAAATCTGCTCAGCTTTACCAATTTTAACGGTTTCAGTGTAACGTTACGTCGTAATCGGACTGATAGAGTAACTTGTTCTATGTTGCTCTTCGATAGAAAGCAGTATAGAATGGTCAGATGTGCTGGCTGCACCCCCACGAGGTGATTCTCATCCTGGAACCATGACATCATTGTGAAAGGCAGGGGCGTGTGTGTATTTTAGGGCGTGGGCATTGCTTCATTTTAGCCAGCTTTCTATAGATTCTAGCAGCTACATGGAGGGAAAATCTTCGGTCTTACTGCATCTGCTCACCCGCAAGAAGGAGGAATAAGCCCAGCAGGAGCGTTCATCTAACCAACCTGAAGGTTCGACACTCGATCGCACCGTCTGCGCCACAGAGCTCCAGTCAGATGCAGCAAACATAGACACGGAGAGGCTCGTCTGTTTGTCTCCTGGCTGTCCTAGACAGCTCCTGTTCATATGGCTTTTGTCGGCGGGGCTGCATCGGGACGATAGTGCGTGAATCAGCCGGTTCGTGTCCATGCAGAGATGGCAGGATGCACCTCGGTGCCGCTCTGCCAGCCGTGCGTCTACCATGAAGCTTTTAAAGGTGAGTCCCTGCATTCAAACACTTCTTTTGTGTGTGTGCATGTGTGTCTAAGATTTAAGATGTGAAGTATTGCTCACACCACCCCCTTCGAAGTCTGATTTTAAATAGATGGCAGGATAGATGCTTCACACTTTAAATAGGCTACGGTGGGTGAGTTGAGGGGTGCAGGGACAGGACTGATCTGGGTGCTGCTGTGTGGTCAGTGGAGCTACAGGTGAAGAGACCTCTGATGCCGGTCCAGCTGAGTCCAGAGCAGGTGGGGCTGGAGATGCTGTGTCTTTGTGGGCAACTGGACCTCCTCATCCGGGCACAGATGCAGCAGGTAGACTCTTCTCACCTGAGCACCATCACCTTCACCATACCTGAGAGGTTGCTCTCATATGTAAGAGAGGGCCCATCTCTGCCAGCAGGAGTTTAAGAAACGAAATCATCAGAGTTAAGGTCAATAATGAGATGTAAAGACAAAATTACCATATAGAAGCATTCATGGTGTATTTAAGTCAAATATAGGTTAAAGTTCATGATTATTCAATGTCAAATGTACTATAAAAAACCATAATAATGTAATAAAGGCTAAAAAAACACAATAAAGAATCATTATGAAATGAAAATTCAAAAATTTTAGATTAAAGTTATGACATATGATATAAAACAATTAAAAAAAGCCCAAATTCTTAAATAAGTTATCATTGTGAGATAAAGTCACTCATGAGATTTAGAGATAAAAAGTCCCAATTACTAATTTAAAATCTTGAAATAAAGAAAATCAAAATTAAAAGGTTAAAGTCATAACTGTGATAAAAAGTCAATGGTTTGAGGTTAAAAAGGTCTGAGATAAAAGCTCACAATTCTGAGATTTGAGAAAGTCGAAAATTCAAAAGGTTGTAATTCTGAGATTCACACAACTCTGAATACTATTACAGTATTAACATTAATTAATAAAATCTCATATCTGTCACAACGTGCAGCTGATCTCAGATCTGCAAGGTTGTCCTACTCATAACGTAACAATGCTTCTGCTGTGATGTTAAAGTTCCAGGAGCAGCTAGGACAAGGCTGTAGCCCGGAGGAGTCCGACACTTTCCAGGCTCAAGGTTGGCAACATATCGATGAGTTGAGTTGATCTCACATCTGCTTCAGTATATTTGATTCTTTTCCCTTCATTATCTCGAAGGATCAGAAATTCTTGACCATATGCTGCAGTGCCTTGAACATCTACCAAAGCCAATGCCACAGCTGGAGGTACCACATCTGACCGTTTATCAACTAATATGGAATTAATCAGACATTTATGGTTGTCATGAAATACCTGAGAAATGTATTTCAGTGGCAGAATCATTCAGTCAGCATCTGCTCCTGAGAGTGATTGAAAACGTCTTTCTGCAGGACTACCTGGACATGGTGGGTCTGTCCGCCATGTTTCCTCGCGTCGAGGTGTTTCTCATTCAAGGCAGCCCGGTGGAGATGCTGGAGAAGCCGCCCATGGACGGTGAGTGATGCAGCTGAGCAATCATCTCATCCCTGGATAGATGAAGGAAGGATTTTTTTAATCTTCTTTCATTATTTTGATCACAGATTAAACATACATTTAAAAAAATGTATAACAAACATCAAGATTTTTTTTTTAAATTTTCCTGTGATTCTTTAAAAAGATATGAAAAAACTGGAAACAAATCAGTTCGTTCTTAATTGTAAGAAAGCAGATTTTTCCATATTAATTTAAATTGTTCGTCTGCGATACAAAAAGGAGGATATTCAACTCATTGTCTTATTTAGAACTGAGGATGATACCTGCTGTACTTTTACTTTGATATTGTGTGTTCTCACAGTTGCCTCCCTTGAAACAATTAGGCTTGTTAACCCTTTCCTCCCCTCATGGAGGCCACTCCCACTCCTACCAAATATGGGCGCTAATATACAACGTTGCCTCTCTTGCAGAATATTTCTCCCACATCGCCAAACTGAACCAGCTCCTGGTGCTGAGTCAGCAGCTTGAGGAGGATATCAGGCACCTGGGAAGTCATAAATACATCGCCCACCAGCTCTCAGTTATTTATGTCAGTAGAAGGTGCAGCACATCGTCGTGTATCGACTTGTGTGTTCCTCTTTTACGTGAAGTTTCTGTTGTTGTTGTCGTTACTGCAGCAAGTCATCAACTCTTTCAGAGGAATTCAGGTCTTCTCTGGAATAAAGAGAGACATCGAGGCTAACTTCAAACAGATGAAACAGTCTTTAGTGACAGACGGGGGCTCCAGGCATGAACCTCAGCTGGCTGCTCACTATATCAGCTGGTGAGTCACAGTCGCACATTTGCAGATATTAAATGCAGCGGTAGCAGCAGTCTGGTAACAACCTGCTCATCTCCATGTAGGATATTAGAAATAACCCACAGTTTGACGTCAGCAGTGCTGTCGTTACCAGAAGAACTCACAGATGACCTGCACCAGGCCGTGAACTTCATGTCACAGTTCCTGTCGTGACTCACCCTGAGGAACGGATTCTCCTAAATGAACTGATTGTCGTGACGACAGTGAAAAGGTGCTACATTACTAGACTGAAGGGTGGGACTAGAGAACGTACTTCATCTACTAACCATGTAGTTTTTTTTTTATAGTGTTCCTCTGAATGTTGTCTGTATCTGTGTGTGTGGAAATGAATGTGAACCATCCTTGCACTAAAATGTTTGTTTTTTTACCTCAAGTGGAATAATAAAATTTACTGCAACAGGGAAATGCATTTTTTTTGTATTCTTGTTGTGACCTGTATAACGTTAGAGAACAGCCAGATGTTCACAGCTGGGATTTGTGTTTTTCATACTAATTGTCTCATCATGCACGAAGATGCACAGCACATTAAACACACAACCAATATAGCAATTGTTAACCTGAAAACAGTACTGGACAGTCACACCTACGGTCAATTTAGAGTATCAATCAGCCTCGTCCCCTCTTGATGTCTTTGGACTGTGGGAGGAAGCTGGAGTACCAGAGAGAACCCACACAGGAACAGGGAGAACATGCAGACTCACACAAAAAGACCCTGTGCTCTAACCGGCGGCATTGCTAACCACTGCACAACCGTGCACCATGAAAAGCCTTGAGCAAAAAAACAAAACAAAACAAAACAAAACAAAACAAAACAAAACAACCCCCCCCCCAAACTACAACAGTAAAAAAAACAACAGCAAAACAAACAGAAAAAGTGAGAATTAATGCCAGTAACAGACAAAATTTTTAAAAAGCATCTAAAATTTAGTTTACGTGGTGGAGGTAATAGGCTAAGTTCCAAGTGAATGTTGATGTTGATGTTCAGGAACTGGCGGTCAAAATGAGTAATTGCTGCCTCTGCAAAAACAACAACAACAACAACAACAACAACAACAACAGCAACCACAACCAACCACCCAAAACAACAGAAGCACCCCCCCCCCCAAAAAAAAACAACAAAAAAGCAATTTTAAAAATTCTTCATATCATTGCTACACAATGAATTAATTCATTAATACAATACTACTCAAGACGTACTTGGGTAACTCCCATGTTACCTGAATGCAGCACATGATGACAAAATCATGTCGGCAATAATACATTTCAGACAGGATAGATTCTCCGGATTTACAGTTTCCTTTTTTTTAAAGACTAAAACATTATTCAAATTCATTGTCATCTCAGGGAAAATAATGTTGCCTAGGTTGCCTATAAAATAACCCTGAGGAAGATATGCATGCCATGCTGCGGATATATTTAATTTTAGGTTTGTAGTTTTCATTGAGTCTTTTTGCGTAATTCATCTCTCATCTGATTTATTTGTAACAGTGTCCAGCAGTTGGCGTCCTTGCTCTCTCACAGGTCCCTGAATGCAACACACGGAACGTCACAGCTGCTCTGGGCGGGACTGCACGTGACTGATACACTTAAACACCCAATTACGTAATTTGATTTCGGGTTTTCAACCAATCAGAACGGGTTCGGCTGTCCGGCAACTTGACTGTGAGAGCTGGGGTAAAGAAGAAGGAAATTCGCAGAAATATTTGAATTATTATAGTACGAGAGCTTTCGGATGTAAAATAATAAATCAATGAGCGCCAAAGAAGAATGTCCCGGTACAGAGAGGGTAAGGTTGAAAAGTTGAGACGCGACATACCTTTTTCGTTTATCAAATGTTAATGTTAGCGGGCATTTTCCCATTTCTGATTTAGTTTTTGGAAATCAATGTGTAAGCTAACAGAGTAGCCTAGTATTAGACTCGTTTGTAGGGGGGTTCTCCATCCTACTCAAGTGTCCTTGAGCAGCCTTCCTACATCCTTGCCGGCTTTTCCCGAGGGACCGAAAATTATTTTAATGTAACAATTCAGTCTGACTTCCTTTCATAATAAAAGGCGAACTAGTTTGTGTCTGGATATGAGCTTGTTTGTCCTCCTGTCGCCAGAGTGCACAAAAATGCAGAGACACACCTGAGTTCAGAGGAGGAGATGATACCAGACCCCTCGGCTACAGCCGGGCCCTCACAGCGGAAGTAAGACTTTATCACCAACAATTACACACACACACACACACACACACACACACACACACACACACACACACACACACACACACACACACAGAGCTTAAACTCTATCTTCTATTCATGGTATATATTATTCTTTTAATCCTGTCCCAGGAAGAGCTCTCCTGGTGCGGCAAACTCTTCCGGAGCTGTCAATCACTCGGAGGACGAGTCTGGCAATGAGAACAGACAAAAGAGTGTGGTAGGTGTTTTTAAAAACCTTCAAACAATTGTGAGTAGATATGATTGAGAAGGTACAGGAAGTGACATCATATTTCATCGGCTACACTAAGGGGGAGAAAAGCAAGGAGCACTGACATAAAACTGTTTATGAAGTAAAATAACTAAGGAAAAAAGGTAGGAAAACACAAAAGATAAAGGAAATATATGTAGACCTGTGAAACTATTCATCAGTAGAGCTGGGATGATTCAATACTATCGCAATACTTGGGTGTTGATCCGATCTAAAAAGCCATTCTTTAAGTTTTGCCATTTTATATTACAATAATTACAAATTTGGTTTCTTTTTGAATACTTGACAATGGGAAACTAGCAAAAAAATAGCAAAATCTACATTTCCAAAGATCAAATTTTAGGCCAGAGTGAATAGTGCCTCCTTTACATATGAACCTGAACTTTAAAATTGTCCTTGAAGAACAGTCATCCATCCATCCATTGTCTTCCACTTATTCCTGTGAAGGGTCGCTGGGGGGGGGGTGGCGGGGGGCCTGGAGCCTATCCCAGCGGGGGGGGGGGGGGGGGGGGGGTGGCGGGGGGCCTGGAGCCTATCCCAGCGGCTACGGGCGAGTGGCGGGGTTCACCCTGGACAGGTCACCAGTCCATCTCAGGGCCAACACATAGAGACAGACAACCATTCACACTCACAGTCACACCTACAGTCAATTTAGAGTATCAATCAGCCTCGTCCCCTCTTGATGTCTTTGGACTGTGGGAGGAAGCTGGAGTACCAGAGAGAACCCACACAGGAACAGGGACTCCACACAGAAAGATCCCGTGCTCAGACCGGGACTCGAATCTGGAACCTTCTTGCTGTGAGGCGACAGTGCTGACCACTGCACCACCGTGCCGCCTCAGACCAGTCAAACATAACAATAAAGTAACATGCCAACTTTTTGGGGGAAATATGCTTAGTGTCCTTCATTTTCATGTCAGAGGAGCAGAGAGATACTTTTCTCTCTTCTCTGTGTACACTGAAGAGCTCCAGACCCCTGTATTATAAAGAAATGATTTAATTAATGTTCAGCAGATTAATAAGTCATAAATATGATCATGACGCTGCTCAGAGGTTTCACATTTATCATTATCATTAATCCCAGTGAGAGGTAGAGCTTTAAGTCCATTCAGCCTCTGGTAATAGATTTAAAGAAGTCACATGATTAAATGTGATGAGGGTCCTCATAACCCATGTGGAGGAGTAGCAGTGTTTCAGTTGGTTTAATGTGGTATATTGGTGAAATATCGTTCTTTTATTGTATGCATTTATTACACGACTCTCTCGCTCCAATTTTTCAAAACCTGCAGAGGAAGAGGAAAAGAGTGCACAATAGTTCGGAGAATGTCAAAAGCAAAAATGCCAAAACCGGCCGCCGCGGCGTTCGAAGAGAAGGGGGGAGCGTCAGCAAGCCAGGTCACGTGGAGGCCGTCACTCTGTTTGAGGTGATCACCATGGGTAGGAGTGCCATGCAGGTGAGGTCAGCCTTTTCCATAGACACCTGTCCCAGCTCCTGTTAATGTTCTTGAACTCACTCATGTTTTGGAAGTAATCTCAGCTATTAACCCTTATTTATATACTAAGATGCTCTTTGTGACTGTGTGTGTGACATTCAGGGATTATGTTTTGTTTACATTTCTTTGAATATAATTTCATTGCACGCTTCATCCGCTGTAAACATTCCTTCAGGCCTGCCAGTCATCTATCAGTTGTAATATAATGCTGTTGCCACCATATACAGGTGCAGGAGGAAGTATTCAAAAACCTGGTGTTCATTCTGCTCACTGAGCTTGTGCTGTAACACACACTTCTTCCTCTGAAATGTTGCTAACTCATTTTGAATGTATGGCACCTTATTTAGAAATAAACCAGAATATATCGCTTCTTGTGATGTGGGAGCAGGCGGTGATCGATGATTGGATCGAGGCGTACGTGATGGACAGAGACTCATCCCTCCTCGATCTCATCAGCTTCTTCATCCAGTGCTCTGGCTGCAAAGGCAAGTGCACACATGCACGTCCACGCCCACAGGCACACGGCTACACACACACGTGAATATACGTGCACTCACACACACACACACACACACACACACACACACACACACACACACACACACACACTCACTAGAACAACCAAAATTTAGTTTCCTTGCTTACCTCCATCCTCACCAGGTGTGGTCACAGCCGAGATGTGTCAGAGCAAAGAGGACGGTGATGTCATGAGCAAGATGGTGGAGGACTTGGATGAGGTAAACTAGTCTGTGTTCCATCATCTTTTGCGTCTTTTATTGTTGCTTCAGTTCTAAAACTTTGAAGTAAAGCTCTATGGTGCTGTGTGTTTCAGGTCTCAGGTCTGCAGTACAAGAAGTTCCTGGCTTTTCCATGGATCCTAACAGTCACATGGCCCATGGACATGGTCAGTAGTGTCTCCCTGATTAGTGTACTTCTGTCACACATGTAAAGTATTTGTCATGCTCTCCTTTCCTCCCTCCCTCCACTGCAGGACAGTATGGAGTATCCTCTCATCCAGTCTGGACAGTACGGCCGCTGGTTCCACTCTGAGTTCTGTGAGTTTGTGTCAGTGCTGGTGGCTCAGTGTCAGCACAGCGTCATCTTCGATGGTTACCTGATGAATGCCCTCATGTCGCTTCTGTCGGAGCTGTCCAACTCTTATGTACGAGCCTTCAGACACACCTGCACGTTAGCAGGTAAGGGAATGCAAATTAACATACATGCAGATACATAAATACATTCAGTAAACTTGAGTTTTAATCTGGACGTCCCTGCTTAGCGGTGAAGCTGCTGAGCTCTCTGATGGGCGTGGCTCTGAGCCTGAGTGTGGGCATTGAAAACAGCCAGAAACTGTATGAGGTGCAGAAGAAGAAGCCGGGGAGGCAGAAGAGCACGCCACAGCTGGAGAGAATCCAGAAGAAGGTGACAGAGGTAAGACCTCTGGTGCCTGCTCCCCTCGGAGAAATGGGGTGTATCAACTCACTGTGTGGCATCTGTCTGGTTTCTCTCATTGTTCAAGCTGGAGGAGAAGAAGGCAGAGATAGAAAGCATGATGGACGTCCTCTTCAAAGGGGTGTTTCTCAAGAGATATCGGTACATTTACCCGAATGTTTCTCTTGTCGGTCCAGCTTTAAATCTGATTACATCAGGAAGTGACTTCTGTGTTTGTGTCCGTACAGGGATGTTCTACCAGAAATTCGTTCCATGTGTATAGAGGAGTTGAGTCAGTGGATGAAACTTTACAGCTCCATATTTCTCAATGATAGTTACCTCAAATATATTGGCTGGATGCTGCATGACAAGGTAACCAACAGTGAAGACGATGTTACTATCACAGAATGCTGTTTCTTTGGAACATTTTAACCAGAAACCTTTGTGATTACATATTTCTCATCTTCCAGATACCAGATGTGCGTCTCAAGTGTGTGTTAGGTCTGCAGAGCTTGTATGGAGATCCTCTACTCATGCCTAAACTAGACCTGTTCACCAGCCGCTTCAGGGTAACCACTTTCCCTCAAAGCTGCACTGACCAGTTGTTGATGATTCAAACCCAATCATCAAATATCACCTGTTTTTAAAGGTTTTTGGAAACAGTTTTTGTATATTTACATGTCAAAATAGGAGTTAAGGAACAAGTCTTAGAAGTAATTTAGCGTCATTAAATGTCCAGTTTTGTCAAAATCAATGGAATATATGAATTTGTGTGGTTGTTGATAGCCCACTGTTAGCTTTGTACCTCTCATGATTGAATTTACACTTCAACATTAATAAAAGTGTTCATTACTGAAGATTGTCTTGCTGAAGAAAATGAAGAAATCTCAGCCACAGAGTATATTTTCAGTAATAATTTAAATCCAATGTAAAATTGGCTTTTGGTTAGGGGAACCAACTTCCAGGTGGGCCTAAAAATATATTATCCCTGCGGAACCCTTTCGCCACAAAGCAGCATAACTCATAGCAGTCGAATACTCTAACAACCCTTGGTTAAAAAGTTTCTGGGTCTTCAGCAAATTTTCCACTCCCTTGTCAGTAGCAAAAAATGTATTTTAGTTGGTATGTTTTTGTGTGAAAATGCTGAGTGAAATCTTGTCAATAACCAGGGTTAGACTGATTCAGTCATTGAATTTCCACTGATCAAAAACTATAATTAAGCTAAAACAGGCTAAAAATATTGCTCTTTTTTTGTCCCGCATATCCCTTGCTAGTTTCCTGTCATCTCCCCATGTTCAATAGCTTCTACCGCCGTTCCCCAAACTTAAAAACATCCCAGAAAGCTTCAGAAACAACTCAGATCAAACACACAGGCTTGAGATAAAGAGATTCTCTGCATATTTTCTGATTTCATAAACTGAACAATACTCCTCCAAATTCCAAGTGAACATCAACATGCTCTATTTAGTCATTAATATTTTAAAGACATTTCAAAATGTATTTACAAAATTGGAAATTGATGAAAAACTTGGTCATTGTAGTAAATCCCTTTTGTGGCCCACCTGCAGTAGCTTCATGGCCCACTTGCCCGCTATCCTCAACACTGACGTGCGGCTCATAGCTTTAAACTGACATTTACATCTGCTTCCTCTTTGAACAATTCTGAAGTTATGGATATGCAAAAACATTGCAGTGCAAAAGCCCATCTCATGTGGGTGATGTTTATGTTCCAGGAGCGGATGATCTCCATGACCCTTGACAAGGACAACGAGGTGGCAGTACAGACCATGAAATTGCTGGTTCTCATCTCCAAGTGAGCCGCCAGCCTCTAGTTGCTTTGATCTTTTCCCACTAATCTGGATTGTTTTTCCCAGCATTAAATCTTTTCTGACTCTTCAGAACATCCAGTGATGTGCTCAGCCCAGACGACTACAAGCAGCTCCTCCAGTTTGTTTATTCTTCACAGCGCCCTCTTGCATCCATTGCTGGGGAGCTGCTTTTCTCACGGTACTTCAGTTTCATCACTTGAAAAAAACAAAAACATATAATCCTTCATTTTTCATATCGTTTTTTTTTTGTGTCCTTCTCAGACTTCAGGCCCCTGAATCTGAAAACCAGGATGGATTAAATGAGGAGCAGGCTCATAAACAGCCAACTGTTGTTAGACTTAAGGCTTTGCTGCACTTCTACAGGGACTCAGAGGTGAAACACGCCGGCTGTTTTAATCAAACACAGAGATTGACATATTTTGGAGTATCTGGTGTAGATGTTGACCATAGCTACATGTGTGTTCCGTGTCTCTGCAGCTGCACAAGCATGTGGTCTACCTGGTGGACAGTTTGTGGGACTGTGGTGGCAGCCTTCTGAAGGACTGGCCTACACTAACATCTATACTGCTGCAGGACCCTTCCTCACAGAGTCCAGGTCAGAAAATGTTTGTGACAGTGGTGCAGACGTGGACACTTATTCCAAATGTCCATCTGATCTTGTTTGTAGGTCTCACACAGGCAGAGAAAGGAGTCCTGGTGGAGATCCTGGTAGCGTCGGTGCGTCAGGCCTCAGAGGGACCAGCGCTGGCGGGGCGGAGTGGAGCTAAGAAGGTTTGTTAAGCTGTCATGATGGAGATCGTCTTAGAGAGGCCAGAGAAAAACTCACACTCAAGATCACATTAATGTCGTTAATTCTCATCGTGATTACTAAAAAATCGTCAGATACACAAATTGGAGCAGAAATAAAAACAACTGTTGCATGAAGTCAGTGCTTTATCTTTCAGAGAGGAAGAATCAATGCATGCAACAAGCAAGCAACCACAAACTATCAGACACAGGTTACACCTCTGAAGGGAATTTATTACTTTTATTACTTATTAACAAGGGGCAAAAACTTGCTCATTTAGAGGAACAAATCTGAAAAATAATGATGGGCCAATATAGGCCAAGAGCAAACACATATTGCATGTTAACATGGCTTTAGTCTGTCTTCAACTGTCTTTTCCCCTCCATTTTTTCTTTCTCCACTCTCACCAAACTAGAGAATTGCACGAAGTGTCTCAAAGTGAGTCAAATTTAATAAGAGCTCCTACATATTTAGCAAATTTGCAAAGAGCAGCAGCTTGTTGCTTCTTTACCAGGTGAGTCAACGTGGTCTCGATACTACGACCCTGCTGGCTTAGGGATGTTATTATCCTGCAGGAAACCACCTGTAGTGAACTGAATAGTGAGTCTTGGATTAAGGGCAGACATGACAGCTTGAATATTGGATATATTATGACTATGAGGTCAGTGAGAGATGTTCCCCACGTACGGAAATAAATTCTGATCTATTTTCACAATGTGAGTTGACAGAAACACTGAGCTCATGCATAAAAGTTGTGTTTAATAAGCTGCAGCTGCTAGAAGTGTATGGAGTCACAAAGAGGTTTTCAGCTAAGTAGAAAGCATTGGACAGTTTATGAAGAAGACTGTCACAGATCAATAAAATGTTCTTACCAGGTGCTGAGTGCCAGAGAAAAGAAAGTTCAGGTTGATGACTGTACCAAGCTCACAGAGCATCTTCTTCTGGTGCTTCCCATGTTACTGTCCAAGGTATTTATCCCAATCATGAGACAATATTTGATCATTGAATTTGGTCTGGAGATCAACCTGATCTCTGTGTCGCTGTACCATTTTTGTTCAACTCTGCCTGTCATTGCAGTTCTCAGGTAATGGGGACATTGTGTCCTCCCTAATGAAGATCCCTCAGTACTTCCTTCCAGAGAGTCCAGAGGCTGGGAACTCTCAGGTGTAATAACAAACAAATTAAAACATGCCACTTCCTTCATCTTAAGTAATGCCTTCGTCACTAGCGTCTCTGTAGTGTTTAAGCCACATTCGCTGAGTTCATAATGGCTCTGGTCCTCAGGCGGTGTCCAGTCTGCTAGCAGAGATGAGAGCTATTCTGGATGTCCACTCAGGCCCTGCTGTGCTGGAGGCAGCGGCCCGCACTTACCTCAGTCTGTGTGGGGAGGACACAGCCTGGTGCTCCATGGCCCAAGCTGCCAGAGACTCACTGGTCCAGGACTGGGTAGACCACCTGACAGTGCTGCTGGAGGCCTCACGCCAGGTGAGTTTACACGAGGTGATATATGTTCAGGCAAAACAGCGCTAACATGATATTTTATAATGGCAGTCTTTCGTGTTTCACACTTTAAATCATCTTGTACCAGTAACAATCTGGTTGCAAAAAAATGTTACAAAACACACAAAACTATCTTTGTTGTCAATTTTTTTGGCCACAGTAATTATGTTGTGAACATCTGATATTGTTCTATGCTGATGTCTATGTTTTGTGTGAGCGGACATGTCAGATGGTTTGTTTCTAAGAAGCCCCCATAGAAACTGTTTGGAAAAGGAACTGAAGCTTCCAAAAACTACTCAGCTGGAGACTGGATGAAAGGTCTTTCCATCACAGACCAACCCCAAGCAATCAGATCGATGAGATGTGTTTTAAGGGAAAAAAAAATAAAAAAAATTTTGTATGAAAGTGTATAAAAATCTAGTAAATCTTGTGACATCATAACTTCAATGTAATATCTTGAAAATGAGATGTTCAAAAATATCATATACCGTTTTCCTGGGTCATATATTTTTACTCAGGAAGAGAAAATGTTGAATGTTCGGTCCATGCTGCGTCAGACCCAGGCACAACAGCTGGCATTCTTGCTTTAAAAAGTCTGCCATTACCAGACACGCATGCGGCAGCCTTTAACGTGCAGAACTGAAGTCAAGTTGTAAACAAATACTTTCCATTCATAGGTGGTTGCTACCACCATCTGGGTCCTCCACAAGGTCCCAAGTGACATTCGAAGGGCCAGATACATCTGTGACCTCAACTAGTTATTACTTTTGAAACCACAAGCACATCAAACACGTGATACACAGGATGAAGAGCTTGACCAGACGACATTACCTGTGCTTTTTCTCACAGGGTGACAGTTTCTCTGCTGACAAGGAGAAAACAGGAGACATTCTAGTCGCCCTGAAGAGACTCCGAGCTTTTCACAAGTAAGCCTCGACAGCTGCTCAAAAACAAGGCTAAGCCCGTGATATTCTGCAGGCCATGTGCATTTAATTGCTGCATACACCTGTTTGTTTCTGTGTGTTGCTAGCTGTCACGATCTGTCCCGCTGGAATCTGTTTGAGCTGCTGGCGCCTCTCCTGTCAGCAGAGGGAGTGCCGCAGGAGGTACCGCTGCTGTCCTCTTAGTACTACTCATTACAACTAAGAGTAGCTCTACAGAACAAAATTACAACTTGTGATCTCTGTTTCTTTTCTGAAGGTACTCCTAGAAGTACTACAGTGTCTGTGTTACTCCATTTTCTGGTCTCTCCACACAAGTAATGAAACTCTGACCTCCAGGGTGAGTGAAGCATTTAATTACAAGCTGGAGTGCAAATGTTAATCACAGGACAATAAATAAAAACTTGTTAAATGAGGAGGGCAGCATAAAGTATTCTCATCATTTTTGCCAAGGAGGTGCTGTTTACTGTGGCCCCCTTTCACTGGGATTACACTAAAACTACTAAACCACTTTTCTTTCTCTCTCCTTTTTATGCCAAATAGCTGGAGACTGCTTTGATAAAAGAATCTAATTTATTCTAATAAATCACAGATGCAGAGACATTGGGAAAAACACTTTCTATAACCTTGCTGGTGGAGTTGTGTGCTCTTTGAATGCCCTTTAGTTTTATCTTGTTGTTTTGCCTGTGTGTGTGTGTGTGTGTGTGTGTGTGTGTGTGTGTGTGTGTGTGTGTGTGTGTGTGTGTGTGTGTGTGTGTTCATTCCAGGAGAAGGCTGTGGCCCAGAGGCTCCAGTTGCGTCTGTTCAGTGAAAGGAGTCATCGCTATCTCTCCCACCCGGACCCCGGCGTGCGGCAGCAGGTCTGACAGGAAGCATGAATGAATGCATTTAATTTCATGTTAAATTTCCTTCTGAGCCTCTCACATCCTCTCTTTTGGCCATCTCAGGCTTTTCTGGGTGTGTGTGATGTCCTGACAGCTCACTCCTACCAGCTTCATGTGTGGGATCCAACCTCCTTTGGCCTTCTGCTCTTCACACCCAGTCCCAAACTGCAGATGGCGCTGTTGACCTTTGTATGCGCCAATGTCTTTGCTGGCTCGGACTGTGACAACCAGAGCAGGGGTGAGACCTCAGCCTCCACAGTTTTAACGTCCTACAGATCTTAACTGCATATTGTCCCACAGCGTCTTTGTTTGGTAGAGGACACACACAGAAAAGATCCCAGCTGGAACTAAACCAGAGATGTTGAGATCAAAGATTATGTTAGAGGACACAGCTTTTGTGCCCAATTACACATGCCGTTCCCAATTATCTGGTCTTAAGTCTGGATTGTCACACACGCGTGCGCACACACACACACACACACACACACACACACACACACGCACGGAGCACCGTCAATAAGACAAAAACAATAATAGTCAGTCATGTCACAACCAGCAGCAGAGAGAGAACAGACTGATAAACTGATGTCTCTCCTCTTTATTCTCCCCACCAAGTATTTACATTTAGGAATATGGTTTATTTTTGTGACAGTTTTGATTGGTGTCCAGTGAGATATCATCGAGTACATTTAATGGTTCAACTGAACAGTTGGTGCTCTAGAAAAGGAGGACACATCCTACTGATACCACCAGTGGGTTAGTGGCTTCACCCTGACTTTGGCTGGATGAACAAACCTTCTCTAGCAGCTGTTGTTACATGAATAGTACTTTCTGTGACACACAGAGTGATCATTCACAAAATGTGAAGGATTACCTTGAAATCATGCTGAATCTTGAGTGTACACAGATATTTTCTTTTTGGTCTTGCATCTCTTCTCTGTAACTCCAGAATGCATAAAGATCCAGTCATGTATTTTTAGCTCAAAGCTAATGGTGCCCCCACAGCCACCAACTATACACAACAGCAAAAATGTCTATAAAAGTCCATTGAAAAACTTGAATACTTCCAGATGACGCACTGGACAGTTTTCAAATGGACATTTCAGTCAGTTTAGCTGATATTTGTAGTTGGTGGTGCCATTAGCTTCATGTTAAGTACATGTGTCTTGCTCTGTCTGCATTCTGGAGTCACAACAAAGGGGAAAAAAAGATGTTAACTCTACACATCTATCTGTGAGTATTTGTAAGGCAAAAATACTCTTTTTAGGCAAAGTAGAAGTGAAATTGAACTCTATATCTTACTGAAAAACTGAAACTGTTGTGTGCGGGTGTTTTTTTTTAAGTGAATAAATATTGTCATTATACCGCTTTAAAATGATGTGAAGATGCACAGCTTTTAGTCAAACTTTTCTTGGGGGTGGGAAAACACCCACAACCACAGCAACTAATTCCTCCAGAAACCTCAGGAAAACCCTGAGAATGCAGCCTATTTGAAACATAAACAGACAGTAAATGAGCCAAATGCAAATATCCCACTGAGGTTGTGTTCACACTGTCTGCCTGTTTCGTAGCTGCGACTTGGGAAAAAGAAAAAAAAAGTAGCCCGCCAGATGTGGGTGGAATATGAATAGAACCCCAGCATTAGTCCAGAGAGTGCGTGGGACATCCTGGAAATAACATGTTGCTGTTTTACACAGCAGGCGGCGCTCGCACTCCGTCAGCTTCCTGCCTCGGCTCTTTGGTACACCGAGGTCAAAACATGCAGCTTTTAAATGCACGGTTAATGGTGATTGTAACAGTTGACCCTCTATTACAATATTCTCCTGAAACTGGGCGGATTCATTAAAAGCTTTAGTGTGTGCTGCAGACGGTAAACTGACTCCTACGTGAAGAAGAAACAAGTTCTCTGTTAAGACTTTATTATCTTTACAATAGCTTCTACTTTCAGAGCCATATTGCATCCAAATATGGGACCGGTCCAGAGAAGCCAATAACCACCCTGGTGGGAATCTCTTAAATGTTCAAACAAATACAATATGGGATTATTGGTTTTTGAACATGTAATAAAAAGCTATTGTTTTATTGGATTTGCCTGGTAACACTTTGGATTTATAGACAGTGTTTTCTATTAGCTGCCAGATCAGAGATCAGTTGGAGGGCAGTGGCTGGGAGTTAAAATATAAAATCAGGGCAATCTCTTTCCGTGAGAAAATTCCATTAACTCTGGCTCACCTCGGAGCCGATTTTATTAGTCTTGAGAAAGATTGAAGCCACATGGTGTCACAACCATAACTCCGTTGTGTTATCTTTGATTTCCACCTGCTAAAGCCATTGTCCTAAAACTAACTTAAACACTCTCCCACCCATGTGCTTTGTTCTGTATTCTCTGATTTCTCATGATTGATCACTCCTCTTTACCCCCCCCCCCCCCACTCCGTCTGGTCCTCAGTCAGTGAAAACTCAGAAGGGGAGAGGTTGGAGGATCTTCACAAGCGAAGAAATATGCTGGCGGCCTACTGCAAACTGATAGTGCATGGCGTGCTGGAGATGAGCATGGTAGCCGAGATCTACATGTACTACATGAAGGTAAAAGTCAGGAAATTATTCTCGATACTTTTTAAAAGATGAGATGAAGGTAGAAACTACTCACATCAGTCCTTGCAATTCAAACCTACAAGCCAGAGATGTTAGCTTTAGCATAAATACAGGAAAAATCAAGCCTCGTTCAATTCTTAGTTACCATTTTACCCACCAGCCCCTTTAAAGGAATAAGCATACTACACATCTTTGCTGTCCTCCCTAGAACCAGACAAGAAGATTGATATTCTTCTCTCCTTTTCTGTTATACATTAAGGAGCTACAGAGATTAGCTGACCGCGAGCTAGCTTAGCACAATAAATGACAGTGGATGGGAAGTGTTAGCATAGCTCTGACGGACCGGTGACCCGTCCAGGGTGAACCCCGCCTCTCGCCCAATGTCAGCTGGGTTAGGCTCCAGCCCCCAACCCTTAACGGAAAAGCTGTATAGAAAATGGATGGATGGATGACTTTAAGTTGTTATTTTATAATGAATATTATACTCAACTCCAGTTATATTGATGTAGGCAAAGACTGGGGGAAATGATTTAAGAGAGCTATGCTACACTTCCCTTTTGCTCTCATTCATTATGCTAAGCTAGCTAGCTAGTGGTGAGCTGGTCTCCGCTGCCTCATGTCCACACTGAGGAAGGAAGAACATCTATCTCCTTGTCTGACTGGACAAACACACATTTCCAGCAAGAAGGAAAGAAATATTCAAACATGTTACCTGGCATACAACCAAACCTCTGAAATACCAGGCCATGTTATTAATGCCAAAGACTGGTTATGCTTGATCAAGGGCGTGGCCTCTGGGTGGCAGATGGGGGTGCCATCTCAGGTGTCAGCTATACAGAGTGTGTCTGTGTCTCCTTGCTCCTGTGGATTTCTGTCTGTTAATACTGTCCTTGTCTCCAGCACTATAACGACTTTGGTGACATCATCAAGGAGACCATGTGCAGGACCAGACAGACAGATAAGATCGAGAGTGCTCGGACACTGGTGCTCTGTTTGCAGCAGGTATACTCTAGTCTCTCTCTCTCTCACTCTCACACCCACACACACACATGTACACTCTGAGACATGCTGAAGTGGATTCCCCCCCTCCAGTTGTTTGTGCGTCTTAAACGGGAGCAAGAGAGTGGGGGAAGGCCTCAGCCGGGAGTCCAGACCTTCACCAGCATCAAGGAGCTGGCCCGGCGCTTCGCCCTCACATTTGGGGACCTCGTCAAGTTTCGAGAGTGTGTCGTGATGATCCACAGGTCAGTAAGAGCTCTCTTCTCCTCTGACTTGAATCCACCTTTCCTTTTGTGCCTCAAGTGTTTGTATTATTACGTGCAGGAACGGTATAGAATTTGTGTTCCAAGAGTTTGTCCAGACCCCTGAAACGCCTTCTCCACCGTACCTCTCCTACCTGACCATACTCGGAGAGTTCTCCAGCAAACTGCTCAAACCAGACAAGAAGACAGTGTAAGAACTGCCTGCAAAACATGGCTGCAGACATTCTTAAAGATGGCTTTCTGAGCTATGTGTGTGTGTGTGTGTGTGTGTGTGTGTGTGTGTGTGTGTGTGTTCAGGTTGTCCTACCTGCAGAAGCACACTGCAGAGCACATCGTAGACCTCAGGGAAGAGTGCTGGAAACCACTTGTCTACTATCGTGCATCCCTATTGGCTGTAACAGAAGGGGAGGACGCTGTGTCCTACGCTAGCTCTGACAGGAAGCCCTACCTTTCCAAAAACAAACTTGAAGGTAGTGCCTTTAAGGGAGCAGTTGAGCACAGAATCATGTCATTATCGATACCATGTATGTCTGTTTGTGTTTTGTAGGGAGCAAGTCTCCTGCTCCCTTCAGCCCTGTTGACTCCAAAGTTAGCAAAGTTCCCAGATCCTGCTTTAGTCCGAGGTAGGTTTCATTTACTTCTCCTCAAGACCAAAGTCTTTCTCATCTGTCTCACATTTGTTCTTGTAACATCATCTGAACTCCTCAGCCACCAGGAGAAACCCAGAGATATGTTTCCAGTCCCTGCTGAATCTCCAGCAAAATGGCCAACTGCGGAGGGATCAGTCGCTAGCAGCAACGCGGCCAATGAGATTGAAGTGGAACTCTGAAAATTGGTGCTAAAAGTTTGCACTGGAAATCAGGTTATTTCTCCCACTGAATGACAACTGTCTGATGTCCCAGCTTCTAATTTTTGTATGACTTTGTAACATATCTGGCGATACTGTAGGGTTTTTTACGTCAAAGATCCCAAACAATTGATCACTTTGACAAGTACAGTTTATAAGACTGTTGTCAAGAAAGAATTAATGAGTTACCGTGAAGTCGACTCACTTCGTTCACAGCTAGGACACCAAATGTGTATTTATTTACAGCCAAAAATCGTCCCCAGTGAAATACACCAGTTTTCGAGGTATTTACTAAAAACCACATGGACCAGCATGTTGATGTATCCAGCGCTGCACGATTTGGTAAGAAAGTCATATTGCAGTATGATGAAAACAATAATCAACAAAAATGATGTCTGCCTGCTGGGTTAGAGAAAAAAAGAACATGAATTACTGATTATTTGTAAATGTGTATTTCTTTAATCAAACAAACAAACCAACGAGCAATATATATATATATATATATATATATATATATAAAAAACAACAACAACATGCATTCATGCTGTGGTTTTCAAATTCCATCCATCCATCCATTTTCTTCCTCTTATCCTGTTAAGGGTCGTGGGGGGGCTGGAGCCTATCCCAGCAGCCTTCAGGTTAGAGGAGGGGTTCACCCTGGACAGGTCACCAGTCCATCTCAGGACCAACACATAGAGACAGACAACCATTCACACTCACATTCACACCTACGGTCAATTTAGAGTATCAATCAGCCTCGTCCTCTCTTGATGTCTTTGGACTGAGGGAGGAAGCTGGAGTACCAGAGAGAACCCACACAGGAACAGGGAGAACATGGAGACTCCACACAGAAAGATCCTGTGCTGGAGCCGGGGCTGGAACCCAGAACCTTCTTGCTGTGAGGTGACAGTGCTGACCACTGCACCACCGTGCTGCCAGGTTTTCAAAATGTTTTACTGAATTAAGCTGCATTACCAAAAATCTGCCACACAAACAAAGCAACTCCAGCAACATTTGTGCAGTACTATTAGGCTGACATTGTGACTGCTATTCCATTAATCGTGCAGCACTGGATGTAACATTTAAAAACATGCAATTATTTGTTCACTCCCTTTTTTTTCCCACAAAAAGATCAAAACAAATTGGTTTGGTGAGAATCTTGACAGCCTCATCCTCTGAAGGATGCCAAAACAAAATGTCATGAATGTAACTTCTGTTCCCTGAAGGAGAGAACTTGGGTAAAACACAGTGGGGTTTTATGCACCTCTATTCATGGCTTAAAGGCAAATGATCTTTCCACAGTTTGAGAAACGCTCTTCATTCAGCTCAGCTCAGTGTCATGCATCCTTCAGGGACCAGAGGGAACCATTTCACTCCCTTTGCAGTTGATTCACCTAGTACAGCTCACAGGATGGGACTTAAATTCACACCCTGCAGAGCAGGCACCGAACCGGGGACCCAAAAACCTCCTGCACTTTAGCGCTCTGCAGAAAGGACAGAATGTGCTGCCAAAGGGCCTCAATGTCCCAACGGTTGAACTTAACAAATGTGTACAGTGATGACCACCTGGCTGAAGAACAGATATCACTCACAGACAGCCTATGATGCCGGCATGCTCCTGGTGGAATGTGCCCTCACCATATGGGGTAGGAGGTCTTTCCTGTCATATGCCAGGGAGATGGCCTCTACATTCCAGTGGGAAAGCTGCTTCTTAGGCAGTGCTTTGCCCCCAGCTGGATTAGCAACACAGACAAACAACTGGTCATGAAACTTCACACTCCAAGTGTGAGCCAAGTAAGCCTGCAGCACTCACACAGGGTACAGTGCAACCTCCTTTGGGCCTCAAGAAGGAGGTCCTATGGAGATGCTCAAGAGCTCAAGCATCATAGAGGTGTAAGCTGCAGGGATAACCTTAGGCAAATCCACCGCATTCAGATGTCAGGTGACCTTGGAGCCATTAGAAGAGAACTGGGTGCAAGAGTGATGAACAGATAAAGCATGAAGGCCACCCACCTGCTTAGTGGAGGTTTAAGCAAAAAGTGCTTAAAGAACCTCATATCCGCTGACGCAGTAAGCTCAAACGAGGGACCACAAGGATGCTCAAGCACCAAAACCTGGTCCAGCGAGGGAACGCTGGATTCAACCACGGGCCTCACTCTGCAGACTCTCTTCAAGAAGCCCACAGCTTTGTCTTTATGCAGGCGGGGCCTCACGTCTTCACAAGTCATTTGTTTTTTAATGCGTGAAGAGAGGTGTGTTCAGTTGGCCACGTGAGGGCGAGATGTCCCATTCTAGCTGTTGTACCCGGTTGAATCGACCAAAACGGACCCTAACGCCGACTGTTACTCTGTTCTACTTCCACATCACGTCAGTATGGGGACCAACTGTATCAGTAAGAGTTTCCTCCAATATAGTTTTACACTTTACAATGACACTATAACACCTTTTTTTTTCCTACTTTTGTTTGTGTGTCCTTCACAAGTATGAATTATTTTGCCATGAGGAGAAATTATCAAATATTTATTGTTATTTAATTGAAAAGCAATCATGTCACCTCACATTGACATATAAATATTGAATCTTGTTCCACTTTGTTGTACGTGGACGTTAAAAATGTTTTGAACATCTTCACGTAGGTTTGTAGCAGTGGAGTTGTGTCATCATCCGCAAATAAACTCATTTTCTGTACTCTTCCATTAACTAAAGCTTTATTATTTAATGAGAAAGACATTGTTTCACTTTATAACAAAAAATTATTTTTCTAAAAATCATGTACATCACAGCAAACACAAATATTTACAGTTATTTATAAGTTCATCTCTAATAATTTATAATCATCTCACACATCGTGAGTCCTTCGGCAGAAGTCAGAGTGTGTGTGTGTGTGTGTGTATATGTTTGTAGAGTTTGTATGTGTGTTTGAGTGACCCTCATCTGAGTGCTTGGCATTTACAGAAACATTTCAACAAACTGCAGGACTGAAGCTTCAGTTAGGATCACTGGAATGTAACATTTGCCGGTGACTTCTAACCAGATTTAGTAAATAAAATGATTGGAGGAGCTCTCGTGTGATCAGAACCCCTCCTCCTCGGTGATGCAGAACATTACAAACGTGTGGGAATGGTGCCATGAAGGGTTCAGTGTGCTGCTTTGTGACATCATGAAGTCAGCTGTGGGTGACGATGAAGCGTGACCTGCGTGTTTGTGCGAGTGTGTCTGGTTCCCGCCCTGCTGAGTGAGGCTGCGTTCCGTCGCTCAGGGAGGCAACTGGGCCCGGAAGATCTCCGGCTTGGTGCAAGTCAGCTGCTAACGCCGCCTGAGCTGTGCCTCTAGGAGTGTGAGGTGCACGGCGGGCTTGTGAGAAACCACGATCCTAGTCACGTGTCATTCGAAGTCATCTTCATATTCGTATTCGTCCAGGTCCAGGTTGCAGTGAGGGTTGGGAATCTCAAAGAAGTGTCTCTTTGTGAGACTCAGCTCATTGGAGATGTGCTGCCCCAGGGGGCTCAGAGGGTTGTCGAACCTAAAAAAAGAACCCATGAAGAAGAAGAAAATCAGAAATACATTTTTGCTTTTCTTTTATCTAAAGCAACAGGACCTTCTCAGGAGAATGTGCTCAAGGAGTGGACACTTGGGAAATGTGACAAGATAAGAAAATCAATACCACTGTAGATTAAAAATGATACTTAGCTTAGCTTAGCATACAGAATGAAAACAGCTTGTCAAATGGTAAAAGTCCCCACCAAGTAACACATTAATTGATTTCTTTTTAAGAGTAAAAACAAGTCTCCATTGGTTTGGCAACCTCACAGTACCATCGCCGGCAAAAGAATCCAGTTATCTAATGCTAGGCTATGCTAAGCTAAGCTATGCTGGTATTGAATTGCTCCTTGAACTCTCAACAAGAAGGCGGATAACCATCCAGTGGAGATTTTCAACAAACCAGTATGACTGGAAAGGACAAAGGAGATTCGTGTACACAGAAACAGTGAAGAAGAAGAAAAAGGATAAACACAGACTCCCAGGTCTTCATTGCAGCCAGAGAGGACAACCATCAGTGGTGGGAGGGGGAGGGGGAGGGGGTTAGAGGTTAGGTGGGGCTTTAGGACCGGACGTGCCCAGAGAGACAGGAGCAGGAGAACACTGAGTCTCTGCTGGTTCCCTGAATATCTTACCTGCTCTGGTAGGCCGCCTGTATTTAGAAGTCAGTGGTGTTCCTAAAACGCCACACAACAAACCTGTCAACAGCCACGTCTCCCCCCACAACCCCCCCTCAGATCTGGTCCAGCTAAGACAGGAATCTGGTGTGAGATCTCTTTACAGTCTACATTAGCATCATCATTACAGAGTAGAGTAACTTTGCTGCCTGGCTGACACTAGATCAGCTACTCCTGTGGTTTCTGTGTGATGCAAAACTGTTGCTATTAATCATTTTAATTAGTAATAAGCTCCATATAGGAATAATGATCAAGGATGCTTTACTTTGATTTTCCATCAAAGTCGGATGAATTTGAGCATGACGTTGTAACAGAAACCCCTCCCCCCAACAGGCCTGTGAATAAATCAAACTTACACATCATTGCAGTGCTCGTTGGCGGCCTCCTCGGCCACTAGGAGGTCGTACTCTTGTGCGGCGTATCTCTCCCAGTCTGAGACCTCCTGGCCATCTGTCTCCACCTCCTTTGAAAACATGACAGCATACATGAGCCACTTAAGCCATGACAGGAAAACAAGTCCCATCACAGTCCAAGCTTTACCCTCACGATAGAGAAGGGGTCTCTCTGCTCGTGGTCCAGGTACTTCTCAATGTTGAAGAAAGTGTCAAAGAAGATGTGGGACATCTTGCACCTCTTAAGGTCCCGCAGAGTGATTTTGCCTGGATTAAAAAAAACAAAAACAAAAATAAAACAGATTATATTCTGCAATAATCCAAAATTGAATGTATAAATCTAACTGGGTTTTTTTTTGGTGGATTTTTCATGTATTTGTTATGTAAAAAATGAATCTTGGGTCACAACAGCCATTTTTTTACTCATCAAATCAAAGATAAACGCTCCATTCTCCAATAGATGGGAGTCTGCCTCGTTGCTACTCACACACACTTGTAGACATATGACTTGCCTTATAATGAGGTATGTGTGTGAGAGTGTGTGTGTGTGTGTGGGAGAGAGAGAGTGCGCACCTCTAACAGAATGTATCAACTCCAAACCTCAAATAATTTGAAATGATTTTTGGTTACTGAAAGAATTCTACATTCCTTAACGCGGACGATACATCCGACTTCTCCGATCAGCGCGCCATGTCAGCTTGTTGTAACGTCTTCTTCTGTGGTTAGAGGATCAAACCCCACGGAGGTATTAATGCAACATTTTAACAGACTTCTAAACATGTTAAACTGCTGGAGGGAATTACTGTTGAGGAAAACAGCAGCCTGACATATTCCGGAGAAGTGAAGTTGTTACGGGTCGTGTTACACAGCTCAAATTGTGCGCGCCACCAGGTCGATTGGGGGTCACATACTTGCTGTTGCCATTAGTACTAAACATGGCGGGCTTGTTTCTTCTAAAAGGTGGTGCAGCAGAGAAGGGGGTTGGTTGAAGGCGTGGATGACACCAACAGCTGGCAGCAGATGGTCAGTTTACCATCAGTACCTGATCACTGGCCTCGGCCTGAGCACGTGTCTGCCACTGTTGGAGTGGAAAAAGTGGAACCTGTGGAGTGTGTATGATGTAAAAAGGGTCTGACCTTTAACCTCTGGCTTGACAAGGTCAAGCATTTGGCACAGACAGTCTTCAAAAGGAAGGGGCTCGATAGCCATGCTCTCCAGCTTCTGACACTGCTCCTCGTAGAAGTACTCCAGCTCGTACATGCTGAGCACGCCGTCGCCGTCCAGGTCCATACAGCGGAACCAGTACTCAATACTGGACACGGAGGGGGGGAACGAAAATGGGAGAGAGAACGAAAATGGGGCTTCATCTAGAAACACTGTCAAGACAGAGAGCCAGTTTGTGTGTGGTCCTACCTGGTGTCAGTCTTCTTGTCCTCCTCAGAAAGCAGGAACCAGACAAAGTCAGCATAACTCAGTCGTCCTTCCTTGTAGACGCGCCGGTCTCTGACGGAGGGAAGCAGCTCGTCAGTGCTGAAACCAGCAGCTACGCAAACATCTCAGACCATTCAGACCATCATAGACCATTAGACCTGCATTTGACCACACGTACCTCGTTACAGTTCCGGAGAAGATTCTCTCAATCATTTTATGGGAGATGGCTGGAAGACATGCATGGAGAGATTACTCACAGTCTGGACTCTTTCCCCACTAAAACAACAGTATTCTAACACATGTAATCCATTCTCACGGCCTGTAAAGCCACTCAGGCCACTAGAGCTCGTTTCATCCTGACAGTGCCATAAATCCTCTGGTCATCATCTTGACCATATAGTGGTAGAACTGTTCCAGACGTGGCGTCATTCAAGATGCAACACATACGCTGCTCACTCACTGATCTGGTTTCGTCTGCCGTATTCAGATACCATCAACTGAGGAGTGTGTGTGGGTGTGAGTGTGTGTGTTTTCAAATTACATCTCCAAATACTTCTCTTGTTATTACGTGCACAGTAGTTTTTCCCTGATGGTGGGGGTTTTCATCCAGGGGCTTCTGGAACACGTTCAGAACTAGAGGAACCCTTTCATGTACCTCTTGGTGGGGGCACCCTCTATTGGCCGGGACCGCAGGAACTGGTATCTATTCTAGTCCTAGCAAACCTGAACTGAGCTCCTTCCTCAGGGTTGGTACTTTCGCAGCACAACAGGAGCCATGAGTGACACAAGTGTTCATTGATTGGTTGAAGACAAGCCAGTGGAGCACAAGTAAGTCCTATTTATAAAAGCCATGTAAACAGCAGGAGGTCACGCTTACAACTGCGTACCTGTCAGCTGACTAGAGTCACATGACCATGCCGGCCGGTGCTGCCAATAGTAGAGATGCACCGATCCACATTTTTGCAATTCAGATCTGATTCTGAAGCAAGTGCTTCTGTTCAAGAATGTCTATGTTGGTGTCATGTTACATCATGAGACAGCACCAAAAGACACAAATGCTTTGAACTGAAATGTTTACGGGGTGTGAGGACCTGCCTCATGTTAAGGTGAGTTCATGGCTCAGCTCAAGTTATGGAATGGAATCTGGATCACACGTGGATCAGCAACACAGTTCAATGTCCAATCTGTGAATGGAGTCACTCAATTCCAATATTCCTGAACTGATATCTCATCTCTGGCAAATACAAACAGGAAAAAAGTACTTCTGTGTGTGTGTGTGTGTGTGTGTGTGTGTGTGTGTGGGGTCACCTTGGTCATTGTGTTGAGCCAAGTCCTTCTGGTCTATGTAGAGATCGTGGTCAGTATCCAGCTCCCAAAATTTGCAGTAGATGACGTAGAAATGCTCGTAAGAGAAGAAGTCTGTCAGCTGGTTCACATCTTCTTCTTGCTCCAACAGTACAACATTCTGGCACAGCAGAACACAGATCAGTCAAACCTTACACACATGCTGCACATCATGTGGCTGCATTTAGATTTACAATTACATACCTGGAGAAAGTTACTTTTCCTGAGCTCAGAACATGTTATTTTCCCAGTCCAGGACCGGTTCACATTGTAAAATATCCTTTGAACAACCTGAAAAACAGTGACATGGTTATTGATACACCAACAGTTCCAGATTGGCCTCCTGTGATTCACGTCGCGGCGGTGTACCGTTGTGATGTATCTGGAGTGAAAGTCTGGTGCCTCCTTCAGAAAGGCCAGGCCTGCATGTGAGTTCACCACATCCTTTGAACAGAAATCACAGTCAGATTACTATCTCCATAGCAACCCGACAGCAGAGGAACTGTAGTACACATGTCTGCGGCGGCAACACATCGGCATGTTTGTCACTACATAGAGGGGAAGTTGTTGAAGGCTCCAGGCCGCCTTGGGACTGTTAAAGCTTAAATGTTTTCTCTGAGAACTCTGGGCCGACCTGTTTGGGGATGTGCTTCAGGTTTGACAGCCGAGTGGAGGCAGCAGGACAAAAAAGGCGTGTGCTAGTGATTGCTCTTAACCTTCTCTTTCCTCGAGCCTCACGAGCTGAGCTGCAATTCAAGCTGTCTTGCCATGAAACCTCCCACCTGTATTTTCTTCAGTGGAAACCTCCCCACTTCCCCCTTAGCGTAGGGAAAGAACGGCTGACATAAATGCTAAGGCGGCAATTGAAATTAAAAGGCCTTATTTCAGGGCAGCTGTGGTGCCTCTTTGACTCTTACTGTGAGAAATTAAATCATCGAGGAAACACATAAATCACAGGGTGCAGGAAACAGGCGGGGACAGTCAAATCTACTCCACTGCAATCCCCCTTTCATTCATCAAAACAGTCAAAAGCTATTGGCTGAACACGAGTGTACAAATTAAACAGCACGTGCCACGAGTGGCTGTTCAGCTCGGGCTCGGCGTGAAAATGAATCAGGAGAAGGGCGGCGCAGGTGGGAATGAGACGCAGCTCGTCTACATGCTGGGAATGAGGATATGACCCGCACCTGTGTGTTTTTGGCATCATTTTGGTGCATTGGTGATTCTTTTTGGTTTGCACACAGGTGGAATGGCACGTAAAGCCACAGCACAACATAGATTTATTTAGAAAAAATTTAAAAAATATCGCGAAGATTCAAGCCCTCGCAAAATGAGTTCATTCAGTGGTCCCTGCATTTCACACTAGATGGTGTTGGTGTATGTGGCGACATCCTGTGTTGGCTGGAGGAGTTACTGTATACTACACGTGCTCGACGAGCACAGCCGGCCACTTCTGGTTAGCCCTCTGCTAACATGAATGTGGATGAATAATTAAATTGAGACATTCCCAAAAGTGATCAATCCAACCAAATTGATCGAATTCCGATCGCGAAATAAGTGATTCTGTGGGAGTTAAGTGACAGATCTAATAATCCATGGTTTTAAAGGCGGAACAGTATCAGCTAATTAGCCTGCAGTCCATGACAAAAAGTTCTGTACTAAAGTTTTTATAAACCGCTCTACACTACATAACCAACTTATAGCAACGTCCCCAAATCAGTCTTCCACCAGGTGAAGAAATAGTGCCTCAGCAGGACAGTCCAAATATGAATCCAGCCCTTCAAGCCAATACAATTTTGCCCTCCCTGGCTGCCAAGTCCGGCCTTCTCCGTGGGTGTGCAGCAGCCAGTACCTGCAGGAATGGAATAAAGTCGTCTTGTTCCAGGTAATTACAGCCAGGCTTGGCCAAGAGATGCACAAATTTAGAAGCGTCATCGTGACAGGTCTGGAGCGTTCTGAGGGAGAAAAGAGAGAACAGATGGTTGCAAGGTTACTCCCTCTATTGCTCTCGTATTCCTTCTGTCGTTTTTTTTATATTTTTTTTTATTGTTTTTTAAGATTAAACACGAGGGTTTAAATGGTTCCTCAAACGAAGTGCGCGTGCAGGTATAATACATTCTGAAATTAGGATTCCAATGTGCTGCTGGGTAATTATTTGATGGTAGCAACAGGGGGAAAAGGCGAGCATCTGTTGTGGCCTCTCATCTAAGATTGGCTCGGTTATGAGCTCAAGTCAAAGGCCAGGTCTGTGCAGTTTACTGAAGGCTCATACAGGAAAACAAGAGCACGCCTATACAGAAGTATTCTGCATACAGCTACACACACACACACACACATACAAAAGTCCTGTGGTATCCTTTCAATTCTACACAGAAAGACACTGAATGGGTGTTTTCATTGGCTCTTATACACAGTGTCTAGTCTCTCGTAAATGTTTGTGAGGCTGTTGTGATTAATGACTTCTGTTTCGCATGTCATAATAGCAGATATTGTTCGGCGGAGATTGTATGGGCTATTTGAGCGATTGCCCGCTGAAAAGAAGAGGGGCCATTGTCTTACTTTCTCCACATAGCCACGAACTTGTGAACGGACACGAAACCCGTCCTGTCGCCTCCAGCCGAGCAGAACAATGGCACTTTCCAGTAGAGGGGACACTCGCAGGCCTGAGGGGAGCAAGGCAGGAAGAATCAGAGGGCACAAAATTAGCACGTTGAGCTGTACATAAATATCAAACAGACATGTTGAAAAGCAGCACTGCGTCACTTAAAGACTTCCCTGAGGAAACCAAATTGTCATTTCTCTGCACACAAGTTCCCCCCTCAAACCGCTGCTAACATTCCTCAGGGAGACAGGGATGATATTTTCCGCAGGGTTTAAAATGAGCAAACATTCTTAAAGCCGGGATCTAAATAGCACTAATGAAAATAATTTGTTAGGTGGCAGCTGAACCACAGCGCTACACATCACTTTCTCACCTTGGCGACCTGCCCCATGTCCTCAATGGTGGCCCTTTCATTTGGGAAAAGGGAAAATATTTTCTCAATTTTGGAAATGAGGCTGTCGATGTTGAGGTTGGCTTGGGGCCGCCCCCGTGGGAAGTAGAACTTTGGAATGCTTTCACTGAGCGCTGTGGTGACGGGCTCCTCCGTCCTCACCTGTGCCTAAGACAAACACACAGCAACAAAACTGTTAGCCACTGATGCTAGCAAACACCCATCCCTCTCAGCTTAAACATTCCAGCATGTGCCGAGGCTCAAACACTTTATTGCTAACACTCGTAACCACACCACCCGGCAGCCGCCCCCACGTGAAGTGATCATTCTGCAATTGTAACTATTATCCATTTATGTGTAACGGATACCCCTGTGATAGTCAATCTGCTCCAAATGGCTGCCCCATTCTAACAGATTTCAATAAAGAAGTGTCATCTGGCATCAATACATAGAGAATGAAGAATGATTATAGTGGTCCGTTGCAGAAAACCATGACGGAACAAGCCATATCTGTATCTCTTTCATGTCATTTTTGATTTATTTACGTATTAAATTATGTCCACAATGAGTCAGGAATGTGAGGGAATTAAAGGACAAGATAATAACATGATAATGGTGGATGGGGAAGTGGAGGATAGTTGGCAATAAGATCTATAGCAGGAAAATCCACTGACAGGCTGGAATGGTCATCAATCATTTCTGGAGGGGATCACCGGATTTCTTGTTGTATTGCAGTAATGTTTCAAAGTATAACTCTGTCTTTAACAGTACAATCTGTGATCTAAATGTACAACATGGCAGCTGTAGGCCAACCGAGAAGAAAACCAAGACCGGCTTTGTTTTTATTTGTCATGTTGAAAATATTTCCAAACAGTCAAAATCACTCATACATCTTTTAGGTTCTTCTTCATGTTATGATTATCGTTAATACGCACTCAATACTCTGTTGTGACTGCTGATGTCAGAGACATATTAATGAACCGTTATGTTCACTGAGGTTGCAGCTGGCAATTATGCTTAATTTGAGTGGTTTTATTTTCTAATCACCTATCATTTAGTTGTGTTAAGTTGCTGTATGGACAAAATTAAATACCGCAGTATTTTTGACCGGATGCTTTTTCAAATATTTTGACAATGTAGGGATGAAAAGGAGTTCTTTCACGAAATACTATCACAATAAGATGTTTGCTAAATTGTCACCAGTAATGTGTCAATGTTGGCTAAAGGCAAATCTAAGAACAGGAAATGATTGGAATGCAGCCTTTAAAACCGCAAGACAACACTTACAATGGTACATCATCATGGTTTATTAATATTCAAAATCTGTAATGACATCCAGTCTCATCTCACAACATCCACATATCGATGTATTGTCCTACATTGCAGTTTATCTTCAGTTCATTTATCATCAAGTTTGGGATTTAACACAAATATGGAGCAAGTTTCAGCAAGAACTTGTGGAACTTTTATTTGCAATGAATGAGATTTTCTTCGAGTGTATTCAATGCCATGCCAGATGCCACAGCCCCCATGCACATAGATGAGAGAGGCAAAATATTACCAACCCCTTCCAGCATACTTCACTCCAGTACAACGCCACTGTGGCTCTCACAACTAATAATCATCACGTGTAACCCAATTGGTTTACTAACATTCACATCATCAACTAAATCAATAAAAAGGCCTTTTCACCATTGACATTTTTGACTTGACAATAGCAGGAGAAGCACACTAACAATAGATTTGTTTCTTTTCTGTCCAGCAGCAGCAGCAGCATTCACTACACCTGAAAGGACAGACATGCATGAATAGTGCAGGAATGAGGCCTCAGAGACAGAAGTTGGCCCTGTTATCATCCCGTACCCTCGTCTCAAAGTTGATAGGATTCTCTTAACTCTTTTTTGGTGGATGGAACTGATGGTGATGCTCACGTTTGGGTTGGGCTGAGCTGAGCTAGAATAAGAACGTTCTATTCAAGCGATCACTATGTGTCCACTCAGTGAACAGCTCTGATAAAAACTAGAGGGGCTGTAGTGTTAAGATGTGCATGTCTCAGGAGCGACAGCCAGAGCAGCGTTGCCATAGCCACAGCGTGCCTGATTACAGGCAAACAGTAATTGCCAACGACAGCCCTTAAGACAGAAGCATGGCAGGCATGTGTCATATGCATGTTTGTTGCTTCAGTATGAACTGTAGACAGGAGGTACAGTGGGGGGTGGCTTACTGGGTACAGGCCAGGCAACAAGGTGTTTTATCTTCCCACTCTGTATCTGTCCAACGCAATTCTAACTCATGAGTTAGTGTGGAGACGAGAGCGTGATGTCAGAGTGTGACACTGGACGTGTCCTTAAACTACTGTCACCTTGGACTCAACATGAGTTTTTTGCCACATTATGTTACTCAATAAATACAAAAGGAAAGCTGTTGTAATACTTACAATGATGACAACATGGAGCCGCCCCGTGGGTAAAATTGCTACTGTATGTCCTTTTAATGGATGTGGTGTTAGGTCAGTAACACTGAGGACATTTTCCTAATCACACCAAAGCCTGCATGAATCAGGATCCAAATGTGCTGTTGTGTTGCACAAATAGTTACTAAAAACAGCCTGAGCAGCTTTAGTCTCCATCGTCATCTCATACCCAAAGTCTATTTACGTGACTAAAGAATTTGCCAAGTGGATGATTTTCCCCAGCCTTTAATAAACCCACAAATATGCCAGCTTGAACTCAGTGACAGAAATACAACACTGATGTTTGTCGTCTCAAACTACCTGTTGTTGCAACTTTGGTCAGATTCAACAGAGCTCACGTGAGCTCTGAAGTACATCTAAAAACATAATCCAGAGTGTCAAATGATGGAAGTCTACATGTGTGTGCTTTAGCGATTAGAGTTGGCTTTAAAGCCCACAAATGATGCTGGTCCTCTGCTCTTGTCTGTCCTGTGTGCGGGTGTCAGCTATGGCTATAAAAGGACATCAACATCTTCTGTTGCCCTGCCCCGCACTGTCTCTCTCACCCCCCCCCCCCCCTGTCTTGTTTCATGCTAACCACTAGCAGAGCTCTTGAGCGCAACCGCTAAGCCCCACGACATTTTACACATTCCCGCTGATGTTATGAGAGAGAGCGAGAGAGAAAGAGAGAGAGAGAAAGGACAGTAAAGTGTCTGTGCACAACATACCACGCAAAGTGAAACATCACCCAATAACAATGCAATGCATCTAATGTAACACTGATGGCAGTCAAATGGCGCAGCAGCTCTTGCTCTGAATATGTTCAGAGAAAGTGACTACGTATTGTCCAGGTGAGCTTAAGTTTCAAGCAGCTCATGCACTTCCTCGACAGTGAGGAATAACTAAAATAACTGCAGTTGAACAGTGGCCTGTACTACTATAATACAATCTGAATATTTAGACATGATCTAAGTGCTAGCACAAGTCTGATGGGCCAGCTAAGCCCATGTGGTTGAGGGTGCACTTATATGAACACCTGCCTGTCCTTGTTGGAAGGCTCTGAGCCTCTTCTTGAATCGAGAGGGCAGAACAAAGTCACAGCCTCGTGCCAGCAGTGCCAACTCCTTCCTCAGGTCAGGGTCCTGACGCAAAGACAGCTCCCTCATCCTCATCCTCGCGCTGGACCCCACGGAGAAGACATACAAACAAAAAACGTCCAAGTTATCCTGTCTCGCTCTCTTCTCTGTGTCGTTGTAATTGTCCTCTGTCAGAGTGAGAGCCTCTTAATGCAAGAGAGCAGCTGCTACTGTGACTCCCTCTCCCCCATTCCAGATCGGGTCGCACAATCTCAACTCTGCCTGCCGCTCTAGTCCACTCTTCATAACACACACACACATCAGAGGGTCAGGGAGCCCTTGCCTCAAAGCTGCTGGGGAGATAAGGAGTGACAGGGCGTATGTGTGTGGGACTCAGTTTAGTGTGTGTATGGGATGGGAGGGGTGTGTGCGATGGATCTGCCCTTTCCAGTTTACATTCCTCACCGCTCATGGAAGGTTATGTAAAGAGGGCGACCTGTTGTTGCAGCTCGTAGCAGCCAATCGAAGGATGCACCTTAATATCATGATGACACACTTGCTCATGTTCACTGGCTTATACTTGTGAAAAGCTCCCAGAATGCCAAACACCTCAGAGAAACCTTGCCTCACACATTTTGAGAACTAAAAGCCCTCTGGAACGGTACACTCAGAACCTTACCAGAAGTAATCTGCCTCAAGGTATAAATCAAAAGAGTAGCAAGCAGTCGAAATATTATTCTTGAACAAATGAACTTATTTTCCATTAAATTAGATGACCAGATGATACATACTGTAAATATTCTCCATCCTGTCTAATGGTGGTCTTTGTTGTGAGATCCCTTTGCAAGCTTGGGCTGCCCGCCATTCCACATCTTATTATAGTTGATGGGCAATGACGGGGGGGGGGGGGGGGGCATGTCAAATTTAAAGAATGATGTCCGAACCAGACTGCCTATTAAAAGCACCGGCAAGCACTGTTTGGGCAACCCAAGTAACTAGATCTGGAGAAACGTGTGTATCTTTAGTCTTCAAACAAACAGCCACTTCCGCTCGCTGCTGTTCTGACATGACAGCAATTACATCAATTCCTCATCAATACACTGATCTAACAGCTACGCGCTCATATTCTTTCCTAATCACCGTGGACAGGGAAGGCTCGTCACCTCTTTACTATCTGTTATTAATGGTAGGAATATGTTGACATGTTTGTCAATGATATTGTTACTGTACCCTGTAGGTGAAAGCCCGCCCACATTATTTTTAGATGACAGGATCACAATAACCAGTTTCCCACTGTTTTGAGTAAAAACCCAGTTCCTGTTTTCCTCCACAACAGGACACTCTGCACGAGCTCGATAGGCCGTTTGAACGATGGTTGGCTGCAGTTTGTTGATGCTAATCAATTCAAACCAAATGTGGAAAGAAAAGCACCAAAGAAGAAAAATGGAACCTGGGCTGATCACATGAAACTGTCTGGTTTGTTTTTGCAGCAAACAATTTGAAGTTACAATAAAGGAACAGGATAATGATGTAAAAAAACAAAACAAAACAAAAACAAAACACAACGGAAGTTTCTGGCAGATGTATACGAACCATGCAGCCTTTGAAATAAAGAGAGCGGACAAACTGCACGGTCATTTAATAAATTATCTTACAATTTTGAAAACATAGATTGGTAGTTAGTGACATAGTATTTACCATTTATGTCACCAGTACTGCGATGTGATGTGGGATCATGGAGCGATTGTTAATTTCTACATCATTCATCTTATTTTCAATTACACACTCATTAAAATGGTAATGGTGTGAGGTTTTTTTTTTTTTTTTTAAAAAAGGTCTGTAAATTTCAATTAATTGTGCAGTCTTGCTTAATATTAGGAGAGCAAAAGCTCAGCAAGCCCGTGGTTCAGTCACTGTTTCAGTACTTTTGTCTAATTTCCATTTGTAAATTACAGAGAAGAAAAAAAAACCCATTCACAACAACACGCTGAAAGAGCTGTAATTAGAAAATAACATAACTGCTCAAACATTTCCCTGTCATTTATGCTCACCCCGTGAGTGCCTGCGTGCACAGCAGATGAACACAATGGACCCCCCCCCCGTGGAACTGAAAAATTGCAGTTCACGCGTATACTGAACTTTGGGGGTTTGTATATAACGTTCTCTTTTTGTCAACAGTCTGCAATGACATCCCTACTTAGTACCAAAGCGGACTTTTCCACCATCAGCAACAACAGGCAGCTAAAGTGATCCGTCCATACTCAAATCACGGGCCATTCATAAAGAGAAAACGTAAGAACTCCAGCTGCCTCCACAATAAACTGCTAAATCTGATTTGTACATTAACCTGCATGCAGTCATGCTCATTTCATTACATAAAAGATGTGATTTATTACGAAGCACACTGTCGGCAGTTAGTGAGTACTGGCAGGTCTGCATGTACAAATTCAGTCTGATGACTATTGGCACATTTTTGAGGTTATGTTTTACTTGAGTTTTAAAAAAAAAAGGTATTTAACACTGTTGCTCTGTACCTGTCATGTTCAAGAAACAACTTACAGGGCCGACAGCAGCCGAGGAAGAGAGAGAGAGAGAGAGAGAGAGAGAGACACATATGACAGGAGGAAACCTGAACAAAACTCCCTCAGGGGCTCCCTGGGTTTGTCAGCATATATGGTGTTTCCCTCCATATTTCATGATCAAGGCGCAAACACGGTATTTAGCAATGAAGTTTGGTCATTCAGCTGTTTGTCAAAAATATTTACTGCCTTAATAAATCATATAAAAACATTATCTTGACAACGTGCGGCATTTTTATACGGCGATACTATGTGGTTGTAATAACACCACAACATGAGCAGATTTAACATTTTAATAATAATTGCATTTGGAAACAAAGAGAGCAAAAGTGAGCCCCGGCTGAAAGTTTCAATTGTACACCCATGAGAGAGAGAGAGAGAGTCTAAAATAAAAAACACTTGCAGGCCACAGTTTAACACCTGGGTCTCTCTCGCCGTGTCGAGCAACTGATGACGCGACCCCAGACCCCTGCTTCAAATAGCTTCAATGTTACTAAGCCAACTGAAGACATCATAAAACGATGTCTTGAAGAACAACCTGTGAAAAGAGAAGACAGGACAAGAAAACCTATTTCTACTTGTCAATACTGATAAAACTAGTAAGGCTACACGTGAGCTATTGTCCTCACAACACAGAGGCTGAACTACGCAGCAGAACCAAAAACCAACCTGGGAACTGATGTGTCATGTGTAAAGAAAACCTCTACAAAAGATATTCTGAAAATGAGCCCCTCATTGAAGTAGTTTCAGAATAAATTACAGAGGATGAATGTTCGGCCACACCTCATCTCACTGGCGGCGTTCAGGGTATTTAATGCCAACACAAGCGAACCAAGGGTATCTATATCAGTGTCTGATGTCAAAGTCAGACCAGCTGTTCCAGGCTGCATCCCCATGACATAAATTGAATTTTTAAGTAAGCCCGTGAAGAATGCATCTGTACGCAGGAATTTATTTTGTTGTCTTAAAATAGAAGTGTCACTTAATATAACCATGCAATCCTTTTAATAATGAGTGACACTGTCGCCACATGTCATGGCACATTACAGCAGAAAACAACTGTCCAACAGTTGCTTTATTTCAATCTGGACTGAGAGGGCAGCATGAAAAGTCAGTGCTCACAAGGAGGAAAAGAGAGGTGAAAGTCAAACGAGACAAACTTAACCGGGGTTAAACGGAAAGACAAAAAACTCTTAGTGGTGATGAGCTGGCTTTGAATCGCTGCTGTAAGGAAAACCAGCACACTGCTGCAAACCTCAGTGGTCAGTGGGCCGATGCAATTAATTGAAATCACCAATACTCATAATCCCTCGCTGCAGTTTTACGATGGCAGGGAGTACAACAGCTGTAAAAGGATCATGGTGTGGCAAAATAGCACATCGTATTCTCCAGACTTAAAGCATCTTTGTTTTCACTTTATGGGCAGTTCAAGGAAAATTAGAATATCGATGTTAGTTTCACTCTAATCTCACAATATGAGTTAAAATAATGACAAATAGATTTTTTTCCCCAAATGTGTAGCCCTGGTGTTGAGTTATCAGGTCACGTGATGTAAATCTTGTTTAGTATCATGACATGTACTAAAAATATTCTGATGTACATCACAAACAATCATTGATGTTTGATGTGTATGAAGTTTGCAACATTTTTCATGACCTCCACTTGTCTTTTAGATTAAAATTATATGCTCCTCACTCAGTCAGCTCGGAAATTTGTTGTCAGATTGAAGGTCTGGAAAAATAGATTATTTTGTGGATGTGTATAAGCATTCTTTTTATTTGTGAAATCTTGTTTCTATTTTTAAATTTATTCTGGATCTAGTTTATGTTCATTTGTAGCAGCTACTAAACCCAACTTCGACATCCAAGTCATACATGCAGAACACACACTCTTAAAATATGCCTTGTATTGACAACTCTCCAGCTCTGGTGCTTCTGTTAGGGGAGAGAACAGATGTTGCACCACTGACCACTTAAACGCCTCTTCATGCCTGTCTTTTGCATGTCAACAATGTTTCAAAATCATGTGCTTCGGCTGTCTCACCGTCAACACACTTCGATCTGCCACACCAACTGCCAGCTCAGGCTTTCCGGCTGCCCTTCTCACCTTTTATAAACATACTAAAATATTTCAGGCTTCACCTGTTTTGTACACAACATAATCTCTACTTTAATCAAAGCTACCTTGAGCAGACGTTATACATGCAAACATCCAGATATGATCTGCAACTAACAAGCTTACGAGCAGAGACACAGGGACGAAATGCTCGCTAAGAACACTCCCACCTCTCATACCACACTAATTCATGGGTGAGGCCAGAACATTTGGAAAGTATTATCATAATAACCACTATATACACACATACACACAGTGTATGTATGTATATATGTATACACACACATACACACAGTGTATGTATGTATATATGTATACACACACATACACACAGTGTATGTATGTATATATGTATACACACACATACACACAGTGTATGTATGTATATATGTATACACACATACACACAGTGTATGTATGTATATATGTATACACACATACACACAGTGTATGTATGTATATATATATACACATACACACAGTGTATGTATATATATATATATATATATATACACACATACACACAGTGTATGTATATATATATATATATACACACATACACACAGTGTATGTATATATATATACATACACAGTGTATATATATACACACAGTGTATATATATATACACACAGTGTATACATATATATATACACACAGTGTATACATATATATATATACACACAGTGTATACATATATATGTATATATATACACACTGTGTATATACGTGTGTGTATAAATATATATATATGTACATATATTTATACACACATGTATATACACACACTGTGTGTATGTGTGTATATATATATATATATATATATATATATATATATATATATATACACACACACACACACACACACACACACACACACACACACACACATACATACACGTGTGTACACACACACACACACACACACACACACACACACACACACACACCTATCTAGATAGATAGAGACATGCAGCCCTATAATGCCTTTGACACTACAGGCTATTCAGCAACCTCTTGTGGACAAACAGAGAAGAAAAAATTCCCAGAGGATACAATTAGAACCCAAATATAACCATGATAAATCAACCCTGCATGTTGTGGAAGATTTTTTTTTCATAACACTTGCACAAAATAAATACTGTATGTGTATCAATTCATTTTTAGCTGAATCTTAAATGTAGGTGAGGGTGGTTCCACAAAGTAACAAACCCATGACAGAATAAAATCAACATAATATCAACAGTGTTTACATTTAAGGGCTTTTCTCTGAGTGGAAATGTTTTCCTGCCCTTATGGAAAAGTATAGGTGCGTCTCTGTTCTATTGAAGTGAGCCAGTGAGCCATGAAAGCAACAACATGGATAATACTGTGACCCTGAAACCCAAGCAGCTAAATGGAATTCTACCCTCATTAATTTTATTAATCCTACTTGTGCTTTTCCCTCTGTAATATTTACCTCCACCAAGGAGGTCATGTGATCACATCACCACTAAGGAGATCTCACCATCAACAGAACTGCAAGGCCGACTCTCACCAGTCTAGCTCGAAGGGTGTTTAAATCCATGTTTGTGTCTTATCAGATACCATCATGAAACACTAAACACTGTGTTATGTTAAGGTTTGGCTCAGTTTGCCTGACCCCTGAAATGTTTGTCACAAATATCAATTTTGGACGTGAATATTTGTTATTCAAACTGAAAAGGAAATATATGACCTCTACTTGCACATAAGATTTACCTGCCTCCAGGGGCGCCAGGAAGAGGCCAGAAATATCAGAGCCCATCTCTTTTTTTACAGTCATCAAACGTAAACAGATGAAAGCCCTGAGGCATCATACACGACAAATCAGGAAAGAGGAGCATGATTATTATATAAATGCGATAAAATGTTCTATGGTGATGATATGATTTACCTTTTTTGTGCTGACAGACCTCCGCAGCATTCTGCCATTGGCTCCAGTTACCCTGGTACTACCGCTACTACCTGAGGGCAGGGTACTGGTGGATGGGGGACTGGATGGGGTATTGAAGGGAGTGGGCTTCTTTTCTGCCATGTTCTTTTGAGATGCAACATTATTGTTCTCATTGAAGGTCAAAGTCCTTTTCTCCTTGGCGTCTACACCACTCAAATCAGTGTGTTGTCCTCTTTTGATTAGGTCAAGATAATCTTTCAGAAGTGTCTGGGTGGCAGGTTCACTTAACCAGTTGAGAAAGAGCTCATCCACTTTCATCTTAAGAACTGGTTGAAGGATTTGTGTTGATGGCATTTTGAGACGGTCACTTACAAGATACTCCAAGTACCTGAGGGGGAAAAAAATCACGCCAAAGTTATCAAAGTCACAGCAACGCATTCTGCGTCTGTATTTTCAGCACATTAATGATTACGGCGATTTGCTACACCTAAGCTGTTGTAAATCCAGTGACTGTATTTGATGTATACAGACAGATGCGATAGCTTGGTTTCATCCAACCGTGCTCCTGGTAAACAACAAACAGAGTCCCTAACGGTATTGAATTCTAGCGCGAACCATCGATGCCCAAATCCCGCAGGCAAAAGTAAACATGAACCCGGCTTGACACTTGACATTGTTATAGATACAACGTCTAATTCCTCCATTTACCAACCAAAATCACATGAAACAGTGTGAATACGTGGACCGGATAGATAGAGTAGACATAGCGAGGAATACCTAATAACTATGGGCAGAAGGTAACAACTATTTGTTAGCTAGGCTAATAGCTTTAGCAAGCTAACGCTAGCAAGCTAACGACAGTACCGACCTCTCTAAGTGAATTGAAAGTGGTTCCAGATCCTTCGTCGTAGTTCTACATTATTTCCTCCATTGACGAAACTGTTGAACGCCTGTCCATTGATGTAGCAAAAAGAGCGCTGTAGCTCCAGCGCTCATCCTTCAGCATGCAAGTGTCACAACTTTTCAAGATCACGTTCCCCTGGTAACCACATATGTTATCGCGGGAACGTCCATTGGAGCGAGGAGGAGGAGTCAACTCGCCTGGTTGGTGCTCTCTTTTCGTCCCTCCACCTCTTCTGTTATTTGCTTGCTGTGGTGCACAGAAACGCTCCCCACTATCATTTGAGGTCAAGCTATTACTCCTCTCATTACACGACCCCTTTTAGAAATGCTAACGTTAACTTTTAAATAAAAGTAGCAATATTGTGGTGTAAAAATAGTAGGCTGCATGTCAACATTGATTGACCCTGTCAAGTTCTTCGGGCCATACCAAAGGAATGAGAGTTTGTTAAAAAGGCACCAGTAAAATATGACAGCTGTGACGATTACGCAAAGTGTTGAATTTTCTTTGAACTATACTACTTGATGATAATAGAGCCTATTTGTATTTTCTACTACAGAAAAAAGCTAAGTCTACTTGCAATACATGGTTTTTTTAGTATAATTTATTTGATATATTTAGTCAAATACATTATAAGCAAAAATACACATACATTTTAAGGATAGGAATGATTGGTTGCGTATTTAAAGAGACACTTTCTATTTGAATTTTTGAAACTGCATGTACACAGTGTTTTTACGTTTACTGCATCTTAGATGTAGTGTTAGATATAACAGGCCATCTACATGACTTGTAATTATTGTTCGATTTTAAAGGGATTTGATATGAATGAAATTTGATTACAACATCCACAAAATAATATAGATGGCATTTTTTTGTGTAAAGTTGCAGAAACGGAAATCCTGAAATAATTGAATTGAATTTAACACGTGCAGTACTTGAGTAAATGTCCTGTCAAAAACTGTACTTGTGCATTTGTAAGTACACATTGCATTTAATGATTCACAGTCAATGAATAATCATTAAAATATGACATTTTTTTTGTTTGTTTTGCAAGTGTAAAGAGTATATTTATATCTGTGATTACTCAGATTTATAAATCCCATTTATGCTCCTTTCTCAGTTTGTTTGTTTTATATCAGATGAAATCCAAATTCGAGCTGGCCATCACTCCTGGTGCACATTTCCAGGAAACGAGTGCTGGGAGTTTAATTAAACTCTTCTGAACTTGATCCTGATTCCCTTTGCATGAACAACAATGATACATCTTGGCCTGATTCTGCTCTGTTTTCTCTCCTCGTAACCTTCGTGAAGCAGCTGGGCTGGTGTGTATTGAGCTGGACAGTCTTATTGATTACGGTGGGGAGGAGTGGCCCCAGACAATGTGGCTCCCTCACTACAGCCTCTACATAAAAAGCAAGCAACACGAGGAAAGGACGGTTTAAATAAAGGACACCATATTGACAAAACAACAAACAAACAAACAAGAAAAAAAACACGGGAGCAGGTTGTTTTCAACATTCCTGGCGACACATTCATTTATTGCATATTATATATTATATTTACAACATAACAGAGCACAGTTTTTGCTAATTAGTAAAACAGATTTTACAATCACAGGGGCATTTTTAATGGTTGAGTGGCAATTTATTTTTTAGGAATTATTCTCACTGCGAACAATCACGGCTTCATCGCCGTATGACTCAGTGAGTGCACTGTTGTGAGATAATTGTGGTTATTCCTCAGGAAAGATAACTGTTTTTGACTAAATACGGTCCTAAACACAACAGTTTGCGTACATCTTTCGTTTTAATGAGGCGCTGAAACGACAAAGGCAAGGCATGTTTAGGATAATTTGGAATCAATAGGTGAAAAAACGTAGATTTACACACCAAAAAATGACCTGACGTGAACTTTATAGATGTGTTTTTTCTTACATAGCGTGCAGGACATGAGGGACACTAATCACCCCAAACCTCTAACCCATTAATGACAACACTCAAACTGCCTGTAGTCTTTTTTTTTTTTTAGTAAAGAGCAAATTAACAGTGGTTGCAGAGAAGCGAATTATTGACTGAATCCTCCTTATTGCTTCCCTTGATAACACCAGTAAATAAATGTGCAACATTCAAAGTTGTCTGAGGCACAGCACGTAAAAGCACAAACTCTTTGTTCTTCAGAGACGGCGAGCCTTCCACGTGTTTTAGAGCCTAATCAATATCAGAAATGGGGAGATAAAAAGTGAAGGTCTTAAAACTTGAAACTTTGCAGCTTTTCAAAGTTTAATTACAGTTTACAAATAAGATTCTACCCAAAGCAGTAAGCATGTTGTTTTTTCATGCCTTGAAGGACATTTCAAAGGTTTGGCCGAGGCTGAAACCACAGGGGTACAGCTGGTTAGCGTAGGAAAGTGTTAGCGAGGAGTTCATGTGTGCAGCTCTCCCTGACTGCTGTCAGCTATGCTATATGGGCCCTGTGTGAAGTAGGCGAAAAGCAATCGGCTCTAATAAGGAGAGTGAATAAAGTTGAAAGTATTGTGTTGTAGCTATGGTTTGTACTATTTGTGTTATTTGGACTCTTTATTACCATAGTCGATACACATATTAGAACAACATTCTATAGTTATTTTTAAGTTTGCAAAAGAAGTTTGTTCTCTCTGTGTCATAAAATTTGATCTGAAGACTCCATTTTGGGTTTTAGATTTTGGAACTAAGATTTGATTTTAAAACAGCATGTATAGTATACAAATGTAGAACAATCGCAGTACATTATTTAAATATAGATGCAGGGTTTAGTGCTTGGACAAGTTCCCTCAATGTGCTTTTTTTCTCTTAGATACACATCACCCAGATTGGTGCTTGTCATCGCTAACTATGTGATTCCCATCCAAGCTTTTGTATCTTTAAGGCAGTGGAGTGCGTCTGATTTTGGTTTTCATACAGTTGTACCTCATAAAATCTCCTTTTAAATTTGACACCATCACCTCTGCATGAACTTCTTCTTTCAGCCTCAGAGCAGCAGTTTCAACCAGCTGATGTTGTCACATTTTTGCGTCTACAAAAGACGAACCACAAACAACAAAATAGCGCTGAAGAATTTATTATATCATCACACTGGTTCCCAGATGTTCCTATAGGGATGTATGTTGAATGGTTTAAATAAATAGAATGCCATCAGTCAAATAACTTAACTGTAAAAGTAAATCAATAATTGGTTTGTCTTGAAAACAGCAGTTAAGTTGCACGTTGTTGTTTTTTTTCTTTCTTTTTCAAGGAACATTGATCTAAGCAACTTGGGGAACCTTGCAGCAGTGGACTTGCTGCTGTTGTTTCACGTAAACCCAGACTGACTGGATCAGACAGCGGAAACGGATGAGGAGTTATAAATCTTCACACTTTAAACTTGACGACAAAAACAGGAGCTAAATATGAAATGTGTTATTCTGAGTGGTACCACGCACTTTTCCTTTACAACTCAAACAACTTCCTACAGAAAATTCTCCTCATCAACCACACAAGTGAAAAATCTCCATAAATATAGTGTGCACTAGAAGACAGTTAAATATAGGGCATTTCATACATTACAGTGAAATCCTTCTGATTCTATACATTGCAAAAAAAAAAAAAAACCCAAAAAACAACAACAACCCAACAAACGCTAGAAGATTTAACTCTGGCTGTGTAGAAGTACTATTATTGTACAGTGTCCTACCTCTTGTCAACAGCTTGCGGTCAAGAGTGAGCTTTTCGGGCTTCATGCGTGTGTTTTATCTTCATCTCCTCATCTTGTCCAGACTGCGCAGACAAAAAAAAAAGTTCTTTGGATGAAAAAAAAAAAAGACAAAGAGAGGAAAAGCAAACCAGATTCCTGTGTATTAGTTTCAGATACTGGAAGGATACTTTAACTCCCCGGTTACACTGTTTCCCTGATCAAGGCACCCGATGACCATTGTAATAAACAGAAAAAATTATTAAAATTATGGCATGTATTTATTAAGGTTATTTTGATATATTCATTTGGTACATATACATCACATTTTCTTTGACATAAAAGTTGTCAAAATCCCACTTCCTGTTGTATTTTTTGTGAACTAAATTAGCTAAAAACAGGTTCCCCCCTCCCAGTTGTTGTTGTTTTTTTTTTATTTCTACCTTCCAAACAACAATAATCTTAAAAGAAATAAAGTGTTCTCATCCAAACCTCAAATAGTGTCTTAAATTTAATTCCAGCTTTACTGCAGTGCTCAGTTACACTACAGGGGGAAAAAAAAGAACAGGAAAAAAGAAGATAGTTGCATGTTACTGTCTTCTACAGACAGATTTTAACTCTCAGAAATCAAAATGTCACTTCTTTTTCCTCTCTGCCAATTGTGCAGAGAACACAGCGTGGCTTCAAAGTTGAACAGGCAGGATAGATTTGTAGATATTTCTCTCCTCTGTCTGCTTTCCAATAATAGCAAGACATTGTTGAAATAACTGCTAGCATAAAGCAACAATCTTCTCAGGAATCTTGTTGGTCCCGCGTTTTTTGTTTTTTTTTTGACCGTGAATTCACTTTGATCTTAAACATCATCTGTTTGATACGACTTTCAAATGAACTGAACCTAAATTTTCCGCCTCCCAAAATGGCATTGGGTAGTGATGAGCCCTCTCATAGCTCTTTTATGGCTACGCTGTAAACACGCTGCACTGTTTTTATTCCTTAAGAAAATCACAGACAGAGAATCAAACTGTCTTAAGTCAACATTTAAATTCCTAATACGCTGCGCGAAATGGAGCAGTAGAGGAGACTTCTTTCATTAGACACTTCACTGACGCTCTGAAGTTTGCTCCTTCCATCTGAGATGACTTGAAAAGGGAAACAATGCCTCTGCCTATTGAGGTCTTTGGAGATTTTCTCTCTCATCACATATTAATGAAAGAGGTGGCATGTATATGGAGTTGGAGAGCTCGAGCAGGAAAACCTGGTAGTGCAAGAGCTGCCTCCATACACAGATACATGACAGACTCCAGCGCTGTTCTATCTGACATGAAATCCTCACTTAGACACTGAGTCAAAATCTAGCTAAGGAATTTTTATATATCTATCTATCTATCTATCTATCTATATATATATATATATATATATATATATATATGTGTGTGTGTGTGTGTGTGTGCCAGCAGCCTGTAGAGGGCACACTTCACCTGATCAGCTTAAATGAAGCACACACGCAGCACTGAGTGAAGGTGAGTTCACGTTGTGATGAATGTTCTGTACATCACTTTTCCACACATTGGCCTCCACTTCTCCTTTAATGAGACAGGCCCATCAAGAGGGAGAGGCGGCTTCTTCTTTTTTTTTTTTTTTTTTTTTGATATTCTCAGTGGGGCATGGTACGCAGACACATTAATGCTCCTAATTCATCGCAAATCAAGACAGATTTTTGTTGGAACAGAGGATCACACCAATTACCAGTTGTTTATTGTTTGCTGTTGTTGTGTTTACAGCAGTCTAATCACATTTGGAGGTCGGCCACAGCACTACATCAGCTCCAAGTGGAAAAGGCTCGTTTGAAGCCTTTCATTTGGTTGTGCTATATTAGCTGCACTGAGCAACTCGAGACAACATGCTGCCTTTGCTTTCAAGATAAAACGGAAAATAAGCATTACATCACTTTCTAAACAACTACATGAATTAAGGAAATTGCATGTAAATTGGTCACCTAAAAAACGACCAGCCCATTAAGAAAAATGTGTTTCATCTATTAGTTTGCTTCAAGATTATAATCGTTTCTATAATGATTTGTGCATGGGAACAAGGGTTTGTGTTCGATTCTGGACTGATGCTGTCGGCTGCTAATGTTTGGCCAGACAAATCTCCCTCTTTTTCCTTCTCGCCCCCTCCTATGGAATAGCAAATTCACAGCATGAAAGTAAGAAAATCATGGAAATCAGCAAGGCCTTCATTATACCAAGGTCATTACAGCTGGCTTTTATCCTCCTCTGTACTTATAGGAGGTAAGGGAATCCTATTCTCCATCACCCAAGGCCTCACCTTTGAACGCATACAAGCTTACACCGGGCCAGCACCGGCACAAGTACGCACACACGCACACACACACACACACACACACACACACACACACACACACACACACACACACACACACGCACACACACACACACACACACAAATGCACACGCATTGGTTTCTCTTTCATTTGGCCTCCTTGAATTTCATCATTCATTTTTACATCGCATTAGTGCGGCGCGTTGGTAGGTGTGTCTGCGTGTAGAGGGCCGCTGTTACTTCAGGAAAAGACTGAATAATGCACGGCAAAAAAGGCAGGGGACGACTTGAAGGGAAGCTGCAACACAGTTGATCATCCACTTATACACAGATGGGTGAAAAATTAAAGCTGAATAAATGTGTGTCTGAAAGAGAACAAATGCAGATGCTTCCATACAGAGCAGAGCGGGCTCTGAATGGTTTGATGCGACTCACGTGGCCTTCCTTGTCACTAGATCTCGGCAAAAATGAGCAGCTACTTTCGGACTGATCCTCAAAGCACCAAATGAGAGTTTTTCTTTTGGATAATCCCAGGAACTTTTGTTCTTGTAGGAAATATTCCCTTGACTGGTGTTGTCTGTATTTAGACAATTTTAATGTTGTTTTAATGTTGTAATGACAATTTTAGTTAGTCCACTCACCGATGAAAAAGCTTTGCAGGGTTTTCTCTGCGTCTGAGGAAAAAGTACCACTACTCAAGGTGGGACTTGGGGGGGTAAAATATTATTTAGCTCCTAGTTCCTGCTGTCAAAATGATACTTCCTCAAAAATGCCATACCAAAGTTTCAATTGGTCAAAAAAGGGGCTTATCACAAGCTGTTCTGGCAGCTCAGAACTTTAGGTCAGATTTTCCTTTTATTTGTCTCCCATTTGTGAAAACCATTACAGGCAGGAAGATGGATGGATTATAGATATGCGCTAAACATATAATTTTGATCGAGTAAGCAGCTTTCGGAGCAAAACATTTCCTTTGTTGAGTTCTTGTTTGTGTAACACTGTGAAAAGACTGAGGTGCACGTCTACCACAAAACAGTTTGTAAGTCAATTAAACGATACCAGCAAACCCTGATCGACAGTTGATATTTCCCTGTTTTGTAACATATCATGGGATTCTTGAAAAAAATGTAATGTAATGTATCCTTTTGTAAAAGGGGATTGGAGGCAAAGCAATTGAGGTAACCAACTCAGATGTTTCCAGAGATGGGCATAATAACACATTATGCTGTAATTGGGCAATTACTTACAATATGGAGCAAGAAAATCTTGAAAAGATAATATTTTTAATGAGCTTCACAAGACAGTTGAGTCGTACTCAATGGCTCCATGTAAAAAAGTAATGACTGTGATCTTGAAGGGAAGGAAAGTATTCTCTTAATGTGCGCCAAAGATATTCTCCTCTGTCTGTCTCGGCGGCTGTGTCTGATTTGAAAATCTCCATTGATCTGATACCACCAAGAATTGGCCTGCATATTAAACCGAAGCTGTGATACAGCTCCTTGGAGACAGATGAATTGTGTGTGTGTGTGTGTGTGTGTGTGTGTGTGTGTGTGTGTGTGTGTGTGTGTGTGTGTTAATATGCACACTCTACACTAGGTTCATGGCTGCATTCCAGGTTGAGCCCATTACAAAACAAGTCAAAGACAATGTATTCAGAGTTATGTGTTTTTCATTGATAGTCATACAAACTATAATGTCCCTCAGAAGTTCCAGATCAACGCCTGCCAACACGCGCCGGCCTTTATTTCTGATGTCATTTTTTTTTCAGGAGGAGCTGCAAGTTTCTGTCCCAAATCCTTGATCTGTTTCACCTTACAGGATGAGTCTTGCAGTCTGTCCTCCAAAATAAACAAAGACTCATTACTTCACTCTCCCTTGCTAATGCACACAGACAGCCTTGTCTTAAAGGTAATGAAGGCTCTCTGTGTGGCGGCCCATCCGCCGTGCACTGAAGCTGTAAATCTAACACAAATGTCCTCATCTGGTCTGCATGGGAGCTGACAACAGGCCAGGAGATATCCTCTTTCACACATGTGTGAACCTATAAACAAATGTTTTCCTTGTAGGGGTTTTTCGTGGAGACATTTCACGGAGTGTAAAAATCTCCGCTGTCTTGCTGTTCTCTGTGTCTATGTGTTTTATAAGAACTGAGCAGGATGTACGATTCACAGATCAGGACTGGCGTCGGAAAAGGATGGGCACGAGGCACCTGATCGGACAGGATCAATGAAAAGCAATTAGATGATAGGAGAGGTGGGAGGAGGTCTGCGTGTGCGTGACTACAGAGGCCACGACCTTTACAGCAGCGGGAGGAGAAGGCCAGTAATGCAAGGAGAATGATGGAATAAACTGAAAAAATATGACTTTTTTGTGTTAACGCCTTAAAGCAGATAGAAAAAGATCTTCACATATGAGGGGGAGTTTGCGCAGCTGCGATGAGAGTGTACAGTATTTATGTGTGTTTGTCTGCTTGTGCTTCTGTCTCCTTGTGTGATTTGCACGTTGCTTATGTGTTTTGCCTAACATCTATTGTCATAATGATGTGTGATTATTAAGGGAGCAGGGTTTTCACAGCAGGGAAAAAAAGGGGCTGAGCCAACAACAGGTTGGGCCTCCCTTTGTGTCTTTGTTTGAATGCTCAGCAGATACATATTCATGCGCACAATATACACACATAGTAGCACACATTTTGTATATAATCTTTGTGTGTTTGACTCCCGTACATCAAAGGGTTCTCATAAAAGAGGTGGACACAGTCTCCAGGAGCTGATGCCTTGTTATTTCAGTAGTATCCCTGGGAGAGGTTAAGCTCTTGCAGCAGGCTTGCTATTAAGCTAAACCAGGGTGCGCTGTGTTCTGTGTGGGCTGAAAGGACGAGTTCTGACCATTAGTGTACCTCCTGTGCCTGATTCTAGAGAACACAAGAGTTATTATTACAATTTGTCTGTGTAATGGTGACATACAAATACTCGGGCTTTGTTATTGTATTGTGATATATGTCTTTACGTCTGCTCCGACCAAAATATCCCTCATTTATTGCTCTTAAAACCATCTAAACAGGGTGTACACACTGTAGTCAAGTGCTTTTCCTTTTACAAGATTCATGCATCTGCTCATTGCCGACACTAGATGGCTGTCTGTCCTGTGTATGCCGTGCATCCAGCACCGCTGCAGCCTCTGTGAGATGTGTTCTTGGCCTTGGAAATGCAAAACTGAGCAAAAGAGTTTTGTTAATAATGCTTTCAGACACCTGGGTTATGAAAACACACAGCTGAGCAGACATAGCACCAAACTTCATGTTTTGATGTTTGAATTTGCCAACCCCTTTATTTTTTTTATTGTTTTTTTTTTATGATGTCAGGAACAATGGATTAAATATACAGCCATCAGAAAAGTCATGCACTGATGCAAGCTCACAGGTGAAAGTGCATTCGAGTAGATTTAAAAATACTTATTTCAAACTCTATGCAGTGTCAGATTTAATATATATACCACAAATCTAGACTGGGTCTGTGGATCGGGAAAGACTTCAATTAAACTGACAGGTTTCAAAACAAGTCAATGTACAATTAGTGTCAAAAGAAACCACTGAATATGTTATTTATCTTTCCAGTTATTATATAATTATTCTGACAGTGAAATTTTTGTACCTCACTTTTATATCACTGTATCCGCTAAGTGTGTTTTGTATAGGCGGCAATTTCTCGTTTCATTATGTGCAGTAAATGTGACCACATAGAGCACTTGGTTGCAGTATTGACTTTGAAGATTGCCTTTCTTCTTCTTCAGAGGACCGTTTGTCTCTTTTTGCCCGCAGCTCCAAAACCGCACAGCCGGACAGTTTGTGGTGGCCTTTTATTATGATGTCAGCACTTCGCTTAAAGAGCATTCAATATTTCCAGGATGACCGTTGGTGCAACATCAATAGAAGAATACAGACACATACTGAAACGGCTATTCCTCATAGCCAGTCAGTTCATTTACTCATTGATTTATTGGTAGTTGACAGTGTAATGAGATTACATGGCAGTGATTATCACAAACAAACAGGCTGAGGCGCACATGCGCGTACATGCACGATACTTCACATGCACTCACACACCAACATAAAATAGGATTTTCTGATCTGTTTGAAGAACATCCAACAGAGATGGTTGTATTCTGTGATTTCTCACTTGACACTCTGATGAAGACAGGAGGTTCTGAGGCCTAAAAACAAGGAGGCAGGAGGGAGCAAGAGAGGAGAAGGAAATTTACAGATAGGGATTTTACAAAGCAGCGTACCAAAATCTTGCGCACAAATTGAGGTGTGATGACTTTAGGAGTTATTGGATACTAAATCTTTTAAGTTATTAACTCTCTTAACAAAGTTAGAGTTTGGAGAAGAAGCCTTCCCTGCGCATGGCCAACAACTCGCAACAGGACACAAATAATGATTAAATTTATTCAACTTGTTTGACCTTCTTCCATCTTGATTTTGACGCCATGGCGCTAGAATAAAAATCCTCCAAAATTCAAAAGATTAATGATTCAGTAGTAGATGTTTGTCTGGTGTGTTTGTGTACATGTGTGCTATCACACCTCCCTATTCTGATCTTCTTACTGCATCTCTGGCAGTGTAATTCATGCAAAATGAAATGAAAACCTTCTTAGCGATATGCAGATTTCTTTATGCAAAGCAGTATTACCTATGGTGCGCGGACGGCAGCTAATGCCTTTGATCAGTCTCTCTGACATTCTCTAACTAGTGAGAAGAAAAGAACTTAAAAATTGTAAAGGCTCTTAATTGAAGTGAACATAAAAGAAGATACATGGTGTTAATTGGTATACGCTAAGAATAATCTAGACCTTGGAGACCACTGTCCCTTACCGGCCCCCCTGCCAAAGTGTCAGGATTTACATCTTTAATTCAAGATTTCCCCACATTAATTACCTCGCAGGCAGCGAAATGCGGATCTCTTCATTTTAAAGTATAATAAACATCCAAATAGTTTCTCCCTCCCTCCCAACCCATGAATATCATTTTTGGTTAGAGTGCAGAAGCCTTACTCTCCTGCTCTTGCCGAGGTTGTTCAGATAGTAGCAGTTTGTGAATGTGGTCCAAAAGATATTTACAGTAATTGAGCAATAGCAAGAGCATAATTGATGGGAGTAATGTTAGACAAAAATGTAACTCCATTAATATTAGATAGAAACACACAACAAAGGCCTGTATTCAGGTTTAGACAATCTCCTATGTCTCCAGTATTAAGAGGCAGGAAGTTGCGGGGTTCAAAGAAGTATTGAAGGCTGTCCTCACACTGGGTGAAAGGGACAGTGCCTAACTAGAGCCCTCAGCTCTTTATGACTGCTTGAGCGCTCTCACGGTTGATTTCTGACCATTACCGACCACGCTCGCAACATCTGTGTTACACCCATTGTTGCAACATGTGTTCAGTTATTGCCTGCACCCATGAACAATTTTACTGTTCATACAGTACAGTACGCAGCCTTTTGTTTAAAACTGTGTAAAATTTAAGCGATACTTCACCCAAAAAGCGTGGTTTCCCTTTCACATACTCACAAATAGGTGCCCCCCCCCCCGTATTATTTTGTTTTGATTCCAGAGTCAGAGCTGTGTCCTAAAATCTCAGAATTTACTAACGCTGAAGCCAATTGCTTGGTATAATCAACATCTTCTCCATCCAGTCGTATGCACAGTAATCCAGAAAAACTTCGGCATTGCTATCGTTCAGTCTATATTGCGTATCCCAACCTACCTTTCCATGCTTAGGTCTGAAAAAGCCAGCTTTTTTCACTGACTCCGTCAATATGTATACATTGCTGGGACCAGCAATTATTGATTTTTTTTTTTTTTTTTAATTTTCCATCCGCCTGCTCCTGGTGATTAAAATTGTCTACTCTGCTAATTTTGTGTTGGGTCCCGTAAGAGCCCGCTAGTTATGCAGTACATGGAGAGAAAGCTAGCAAGCTCATTGCATCCCAAGGTCTCCTCTAGACTGACGCCCCTAATGTGTCTTACACTCCCCTCTGAATCTCTCCTGGCCATATCCACTCATCTCTAACTGGGCACTAGGCTGGGCTGCTAACTCTCCTCTCATTTGTAACAGCTACTTAAGCTACAAGATCCCTTCAATATTGCCTGTTTTTTTTTAGCAGAAGTAGAGGGTGACATTGTATGCTGATGACCTGCTTGTGTATATTTCCAACTCTCTTTCGCCTGTCCCATGTATTCTTACCGTTTTGGTACATTTTTCAGATAAAAGGCGAATTATGAGCAAACACCTTCTTATCAGCCCATCAATCTCACATCTGACTCTCTGCCGTTTAGGAAAATATGTGTGGATTAAAGAATAATTCTCATACTGTATCACCTCTGTAGCAGAGAAATGGGATCAGATGCAAAAGATGTTTATTTTCCAACTTTTTTTTTTTTATCAGTTAAGATGATAGTTCAACCCATCAGAAGACACTTTTTTGGTACTTGCAGATCAGAGGATTTGGCCAATAAAGGTTCTGGCTAATATTTCTTATCTGCTATGTCCAATTGACCTCAATCTATAACAATTAGCTCTATGTATCACCAAATGCTGGACCACTTTAGAAAAGCTTGGGAGTGGCACTTGAACTTGGCGCTTGAATGTGAAACTCAGTGTGGTTTAATTGGCTGCAGTACTTCATAGAGTTCACACCACTTTTCTCTATTCTTCTTCTGCATGGGCTCACTCAGTTCTCATATTGATTGTAATTCTGAATAAGCAAGGATGTTGACTCTGCTTGAAGGAGATAAAAAAAAAAAACAGTCATCATGCATGTGAGCTAATTTCACACCACATCTGTAATGATCTCAGTAATATTTGAACTCTCACTTCCATTATTCTTGTATCAATGTACAGCATATGAGCATCCATGGATCCATTTTCTACTGCTGATCCTGTTGAGGGTCACGAGGGGGGCTGGAGCCTATCCCAGCAGCCTTCAGGCGAGAGGCGGGGTTCACCCTGGACGGGTCACCAGTCCATCACAGCACCAACACATAGAGACAGACAACCATTCACACTCACAGTCACACCTACAGTCAATTTAGAGTATCAATCAGCCTCGTCCTCTCTTGATGTCTTTGGACTGTGGGAGGAAGCTGGAGTACCAGGAGAACCCACACAGGAACAGGGAGAACATGGAGACTCACACAGAAAGATGCTGTGCTCCAGCCGGGGATCAAACCCAGAACCTTCTTGCAGTGAGGCGACAGTGCTGACCACTGCACCACCGTGCCGCCCCTCATGAGCATCATAACTCCAAATACTACACTATTTCTGCTCATCAGGCTGTTACTATTCTGGTGTATTACTCCCACAGTCATGGAATTAATGCAACTTTGATTAATAAAGCATTTACTTTATCATTGTTACAGCTCTTATTACCTTTTCATGCATACTTTTTTAGGAATTTATCAAGAAAAGGTGGGTTGGAATCAGGTTGGGGTCATAATGTTTAATTATGACATTATTATCATGCTTTATTTGTCCCACACAAAATAATACAGACAAAATTAAAAATGGATGAAAATCATATTCACTGCAAGATGCTTTATTTTCTATTTTTAGATGTAAAACAATTTTTGGGGGGTGAGGAAATGCGCGTTTTTTTGACAGAAGTTTGGCATAATCTTGACATCTAATTTCTGTGTGTGTGTCCTGATTGTGTGACTGTGTGTCGATGGTTTGCAGTGAAGTAAAGCAATTGGTACACTGGACCCCAGCATGACCTTTGATTATGAGAAGAATACAGCTGCGCTCATATCCCAGGCCCCTTCGTTGCCTCTCAACATGATAAATGGGACACCCTGAGCTGGACAGGACACACACACACACACACACACACACACACACACACACACACACACACACACACACACACTGGTAGATATATGGACATGAACATACCTAGAAGTGCTGACAGACAAATGACACTCTGATAGAAAGTGAAGCACTTTTAAGTCCTTAAATGCCACCATCATCACATACGTGCTCGTGCGCGCACACACACAACACACACAACACACACACAAAACATTTTTTCGTAGCACATTAACACTCTCCTGCCCTTGAAAATAACCAGTTAATCTGAGACTTTTATCCTTGTGAACAGGTTTGTATATGGATGTATTAAGAGAAAAACAAACATCTTCAGTGGCTTATTGTAACAGTTTCAAACGCTTCCCAATGTGGTTAATATTATGCAGTTTATTAAGCAACAATAAGCAATTTATGTAAACACAGTTCAAATGAGTGCAGCTCCTGTACACCTTCAAACTCGCAGTTTTTTTTGAAGTGGTCTTATTTTGGGGCTCATTGTAATTTATTGGCTCAAAGTGCATGATGCAGTGTTAAAACTGATTTGATATGGAAACCTGCAGGGACATATTAATTAAAATAGCAATCTAATTAGCATTCCACTGTGACCTAAAAGTTGAATATTATTAGAGCTGCAACAGTCGGCTGTGATGAAAAGAGCTTACATGACAGTGAAATTGAAATTCAAAGAGCTGGAGATAATGTACACACAGATCAAAAGAACAAACGGTGGGGAGGAAAAATAACACACCAAGAAGTTTTACATCTCACGGGGGGGGGGGGGCATTCTCTCTCTCTCTCTCTCTCTCACACACACACACACACACACGAGTACACACATTCACACTCAGCACTAGGTGGGTAAGAGTAACACAGTCCAAAAACGTATCAACTACAAATATGGCCGCTAAGGCAACAAGTAGACACCAGGATGTTTTTGGAAGGTAAACTCACAAATACTACTTTGTATTTGCTGAATTGATATAAGCTAATATTTACTACTATCATACAATAATTTATCGTAATTATTACAACCGTTAAAAAAAATAATATGAGAGCCAAATATGATAAGATTGAAATGTATCAATAAAACAGTAAAAAAATAATCTGGGATTAATATTTTATACATAAAAATGTTCACAATGCAGAATTCTTATGCTTTTGTTGTTTTTTGTTGCTGTTTGATTATAATTCATTTAATAATCAAGCAATACTTTATAGACAGTACATGGTCAAACCCTATAAAACAGGGAATGATAACTTATTTGTTCTAGAAAATGAATCTTCAAACAAATACTGAGTTTGAGATGCTCGGTTTTGCGAGCTAACATTAGGCTATCATGTGATGAATAATCGAAAAGTACTTGTTAAAGAACCTGATTGTTTTTTTTATTGTATTTATTTTATTGCACTGCTGTGGTTATTGTATGAGAATAGACTAGATTAGCTAAAATAATCTGGATCTCCTTTTTTCTAGTAACTGGACCATTACGAGTATGAATACCTGGGCCATGATGTGGAAAAAATGCTCTGTGTAAAGTTACATTATGTGATGGCTCATCACGTAATAATATCATTTTAAACATCGTTGTTTATGTGCAGTATTGCTAATATTATTCACTCATAGATGCTCATCAACACTCACACAAGTTGTTGTGATGCTTTATGACACTCGTTTACTTCATGAATGGGTCTCCAACCTTTTTATTTGCCTCTTTGCCCTGGTTGAAATCTAATAACCAGCCCTTTCCAGCCAGGGTTTGCAGCTATAGCAGAGTTGGAGCAAACAGAGTGGGTTTACAGTGCTCCAACTGTTGACACTTCCCTTGAGCTGACATGTTTCATCTTATCACCACAGTAACAAGCTCGGAGCCTCTCAGCCGCTGGTTAACCTGTACCAACTGCCACAGCATGCCCCAATATGCATTAATCCTTATACAGGTCATGACAATCAAAACAGTCCTCGCAGGGGTCAGCCCGCTGCACTCTGCTCACTTGTTTAACCTTGAGGGCCTCTATGCTTTCACTGCATCTCTTCAGGGAGTCTTGCATATTCCTGCCTGGCCTTGTGTGCGGGCTGAGCTGCCTGCTTCCTGGGTAAGAGCCTCTATATTTCTACAGTTCTACAAGCGGGTGTGTTAACATGTGTCCCTGCAGTGGGCCGGCACGCCAAGCAGCCAGTGATAATTATTCATTAGTATTCATTAGTGTGAGATGCTGGCCGGTGCGAGGCTCATGTTGAATCAGTGTTCTGACGAGGCCTTGGCCCGGCATGGGTCAGCGAAGAGCCAGTAATTAGGCCCACCAGTCAGGAGGCATTTTCCTAAGCACAACACAGGAAGCTGAGAGAGAGAGAGGATGCAACCACCAGGAGACTGGCTGCAAAGCGAGAGAAAGAGGAAGAAGGTCAAGAAAGGAGTGGGTTTTTTCTACAGACAGCCACCCCAGGCTTCCATGCTTTATTGTCTGGTTGCCTTAACCCCTCTCCGTCACTCAATCCATCCCACATGAAACTGTGTGATAACCTCGGTTGTCTGCTTTTGTTTGTTTGGTGCCCTCTCTCTAACGCCTGTTCCTGCACCTGTGTTTGACTACGATGCTGCTACTGGCTGCCCTGTCTGTCTAAATCAAGCTGACTTTACATTAATGCTCATCAATATTTGAATGCTTACATGAATCTCTGCGTACCTGGTGATATTCCCTGCGGTGCTGTGAGAATGCACACCAGAGACCTACACAGGCTTAGCCAGCTACCTCCTGTTAGCCCTTTGCTAGCTTCAGTGTGAATAAATAACTTAATCAAGTGACTCTACTAGACCCTCCAATTGTTATCAGACCAAATGGGTCATATTATGACAGTGAAACGAGTCATTTTGTGTGGGTCACCCAAAATAAATTATCTGCTGTTTAGCCAAAAACGGCTACTTATATGGCTAGCCCATTGCTAGCTTAAAGCCCCTTTCACACTGCACCAAAAACGCGGGTGTTTGGGCACTCTGAAAGGGTTCACTCAGCATTTCGACCCACATCCACCGACCCTCCAAGCGACCTGCGTCTGCTGGAAACTTGAATGCACCCTAATGCCAAGCAAACATGGGTACAGAAACACGCTTTGCCACGTGTGTTTCAGTGTGAAAGGGCTATTAGTGGTTGATAAAAACTCTGATTGTGGTGTTGACTTTCCAAAAGATTTCAGACCAAATAGATCAAAATCTGACAGTAACAGTAATTTCGCTACAGTACACTACAGCATATAAATTTATTTTTATCAACCTGTTTGACTGTATTTAAGTATCACATGATGGAAATGGTGAAATTAGGAAAAAACTGTCCAAATTATGCAAATGCTTTTTTATGCTTGCCTGAGGTGGTTTTAGTCTTTGTTCAGTAATGGACACATTGGGAGATGAGAACACCTCATTCAAATAAACTTACGTGTAGTGACGTGAGTGAGCCACCATTGTCTTCATGGATATTCCCAAACTTGAGCCTCGTCTCCACACAGCATGCAACAGGTCCTACACTAGCTGCCACCTAAGAACAATTACAACCTGTCCAAAGATAATTCCTCAGTGGGTGTAGATGGCTAGAAGAATGATCTGTAGGGCTTTCTGGAATTGTGATCTCGTCTTCTTCAACAATGCCAGTTACAGCCATGTGTAATGTTGCCTGTGCCGATGACATCAGAGTTTACGGAATTGTAATTTTCTCCTCTTCTTTTTTTTTGTATGGGTCTTTGTATGTTACACGGTTGATAATAACAGCAGTTATTATCACATACAGACGTAATCGTGTAATGGTTAACATGACTGAGTGGTCGCCTCCCAGGAATGCTGTTAGTATTGTAAATGCGATGGAGGCCTAACTGGATGAATCTAATCGGAAGATAATTACACTGGTGGGAACAAAGCTGGACCAGATTTATCATAGTGCACCCCCCCTACACACACACACACACACACACACACACACACACACACACACACGCCCGCGCGCGCGCACACACACACACTCCCCCCCGAGCCATTAAAGAGAGAGCAATCTGCAATCCTAGTAAGGTTAAAGGGTCTTGCACATCTTAAAGCTGGCTGTACCACAGCTGTCAATACACATCCAACACAGAAACACAGCTATGACTTTGACTGACAGCAATTGAGAAAACAAGAGGTCAAGCTTTTTGTGAGGCAGGAGAGGTAGATGCGACCCCCCCCCCCCCCCCCCCCAGTACAAATCCCTGTGGAGGACAGTCAGATTCAAGAAGAGGATGATAGCTTGTCCTGTCAACACATGATGCCAGATTACCTTGAATATAAACAAAGAGTATAAGACAGCATAAGACGGTCTCTATAGCTTTCTATTTTTTCTTCTTCAAGTTCACTTATATGGGGGCGTGTGTGTGTGTGTGTGGGGGGGGGGGGGGGCTTATGTAGACTTGCTGTATCCTGACATGATTCCAGATTAGACAAATTCACTGAACTACAAGTGGATGGCATGACACCCTCATCCTCCCCAACATCCCCCCTCCCTTCCTCCATTCCTCCCCTCCTCTACCTCATCTATCCCCATAGTCTCCAGCATGCACATTCTTCTCCTTCAGATTTATGACATGGCATATAGAAGCACTTGACAGCTCTCAGATTGCCGCTGTAAGAAGAGGGAGATCCCAAAGTGAGACGGGTTAGCTGGGTAAATCTATCATGGGTCCATCTGGGAGGAGGAGGAAGGAGAGGAGGATGAAGAGGGTTGTGGTGATGGTGGTGAAAAGAAGCCAAGGGAGAAGGGGGTGGGTGGGTAGGTGGGGTGGGGGGCAAGGGAGAGAGGCTTGGTGGGGCCCCGCTGAGCACATAAGCTTCCATGCTGAGCACAACCGTGGCTGGCTGACAGTTGTGCTCAGCCTTCACTGTAATAATGAATAAAAGGAAACTCCCTGCAGATTACACATCTTCCGTGTTTTGACATTGACCTTAATACATAATTTAACCACAAAGCATGAAGTGTGTGTAATGAGATAAGAGAGGACCAGAGGATAGAAAAAAGATGCCCAGGCTAAAACATACAGGAAAAAAGCCTCTGTTGGAACGGTTCTAATATGATGAAGCCTGGGAGGACTGTTGCCACCGGTAACAGGATGAGGGAACATTTTTTTGGGGGGGGGGGGCTGCAGCATATAAGCAAAATCACGAATGTGTGTGTGTGTGTGTGTGTGTGTGTGTAAAAAAATGCAGTGATTTTACTGCTTGAATTCCCAGTAGGAGTACTAAAAAGAATAATAATGTGCCAACCTTGGCTGTTGTGTGTGATATTTGTGCACCTCTCGTGGCTGAGTGTGATATCTGAAAGAGGTATTTGTCACTGTCACTGTCAGTGTCACTTCCTGATGTGTGTGTGCGTGTGTGTGTCTGTGTGTGCGTGCATGTGCACGCGTGTGTGTGTGTGTGTATTTGAGTGTTCTTCTCAGAGGTGTATGAGCTTTCTTTGCTGAGCCAGCAGTCCCTGCCACGTCATCCCAGCTGAGGTCACCATGTGACACAAGTGCTTGTCAGGTGAAAACTACCAGACTCTTGGAGTGCGTGCGTGTGTGTGTGTGTGTGTGTGTGTGTGTGTGTGTGTGCGTGCGTGCGTGCGTGCGTGTGGGGGGGTGTGTCCTGCCAACCATGAATGACGTTTATTTTTTGACACTGTTTTCTTGTCTCGCTGCATTTGGTGTATCAACTTGTGGTTTCCTTCAAATGGGAAATGTTGCTGCACATGATGTGTACATTACTACCCAATTAAGCCGTCGGTTACGTCAGACCTGGCCCACTGCATACTGTGTAGATATTAAATATGAATTATAGAGGCTGCCTAACCCCCCCACCCACACCCCCACCCCCACCACCTCCACCATCCCCCCTCACGCTCTCATCCTCTTAACGCTACTCAAATCCTTTCGTCTTTGGCCTCTACAAAGACAGACTGCTCTGTAATTGAATCAGTGTGTCAAAGCCGTCTTCCTGTCCACATGTAACCCTCTGATTCACACTCATCTCATTAGTGTCATAATTACTGCTGGCTGAAAAGGGACGTCCCGTTCGAGCCCCTGGGTGAGCGTTGAGGTGAGAGTGCTGGGCTCGCGGCGCTCTCACTTGGGGGTTGAGGTTGACCTCCAACCCAACAGGGGGCAGTGGAGATGTACTCAGCCTGTGCACAAATCTGCCCATGAGGTGTTTAATAGTGTGTGTGCATGTGTGCTGCTTTGCATGCTAACAAGCTGTGTGAATGGAAAACTGATTAGTTGATAAATGAAACATGAAGAACTGTTGGATGGATTTGATGAGCTCGGCTGCTTTTTCTCTCATTCTTTATTTTGTCTATGTAGCACACGTGCACAAATGTGCCTCCTTTTCTTTCGTTTCATGTCTCAGCGACGATTCACACTCCTGTCAGTCTGTCCCCAGGCCTTGGCCTCAGTCTGTGTCTCTAGGCTCTTGGAACTCTTCAGGGGATTTGCTTGGCTGTGCCCTAACCGGCCCTGAACCGCCTCCAAACGGGTCCAGCTGGGCTGGACGTCTAGTGTGTGTGGTTGCAAGTGTGTGTGCGCACACAGAGCCACAGATATGCCTGTGGTGGCAATAGTACTTTGGTGATTTGCCATCAGGCTTCCCTCCAAGGGCTATGTCAAGACAGAGAAAGCCTCGGTCCTAGTGTTTGTGTGTGTGCGTGTGTGTGTGCGTGTGTGTGTGTGTGTGTGTGTGTGTGTGTGTAAGCAGGGCGGTGCTCTACTTCTGCAGCAGTAATCTAATGAGCCTGTAAACACACTCATTTGACATCATTAATTGGAAGGAGATCAGAGATCCGAAAGGGTGTGTGTGTACAGTATGTGTGTGTGTGTGTGTGTGTGTGTGTGTGTGTGGTAGCAGTTGGAGGGTTCTCCCATCAGAGAGGGTTCTCCCAGATCAAAGATTTAGAGTGTGAAATCCTTGATTATGCGACAGAGAGACACATTAGAGGCAGTTTTCTGCCAAGCTGAGAGAGCAGCGGCGTGTTCGGTCAGTGCCAGCACCAGGCCTTGATTTTAGCAACCACAAGCCCGCTGCCCTCTGTTTGGTCAATTTTAATGATGAGTGGACCATCAAAGTTGCAAGACAGAGGCTTCTTTGCTATTGATTATCATGTTTTGTCACAAAATTTAACACATACGGCTGCATTTTGTTATGAAGCATCTGCTGACACTTTTAGAAAAGTTTGTAACAGTCGCAGAGTCGGATCATTTGACTCTAATTGTCCTGCCTTACTGATTCAGTCACTTTTCTCAGCTGGATCTAAGCGGAGGTGCAGCGCTGGAGTTGCTAGAGAGAAGTCCTCTGCTCTGACTCTAACCCAGTCCCATCCTTAATGATCTATCTGTCTGTCTGCCACCTGCACAATGGCTCACACCGCTGTTCACTTTCATTTACAGGCTGCCAGTCTCTGAACTCCCCTCATTAACCCTTTGTTTCTGGCTATTTCATGTTTTTATGGGAATGAAATAGCTGTGTATGGGATACTTTTTGAGCAAGCAGTTGTGTGAGACAGCTAGAGCAGGAATTTTCCAGTGCAATACATTATGAAGATTTCACTTTCTGCCTTTGATTCTGCGCTGACAGTTATCCTTCAGCCTTCCTTTAAAGTCCCACTTTCAATCCCTAATGGCTGTCATGTCGCTGCGCTCTCTGGACTCTTACTCAAAGTGTCATTGGCATAATGGTCGGCAGCCGTTGGCCTCTTTTGATCATCCATGCTGTGTGCGAGAGCAACTGGAGCCGAAACAGTGAGGTGTACAGGGTGTATGTGTGTGTGTGTGTGTGTGTGTGTGTGTGTGTGTGTGTGTGTGTGTGTGTGTGTGGGCGCGCGCACTGCTTGCACCTCTGCTCACCTGCCACTCCCAGGCAAAGCTCCACAACCGGATATCTAAAATTCACTTTCAAATAGTTTTCCTCCTGTTCTTGGTGCCTAATAGCCAAGCAGTGAAAAGTGTGTGTGCTTGTGTGTGTGTGTGTGTGTGTGTGTGTGTGTGTGTGTGTGCACTCATTAAAGGAATAGCGCAGGTTTCTACTGTATCAGCATCTCAGGCTCAGCCCAGTTTGGCATTGCTCAGTGGTTATGCATACTCCAACAAAGGGATGGAGGGTTGCAAGGGAGCGAGAGACCAGGAAGACTGATGTGTGTGTGTGTGTGTGTGTGTGTGTGTGTGTGTGTGTGTGTGTGTGTGTGTGTGTGTGTGCGCACGCAAGTGTGTGACAGTGTGCTTAGGCCTTGAACACAGCCAAACTGCACTCAAGTTCAAACACCCTGGCCTGTGTTTAAACGTAGTCCAAGAAAAAAAAAATCACACTCACCAGGCTGGAGAGGACACATCTAGTCTGGATAATCAGGGCCAGAAAACATCCGGAGTAGCTCGGATACACTCCAGCAGAGACGGCCATGTTATAGACATCAGCCTGCGTTTACTGAATAACATAATGTTCAAACATCCTGGGTTGAGACCCTGTGCAGGGATCCAAGTAGTTTCCCTTTTCCAGGTCCAGCATACACTCAATTCCTGCTGGGTTCACCTGCCTGGCTTACAGCAGCCAAGGCCCTGGTCCAGTCTGCTAGGCTGTGGTCCCCAGGGCTGAGACAGACTAGGCTGTGTGTGTGTGTGTGTGTGTGTGTGTGTGTGTGTGTGTGTGTGTGTGTGTCTAGTCCTGATATTCAAAACTGTAAGGTTGTATCTACCTAAGTTTAATGCTTCTCATTGTTTGAAGGTTGAACCTGACACATCTTACGCAGCAGCAGTTTGGACATTCTTCGTTGTTTGAAGTGTCTATAGTGTGGTAGCCACTTCCAGACTTATGATACAACATTTGACCAGAACCAAGAGTAGAGAAGACATTGGTCCAGTTGTAGCTGCACCGCTTGAACTTTGGAAACAATTTTAAGCACTAATTCCTCACACCCAAGCCTACAAAGGATGAAGCTACATTGCTAGCTAGCTCGTGAACCACATGGTGTCATGAACACTACGATCACCTGCTGCTGGATGACTGGGGTTTCCAGCAACAGCAGGAAGGAGATGGGTGTTGGAGCTATTGTCGGCTACACCTCAAATGTGGAACACAACACGCAACTCTCTCTGGACTCGACAGATATAGCATTTTCTGTACCTTAATGCAACTCAAAGCATTTTACAATGATGTCTGATTTAAACATTCACACACTGATTTCGAAAGAAAACTTAAAAATTATATTTACTTGGCTTCGCACTTTGTCTTTATTACAGTTTTCTATGCGCTCTAATTTTTTGAATGTATTTTATTCACACAGTTATTTTATTTTTACTTATGTTTTAATCTCATTTTTAAACCCTCTTTGAACAGAATTTTAATGCTCTCTCTTTGAGCTGCAATTTTTGTATGAAAGGTTCTCTCCTAGTTTATTATTACAATATAAGATATGAGACATGTAGGTCGGGGGAAAAATGTATAATATAATAATAACGTGTCTTTTCCTTTTTTTTTTCTTAAAAAAATCCTAACTATATAAATAATGTAAGAACTATAAAGGTCATCCCCTGTGCTGTTGACTCACTGATGTGAAGGACCCAGGTTGGGGGACACCTCATTGCTGGTCTCGGTCTTCCACAGTGTTATTGCCATCCTTCTCCAAGGTGGAGTTGTTCCCATCCTTCTAAAGGTATGTAGTTTTCTTTTAGGATGTTGATAATTTCAACACTCAGTCTTCTGAAATAGTTTTTAAATGCTAAGATATGAAGTAGTGTTTTCTACATATAAATGCTTCACCAAGCAGTACACAGGTGTTGCTTCATTTAAGTCTCCTAAAATAACAGTTTGTGTAACAGTATATTGTTGTTCCTTATCCTAGAGGTTTTCTCTTTTCTAGTTTCTCAGGTTCAAGTTCTACGCTTCTGTGTTAATCGATTTGTCTTTGGATTTATTTATTTAATACACACATACATGTGCAGCCTTCCCCTCCCCTTTACCCACAGAGGGATTCAGATCAGAGAGATTTGGCCAACATCTATATGATGTAAAGTTCTGGAGAATAAAAAGATGTCTCTTCTAATAACATAAGTTCCCGCATGTATCGAAAGATGTGTCAATTTCAGTTTCACCTGGTGCAGCAGCTGGAAAACAGAGCGTTCTTCCCTTCTGAAAGACAATGCCATACCAGTCACTCTACACCTGAATGACTGATACATTAAACATGCAGAAAACAGCGGGAGGACACAAGGGAAAGAGGATTCAAAGACAAAAACAACGCATTCAAAAACAAGAGAGAAAAATATCTTGCTCGCTTACAGAACAATACGATGCAGCTGTCTGGTGTTGCAAACTTGCACCGTATTGAACATCTTTCTAGGAATAGTTTGTTTTCACTGTACAAATGATGATAAAAATTGCTGCCGTGTAATTTCCACTTGCCACATAAATCTACTTCTGCATCTCTGTAATATCCCAGGCTACATCTGAGAGCTTTTTCACAGAGGCAGCTGATCACACGGGCTTTTGTAAAAGGAGTGGAGGAGCATCTCCTGCCCTCTAGTTCCCTGACAGGACTGTCAGACTACATGCAGGTCTATAGACCACGGTCCTCGGCGTGCTGGTGATATGCTGACACAGCAGCCCTAGGCCTGCCCTGTTGTAGAAAATGAATCCAGGCAAGACAGAAGACGCTGCCATCAGTTAGACAGGCAGACAGACGGACAGACGGGGGAAGGGGGCTTTTTGGGCAGGCAGTGTCAAGAGAAGTTTCTTGTCTTTCTTCGCTGCTGCCAGACATGTTAATTATTATTTTAGGAAGACACACACACACACACACACACACACACACACACACACACACACACACACAGAATGGGAAATTTGTCGTATAGGCCAAAGTTAAAAAAAAACATTCAAGCACCTTCAGAATGACTCCTACATTCATTTCAAAGCATTAACCCTCAGGGGACCTGCCTTTTGGTCCCCACTACATTACTGGGAACAGCACAATGTCCCCACAAAGTCATATTTACCAAAACACACACACACATGCACGCACGCACACAAACACACACATATTTTATTTTTGAATGACAGACTGCATAACTATAATCTACATAAGGAAAATTACAAATGTACCTTTGAGCTTTTAAATTCAACTTAATTCAAGTATAATTCAAGTAGTATCAGATATAGATGTATGTGTGTTTTTCTTTTACAGCTTGCGGCCTCTCCTGCTAGACGTACATTCAGATTGGATTCTTAATCTAGTCTTTAGTTAGGCCTTTGGGAATCCTTTTTAATAGATCCACTTGCTTAGGGCCTCTGGCTTAATCCTTGCCATTTACAGCTTCCTGTGCTAGTTTGTTAAATACTCTCAATTAGGTGGCTGGCGGGGAAATTTTGTATCAATTCATGTTCTGACCACTCCTCTTTTTTTTTTGGTGATAATTCTTTGGAAAAGGGAGTGGTGGGGGCTTGACCTTGGCTCTTATGGATGTAGCCTTGATGGGACCTTGGTGCTTCATCTTCAACATCTCTTTGGATATACTGCTAACTTCATACTGAAAAGATAATTAACTCCCAGCACCAATTAGCATTCAGCATGCAGAAGGGTAACGAGGAGTCAATTACAAGAAAATATACATAATCAATTATTTATTCATTTTTAATTACAGTGAATTTTACCCTGTTACAGCGGCGGCAGTTCTTTAATGACCTTCAGCTATCTTCATTTGAAATTGCTATGAAGTGGAGGAATTTACCCAAACCCCACAGTGAAACAAAGCAGCGTGCGCGCACACACACACACACACACTAGCACAAATTTAGAAAAAAAAAATGAACACACATAAGTGAGAGAGATAGCAAGTGAGAGAGATAGCAAGCGAGCGAGTGAGAGAGAGAGGAGGGACTGGCACTATCTGTCAGTCAGATGCCCAGAGCTGCAGTGTACGTGGTGTCACCCTCACGACCGAGCGTCTGTCGAGGCCACCTGCCTCATTATGGGAAATGTATGCATCTGGGGCAGGCGGTGGCTGGCTCATCCTCAGCATGGGCAGGGGAAAAATGGCACACTGGCAACTATTAATGCATTATGTTAGCAAGCTGCACATGCTACATGCACCCCCCAGACGGAGAGAAAACTAGTGACTAAAGCGTCTTCCCTGAGTGGAGGGAAAACTAACTAACTGAGTAACTATGTGTGTGTTCCTCACCTGAACTCAGAACAGTGGTTTAATACACGTCACCATCATTTTCAAACTTAATCTGAAGGTGTGCTTTCTTTGAGTAAAACTTGACAGATAATATAAGGGTTGTGAGGACAAAATGTTGGATGCGGTGTCCGCCTGTGCTCTTCTCTCCGGCAACACAGTCCCACCAACACACAGCAAACAGAATAAACTGATCACAACAGAAAACTTTCTCCATGTCCACCCCTGCTCCCACCTACCACCCATACCTGGGCTGAATACCATTAGACCTAATGGAGCTCTGTGTTAGGGACAGCCAATCATGATGGCGTCCTGTCAGTGACACCGACATGTATCTTGGTGCTCATTATCATCCTTGAACAGCACCAATTTACATCTGATGGTCTGACTAATTCTGCTCCAGTGTTGTCAAGAGGCATAGGAAGTGGCCTGGCCGTGATGACAGCGCGGCTGTCAGGAGCCTGTGGATGGAGGATTCCTCGGGGCATGATTTAATGCCCATGTCAAGCTCTGCTGTCAGCCTCCCTCTCCCTCCTTGCTCCCTGCGTTCCTTCTCTCCATCCAACCATTAGGATTCAGCCAGTGGAGAATGGGAGCGATAGACCTGGCGATTGGCCTGCTTAGGATTCACACTCAGGGCAAGAAAATAACACGCCCTGTTTCACAAGTGATTACCCTTTCCATGTAAACTGCAATTAAGGCTAAAAAAGGTCTACGTCAAAGAGGCGATAGAGAAAACAAAACGTGTGTAACTGCCAAGTGAAGAGCATTTTCTCATGTTGGTTTGCGGCTGCTCACTTGTCTAATTCTTCAGCACTTTTGAGTGGTGTAATGGGATTTTGTGGTTGTTCTTCCTCTTGTAGAGTGATTAACATTTTCCATTCTGTCGCTGGCTGTTCCCCCCTCCACTATACAGTCCTTTCTTTTGCTATATACATTTATTTTAGCTTTAATAAAAGAGGCTATCGAACAACCATATGGATTGTCCGGAATTCGAAGCCAAATCTGGTTTGCATATGTGTCTGAAACAATAGCCAAACTTGAGATGCCTGACCTAAGCTGCCCTCTCTTAAAGGTCAAAGGTGAGACCGGTCACAGATGGCTAGCCAGGACAGAGTGGACAGACAAACACGGTGCACACATTCCCACAATAAAAGAGAGTGGAGTCTGAAACATAAATCTGTGAAAATATACATTTGCTTGTTCAGTGTGCGTGATGGGATTCCTACAATATGTTGCTGCAATATGGCGCAGACACCGAGTCACTCCCCTCTATAACGAGGCAGTGATGGATGACCAGACATTTCACTGTCTGATGTGCAGAATCTAAGAACATATGGCACCGTTTGCTCCGTCCTCTTCTGCTCTCTCTAAACACCGACTGAAAAACAAGGCAAGAGGCCAGTGTGGCTTTGTGTGAGTCATCAGGCTTTAAGATCTCAGTAGCAGAAATTAACCTGGCCATTTCCCCTGCGTTAACTTTTAATGGACATTAATTAGATTTGGTCTGCCTTGTGCATGTTTTGGCCCAGCTTCATATCCTCTTTGGCCACATTAGGTTGTGTTTGGAGCCGACTGATTACAGCACTCGAAGCATTTTAGCTGTATGGGAAAAACACTTTCAGTTCACAGCTTTCGCATTGGAAAACTTTCAGAGAGGAACACTTGTGTGAATTAGGTGATAGATGATAGGCAGTTTCATGAAGTGTTTCTTTGGTATTCTTTTTAGCTACGGCTCAGGAGTTGGCAGACTGGGGAAGAGAGTGGGACTGGTTTGGGGCTCGGGCCAGTTAGCATTGGCTCTGACTAGCCAATGTCTGGTCTAACCCTGTATAATACACTGATTTCCCTGTAGACAATGACCACAAAATATTTGACACAAAATGAGAAAGCTCTAATTTTACATTTGATTTTAGACAGAATTATGAGAAGAAAGGACCCTTAATAATAATAATAATAATAATTAGAATATAATAATAAAAATAATAATAAATGGCCATTGAATCAATACTGTTTTAAAATTTAAGGAACATTTATTTATGGTGCCTTAATTTTTTACCCTATGATCCTAAACTAAAAAAAACAAGTAAAAAAAAAATCAAAGTATTCCGTTTCCATTTAAATTTTCCATATTCTGGCTCTATTATCCTCTAAGTTGAGTCTTCATTTGCTGTCATCACTTGCCAACCCCAATATTCTCAGTGGACAAAAAAGAGAAATCAGCACGGAATAACTTGTTACCTACAAAGTTTCCAGTTGCAGGAGTGAAGTTAGTTTTTCTGTGGCCTTTTTGTTCACATGCAGACTGAATTTTAAATTGTTGAAAACCCCGTGGAAAAGAATGTCAGACGCTCTATTGTAGAACTGCCGTCTGGACGGGCAGAAACAGAGACTTGGAAATGGAAATTCAGATTCATTTCAGTTCATTTCCTGTTTGTATTTTATCAGTGATGACTTTTCTATTTTGAGAGAGATAGAAAATACTAAAGGAGAGGGAAAAAGAAAAGGCAAGGGAAAACTATAGAACATGTCCACAGTTCAGAATCATCATAGCAGAACCAACATGAAGTAAAATCAACGTTGTGCTAGTTTACATGAACGTTTAACATATCAGTTTAATCCACGCAACTGCTTGTTGATGAGTGCTGGTAATTACTCTGTGCGGACAAATAGTGTGTGACGTAAATCAATACGGCCTTTGAAATGCCTTGAAACACCTTCAGTTTGTAAATGTGTTTTTTTGAAATTCATGCTGGTGCTACGCTAGTTAGCAGGCATCATTAGCATAACTGCAGCCCCAGTCATGTGATTTGCATTTTCAGGCACATAAGCATGAACGTGTTGGATTTCTGACACTGTGCCCACATGCTTGTCTGGAAGAACCTTTTAAAATAAATGTGTGCCAGTGTGGATGAAACCTGAATTCAACACATGCTTGACAACTTCACAAGTGCTCACATCTAAATCTTTGATGCAACTGGCAACCAAATGATTTCACAACTATGAAAATCTGCAATATTTGATTGTATTTAGCTCTGCTTACCAAGTAGCTACTTCGCTACCAAGGTAGCTGCCGACCCAGTGGCACTACGGAGCAAAGTCTGTACAAGTGGCTTCTTGTCTTGATAGTTTTTTGTGCTTGTGTTCAAGAATACACCTGCAGCGTCACAAGCATACAGGTGACGCATTTTTCTACCAATAGCTTCAAACAACGCCATGAATCTACAGGTGGTGGCGTCACAGCCAGAAACCTAGCGCTTTGCCAACAAGGGCAGGGGATAAGAGAGGACATGAGTATAAACACAGATGCAAGCAATAAAAAAGTCAGCTTTGTAAATGACGAGGAAGGAAATTCATTCGACATTTTTGTCAGACCTCAAAGATACAGACAGTTTACTCTGGTGAGTAACACTGAATGTAAACAGAAACTGCGGTGATAAAAAAAAAAAAACGTGAAAATGTAAGCGTAACACCACAGATGACCTCAAAATTAACATAAAACTAAATTTGTTTCACAGTTCTTCACAAAGGTATTATTTCATTGTAATTTCTATCCCTGTGTGTTTTGAGCGTGCGTGTCCTTAAATGTCGGGTCACTCCACTCTCAAAAACACATCCTACTTATGCAGTAATTGTTTAAAGTCCTTGTTTTTTTGGGGCAACATTTGCGACTGATTTAACGTGCACATTATCATTTCGAGGCGATGCTGTGGCAACAAGGCGTCAACTAACCCATGCAGTTATTATTTGCAGCTTGTGGTTCACTTCCTGTCTGAGGGTGGAGATTGATGGATACCCAGAGTGCTCCTGTGTGTCTTAAAGGGAGCTATTGATCGCTGCTGCAGTTGGTTTCAGTCTTTATTTGTTGATCTGCCCATGAAAGCCCAACTGCATGGATCATAGAAATGACCAGACTCTTTTTTTTTTTTTTTTTTTTAATGATGAGCGAGCCTCCGAGAAAACCAGCCAGGCCGGCCACGCTGCATTTTCTCTACAGATTATCTTGTTATGTTTGTTACAATGCTACAAGTTTTGGGTGGAAAACGGAGCTAAAATACTTATGTATTCACAGAGTGCGCGGCACTCAGCAATTTTGATAATGATGTTCTCTGAATTATGACACTTCGGCTCTCCGTTCATTTGCTAAATTGTGTTTAGTGTCGTTTTTATTGCAATTTTCATCAGTGATTTTTTTTTTCTGCCTTAAGAAGAGAAGGGATCATTACCCAGGACTGTTCAACCATGCACAGAGAAAAAATGCCATCAAAGTTGTCACAGGAAATGTCCTTGTTCTCTAATTTATAAACAAAAAACACAGATTTTCCCTTTCATGTGGCTTCTTGGAGATAATTATGACAAGATGAAAGCAGTTAAATTCCTCCCTCTGTTCTCTGCTCTTCAGATGGTTCCCCCATTGTCAAAAATGGAGATTAGATTTCATGTGGCTGTCATCGCCTGTGTCCCTGTCTCTCTGTCTCCCTCCCTTGCACTCTTGTCTCTCTTCCTCCTCCTTCCTGTCTCTCCCCCTTTCTGATTCGCTGTTTCACTCCTCTTTGTCAGTTTTTATTGAACTCTGATATCAGAATCTGTAATGTTTTCAGTACTGTCAATCAATCAGTCACTATCTGTCTCCGAGGTTGCTGTCCCCTAATGGAGACGAATGATTAGCTTTTATCAGTGCACTGATTTATATGGTTTAAAGCTTTTGCGTGCAATCAAAGAGATGGATAAATCTTCTTGCGCATGCATATGTCACACACGCGTGCGCATACACACACACACGCACACACAGTGTTGCTGGGACGTCTGTAGACCCCTCCCTCTCACACTCAGAGGGTTGCAAGCGTGTCGTGCCACACACTTGTTTTATGTGTATGTGAGTGTCTGTGTGTGTGCATGTGTGTGTGTGTGTGCCCTCCTGGGAGGTAATTACTAGAATAAATACAGTAGAGGCCATGGCTGCTAATTTATGCCTGATTGTTGACAGTCAGAGCATTGTTAAACATGCACAGAAAGGGCCCTCGGTGTTGCATTTCATGATCCTCCGTGTGTGTGTGTGTGTGTGTGTGTGTGTGTGTGTGTGTGTGGTGTGTGAACTTAAAAATTAGTGAAAGGGGACAATTTTGTGCCGCGCATCATTGTTTTTCTGTCCTCCTCTCAGGCTTTGCTCACTCATAACCCTTGTTCATTCACAAAGTTTCAAGCCCTGGTATTGATTGACACATGTGGATGTATTTCTATGTTCTCAAAAGCTGCCCATCTAAAATTGCTAATTTTTTTCTGCTGCAGCTTACACTCTGTACTGTAAATCACACAGATCTTTTTCTTAGAAAATTAGCAAAATGAGGAGGATTCAACACAACGTGTAACATTATTGAGTCAGCACTCTTGCACAGTTGTTGACTTAACTTGAATGCTAATTTTCAAGTGATATTTATTTGTGTAATTAGGGAGAGTGTGACCTTAAGTGATTAACAACTCGTATTACGTTGGGCATATTTATGAGCCAGCTTCATTACCTCAGGTGCAATGGCCCAGAAAAGAGATTTAATGAGGGGTGCATGATATCGGACATTTTCACAATTGATTTAGGGGGAACGCTGATATTATCAGTGTAAACAAAAAAAAGATCTATCCATAAATACATTTTGAACAAAAACATTGGAAATTAAAAAAAATAGATTTATTGTTGCTTCTTCATCACGAAAGAAGAGAACTGAGCCAAACTGGGGGACATAAATATCGGCCGTGCTGCAACATTAAAAAAAAAAAAAAAAAAAGACACAATGCTTGGCTCGCCAGAAAAGGCCTCAAAGTGAGCAGTGACTCAGCTCTTCCTCACCTGTTTGGCAGCCTGTTGAGAATTTTGTGAACACAGGAGAGGAGTTTCATGAAACACCTTTTTTGGAAAAGACTTTGCGAGGCTGCGGATGTTGCCTCAGTGAAACTGAGATGGTGAACCAGTGAAATCCCTCCGTGGATGGAAGTCTAATAGGATTTATTGAAAAGACAAGTGGCTGTTATGGTCACTGAATGTTTTAAAAAGACCAGAAAAATTATGTGTAGTTGGCCTTTTAAGTTTCTTATTATAATTACTACACACACACACACACACACACACACACACATATAAAAGCTAAATGTAGCTAATAATTCTGTAAGACATGTCTTCACCGAGATTCAGATACACTCCCTTGTAGCGTTGAAGCGGTGTTCTATCATCTATCCAGTAGAGCGAACAGCAGCTGCTCCACAGACCACAGCCACACACCCTGAACAACAGACCTCTGTTCTCTCTCTTTGACTTGCACATGTCTTTTCCTGCAATACAGTTTGTTAAACAAGTTCTGAAACAGGTTAGCTCACTGGCTAACTAGCTCCTAGATAAGAAACTGCATGATGGTAGGAAGACTGTTATTAACTCACGCTGCATGAGTAGATCATTTGTGATATCAAGCCAAAGCGATTCACCAGTCACGCGCTCACATCGGGCAGGTTGATCAGGAGATTTTGTCCTGTTGTTGTCTGTTGTTAGAAGGAGGACACATCAAGCACGCGTGCATGCTGCGGCCACAGCTCGACTGCCATAGCCTCCTATCACGTGCTGTGTTGCTGTAGATGTAGATGCTGTCTGCCACTTGGCATAATGAGAAAAAAATGCATTGAAGTCGGGGAGATTGCTCGTGGCGGCGCTTTCACTGTGCAAGGGCAAAAATCCTTGACAAGTCTGAAATTAAATCGGATGTCGGACAGCTGGTTGGAAGCAGCCGGTCAGGACGTGATCGGTCCTCATGCTGCCGTGCACACTGCATGGCAAACAAGACCTGATGATGTTGAATTCTGTGGATATTTTGAAATAAGTCCTTCGGCTCAAAAATCAGGCCATAAACAGCCTCAAGTCCTGCAGAGTATGACCAGTGGTTCGACGAATTCTGCTTTAGCAGCATGTTTATATGAATGGATGAGTCAGTAGTACTACTACTAACGGTAATATGGAAACATAGTGTCAATCACTCAAGGTTATGGGTCACAATATCAGTAATCTGCCTAAACAGATTTTAACTTAGTATCTAACCAACAACAGCACCAACAAACTCACAGCCTGAATCCTGAAACCCTCAGAAAGTTTTACATCCCGTGTTATCATTTTGCCCACGTTGATGAATTTGCTGCAAACTATTCAGACTCACACGTACCGTAGCTGCTGAGTATCCACATGAACACAGAGAATGTGTGAACCATGCATGCACAGTTTTTTTTTCTTCTGCAAGCCGATGGCCGATAATTGTAGATAACAGTTTGCAGTAGCAGCTAGTTTTCCTAAATTTCTCAGGAAATATCAGATGGACCTGGTGGAAGTTCTCGGAGATCCCTAGTTATCAGATTAGTGGCTGTGTGGTTACAGAGCTTTAAAAGCCTCATAGACACCCCCTGACCTCGAAGTATGAGAGGAACTAGGGCACACAGAGCTGTGACCAATAGAGCTGCAGCGTAGCCCAAATTACCCGCAGAAAGTCGCTGGAGTGGAATTCCAGACGCTGCCACCCAAACCAGATTGGTCTGAAGTTAACTCTCTGCCCAGAACTTTTAACGATAGCCTCGGTCTATCAAGATATTGGATATTAATTCATTAATAATAGATACTAATGAGCTTTGAAGTGGTTGGACTTTAGAAGTCCCCAGTGAGTAATGAAGCCTGTGGAAACACCTTTGAGGTGCTGGAAGCCCAGGGCCTGGCTCGCTGTAACACTACAAGTCTTTGTATTAGAGCTGACTGAGCCGGTCTGCGCTGCTGCTTCGTTACTGTCGACCACTTACACGCCCCGAATTCTACTGAGGAGACCGCTGATGAATTTGTTTAATTGAACGTAAATAATGAATTCCCAAGGAAGAGATTTGGCCCAGTTGTAATTGCCGGAGATCAGAGGGCACAATACCAAACTTCAAAACGCCCAAGCCAGGCGTTTGTAAGAGCCATAACGATGACTTCGAAGAAAAAAGAAAGGAGTGATATAGGAAGGGGGGGACAACAGAGGAGGAGTAACAAGAGACAGAGAGGGAGAAAAGATGATGAACTAATGAGGAACAAAGACCTAACGAGTTTTGCGAGGAAAATGAAGTGTTTCCAAAGTCGTCTTTAAACTTGGCGAGATGAAACGAGGGAGCGGCAGTTGTTTTTGACAGGCTGGGACGAGATGGGCCACTGCTCAGAGAGAGAGGGGTAATTCCCTATTCCTTTATATTACCATCTCTCTCTCTCTCTCTCGCTCTCTCTCTCTCTCTCCCTCTCTCTACTGGGAGCCCCCTCATCCCTCTCTTGCTCCTCTACATTGATTCTTGAATTAGACTGTTTTATTGAATAATTAATAGGCCTTTTCCCATGATTGATGATTTGCATGGCTTGAATATTAGCTTTTCAATCAAACGCAGCTTGTTCTAATGTAACCATATTGAAAACATGTCAAACACTGTTTACCCACTTTGTGCATGATGTTGTGTTAAGTTCCGGTTGCTGAGGCCTCACAATGCTCAGCGGTGGGGAATGGCCTTGTCGAGCACTCGCTCAGTGCTGATTACAAGACCCCTGAGTTCTGACACTCATACTGAACACGCATATACACATACGTATATACAGAGAAACTCATAATTATCGGCCTACATGTAGAAGTGAGCATATACATGCAAAAAATGCACGCGCACACACACACACATATACAAGCAGAGCCAGGAAATAAACACAAAAGGGCCCTGATAGTTTTCACTGAAACACCGTCAGTTCCCCAAAAGCTCGTCTAATAGCTACAGTAGCGCGGCGTAGTTTGAGTGGCAGCAAGGACAGTCTGGGAATAGATTGTCAGGCATATTGCGTCTACCATCTCAGCACCATATCACAGAGAGAGAACACATCAGTGCTGGGAGAGACACTTGCATTAAGATTCCCTTTTAATTTGACTGGGATTGAAGTGGAGCGCTAAATTACGCTGTCATCCCCCCCCACCCCCACCCCCTTTGAGTCCCATCCACCCTACTCCTCCCGATCTTGTTTTTTGTTTGTTTTGCTTATTTATTTATTTCCTCGCCTTACTTATTCATTCATTCATTCCAAGAGTCCGATTTTCTGAGAGTGTGTCAGTTCGACGCTCGGCGCATGAAAGCATTTTGCATGGCATTGTGTCTGGTGTGTTTAGATGCTTCCAAACATGTGCATGGTTAAATAATTTACGGCGTAGCTGACTAATGACAGGCAGTGATCGTGTTGAGACGAAGAGGCCTGGGTGACTGCCGATCAGGGACAGAGCCTGTCTCCCCCCTCTCCCCGTCCTCCCCCTCTCTCCCTGCATGCCCCATGTTTGTGTGTTTGTGTGAGTGCGGCTGTGAGATTTGACTATGTTGTGGGAAGATAACATCTTTTTTGAACTGCAAGGATTACAGATCCTGCCAAACATGGAGCAGATGGATCCAATTGTGGAAAATGTAGTTTCGTACAGATAAACTAGTGTAGAAAGCACAAAGCTCAGGTGATGCAGCTGAAAAATATGTTAGATTTCGTTGTCGATCATTTTAATTTCAGATGCATGTTCAGTTCAACCCCTTAATTTATTTGTCAGGCTGCCCCACTGGTGAGCTGACCTGTCTTTTTTTTTAGCAACAATGTCCTCACTGCACTCATTTTCTCACTCCTCACGGTTTGCTGTTGTTGTCATTGCTGTGACTCATGCATGCGCGAGCGTAAACAGCAGTGCATATTTTAACCCAAACCACCATCTTCCCCGAAACCTAACCAAGTGCCTAAACCAAACCAGGCCTTAAGGGATCTTTCTGGTATTTTTCATCCTGGGCCCTATTTTTCCCACGTGGGATGGAATTTAGTGGAAGAATTCCAAAGTTGGGCGACAACACAACACAATGCAATGTACAGTACAGTGACCAACGACAGGATCAGATTGTGTGTCCGACAGCATCATTGAAAGGATTCTTCGTTTTGAATGTGATGGCCATCCATATTTATTTGAGTAGGTTAGAGCTGAGTGACGAGAGAGAAACAGACGTGGCCTTTAAGGCCACGGAACTGGTGATGATGCTGTGGGTTCTGTGAACTGATGCCCACAGACGAAGAGGAACGGCTGTGTTGTCATAAGACTGTTACTGGTGATGCGAACGCAACACTGCAAAACACTTCACCCTCTGAGCGTGCTTGCACGAATAGAAGATGGATCATGGGAAACTTTTCACGGAGTGAGTGAATCTACGTACACGTCCGATAACGTTTGGACACTCACTGGTTTCGGTTGTAATGTTCTTGCGGAATATTGGAAAAGTTCCAGAAATTTAGGTCACAATCACATAGGAATGTAGGGCCCAGAGTGGAACATATCCCTCTAGTCCACTGGCAGTGAAGACAATATCAAGGTCAAGGTCACTGTGACCGGTACACATCACGGAGGCAGACAAACCTTTTCTCATTAGTTGGACATGAAGATGTGGTGATGGGAATGAACATCATCGTGCAGTCATGCAAGTTTACTCCCCCCCTCCCTTTTTTTAAGTAGAATTTTGCGTGTTAAGATGTTCATTAAAACACAACCCAGGCAGCAGAGGACTCGTAGAGATGCTGGAGCCAGGCAGTATGAACAGAGTAAGGTAAAAAGGCACATGTGTGTGACCTCACATGCAGTACAGCAACAATAATTCTTCTCACTTAGATCACTCTGTCACTGATTCTTAACTGACAAAGAACAAAGTACCTCTAATTCAATAACAGACGCATGTTTTAGTTTTCTGTTAGACGCAAATCTGTATTTTACAGGATGGATTGCAGCTCTACCGCTGAAGTGTCTTCTGTCGCCACCTACCATCTGCTTATACGCATCAATGTGCCGGGCAAGAGGCAGGATACTCTTTTGCTGCAATGCGAAACTGATTTTAAGATGATGAAATCAATCACAGGACGGACAAAGAGACACCTTCCCTTCGACACACAAGTTTAGAATCAACATTTAACCCATTAGACCACAGCTGACTCCCAGCTTGTCCAGAGCAACAATACGAAAAAAAACCTACTGAGAACACAACTTCATAGGAAAGTTTGCTCTGGCATAAGTTTGTTAAAACCATCCTTGAAGTTCTTCAGTCTTTTACTGAAATAGAAATAAATTTACTTTGCAACAAAAATGTTTCTTATTTACAGCAGCAGGACTGTTTATATGGGATGAAGTCAAAATGGAGACAAACAGATTCTACTGTGCTGTGTAGTTGAACAACTGAAGACTGTACTGTTACATCTCATATATATATATATATGTATATATATATATATATATATATATATATAAATATTTATATATATATATATATATATATATAAAATTTTAAAACTAAATATGGCACAGAGTCTTGTCTTAATAATGATCATGTTTTTCCAATGTGCTAAATGATATAAATATTGTGACTCTATCTAATTTTGTAGATCATATTTGCAGTATTAGTCAAAATACTTGTAACATCATTCTCTTAAATTCTAGTGTGTCCCAGTGAGGAGGCTTTGGTGGATTGTAAGAGTTAATATGTTGTATTTGGCCTCCCAGTAGAATCACTATATTTATCGATGAATTTATTGTTTATTTGATGGGATTTGTTGTCCACGAGAAAATATATTTCTCATTAGAATATTTGTGATTAATATAATGACAAATTAAAAAAGCTATGAAAAACCATAAGATTTCAAAGCAGGGGTACCTAATAAAAGAGAGCAGCAGAGAAGAACTGAGAAAGGCCTGGCTTTTAAGAGACACAGTCAATTACCAACAAAGATATTCAATCAAGACCAAACCAGCTAAAGAAAGGAAGCCAGAATTCTACAAAAACATGCATGTATAGCACAAAAACACATGCATATAAACCTCCACTCTCCTTACTATAAAGGCACCTTGAAGAGCCGAGCTGCTCCCTGGGGCTTACCAAGTATCTGATCTATTATGCAAAAAATCATTAGGCTAAATTAAAAAGCTGTTTGAGGGTAACCAGATCCTTTAATGAGGTCAGCAAGCAGAAGAGCGACATTAAAACACAACCCCAGAACAGAAACACTAGACACGAGGAGAGAGAGGCCATCGATTATCAATCACGTAGGTCATTATCTCTGCCTCTCTCTCTCTCGCTCTCTCTCTCACACACACACACACACACACACACACACACACACACAGACACACTCTTTCTCTCTCTCTCTCTCTTTCTCTCTCACACACACAGACACAGACACACACACACGCACTGCCTCTCTTTCCAACACGTTCCCTTACTCACACTCTCTCTCGCTCTGTCTTCATTTACCAGACAGGTGCATGTTTTATTGTTTCACCAATCATCTATTAAAGCTTCATCACAACTCCACTGGTCAGTCCGTGACAACGGTGGTAATCAGTACACGCATGCATGTCTTTGTGTGTGTGTTTTTGTGTGTGTGTGTATGTGTGTGTGTGTGTGTGTGTTTGGGTTCATCTGACAGTCTTCGTAGAGTTCCTGGGAAAAGACATCAGTTTATTTGGCGTGGTGAGCGCTCTGTCTATTTAATTAGCGGCGGTGAATCTTAAGCAGGCTGCAGATCTAAAAATACAACCAAAAATGATGTTAAAGAGACACGATACAGTAAAGGATGACAATTATGTTAATACAATTCAGTTTTGATATGGCAAGATGTGTCCAACCTGCCTCTTGAAGCAAGCGTATGAGTTTGTGTGTGTGTGTGTGTGTGTGTATGTGTCAGAGAGCTATAACAAGAGGCTGTTTTCTGTACATTATCTGCAGCTGTGAACAACATCCTGATTATATTTACATCTCATAACCAGCAGACAAACATAGCATCATCTGAATATTAATTGGATGACACTTCAATCTTTGAAGCTTAAATTCATTTAGCCTGTATCAAACGGGACAGTTGGCCCAATGAAGTCACACAGAAAACTATTAAACTAAAGGTTAACACAGTGGCGTGCAGCAGCTTGTTGTTGACGTGATCACTGGCTTGCGCTTTTGTTTGTTTGTTAGCTGGTTATCTGAAAAACTGAAGGAAAGAGTAAGAGGAAGAAGGGAACAAGATTTGGGTATGATCAGGATCAAATTGTACATCTTGGGTCCTGAGGACTGTTCAAAGGCCATTAGCAGGATGGAGCTGTGACAAAGAAAATTTCAGCTTCCTGGAATCATCTTGTTCTGGATTTGTAATGAAAAATCAATGAGTCTTATTTTGTTTTGATGTATTTTTACATGATGTTTGGTATCTCGAAAAAGTTCTGAATATTTTGATCAAATGTGTTGAGTCCATGTATTTTAATCGTAGATATCAGTATTAAGCTCCCAAAGATGGTATGGATCGTGCTCTGGATCGCTGACCTTGAAGACCTTTTCTGGCCATCATGAACAGATTTTGATAATACTATGTCTACACTCCCAGTGTATTTTTCTTATGCAGATATATTTTTTAAAGCTAGATCTGACAGAAGCAGTGAAGAGGACTGAGTGGTTGTCCCACTCTCTTATCCCAAACATTTGAAATGAGTCTGCATGGTTTTGTGTACCTGAATCAAACCAATCTTAAAATGGTAAGGAAAGAATACCGCAAATATCTCCGTTCTTAAACTGAAACACTTCACATGTACTGAGAGTGACGCGATGTTTCCTCTGTCCATTAGCAGGATAGCTCCAAACAGTATGGACAGATTCCAGTGAAACTCGTTAGGCTGATAGAACTTAGGCTGAGGAACACCATTTAGACTTGGACCTGATAGGATCTGAATCAGATGACATCATAGTGCCTCGGTGCAGGTGTGTCTTTATGAGGTAGACCTAGCATTCTTTTGGAGAGAAGTTATTTTCAGGAGACACGAACTGTGTGTATTTTATTGGACGGTTCTAGAAAATCACATTACATTGTTTCAGTTTCAGTGCAACCACATAAATATGGTTATGGTTTTAGCCAACAAAAGACAACGGTGGAGGCTAAGAAAAGATTCTTTTTTAATATGAGGAAACGTGAAGTGCACAGATGGGAGCTGAACTCCAGTCCAGTAGACATTCACATTATCACTTCCTTCCATCGCAGGGTGCTGTGCTTCCTGCATTGGTTTTGAAAATTGTGCAATGTATCATTAGGTGGATTAATTAAACATCAGTATAATGTAGAAGTCATTCCATCAATGTTCTCTGCCCTCAAGTGTGAAGACTCTGGTTTCAAGTTATGGCTGAGTGAAGTGTCACTGCTACTATTGTTTTTTTCCCCTCTAGTTTGAAAGGTCAGAGGGTGTTTTACACTGACCTAATTTTTAGCGCTGTGAAATAGACTCCACTAGCGCTCTTTTCCAAACATAGCTGAAAGCATTTCTTGGTCTTCAGCCGTGCTCTTATGTCTTAATGGTCATGTCTTTTGTGTGTGTGTGTGTGTGTGTGTGTGTGTGTGTGTGTGTGTGTGTGCGCGCGCGTGCATATATCTGGTTGCTTGGCGTTGGAAGCTTGATTATATCTAAAATAGCGACCTGCTGATATATCCAATCAATCACTATCACCCTCTCAATCCTTCTGACCCTTCCTCACCCTATCTCTCTCTCGTCTGAATGTCGACGTCCATTTTCTCATCTGGCATCTTCTCTCCGTCACCTGGCCTACTCAGGGGACGGTTTGAGCGTGTCTGTCTGCATCAGTCGACCCCTTGACCTCCGGGGAGCTGAGTGAGAGATCTCAGTCCGGGCTTGTATCAGACAGTACAGTTGCCACGGCTCAATCAGATGCAATTACAACAGCTGCAATTGGTGCTGTCAGGGCAAAGAGTGGGGGCCCCGGGTGGAGGCAAGCGCAGTGAATAATGGAAGAGTCTGCACTTACTGGAGGAGAGCAACAGCCTTCAAACATGCAGTCGAGCCCCAATCAGTCTTCACCTGTGGGAAAGGGTAACCCAGTGTTGTGTGTTTTAGCAGGCTGTTATGATGTTGCACGCAGTTTTCTGTCACTGGCAAGTGTCAGCTGTGGCGGCTGTGAGACAGACGAGACCACGACGGCTGAAATATTTAAAAGGGCATGTAGCGTTCATTTCACAGGCTGCAGATCTTTGAGAGCAACAGTTGTCAGTTGATCTGAGTACAATTATTAGAACACCTGCTCAATGCTTTCGCTCACATGTGGCCTGCTCTCGGTCTCATGGTGGCTCTGAAAAGTCTGACTTCACTTTAGAACATGCATTGACGTCCTTTCATTTCTTTGATTGGTAGACGATCTGAACAAGCATAATTCATGCTCCGAAGTCACCGGAGGGGGGTAGCATGTTGGCAGAAATTGGGGTGAACGCATTAATAGTAAGAAACAAAGAAATTTAAACTTAGTTAGCATGAGCTGGAAGGAGAAATCAAAGAACTTCCACTGACAAGAACTGAAAGCGAACTGATCGCTCCGTTGCAACACTGCACAACTGAAAGGCGTATTAGACAAATGTGTAGAAATTCTTCAAGGAAATTAATGACGATACTTTTACCATCATCTATTTTGACCAAAATAGCGGCAACACTTCTAAATAAAAAGCCCCATGGTTTTGCTCCTAGAATGTGCCATATCTCCTCTATGAATTCCCAGTGGATTTACACTCCGACAACTAGCTTTGGCTGTACGTTTTAGGCGGAAGAATGAATGTAAAAGGCATTAATTGTTGAGTTCCACTCGAAAAGATTGCATTTACTTTCAGAAATGAATAGAACATCCTTTTTCAAGATTTGTCAGGCCTACTGTATGCTTCGATCTCCATTGTCAGATTTGGTATAAGAATGTTACTAGAAATAATACACCACTGGGCATCAGAATTAGCCAGGATCGATAAATTTGCCTCTATTTTATATCGCACTCATTTATTTTTATTTTCTGTTTGTCTTTCATTTTAACATGACTACTCCTTCTGAGTAGGTCGTACGGGGTTGGACAGGGAGAGGATTTGGAGCCATGCTTGTGTTTGTATGTGTGTATTTTTTATGTCTTATTAAAAACAAAAATGGAGGTCTCAGTTTTTCCTGATATATTAAAAACAACTGCACTTGAATTTTTCCTCTTGTTGCTTCTGCTTCAAAATTAGGAATATGCCAGACTTTGAAGGACACATGCATATTACTCAAGTTAACCTCACTGTAATGCAATACTTTACATGTACTCTAATATATATGTACTGCATGTAGGGTTGTGAAGTGACCACACAGTATCAGATAGGGAAGACTAGCTTAAGCTCACTAAACCCTATATTAGCTTCAGATTCATCTGTTTTTGTGATTTCGGACCGTCCCCTCAACAAACTATCCACATGGTATTTAATTATTCTATTAATCTATGTTGAACAATCTGTGTGTTTCCTGCAGGAGTAGATGTAACCCTCCCAACATTGAGGCATGCGACAGACATATCACTCTTGAGCTGTGGTGAACAATAGTGCAATTCACTGAAGGGCAGCCCCAGGAGAAGGATGGGGGATATTTGCAGCCAGGAACATCTGTCTGTGGCACATTGAAAAGGGAGAGAGCGATACCACCTGCTCATGTAGTGTCTCCAGTTCTTGGCTGAATGTAAATAGGTGACAAATTATTCTAAGATCCGAGTGTCGGATAGCCCTCTGTAGGTGGAGGCCAGGGAAAATGCAGCAGTTACCCACCCAGCATCCCTGAAAGATTGCTCCACCCTTGTTGCACTCACATATACTCCCATAAACACACAAGCAGAATGAAATAATTTAACCCATCCCCCATATTACTGATACAGGTTGCTGAGCCCCCCCTGAAGCCTCATCTGTCAGCCCCCACAACCCAACACACTAGCATCACACACACACACACAAACACACACACTCCCTTGAGAGAGGGTCTCAGATGCAGATCATCAGCATTAGCGGGCGCCTGAAGGATTAGCATCCCCATGCAGTGACCTACAGGTGTAGCCCTGGGTTAGAGCAGGCACTTATCTTCCAGACCATCACTGGGCCCTGACCCCAGCCCTCACCAAATGCACCTCACAGGAAAAGCAGCCAACAGATGGGGGGAGGTGTTGCATGCTAAGGGCTAAAGAGCTACAGGGAATATGAGGAAATTGATCGGTGGGGGGGAAGCAGGTGAAATAAAGTTGCAAGAGTTAACCCCATTGTGAGGAGACTCATGAGATGAAATGGAACTACAACACGACTCGTGAACTCGAGCTTTCAGCAAATGTCTACTTACGGGCCTGTGAATATCACAGGACGGGAGGCGTTCATCAAAGAAGGTGATGACTGGAAGTCCCCAATCACAAAAAAAACACTGCTACTTTGACTATTCTTCTTGCAACAGCATTACGACAGTCAGAGTGCTTTCAGCCTTCCCCTCATTCGTAGCCTGTGGTTCACAGGCCAAACAGTAAATGGGGTGCCATGGTAAACACGACCCTAGGTAGAATTCAGTATTCGATTCTACAGGATTTAAAGCACTTCACCTGAATCATGTGTTTTGCCATTCAAGAACTTACAAATAGCTGCTTCTCAGCACCCAGTTGCCACCAACGACAAGCAATGCGTGTCTTCTTTGAAGGCACAAGCATGTTCACGCCCATTTATAGCTCTCAAAACCTCTCAAAAAAAGTGCTTGGACCTGGAAATTCCTTAGTTTTCAAATAAATACATAGATTTGGAGTTATATCCAGCCTTTTTCTATGAGAGGTCAAGCAGTCTTACTTCTCACATTCATGTTAGATCCCCTCATAAAGATTGTCTTATTGCTTGACTGTCTCATTCGTATTGCTTGACTATTCAAAAATATATTCCTTTTTTAAAGGGAGCAACAAATTACTCTGTTACTCTCTGTGGCAAACCACTTTATCCCTTCTGACATTATTTGCAATTAATTAAAACAGGTTAACATTTATATTTACGAAAGCAGTTTGATTGTTACACTTTTCTGATGGTGTCTGAGCAGCAGACTCACAGTGCAGCTGCTAAAGCTGCTGCTAAATGCCCAGCAAGAATATGAGGAGAGTGAAGTGAACTGGCCTTTAACTGAAAAGCGTACATTTTAGAAATTAATGAACGATTACGACTAAAGTGTCATCCTGTTCCTTTGTGTCGCTCGTCTTTTCCTTTGTCTGGTTGCACAAAGTTATTCCATATTTTATTGAATGAGGGCTAAAATGACAGCTTGATAAACAGTAAAAAAAAACAATGTGAAGATTGAGGTAGACAAGCAAAAGGGCCTTTGGTGGTTAATGCTGATGTTTTGTTTGCTCTAATATTATCTGAACCTGGCTTGTGTTGTTACCTCCCGTTGGACTCGCCTCATTCTGTTGACATTTTGCTGTTATTTGTACACTGCAAAGTGGTCCATTTTCCCCTCATCAAAAGTGCTTTTACGCGCGTGTGTCAGGATGTCTTTGGTGCTTACCTTCAGCTCCTGTCAGAAAGAGCGAGAGCAGGGCCTGTGCTCAGGAGCAGAGGGGGGAAGGCTGCTTTGTGCCCTAAGCGTTTTTAGTGAAGGCGAGAACTGGCTCAAAGGCTGTCAGCGCACATGCAAACACACATCAGTACGTACATAGACACCAACGCGCAGTGTTTTCGCTCTCAGCTGCACTGTCAGTAAGAACCAAGTGTTTGAAATGAACACACAAGCATGCACACTATGCTCATTACACAGTTTCTCGCCTGTGTTTGTCTTTCTCAAAGGCTATAGTTACATGAGGGTGGTGAACGCAGCCCTGATCAAAGAATGTTGAGTTAGGACTTAGGACCTGACAAAGGAAAACAACCCACAGTGTGAAACAATGTGTGTGCAGCGAGAGCAGAGTACCAAATGACACTACCATTCCTTATGATAACGCAATTACAGCAAGATGTTGATACGTCCTCCCAGCCCCCAGATGGAAACTGCAATCTGGTGCTCTTAATGGCGGTGTTCAGTTTTATCTATTACTGTGGAGAGGACACCAGAGCCAAAGTTGCACTGTGAACTCTGTAGATAGCAGGAATTCATTTCAGACAATTCATTAGCTGCCTATAAGAACGACTTTCCCCTCATGCTACTCAAGGTAAATCATTCACAGCTGCTACTTTCTAAAGCCAGATGACCCCATTAAAAGTGTTCTGTAGCTTTGGATGTTTTAATGCTTTTTTTTTTTTAGTATGGTGAAGGGAGTTTCAAATACCCTGATTTTTCTTTTGGTGTGTTTTAATTTGGCTTACGTCATTGGTGAAATTTGGTTATGAGCTATGCTACCACAAAGCAAGCCTGGTCAAGTGTTTGTGAAGATGAAAGACTTCCTTCTTTCAAGGTTACCTCTGGAGATTTCTGAACAAAACCCATATAGCTATAGCTATTTTTCAATATTCTTTATATTTCACTTTCTCAGGCTGTCAAATAAACGGTTGCTTCATTTAAATAATGAAATAGGGAAGTTTTCCGTCTCCAGTTCAGAGGATTTCCTCTTCCCAGCGTGATTACGCTTCTCCGTGTCGTGAACTTGAATGTGAGGCTTCTAAAATGAGAATATATTGGGGTTTGATATCTAAAATTATGATTATCTTCAGTAACACCAGAGTCCTTTCCATGCCGTGTTCGGCAAGTTATGACCAGTTTCCTAAATCACGCGTGAACCCTCCGTACTCAGGTCTTGACTGAAAAATGAAGTCCGTGTGTGCTGGAGGTCCAACCAAAAAAATGTGAATACATTCATAGCTACATTAGAACCTCTCAGTTTGTGGTAGAATGTTGCTTGGTTCATCAAAGCCAGCAACTACAGTACTTGTGTGTGTTTGTTAGAAGAAAGAGCCAACCATGTTTACAAGGTAGTTGAGAACGAGAGCCCACAGCTGTTCAGAGGACCTACAAAGTCTGCTTCAGGATAATTTGCACCTCCTTCCAACATGAGAGCCTCAGAGAACTTCACCATAAACTAAAAATGATCCAAAAGATTGAGTCTGATCAGTCAAAAGATCAGTCTGTCCTTGTCATTTCTAGTCAGAAAGCTGACCCCTCCATTTGCCTGAAACTGTAACTGTTTAACTCTTTGATGTTAACTCTTTGATGTTCAAAGACGTCCTTTTTTTGTTCCACTAACCTGACAAATGGTGATTTTAGGCTGCTTAAAAACAAACCGACAACTACGTTACAATATGCTATGTTTTTACAGCCCAGTTCAAGTAACAAATGACCTTTTCAGTTAATTTGCTGTGATCGTATGATTCCTCTTCACAAGTTGCTCTCTTGCCCAAACGTTTCACTATTTAATATAAAGTTAACAAAAATAATGTTGAAAGAATTCAGGGAGCACACATCTCCTGCAGGGGGTCTTCATTGATACAGAAAATAAACATGGTCTCATCCGAGTCTGTTCATGAATTTACTTCCAACAGAGCAAATACAAGGTCTATTTTTTTTTTTAATCAAAGCAGGAAAACATTTTTCAGAAATATTGACAATTATATCTGATAAAGAAAAGGTTTCTGCATACAATCAAGATGATTTCTGGATGCTGAAACATCCTTTTCCACCCATTCACATGTAGTCATGGACAAATTTGATCAAACTTAATCTTACAGAAAAATGCCGCAATGGCGTCATCCTGCCTTGAACAGGCCTCAGGATCCAGACTCTACAATTTCATTCCGATTACCTCCAAAAGTTAATCACTTGTTCCTTGTAACATTACCACATATTTCCATCAAACTTCAATTAGTTCTTGAGATACAAACAAACATGCAAATGCACAATCCCCACAATGTGCTGTCCGTAAAAGATTCACAGTGAAGAAGCAGCCCCTGATTTGAGAATGCAACAGTCCATCAAAAGTAAATATAAAATGCAAAATGAATATACTACAGGTACCCATGGGCAGATGTGGCAGCTCTAAAAACTATGAGGAAGCATACAGAATCATCCACACTCACTAAATCCAGGTTGTTTATTTTTCATTTTCTTTTTTTTGAACGTGTACCTACAGACTATCATCATTCCAGATGTATGCAAACTAGGCGAGTGATTAACCTTCATAATTCCACTACTAAGTAACATGCGCTCTGTCTGTGGAATTTGGGATTTCAAGTATTTCTTCCCAGCGAATGACAGCAGTGTACCCCTTGTGTGTTGGAGGCTGCCAACCACTAAGCAGTCCTGGCATTCTGCAGACAGGCCAGACTTGTGGTTGCTGTTTTGCTCACTCCTTCTCAGTCTTTGGCTGCAGGCTATATGCAGAACTCAGACAGCTAGCTGGTTCCCACACCAGGGCTCAACACTGAAGGTACTCAACTAACTCAATACTCCACTCTGCTGTGTTAGTAAGAGAGGAGATAGCTGACAAGGTGCGGAAAGGGAACAGAGAGAGGGAGTTGAGAAAGACGACACAGGAACAACAAAAGAATATTATATCAAGGATCGTGTGCTTCTTCATAAAAGATGGAAACAAATTAACAAGGTTAGAAAAATGTCAGGATCAGTTCTAAAAGTCACTTTCTTTCCCTCAGCATCTTTTTTTTTCTCCCCCTCTTAGTCCTATTTCATAGTTTGGTTTTTTTGTCGTCAAAAATGGCTGACCACTAACTCACATTGTCTCATGTCACTCTCCACAAAAGGAACGTTCCGGACTATGTTTGGGTTCCTCGGTGAGCCACAGGCAATTGTGACTCAAGCTAAACATCGCCTGTCATAGTCTTTCAATTAGAATTGACAGAGAAGCCAAAGTGTTGTCGACGATGAAGTATTTCTCAGTACCGGCCCTCTGTTTCTCTGTCTGACCTTTAGCTACAACGCAAAAACCCGTATTTAAGATGGATGTAGAATTTCAGCTTTGTCATTGGCAGTGGAAGCCCCAAGTATCCGTCGTCTCCCACACTTTTCTTTGAGGTTATTGTACTTATCAGTCAGCTTTTTATGTCCAAGCATGTTCTCCATCCCGTCTGTCTCGATTCTTCGGTCACTCCGCTCAGACAGATAAGCCTCTGCTGCCGAGGCCTGTTCATATATGCAGGTTTAATTGAGTGATAATGAAGAGCGCTTGTCTGAGATGAGGTTAACAGGAGTGTATTAATTTGAATAGGGCCCTCTGGATTATCCCTGCTTCGGAAAACAGGCTGCGGTGCGTCCACACGGGGAACCCTGAGTGCACTGCATGTCTTAATGGACAAGGGCAACATAAGGGTGATTAGCATGAGATTCAGACTTGGCGTTAATATGTGTATGTGTCATGTATCTGATACAGTTTCTCCATCTCAAACACAAACTTCAGCAGTCACAATGCAAGAGGTAACATGTAAAGAGTGCTAATAACCAGAGGGCAAAGATAAAAATCTATATCTCTCAATCACAATGTAGATTTTGTTTTCTTCCTATTCCTCCGCCTGTCTGTCCGTCTCCCTTTCTCTCTCTGCCCTCCTCTATTGTTGTTATCAAATAATACAGTTGCTCAAGCACAGCGTTTGAATCCTAAGGACCTCTGGGAGCGGATTTGTCTCCACCAAGCCCCTTCTAATGGGGATTAAGAGGATTAAAAACCATAAAATGACCCCAGCTCCAAGTCCCTAGAGCAAGGCCCAGCTTGCTTGAGCCTAACTCAGCCAGGAACGGCGCACCGGCCGCAGGCCTTCTTTACCAACGGCCCCTTAAAGCTCTCCTTTAGCATGACAAAGGAGAGAGCAGTCCCCTGATCTGCCAAGGATGCAGTACAATGGAGTGGCTGCTTTCTCCTCTGCTCATTTTCATGGAGACAAACAGCATTACACTTGGCAGTGACATTGTTCTAAACTCCAACATAGAGCCCTTCTTTCTCTCTGGAGCTCAAGGTGTCATATTAATTATTTAAATCTGATGTGGATTTTCAGCAAGGGATCCCTCCAAGGCCTTACCCACAGCCAGAAGGTCTGGGATCTGCATTCATTTGGTTAATTAGACCTGAAACCGAGCTTTGATCTCAACCAAAATCGGAAAAAAGGGGAAACTTCCACAATGAATTATTTTAGCCCTAACCTGTTTTTTCATTATAGACTTTTCCTACTCATTTTCATACCCTTTATAACGTGACAAACACAAATGTGTGTTTGTGGTTCGGTGTGTAAGACTGAATTAGGGTGCATAACGTCTGGGTTCTGGGTTGAGGAATTTTGCAGTTAACCAGCTTCATGAGGTCAATGATGAAGGTAATTGAGGGACACTTTAATCCACTCAGGAGGCCTGACAGAAACAGTTACTCGTGTCGTCGCTCCGCTGAGGTACAGTTGGGTTCATATAAGTGAGAGAGAAAAGAGAACAAGATGGGGGGTCAGGAGAGGTCCTGCAGGCAAAACCAAGCCAATGAGGAGCAGCAGCAGAGTGTACAGATATTATATATATATATATATATATATATATATATATATATATACAGTATGTATGTATGTATGTGTGTGTGTGTGTGTGTGTGTGTGTGTAATGAAGGGTGATAGAAAAAGTTCCAGGTACCAGCTACGATGTCTGTGCGTTGGTCGGTATCATGAGTTGTAACTGGAGCTCGGCTCTGTGACGCTCTCCCAGTAACACTCATGAGGGATGATGGGAACATTTCAGAGAGAGGAATGGGGAAGGTCAAGATGAAAAACTACAATTTCCACTGTTTATGTAAAACTAATAAATCCCACATCAGGCAGGAATTGATGGACAACATGAGCTCTGCCGACATGTGCATAATTTACCCAGGTTTTGTTTTTCTGTCTGTATAAGCATGGATACTGACAGAAAACATGAGAGGTAGGAGACCATGGAGTCAGCTGGTAGGTGTTGTAACCACCACGCTGCCAAGAGACCCATATCTGCCAAAGTTAAGAGACATCTGTTTCTGAAATTTAAAGCAATGGAAATGAATTGATTCTTTTTCCTGCTGCTTACATCATTAAAATTATTTATTTATCGAGAAAAACATCTATTTCCAGGGGAAAAAAAAGTCTCTGTTACGCTGGATAATCCACAGACTTGCTGTGGATAATTGATGACTTTCCAGTGTGACTGGGACAGTTCATGGAGAGACATGATGGTTTTAAATTTGTCTGTAATTATTTTTATTTCTGTTTTGACCTAAACAATAGCAAATCACATGATCTTTAGTTTGCTACTTTATTATATCTGGTGGATTGGCTCAGTTCTATGTCATATAATCACATCACACTGTCTTGCTGGCAAGTACGTTCATAGCCTTTACAGCCCAGCATGGACACGATGTTAACAGGAATATATAAAAGGGGATATGAAATGTCAGTGTGGTATGGTCATTATTGGCCTGATATTGTGTAGTGCGATGTCCACATTTATAGATATTTAACACAGAAGCCTGTCAAACGCAATAAATACATCTGCAGTAACGAATGCTGAAATCCTGTTTGAAAGGTGAAAACTGTTTTTTCCTGCACTCGTCCGTTTTCCTTCCATCCCCGGACGGTGGCCAATTTAACTCGCTCCTCTTTGCTCCGTCCCTCAGATGTTGATCAAACTCGCACCACAAATGTGTCTCACTCTAATCTCCTATTTATTTACACAGGATACCTCATAGCCCAAGCACACGCGGACACACACACATATATACACACACACATGCACATGCACGGACACGCATGAAAGTCCCAACACACACTCATTCAAAGAGAGACTTAATGACAGTGAGAGATAATCACTCACCTCGCCTGTAGCACTGTGGGCTTGAAGTTGACCCCCTGCCCTCACACACACGCACGCACGCACGCACACACACACACACACACACACACACACACACACACACACACACACACACACACACAAGCAGCGGGGCCCTCTCCTCAGGCCCATACGACCAGCCCTCAATGAATACAAAGGATTGTGGGGATTAGCCAGGCATTTGGTCGGGCATTGTTCTGGCCTACTAAATGAGGTTTGGCCGGTGGCAGCCGGCACAGGGGCCTGGTCCTGTGTGAAAGTGAGGCGAAGGCAGCGGCCGCCCCTCGGAGGAAGAGTGATAATTACCTCTTCCTGAGAGAGATGACAGCTTTGGCCTCTGCGTCCCTGAATCTTGGACATTAGCAACTGAATAGAGAGCTTTCATACTGTATATCATTTTAATCTTTCATGTTCAGATCCAGCAGATGGCTTATTACTGGCGTGGGTGAGGTGGCAGCGAGGGAGACAAATGGCTCGTGTCTCTTTTAAGGAGGGATGCTGGGGAAATGGCATTCATATATAGGGCAAGAGCAGCGGATAATTGTATATCTGGCTTTTTGGAGGTGCGGCGGTGCTCACACACTCTGCCAGCCTATAAATCATAAAACTATTAATCTTAGACAAATCCCACTTGGAAGGCTTGACAGAGGGAGGGCAGGGAGTTTGGAGAAATGAGATCCACTGAAAATTTGAAGGATTCTTGTATGACAAGCATGTTAAGTCTTCAGGTATGCTCATGCATGTGAATCCATTTGTTTGTATTTGCATTTAACCTTCCTCCATATCAAACAATCTGATAAATGACATATTCCACAATGATTAGAGGAGTGCGTAGTCACTTTATCATTCCCTTCATATATAAATAATCCACTTTTTGTTTAGTCTTTTGTGTATTCAGATCCAACAGTTGATTTATTCATGGTTCTTGAGTTATTCAGTGTATCTGATGAAGAATATCAACTGCGAAGATTTCTGCAGGGGACTCCAGAATTTTTGATGAGCAATAAAAGGCTTAAAATGTCTGGTTTCCTCGTATTTGAGGGTGTCAAATAGTGATTTTTAGGACATTCCAGTGAATGTACATCACCTCTCTTCCTCCCATACTGCTCCATCATCTCTTCCTCTTTCTCTCCGTTGGCATCGGCCATCCAAAGGAGAAACTGTACCTTCGCCCCTGACAATGATGCATGAGTCTGATGGAAAGCACTTTTTCAGGTGTTGTCATTATAAAAACATTTTCCATAGGCCCCATGTGAAAGAAATAAAAGACAGGGCCCAAAGTGTAATACTCTAATATCTCTGAAGCTTTTCATTGGTATCTGTGGAGCCGCGGCTGCTGGATTGGCTCCTTTTCAATTACCTGTTCTTTTCAACTCGGTAGGAAATGAAAAATGTGTTGCACTGTTGGAGCTCCAGAGCAGAATGACTTCACTTCACTGTCTCTCTCACACCTTAGGTATGTTTTAGTGGTGTGAAGGTGCAGAATTTCCCAATGCCGCACCAATTTATCGCTGTTAGATAACAGTTATCATTACCAAAGGTCCCATTTCTTTGTGTTTCCCTCATTGCACTGAGGTTGTAGAGTTTTCATTTATCAGTACTCTGGTTGAGTATATATTTTATGAAAATGTAATATGATTTGATATGATATAATTATATTACGGCGACACGGTGGTGCAGTGGTCAGCACTGTCGCCTCACAGCAAGAATGTTCTGGGTTCCAGCCCCGGCTCCAGCACAGGATCATCCTGTGTGAGTCTGCATGTTCTCCCTGTTCCTGCGTGGGTTCTCTCTGGTACTCCAGCTTCCTCCCACAGTCCAAAGACATCAAGAGGGGACGAGGCTGATTGATACTCTAAATTGACCGTAGGTGTGACTGTGAGTGTGAATGGTTGTCTGTCTCTTTGTGTTGGCCCTGTGATGAACTGGTGACCTGTCCAGGGTGAACCCTGCCACTTGCCCATAGCCGCCTAAGATAGGCCCCAGCCCCCCCGCGATCCTTAACAGGAATAAGCGGAAGACAATGGATGGATGGATGAATAATTATATTTCAATATTATTATATTAAAGCATTCACTTTTGCCCAGACCCTTTTATAAACACCTTGACAGGCTACAGGTGATAGAATACTGGTTGCCTTCCCTGTCAGCGCTACCGTGGTTAGCATCAAAGATCACTCCAGTATTATGGATAGAACCTTCAGTGATACTCAGCCCACGGTTATGATGACATATGTTCATGCATCAACACCTGCACTAAATCTGGAACCCTTCATCTTTTACTGTTATTTAAACACACCAAGCTGCAGCGCCGCTCCCTTCTTCAGGTGAGGGTATTTACCTAAAGGTACGAGGAGCACAGCAGATTACACAGAAGCTCTTCACAGTGTTTCCCTGCAACCGCAGCTTTGATGAACACAGGAGAGCGTTGTAACTCGTTCAGGATAAAGTAGATTGAGCATAAAAATGTCAAACACTTACCAACATTTGTGTCTACTTTGCAAATGAAGACATTCTAGTTTACAAACCATCTAAACTGAAATATTAATAACAAAGTTAAAAAAAAGATTCCTCTCTCCAGTTTTAATGCAGTGTTTTCGAACACCACTCTTAGACATACTAACATCTTGTGACTTTGATTAGCTACAGGATTTCAGTTCGAGTAACTCAACTACAAGTTTTCATCGATTCACAGCCCCAATTTCTAATCTGTAACAAGTACAAATAACATCAAAAATGGCGGGATGTACGTTGCGTGAACTTCAAGTTCATGACTTCCATGCTTGAAGAGAAAATATTACACCCACCCAACCACCCACCCTTCACTTTCATCCCCCGTCTCCCCTATGTGAGCATCCAATAATGATGATGAATAGTTTAATTAATTGACTTTGACTGTTTGGTTGACTGGCACGACTCCAACGTCTGACTTCACTCTTCTGTCCAGCTGCATCGCTGAAGACGTTGTGCAGCTCGGCATGCAACGAGGCGGGATGTTGTAATGTTTCTCAGTGATGCCGCGCTGGGGAGGAAGAGGATGAGGAGAGGGAGGAGGAGGAGGAGGAAGAGAAGCTGGTTATTAATAAAACAATTTGCCAAATGTGTCGTGTTTGACAGAAAATTTGAAGAAGGCCGTCATGACATCTGCTTTGAGCTCATCGTGACGTAAGGATGAAAGCATGAAAGACACGCCGTTAAAAATGATTCTAATATTTTTTAAATACCTTATTCAGCAACAATTTCCTCCGTCATCATCACATCACCTTAAAAGGGAAATAAGGATCCGATATGAAGGTCATTAGGAGTATTAGTGCGTGGTAAATGCTTTACAAACATGTAGTATCAAACACAAATAAAACCCAATAACTACGACATGCTTTCTTCTTTTTTTCTTCTTTGTTTTGAAATTTTTACAGTAGAAAATCAGTCTTTTATAGAAGATGTACGACACTATAGGAGAACATCATGGTTTACACCTCTGCAATCCACCACCAAAGCAGCTGCATGCTGATTAGGGCCAAATACAGCGAGCGACATCTTTTGATTTTTTTTAACGGAAAAACAAAACCGCAAGAAAGAGAACCCCGCTCCCTGTCTTGTCAGTGCTCCCCTCAGAAAAAAAAAGACAAGGTTTGAGTTTTCAAAGTCACATGCAACCGCAGCTACATTGTCTTTTAACTGCAGTTGTAGTTCAAAACCTTGCAGCTCCTTCGATCGCGGCAAAGTGAATTCAGGAGGCAGATGTGAGAGGAGAGATGCTCGGCCTACTCTCCGTGGAGCTGCCGGAGTGGGATGAAAAAAAAAAAAATGCAATAAATAGAAACATCTGATAAATATGGCACAATTATTACTTTGTTTGAAAATTTCGAATGACTACCCCAGTAGCCTCGAATCTTAGGAAAAAGAAAGAGCCATATTGATCACATCCTTGTGCTTTTAGTGTCTGTTAAAGCTGCTGCCATCACATGTCATTGTTCAAGTTAATTTAGTGCCGAACAAGTGGTTTTACTACCGCTATAGACCATCCCCTGTGACTAATTACCACTCCACTTGAGCACAAAGTGATGTTTCACAGCTAGAAAAAAACAAGGGGCAAGTCAAGTCAGCTAGTCATCAGATGGTTGCCGGTTCCATCCCCGGCTCATCCAGAGGGGGTGTGTTGAAGCTAAGAACCCTTAACTGCTCCTGACACTTTCACCATGGTCATATGACAACCAGATCTTATTAGAAACTGCAAAATGACCATGACTTCTTCATTACATGGTGACTGCACAACATTTCTTGAAATTATGTGTCAACTCAACAGAAATGATGTCAGCTAGGATGGTTTTGTGGACACAAAATCGCTGGTTCAACACTCTGGGCAGCGCTTAATGTTGTTTTGCCCTTCAGAAACTTTAGAAACCACAGACTGTTGATGCATTTAAAAAAAGGACTTCCTCCTTCGCAGCTCAGAAGTGGCTCTGCTGCTCTGTGGTTTTTACTGTGCCACTGTGATTATTTTTTTTGTGTGTGTGGTGATTCTCTGTAGCATTTTGAGATTTGGTTCTAAATTGTTTTAGAAATAAAATACACGATTTCATCATGATTTGCTGACAAAAGCTTCTTGAAATAAAATTCACTGTAGAAAGAAATCTTGTGTCGATGTCGCAACACAACTGCCACTTGATGTTAATATTCTCAGGTTAATGCTGAACCATGAACCGTCATTTGTATGTCCACCACGAAGAACCAGTTCATTTAAATCGATATCGCTGAGGTGGTGCCACTGCTGCCATGCATTGTGACTTAAGAAGTCGTGGTCATTTCATGTATTTTCTTTCAGACCACCCAGAAATATTAATGTATTTGAAGTACATGTACATGCTGTATCAAGAAGCACTAGTGTAGGAATGATTTGGCTGACAAATCAGTAAGCACGTGAGCTAGTTATTCAGATCACAGTATGTGGAGGTTACCTCCTGCTGAGCAGCTTTAAGGAGATCTGAGGGACAAGAAAGCTCGCTGGTCGGCCTGCTCACTGGCCGAGCTACAGCGGAGGTTTGAGTCTCCTGTGTTCACGTCATTAGAGAGCTGCAGCAGCAGGAACAGTAGGGTGTCTCTGGTCTACAGGGTGATCCAGCAACGACTCTGAAATTGAGCAGGACCATTGGAAGTGAAGCAGATGGAAACAGAACAAGACAGTGAGGGAGAGAGCGAGAGCTTGGCGCAGCAAGCCTCATTAGCACTATCCCAAAGGTGAGGTGAGAGGAAGGGCGGGCTTCCCACTGACCTCACTGTGACCGTTGATGTCATCAAAATGTTCGCATTTGTAACTTGGATTGAATGGGAACAGCTGGAGCTGGGTTTTAGCCAGTGACCCTCTAATCATGAAGCTGCAGGCCTACCACCTAGAGGTCACAGTGGAGCCCTTGATCACACTCAGAAATGAAGACCACAGATAGTAAACTAGCATGCAGGCCCAGTCGCACTTTTAACGTATGTGGGGCTCGGCAACACGCTGACTCTCACAAACCCTTAATCACACACACACACACACGCACGCACCTCGCTCTCATCCACCATCACACACCTGATAGATGATTGAGCCACATTGTGAGGACACGTCGAGGCTGCTGGAGGATTGTCATATATGCCCACCTGTCAACGGGGGAAACCGTGTCTGGAATTTAACTTAATTGGAGTCTGGTCAATATGGACTAAAGAAAGGGACAATATCTGAAGGATAAAAACCTGTTGGAACCTGCTGGGTTTAAACACACTGCATGACTGTGGGCTATTATTCATGTTGTGGGGACATAAATGTAGATTACCCTTCCCTTTGGGGGGAGCAAAATCTCTGTAATGTCATTCATAAAATTTTACAGTGAGGATTTATGGAAATCTAAAGTTTTAGGGCTAAAATGAGCAATTTGTCAAGTTAAAGATCCATTTGTGATAAAATATAATGTCAGAAGTGTTTTAGTGAGTTCAGCTGATGCAACATCTTCAGAGGTATCTGTGAAGGAATCCTTTTGTCCTCACTTGGAGTGCACATGGAGAAGGCAAACACCCACCGAGGTGAACTCAGCTGAACTCAAAATAACAAAAAATAAATGCAGGTTTTGGCAGTGTTAAATGGATCTGCCCAAAAAAGAAATGTTCCTCCTTGGAAGTTAGGTTTTCCTTGCTTCTTGGAATAAAATGAACATCTCATCTTTCTGGTTCTATGATGCCCCCTGTTGTATTGGAGTAAGTATAAAGTACAAGCTTGTTGGGATATTTTGCAAATTGTACCATTATTTTTTGGGGTTCACCTTTAACCTTTCCAGCTGACAGGAAACAGGTGCCCATCTATGGACATTATTTTGAACCATTCTTCACGTTCTCACCCACAGTTTAATTGTTCCAAATCCCCAAATCAGGTTTGCTCCAGAAAAAGCAGTATGATATATTTTTGTGTCAATAAATATTCTAAATATGAGTGTGAAAAGGATGAGGCACACCTCTCTCTCTCTCTCTCTCTCACACACACACACGCAACACACACGCCAAACACACACACACACACACACACACACACACACTGATCCTGCACACTAATCACATTTCACCCCAATCACTAAACACACATTCATATTTGAAGGTTTATTCCAGGCATCCATTTCAAATCATTATGTATATGTGATCCCAGCAGCCTCACAGAGCACATAAAGTGTTTACTCTCTTCATTGAGGCGCTGGATAAGTTGAGAGCAGAAGCTAAGTGCACTACAGTCTATGGCAGAAGAATAAACATTTTCCTTTATAGCCTGAGGACCCACTTTTCATCTGTCAAGCATGTTTTAATAATTAATCTGTTTAATACACACACAGCATCTGCTGGGTACAACTCCCATCCTCCCATTCAAACTGACTAGCGCAGCTGCCACTGTGAGAGTGTGTACTGTACAGGTCTGGAATATGATAAGATGTTGTTTTTTTTGTCCTTTGCAATACACAGCCTGCATACTGCTATGCATGCTTACACGTAGTTTATAGACATACACATGCACACAGTCTTGCAAACGAGTTTATGCTTAAGGGGCAAAGCTCCAACTACGGGCCTACTTTCCCTATGTATTTCTCCTTGGTGAGCAGGCCAAATGGGGATTGTGTAAATTAAATACATTTCTTTTTCTGGCAGCAGAGAGAAATGATACCAGATTAAGCCCATGAATATATACATGGGCCAGAGCTGACCTGTCTCCAGACGCCTGATTTCCCTGGAGGGGTGCTGACAGGGTGAGGGGCTCCAGGGGTGTGTAGGTGTGTGCATTCGTGCCTTTCTGTTGTGTGTGTGTGTGCGTGTGTGTGTGTGTGTATGTGTGTGTGTGTGTGTATATGTGTGTGTGTGTGTGTGTGTGTGTGTGTGTATATGTGTGTGTGTGTGTGTTGCACACCTCAGACAGAGGTGAGGAGATCTTTTGAACAGGTCTAAATTGAGCTTAATCTCATTCCTCATTGTGCTGGAACAGGAATGAAATTGCACAATTGCACTTAATCGATGATCGAACACCCTCTCCCCCTCCTCTTTCTCTCACTCTCCTTGATTTTTCCTCTCTCTCTCCCTCTCTCTTTCTCTCTCTCTCTCTCTCTCTCTTTTAGTCTTAAACTCCCTACATGGGCCAGTGGGCATAATTGCCTGTTAGCCTCTATTTTCTCCTTTTTCTTCTTGTTCCAATGGAAGCATCTAATAATGTCTGTTCAAGCAATCAGGAGGTTAATGTGGTTAGGATAAGGGCAATCATAAACCAATAAATGCCATCCGGATGCCCCGCTTCTCTTTCATTCCACGGCTAATCCTGGAAGATTGTGATTTCGGGAATCTTGTGCTGCATCCGTTGCACTGGAGCGCGTCCCCATCATTGGCAGGAAGGATTCCGTCCGTCCCCTGGGGTTGATTACTCACAGTCATTTGGGGCACACAGGTGCTTCTGATTATCTAAGGTAGGAAATCTTTGGTCAGCTACATATTAGCCAAATGAAGGGCATTTGCTTTTCCAGGAGTTCAGAGAGTGAAAAAGAAGATTTCTTTCAAAAACACTCTCAGTCATGGTCTAAGCAATCCTCATCGAGCGATCATATTCAGACATGAGACATCGCTCGCGAAAATCAAACAAACCACAGTCTCCAGGAGAGTCTATTTTTGTTGTGAATAAAACAAGTTAAAGACAACATCTGACTCCACTAAACCAACAACAACGATGCACCGATTACAAGGATCCGTCTCAGTAACCACAAAGGAACCTCTGCTATGGCTGAGTGCTGCTCAGCCCGTACCGCTGCATTTCCACTGCACGGTACCAGCTTGACTAGCACTGCTTCTCATGGTCAACAGTTGTGGCTAGTACCTGCTCCTTTGTTGGTGTAATCATGCAATGTAGAGCTCAAAACAATAAAACAAGAGTTAAATGTATCTTTGACAGACACGTCAACAGTAGCCACAAGAGCCTGGTCCTGGTACACTCTGGTTTTGGCTTGGTTTGGTGGCCTCATCTCCCCTACGGAAAAAATGTACTCCACAACCAACAAAAATGATGTTTTTCTTGCTCATTGATAAATAAAGTGTTCACTTAATTCACATTCAGTTTGATGAAATAAAAAAACAGCTTCACGAAGTAGATTTGGCTGGAAATGATGTCATTACCAAACTAGAGAGCAGAGAGAGCACAGACCTCCTCCAAGATGAGCTTGACATTTCACAGTGTGGTGCTTTTGTAGAGTGGGAGGGAGGCAAAACCTGATTATATGATTTTTTTTTTGCATGAATGAAGTCATGCATGGTGGCACGGTGGTGCAGTGGTCAGCACTGTCGCCTCACAGCAAGAAGGTTCCAGGTTTAAGTCTCGGCTCCATCACAGGATCTTTCTGTGTGAGTCTGAATGTTCTCCCTGTTCCTGTGTGGGTTCTCTCTGGTACTCCAGCTTCCTCCCACAGTCCAAAGACATCAAGAGGGGACGAGGCTGATTGATACTCTAAATTGACCGAAGGTGTGACTGTGAGTGTGAATGGTTGTCTGTCTCTATGTGTTGGCCCTGTGATGGACTGGCGACCCATCCAGGGTGAACCCCGCTTCTCGCCCGGAAGCCACTGGGATAGGCTCCACCCCCCTGTGACCCTTAACAGGAATAAGTGGAAGAAAATGGATGGATGGAACTAATGCATGCACTGCCATCTAACTTTGACTTCCTGTGAGGTGCCATTTACAGCAGGTCTACCTCATGCAACCGCTAGGTGGCTCTATGTCTGAGACTTAAATTGAATTTGTTGCCACCAGATGGCACTATGACTAACCTGCCCTGAAATCTAATTGGTTCTTCCATGGCCGATACTAAACTTTTCCACTGGTTTGGTAATCCTGCTGGCAGACAGACAAATCTCCCCGATAGCCTTGCTGGTGTTGCCAACGTTAGCCGCAAATGCTACAGGAGACTTAGCTTTACTGCTAAGGAATCCAGTTCACCCTTCAGCTTTTAGATATTTTTGTGCTTGCTCATGGCCAGTTTTGCATGATTGCATTATCATCTCAATTATTCAGTTCATCTTTGTCTTGATTGTATGTTTGGCTTGAAAGTGTTACAGAGGTGACTTCACATAATACTGTTTCTGTTATTTCAGTCAATACTCTTAAGGTTACTGAATTGTGCACCCAACCCAAGTACTGCAAGATGAGTATTAATGCCTAACATAGATGTTTTTGGTGTACCAGGACACCCAGCTCCTGGACCGCCGGGTTTCAAAACCACATCCCTCTTGATGTGAAGCAGCCATGTTAACACTGAACCACCACACCACCCACAGTAAAACAACTCAAACCAACTTGAAACCATAAAATGTTTAAAGGTTATTAAATGGCACCTAAATTGGAAACATTTTCCTCACTAATATGACTTATTCTTAGCTGGAATATTTGTGTGTGTGCGTGTGTGTGTGTGTGTGTGTGTGTGTGTGTGTGTGTGTGTGTGTGTGTGTGTGATTGCACCAATAATGTCAAACACACAGTTCTTACAGTAACATAACGGTGCATGGCAGTGATAATGACTTCTGCATGTCAAAACATAATGAGAGGAATGTGTGTGAAAATGCATGCGCCATAGCGAGATCTGTACCTGCTACATATTTAGACCCGCTACATGCTACTTGAGCCATGTAAAATGTGTTGATTTGTTGCACAAGGTGTTGGAACAAAACAACGTAACAAAGGTTCCCAGGCTGTTCTAGCTGGAATGGATGTACTCATTATGGCCCATAATGAAGGGCCCTGCTTACCGCTGTGCATCTACTCAGCAACATCCACGACCTACACACATGCACACACACACATACACACACAGGCCAGGCCGCTGCCAGGCTGTCAAGTCCAAAAATAATTAGGCATCAAAATAAGTTTCCCTGTGTGTCTTTTTTTTTTCTTCCCCTTGTTCATTTTATTCATGTGCTGGAACTCGGGAGACTGGCTAATGCAGTTAACATGCTCTCATCATGAATTTTCATTACACCATTACATGAGTACATTACAAGAGCAGGGGAGCTGTGACTACAGGGATGCCATCAACACGCATGTACGCACGCACACACACACACACACACACACACACACACACACACACACACATCGGAGGCATGCATAAACATTTATTCAGATGCACAAATGTATACTGAGAGATTCTGTTTCACTCTGCACTGGTATTTGGGATGTATGTAGCTTTTTGAAACACGTGCATTATTTGTGATACTACACATTACGATGAGACATGAATAATTATACATTTTGATACATTCAAGTTCTTGCTGTGCTGAGTTGATAATACAAAATACAAAATTTACTGCAATTTTTTTTTACAGATAAAACAAGGGAGATGAAAGATTTTGAATTTTTATTTATATATATATATATATTTTTTTTTCTCTCTCTTAAATGTTTGTTTTCACGTAGCCTGGCAAAAGCAGGAAGTGTGACAATGATGGCTGAATAGAAAAATCACGTTTCACATCAGCTTTCACACATTAACTGATCACCAGTGATACATGTCCGTTTTGTCCCTCAGGAGGATTATCACCACAATCACAACAAAACCGTCATTCTAAACACTTCTATGCACCGCTACCTCAGAGGGCAGCGCATGTGTCAGTGAACACCAAGGATGTGTTGATATGGAAGTGTGTGTGTGTCAGAGTAGCATGTTGGAGGTGTGTGTGCTTTGTGTAAAATGGGCTTTCTATTGCTGATCTGCTCACGCTCAATTACCCAGAGTCTCCTGGGGCTCAGGGAAGTAAACACACATCAGCTGGGCCTGATTTATTTCACTGTCCCACTGCAGCCTGGAATTAAGGTGCACTTGCTCCCACTAATACACACACACACACACACACACACACACAAACATATATATACATATATAAATATATATATAGATATATATGTGTGTGTGTGTATGTATATTACCACGACTACAACGATTTACTTACAAACTCCATAATCATCATGATTAATACTTCTGTCAGTTGCAAAATTGTACAAGGATACGACATCTCAAACTGACATAAATTCCCCCACATCAAACAATTATCAACAAACAGGAATGCTTACACTGCTAACTTAGAAAAGGCCTCACGCCACGACAGATTGAACGAGCGTGAATGTGCTTGTGCCTTTGTTACGATGCCAAGGCCCCAAGTCCCCTAAAGCCTAAATCTTCTGCCATCCCTAGCTCCTTCCTTTCTTCCGTCCTCTCTCTCTCGCTGCCTTCTGTCTCGTTTTCCTCCCATACCCAACAGGTATCTGTGTGAATGTGTACCTCACCCATGCACAGGCTGTTATTGATTCTCATGAAGAGACTTTCAGTTGACCCCAATCGATCTTCTTCAGTTTGGGAAGAGTGAGAGCCAAGGTGAAATCAGATCATTCAGAAGTTTCAGTTAAAATATTTTTCAAAGTCCATAATGATACTTTACTTGCAGTTCTTGTTAAACAGAGAAATATTAATAATAGTGTATAGTTTTCTAAATGGTAAAGCATCTATGCATTGTTTAGACTTTCCCTCAAATATATATGACATCGTCACACTTGTTGGATGTGTCTTTTTGTTGTGGTTGGGACTCATGTTGCAACCAACACAGAAAACCCCCTGTCATGTGGACTTTTTGGTTGATGGAAATAACAAGTTAAAAGGATATTTGATTGTATATTTTACTGTATTTTTTGAAGGCTTACCTTGGAATTTATTTCAGTTCATCATTGTGCTCATGTTCAGGGAAACCACAGCGTCGTGAAAACATCTTCATCTGCATGAAAATACTGCGAGCAAACAGGATTCATTCCAAATTACCAAGACAAATAATTTAATTTGATTGGAAAAGGGATTTTTTCCCAGTCTTTTCTGGAAAAATGCTCTACCTTCTCCACCTTAGATCATTTATTAATGGTTACAACCACAATTTGCTCCCTGGGGAGACATTTTTGAATGCAGAAGGTGATGTAGTTTTGGAGGAGGAAAGCCCAAAGGGGCATGTGCCCTCTGGTCTTTCTCTCTATTGTTATTTTTCTGTGATAAAATGAGCTTCAGAGCCAAAATCATGACAATGAATAAACACAGTCAAGTTTGCTGCTCTTTCTGATCCAAATGTACAGAATGACCAGTGTACTCAAGTAAATAAAGGGCTGTTACACACGGTCCTGCGATCTGCCGGGGAGGGGGGGGGGGGGGGGTACAAAGATGACATTACATTACATTTGTGGGAGAGGATTCTCAGCTGGGAGTCAAATTCTATTAAATGGATAATGGAAAAGAAGGGGATCAGGAGGCATGTTTATTCTTTGCAGGTTCTGGTTATCTATAATTTGCAAATTTGTATAAAAAGAAAAAAAAACAGAAAGCATTAGACACAAAACTGTTTGACTGTTTTTTTTCCCTTTGGATTCCTGATGGAAATGACAATAATGATAGTGAATAAGATGCTTATTCTGACAAACTGCTCTGCACCAGTCCCTCCTGAACACCTGTCAATCAAGTCATGCAATGACTCTGCATCTATTTTCACTGATACAATTCAAAGCATAAAACAGTTTGTGACTCCATCTCTTGCAAAGTGGATGTAAGACTAGTAAATCTGGCACATTTTCACTTCTAAGATTATAAAACTACAAAATGGAAATTGTTCAACCTCCTCCTATCTACTGTCACTTTCTTTAAAAATATCTTGGCACCAGATATACTACTCATAGTAAATAGTTCTCCTCAGTCAGGTGTGTTTCCAAATGCCCTGAAATACCACAGTTATTCAATCTCTTTTGTTTAAAAAATAACGATAGTGATGCCTCAATAATAAATAACTCCAGCCTCATTTTCTCAACAAATATGATAGAAGAGGCAGTTTTTTTTACCTTATTACAGCTTTGGGAGTGCATTTGTAAAGCTTTTTTTTTTTTATTAAATCAAGATGTACTGTTCAACAGGGACTTTCTGGCACTGTGCTTAATTATTTGAAATCATACTTGAATGACAGGGAATACTTTGTATCAAGCGGTATTTACTGTATGAATCAGAGCAGTCGAAATCAATTGTGGAGTTCCTCAAGGGTCAATCAGTGGGTTTCCCCCCTTTAACACCTACATGCTCCCTTTTACTCAGATTAAGAAAGATACTCTCACCATTATTATTACTGTAAATTGGTTCTCTTCCTGTTCCTTGCTATGCCTGCCTGTTGATTTTACACATTCTGATTGTACAGTTCATTTTCTTTTTAAGTTGCTCTAACAAATAAAAGACCAGGTCTCAAGATCCTTGCTCCAGAGATCTGCACTTGAGTTCACGTGTCTTCTCACCATTGTTGAATGACCTGCTTTGTGCTTGAAAGCTCATGTCCATGCAGTAAATATTGGAGCAACATATCTTTCATTGAATCCTCAGAGATGCTGATTAATTTTAATGTAATTCTGGAAGCTATAATTTATTGCAGAGGCTGATGGGACAACTGGAACATGCAGGTTTCAGCCAGTTGGAGTCATATTCTTTTCCTTTTGTGGCTTGTTGGTCCAGGGGTATGATTCTCGCTTTGGGTGTGAGAGGACCTGGGTTCAAATCCTGGACAAGCCCATAGCTTCCAAGGGTTTCCGCAATGTTTATCAGATTCTTTTAATAAAATATAGATATATTGCTGATGAAAACACTGTACTGTAGCTGTCATTTAAACTCCACAAACTCATGAAGTGAATTGAGATGAGGCGATGATATGTGGGCTCTTCTAAATATTGGTTGCATGTTCCTTTTGGAGCAGAAGAATAGGATCAAAGGCAGTTTCTGAAGTGTCAAGGTCAGCACTTTTTTTTTTTTAATCCGCTATGATTGAGAATACATGCAAGTGCCTCGTTGGTCTAGGGTATGACTCTCACTGAGGGTGTGAGAGGTCCTGAGTTCAAATTCTAGTTGAGCCATGAAACTTTGTTGAAATACAGGTATTCTTTTTTAATATATTTATTAAGTCCATGTGAAAACAGCACTGAAAAGAGAGAGGATGTTATTAGATATTTAGTAGTTAGTGTAATAGAGAAGGTTAGTATCTGAGAATAAGAGTGCCAACAAAGACTCTCTCTCTCTCTCTCTATGTATATATATATACATATATATACGTATATATATATGTGTATATATATATATATATATATATATTAATAAAGAGGAACGCCAAAGAAAAAGTCATGTGGAGTAGGAGGAGCTTAAGCTGGCTGCCATCCAAAAGTCTCTTCCCCTCTTTTTCCTCGCCTGTGTCATCCTCCTCTTCTTGTCTTGACATATTTAAGCTGTCCTGCACGATTGTTTGTCTCCGGCATGCTGCTGTCTGCCAGGCAGGACTGTAACATCAATGTGAGGCAGCGTTGCTTTCTCTGGTGTAAGGCTGCAATGACAACGTCTGCCATGTTTCACTCTGATCTCTCCATCAGTGTGAATAAGTGTATCACCATGCTTCCTCAGACTGTCACTCACTCCTTGGGGGAGACACTTACACACTTACACACCGCTCCCTATTAGCTCTGAGATGGACGCTTTCGAATGGATGCATACACATACACACATCACACACACACATGCATATATATATATATATATATATATATATATATATATATATATATATATGCATGTGTGTGTGTTTGTGCTTCGTGAGTATAATAAGTGTGTGCCATAAATATACACCCTCTCAGCAGTCTGCAAAGGTGGACACAATCAAATGTAAATGCTTGTACACAGACATACTGGTTTCATGCGGATGTACACTCATGCACATGCACACACACGTACACACACACAATGGAATGCAATGTAAGTCTGCATAAATTTTGCAAAAGAAAGTTTGTGTGTTTGTGTGTGTGTGTGTGTGTGTGTATATAATAGAGCGTGTCATTCTTGAGATAAATGTGTGTGCTTCTTAAAAGATCAGTGGGTCAAGTTAGAAAATAGAGAAAGCTGTGACAGACAAGGCCAGATCCCTGTTTAAAAACTGTGTTGAATGATTTCTAACTGAGTGTGTCTAACCATACAAAGCTTTGTAGTACACAGGTGTGTGTGTGCGCGCGCATGGGTGTGTGAGGCAGCTGACCTGGCGTGCAGCCTCACAGCACAAGCTGACTACCTTTGTTAGATCCCTCTGTCTTTTGTGTCACATCAAAACACCTCATTATCTCCTCCTCTCTCGTTGGAATTCAAACTGCTCTCTCTCTTTTTTTTCGATTAGCCAACTCAATATGCTCTCGCTCTGACTCTGTTAATGGCTCCCCGTCTGCGTTGACAGAGTTGGGCAACTGTTCCTCCATATTTAAGTGACAGGTATCTCATCCAGTGAAGGACGAGAGAAGACAGAGAAAAATATTTTTTTTTCATTAGCATCCTAAACCCAAAAGTTCACACAAGAAATGCACAGAAACTTAAAACCCCTTTGTCCTCAGCTTCTCATGTTAGCCACCAAAGCATATTTCACTGAAGCTAATGTATAAGAATGAATAACTTTGCAATGCCAACTGTTTTGAAAGAGTAACAAGTGAGCTGGGCTTCACATGCCTCCACATCAATCTGTTGCTGGAGGCCATCTCTCCAATCATTCGTTTGGATTTACAGATGGTGAAATTCTGACAGGGTATTTTTAGTGAACTTGTCCATGGAGGTGCAGTAATGCAGGCAGGCCTCTTAATTACAGTACAAGTCAAACAGGAAATAAGAATTACTTGAAACAGGAAGTTCATATTTCCTTGTGTGTCTGGCTGTGTCAGCGGTGATCAGTCTCTCCTCATTAGTCTGTTATTTCACCCCATTGAAACACACACACACACACACACACACACACACATACACACACACACACACACACACACACACACACACACACACACACACACACACACACACACACACTCCACCTGTAGACATGGGTGCCAGGTGTCCAGAGAATGGATTACTTTCTTTATGCCTCATTTCAGCTAACAGCTGCATTTTAAAGGAAGTACATGGAGCAGAGATTTTACGCTCCCTCAACTTGATTTTATGTTCCTGTTTTTTTTTTTGTCATATGAAGTTTATGTACAGTAGATCTCTTTCTTTTTAGATAAATGTTGATAAAGTTGCAAGCAATCTTCCAGAAACCACAAGAGCAACATCAAGTGAGGTTGATTTGATCAAACGGATAAAAACCAGCATCAAAGTTTAAGCTGGGTTGTTGTGATGTAGTTGAGTTGCCATATTAACGCGCCAGGCTCTTTGGCGTCGTGGTCGGTGAGAATATTTAGACTCCAATTTAAGTCCAGGGTCTGGTGACCTGTCTCTCCCTTGAGCATTGGATCCTACAACAGGAGACGTGTGTTTGACTCCTGCCACATTTCACATATACAACCCTAAATGACAAAGATTTTCTAACTTAACCAAATTTTTTTTCACCACTTATTGTTTTGACGTGTCATAAAACATTATTTTCCTGCAATCGATGTCAATTCAAGAATAATGTTAATAAAATGTTTTTCCAAAGTAAAAAAACAACATAAAGCGTTGCATCATCAAACCGAGGATTTCTTCACCACGCGGGATCCTAATTGACTTTCTATTGATATAATTTCTGTGGTGCCGCCATCTCATTCAACAGATGCTGAGCCACAAGCGCCGTGTGTGGTGTTAGGAGCTTGTGGTCATTTTTGTGGTCATTTCACGTATTTCCGTGACACCGGGTAAATTAGGCATGCAGATGAAGATAGGCAGGTTTAGTAATCGCTTGCTTTTTCTTCTCTCTCACATCTTTTTGATGGTGGCTGAAGGGTGACATGCTCTCCTCCTCCTCTTCTCTCTCTACGGAGGATGGAAGCCTTCTCCTCCCTTCTCTCCGTATATGAAAGAGCGGTGCGGTCGAGCACAGGGAAGGTGATCGCCCCTTTGTTTAGTCTGAGCTCCATCACAGGCTCTGTCAAGCCCAACAGAGCTCGTGACAGGCCCACTAATCTGACAGCTCCTCCACATCACAAAGCAAAGAGCAGCCATCACATCAAAGTGGCACAAGAGAGGCACCAGCGGTGTGAGATTGACGCCGTGTCTTTGCTCTGCCATTTTTGCTGGTATCTTCATAGTGCCTCCGACATGCTGCGCACCAGGAACCTTCAGAGGAGATATCCAGGTGGCAAAAGGGGAAAGCCTGAGTTGAGGGACTCCCCTCTGGCTGAGGGATGAGCGAGGGTAACCTTCCAGTAGGATGAATGCGTGATACACTGAGAGGACATGACAGTCCGTTTAAATGAATTTGTGTTTATATGTTTGCGCTGTGACTCTGTGACGCTTCTCACCGAACGGCTGCGCTTATTTGAAAGAGAGAGAGAGAGAGAGAGAGAGAGAGAGAGGCTGTATTGTGTTTCATTTCTAGTTGAATAATGGTCATCAAGTATCCAGTTAACTAAAAAAGTATTTCATGTTCTTGATATTTTCTGAACTGCTTAAAATATGTGAAAGATCAAACAGATGTGGTTGTGATGTTGTGACCCTGGTTGCTGCCTATCTTTGAGACACTTGGCAGGTAAACTTTGACCGGTCGTATGTGACCAAAGGCATAAGACATTCAACATTTCTTTAAAAGTTTAATTTTAAAGAAATGTACAAACTAAAGGGACTTTATTATTTTTTTTGTGTCGATATTAATCACGCTTGTTGCTCCTCTGGTTGTTGACCGGTGGTTGACGGGAGGGTGGGGGGGTGCTGGTGGTGCTAAAATGATAGTCTGCAAAGAAAAACTAATTCTGTGTTGTAAAAGTACTTTTTTTCTGCACACCAGTGTCTCTATCACTTTATTTTCTTACTTCATTAGCATAAAACCAACATCCTGTGTTTGGTCACTCTGCTGAAATGTTGAGAACAGAATGAATTCTTAGGGATCCAACATATTAAAGCAGCATTTTGAAGTCACAAAAACACTTATTTACATTTTTGAAGTATTTAATTTTTAAAGGCCAAATCGAAACCTTACATCGGCCAAATTTGGCTGTTAAATGCGATGTCTAGCCAGTAAATCTTAACTTAGATATTCTCTTGCAGTTGCGCTTCAGCTAAATTCTTCATTTCATTTCAATTCCTGTCACCGTTGTATTTATGACGGTACATTTGGATGTATCAGATAACTGGGGCTGCTCAATAATTAAGATTTCATGGAAATCTCAATACAGCCCAATAATACTTTAAATTTATGGGCAACACTTTTGAAATACTTCATCCGCATCTTTTCCATAAATGCCAACAACTGCACACAACTTCTGGTTTAAAGCAGGACTGGGAGAGCAGGGTCACACACCAGTTATGTGGATCACATATGACCGTCCTCTTCCAGATGGTTTGCCAGATGTAGAGCTGCCAGTCGTCTGACAGAGCACACACCCTACCTGCATACAAACACATTAAAAATAGAGCCAAGCATTCATCAAAAAGAAAACAAAAACAAAAATGACGGCTAACTCCAACGCTGGACCAGCTAGCCTGCTACGTTCAAACGCCCTGAACAAACTCCGCTAAAGGTTTCATGTTAAGTAATAGAGTTGATACACATGTGAGCTTGTGGGCTGCGATGAGGTAATGGTCTTGTAGCACTCTGAAGTGCCCTGAGACCATCTAATAATGTAAAACATCACTAATTTGAGAGAGCCTGCATGTTAATCAATAAACTCATTACCTGCAGTGCTTAGTGAAGGATTCCCTGATGCCTGCTCACTGATGTAGACCAGAAAAAAAAGAAATGGAGGGAAGGGAGATGGAGATGAGGGGGAGAGGTGGAGAGAGAGGTTGATTATAATTACAGATTTTAGCAGCCTGTGCCTTAGCATAACCTGCTCATTACAGTGAGTGGGAGTATGTGTGGGAGTATGAGTGTGTGTGTACGTGTGTGTATGTGTGTGCGCACGCTCCCCAGCTACTCCTCCTGCAGAAAAGCCAAGAACAGCCGACACAAGTGGCCCATTTAGAATATAAACACACAAAAACCTGTTATTTCAATTGACCTTCGTCACATCAAGCTGTCAATGATCTCAGCTCTGTACTCCTCGTCGTTTTCTCCTTCTCTTTCTCCAAGGCAGGCTGCATGGTAATGAACATTTGGTTCAGAGTAGGTAAGAGAAGGGAAGGAGGGGAAATTATATGCCAGGGCATTTAGCCCAGCAGTTTCTGGTGTAGGTGAGACAGCCAGCAGCGTTTATGGAAATGGACAGAGCTGAGGGAGCCACTGCTGTCTTCTCCCCCCAAAACAAGTAGCAGAGACTGGAAGAAGACTCTGACACATTTCATATTCCTTTGTTGAAGCAAACTTTCACCTGATTTAGGCTTGCTTTTGTCTTAAAATAAAGGCAATCTCTTCTATTTGCTAACAGTGACGACATATTTCAGACTTTTCTGTCACGTCTCTGGATCTGACAGTGAACGTGTTTGTGTGTGTGTGTGTGTGTGTGTTTGCACACGTGTCTAGTGTGTGTTTGTTGATCATTACATTTGTCAGTGTTGTGCATCTGGTAGGCATCCCTGGCCTGATTCTGGCTTGTGATTATGAGATAAGAGGTGTTTATGATTGACTCAGCCATCCGCCGTCACTGTACACATGCATTAGCATAACTCTCCAGCCGTCACTGCTTATCCACGTCCTGTAGAGGATCTATATGAGGAGGATCGAAACCAATAATTGTGAATAAAAATATCTTCCCTCCATTCTATCAGAACTCGTGTCATTTAAAGCAAAGCTGACTGAAAATCTACTGTGCGTTTCCTGATGAAGTCTGCCGGATGTGTGCCTTCGCCTAACATGTTTACCTCGGGACATCGTTGAAGTGTTTTTAGCAGAGCGAGTCAGCTGCGAGATCAGGTGATTCGAAAATGCAACGTCACAATCAGTTTTACCTGTAATAGTCAATGTTTTGTAAAGCTCACATTGCTCTCTGCTCTTTGTTTACCGCTGTCAACGTGTGAATAAAAGCTAAGGTAAATGGAGGTAATGGAATATATATCTGCATATAAGCTCACTTTGAGGTTTTAATGGCACTCGGTAGTCTCATTCCAAATCCATTAATATTCTGTGTAATAGGGCTAAAGGCTGCTAACTGTTTGTAACAGTAGGAGACAGTCTCTGGGCTGTCTGTGTTTGTGCTGCCAGCACATCCACAACATCAGGTCGATGGATACGGAGGCCTTAAATGACTGTGACAGCCAGTTTACACTCAGTTTAGAGGCTTCTGCTTTTTCCATAAAGCGACATTATGTCTGCAAGCAGTAGGATCTAAATTCACTCTGTCCGGTCAAGGCAAATGAAGAAAGATTTTTTTTTAAACACAAAGATTTCTATTGTGCTGAATTACTATAGCATTTCATGTCCCTACATTAATAATTTAATACTCTTAAAATACACTGCATTAATCACTATTTGTATTACAGCTCAAATAGCTTTGCTGGTTGTTTGATTTTGTTCCTCTTCTGTCTTGAGTTTCCTTAACAATGTGTTTTATTGTTTGTGTTTTATAAGCTGCAACATTGCTGTCAGTTTCCAGCCGTTGAACCTTTGCTCACAAAGTTAGTGAATGGGAGGTACTGAACAAAAAATGAAAATATAAATGTACTGATTGGTAATGAAGTATTTTTACAGTTGGGTTTTTAGCCTAAAATTTGATCCACGTCATTCCATCACAGTCTGTTCGACTTCATTTCTATTTCAAGTATTCGTTCTGTTCTGTAGTCCATCCATCCATCCATCCATCCATCCATCCATCCATCCATCCATCCATCTATCCATTCATACTTTTTGTTCCACTTACCCTGATTAAGTGTTGCAGGGGGTGGAGCCTATCCCAGGAGCCTTCAGGCGAGAGGCAGGGTTCACCCTGGACAGGTCACCAGTCCATCACAGGGCCAACACATAGAGATTCATCAGTGGAATAAAAAAAATATTCACGAAAAGATTTGCATTCAGCTGCGAACCTTGTATGCAATACATTTTACGGAATGCGAAATTTCCACCTGGTGCAAAATGACGTTTATTAGTAAGTATTCTGAATCAATATCAACAATATCAATCAATATCAATATTGTACTCAAGTGCGCCATTGTCCATGGAAGCAGAGGTGTGAAACTATAAGGTGATTTTCAGATTTCAGTTCATTGAAAGTTTGGAATTCTGTTTGGTGCAGTTTTAAATCAGAGATTTGTTGCATCTAGGGAGAAATATGAGGTCGGTCAAGTGTGTTTTCATGTGTTTATGTGTGTTCATGCATAAATTATGTTGTAAATCAGCAATTATATTTGGGGAATGATTTATAGACTAAAAAAATGATGACCGGCATGAATCAAGTTGACAAATCTATTGCACCAAATCCACTTACAGACTGACAAACAAGAACTGCTCCGAGGATCTTCTGCTGCTCCTGAAAATGATGATGAGACAAAAATAACTTCCCTTCTGAAGGAAAAACATGAAGATTATTTTAGATGGAATAATTAAGTGAAAACAAAAGGGAGGAAACTTTTTCTATCAACCCTATTTTTGGAAAAGATTCTGGTTAGAATATAACTAGCCAGAATTTCATGTGAGACTGGAGCGTGTAGTGTTCTTGAGGGGCGGTTTGGTTGCAAACAGCAGTCACCACTCCTGATACACATGATTAATAAAAAAGAAAACAAGTAAAAACACATAATAAACAGGACAAACATGCTGTTATACAGTTGCAGGGAACAAAAAGGCACTTCAAGTCCGTTGTTAAGGTGCGTGCAAAATTGCAATGAGGCGTGCAACTCGTGTCAGCTGAAGGAATAAATGATCGCAGGTATCCGATTGGTTCGACAAGACAGTTGGGTCAAAACTCAACATGGAAGAGGGTGTTGAGGATCTTCCGGGATGACCTTTGCCCTCAGATTGACTCCAGCTTGACAATCATTGCCAAGATTATTTAAGTTTTTGCCGGTGATGCTGTCCATCCACGCCCTTATCCTCCACATTCATCTAGTGTGGGGTACAGCGGGTCCCCCCAGTGCACCCTGTTGTTTCCGGCCCAGTGACGTATTCTTCGCTGTACGTTTTAACATTTCAATAATCTCAGTTCAGGGCTCTTGTTTGGTTCAAATTCCAACGCTTTCACGTCCGTCCCCAGAATCGGCTCAATGACCCACACCGCACAAACTGGTTGGGATCGATCTGATATTGCTTGGACTCAGTGGAACCCCTGAGAGATTTTACCTCTCCACATCTCAGGAATGAGCAAACCCTCTCAATCCACGCAGTGGCAGCAACATCACCCCATCATCAGCGCACACTTAGAGGGTGTACTTGCATTCAACTGTCAAGCAAATTTTAAGCAAACTCTGGAAAGTGAGTGAATAAACTTCGCCACCCAATGCATATTTCTATCAGATGGTGGTGGATGTATCAATGTAAAAAAAAAAAAAAAAAGAGTAGAAGAAGAAAAGGAAGGCGATCTCTGTAACAAGCCAAATTATCTTGGCAATCTATAAGCATCTACCAGTAAAAATGAAGAGGTCTTGAGGGATAATTTGGACCCTTCAGTCCACACACACACTTGTTGTTGCTGCTATTAAACATCTTGCATGGGAATATAAAGGAAGTCACTGGCGACCGTAACTGCTGTTCTGCCATGTGAGTTCGTGATACTTCACCAAAACCCTGTATTTTGCCCTTTACACGGTCACAAGTAGGCGTCTTGAGCTCACAAAAACCTTTTCCTTCTCTGTAGCAGAGAATGTGGACAGAGTCAATCATGTATATTCAGCTCGAAGCTAACGGTGCCCCAAAGCCATAAACTAACAAAAAAATTGTCCAAAATTTTCTGTTTGCAGGCTCAACATGTGAATCTTCGGGTGTAACCCATGTCGTCTTTAGCTTTATGGCTAGTGGAGCGCCATTGGCTTTGAGCTGAATGAACCTGACTCGTTCTCTCTGCATCCTAGAGTGACAAAGAAGTAAAACAGCAATGGAAAAACCTCACAGCTCACTTATGAAGAGGTTTTCATTTCCCATTTTGTGCATTTACTCTTCTTGAAAGAAGAAAACCTCAACAAAAGTGAGATCCAGTTTTTTTGGTGCAATTAAGTGAGCTTTTAAAAATTTTGATTTTGCCTTTTCCAAACTTCATTATACAACTAAATATACATCTGAAACACAACCGCTGAAACCACTCGCTGAACCAAAATGAGGATTTAGTGATGGATGTGTCACTGTGATGGAAGACAGATAAACTTTCTTCTTCTTCTTTTTTTTTTTTTACTTCTAACCAGCGCACAGTGCAGTGATTTCTGGACAGAGGAAGCTGGCGCTGTGGGGACATCTGGACACAAGAGGAGAGCGTCCATACAGGCAAACGGCAGGGACAGCCGTGCCAGAGAAACAGGCCCCCAGATCTGACGCCAGTGTTATGTTAATTTGATTTGTTAATTCAGTGACCCTGTTTGAGGGAAATCTGCCACCAACACCTGCCACTGCTTCCAAAGGCAAGGACGCACATCTAGTGTGACACTGGCTTCATTAAATAAACAAACCAGCCCCTCCATAACAGCATTTGGTGGAAGGCACCATCAATTCTTATACATTTAGATCACACAGATTAGACTTGACACCGAGGAGCTGCATCCCACTGTCTCACAGACGCGCAGGGTGAAGCTAGCAAACGTGTCTCTGTGTGTTACGACGATTTCTCTATCTTTTGCCTTTTTGTGTGCCATTTTGTTTGCACATGTGAGCGTGACAGGGTGTGTGAAGTGTATTTTCGCTCTGTCTCACAGCTTCTCTGCCAGAAAAAGATGGCGACTGATGTATTTTTCAGGCGTAGTTCCACAACCAAAGAGGCTCTTGTGGCCTTTCTGATGCGTCATGTAAATTTTATAAAGTGTGGAAGCGGAGGAGAGTCGGCGAGAGCAACTGCAGCTCTGGAAAGCCTAATGTCTGTTTGCCTTTAACTCTGACAGGCTGTCTTTGCTCCTGTCTATCTTACTTCCCCGACACTTACTCGCTCCTCTGTGGATCAAGGCTGGTCAGGAGCATCTCACCACAGGGCCCGATGTCAGACAGGATGTGAGGACGTGTGCAGATGTCAGAGCTCAACCAGCACTCAGGAGGGGAGGATGAGGAGATATCAAGGCACAGGCTACAACCACACAACCTAATCTTAAATTTGCATAATGGAAGGATGTCTACTATGTGTGAAATGTGTGTTTTAGTGTGTGTCAGTGTCGACGTGGTTGCATGTTTAATCTCAGTAGCGGTCTTGGACAGGGAATCCAGGCCCTCACATATTTTCCTCAGCTGCAGTTCTGGCAGCTCCTCAGCCTACTGTGTGCTTTTCTAATGATTCAATTGACGCAATGAACATATGCTCTCCTCCGCATCATAAACTTCAATTAGATGTGTTGTAATGTGATTTGAAAGTGGGTTTGTGCTTGCAAGCCCATGTGTGCAAGTTCAAGTGGTAGAGAGGCAAAAAAAAAAGACAAAGTTTGGGTGTTTTAGATGTGTTTTTTGGTCCATTTAAACGTAAAAATAAAGCATCCATTATCACTATACTTTCGAAGTATATGCTTTATTATAAATGTATTTCATGCAGTATGTCAGTCAGATTGACAATCACTTTAGTTTCATGTGTCATTAAAAGTATCTGGCGAGGCAGAAAATTTATTTTTATTCACGTAAAAATTGCAAACTTATTGATAAAACGTTTCTCCATAAACTATTATTGAAATTATCAAATATTCAATGAAATTAAAGAAATAATATCAAATGGATTATTTTTTGTGTTTGCGGTTTTCATAAACATAAACATCAGCTAAGTGACAAGAAAATCCTATGAAAACAAACATTGAGTTCTCAAGCCAATCGAACTGTGAACTCTTGCAGGGTTGGACGGTGCTGTGTTGCTGACACAGTCACTTGTGTACTCCAGATGTTGACAGATGTTTAGAATTATTGCCTCTGTGGGGTTTCGTTCACTCAGTTAACAAAACTGGTTAAGGAAAATGGGGCTAACAGGCTAACGCTTACAAAATTTGTTCCACTGGCCAAAAAAACCCCAAAACACGCTAATATTTGGCTTTTTCCTGTAGTGGAAACCAGTTTAGACTGGGCTGGGCAACTATCAGCATTGATCTGAACACGAAACCCAGATGAATGTAATAATCTCCAATCTGCTATTGCTGATAACTTTTTGTCTAACTTTTTGTCATTTCAACCACAAATTCATTCTCACCGCATTCAAGCATCGCCGTCCCAACGTTCAGCAGAAGTTAAGTTGGAAAAACAGACTGGAGACATAAAGCAGGCACCAGAGAAACACCATCACTGCACCCCATGATGGTTGCTGCTGTACTGTTTGTTGACTCTGTTGTCAAGTTTGTCACATCGAATGTGTGAACACACACACACACAAACACACACACACTCACACACACACACACACACACACACACACACACACTCACTCACTCACAGACACACACAGCAACTTCATCAATGAACGATGAGGAAGGGGTTAATTGAGTAACTTTATTACTCACGTTTAAAAAACTGCCATGTTTGGGTGTAAGTTGACAGTCGGCATAGCGTCACACTCAAGGTACGTTTCCACGCTGCTCTTTCCATGTGCATTTTCAATTTGTGCCTAAAAAACCTACAGTGGAAACTCTGGAAATTTGAATAAATCTCTTGATATCGCAAAAAAAAAAAACCCCAAAAAAACGTTTCCATGTTTTTGTTCCAGTAAATCAAATCAAGTAGGTAAAAAAAAAAAAAAGGATCCTTCTGCTGATAAATGTGAGAATGCAAATCGTCACAGCTGTGCTTGGCACTGCCGGTGTCTGAGGAGCTTTACACTCCAGTTTCAGCAGTTAAAGTGAAAGTCAACAGTTCAGATGTGCACCACCTCGTGCTCTCAGCTGCCAGTCGCCGCCCCTGCCTGGCATGTTTACTGCTAAATATTGATAGACATCTGGAGTGCCATTCAGCCACCATCAAACTTCAGCCTGCCAGTGAGCCAGGCTCAGCCCTCCTCTCTGAGTGTCTCACACACGCATGCAGATGTGTAGGCACACATGTGTACAGAAGCACCTGGGGTGAGGTGTTTGGCATCTTTGCAAATCAGAGGCCTTGGCCACAAAATCATGTCCCTGGGATTCAGAGAGACTGGCTTCCATCTCTGGAGGACGGTTTGGCTAAAAACTGATTGGATGAATATTCCTTTGTTAGACAACTGTATTAATGTGCGTTCTTGATCTGAATATCTTCACAGGCACAGGTGCTACAAATGCGGTGAAGCACCTCACCTAACGAAGCTTCACAAATATTGTTTTGAGAACGACTGAATTTCGGATCCTTTTCTTTGGTCTCTTTTGCAAAACAAAACAACACTTCCGTCCTTTGCCATTGGAAGTGTATTATTTGTGTTTGTCATCGAGAGCAATGGTGGAGGAAAAGACCCGATGTTTGAGGGAAAGGCATAAACTGTCGAAATGCATCAGCGGGATTGACAGAGTTTCAGCAATTCTGTTTTCACCAAAAGCCTCTTCCCGTTAGAGAGAGATACTTATCCAGGGTCAGATTGGAAACATGTGTTGTGTGAGCACCATGGAGAGAATGATCCTCCATCTTATTAGTGGAGAACTCAGAGTACACTACACTGGGGTTTACTAGACACACAAAAGAAGCAGAAACAGGAGGAAAAAAAACAAGGCTCTTTTGTCTTTTCTTAATTATTCATGCCCGGGAGGGATGCTCTCTCTCCTTTGTTTTTTCCGGCTGACATATGTACAGGTATGATGGTGCAGGCAGTGAGTGTGTGTGTGTGTGTGTGCGTGTGTGTGTGTGTGTGTGTGTGTGTGTGTGCTTATATATTTGTGTTTGTCCCTATCTGTGTTTTTGTAATTACACAGAAATACCAGTTAAAGGCAGGAATCTTTCTTTGTCTGCTGAATGTATTGCATTCGTGTGTGTGTGTGTGTGTGTCCGTGTGCGTCCGTGTCTGTGTGTGTCTGTGTGTGTCTGTGTGTGTGCATGCACGTGGATGACACAAAGCCAGTTCAGCCATGTTGGAAGCAGCAGCTTTTCTTCTCGGTCTGAATCAAAGTAAGGACGGAATGAGCCCAGCAGTTACAGCCGATGGGCTCTTTAAATCCACCGCAGACAACAGCAGCTCCGCGGCGACCCTGTCCTACTCTCTAATCGCTTCAAATGAAGTCATGAAGGAAACACAGCACAGCCAGCCTGAGCTTTCCTGTTCCGCAAGGTGCAGCAGCACTTGTTTGTGCAGAATGTCTGGCAATTAAAAATAATTGGGAAGCAGGTTTGCCTGCGATTCTTCCAAGAGTGCCAGTTATGATCTAATGAAGCTTCATTAGGCATGCTGAAAGCTAAGAGCGCCATATGACAGCGGCAATTAGCCAGGATCATAGGCAAAAAATAATCATTAAAAAATACCTCGGCCAAGATTAGCTTTTCACTTAATGACCAATTCATTAGCTAATTGATTTCTTATTAGTTACAGACAGAGACGACTGTTTGGGGTTCTGGTGCCGGTAATTAACAGCATTTACGCCATTAGTCAATCGCCTAATTTTCCAGGAAAACAACTTTGGAGGGGAGCATAGCTAGAGGCTTAAGGGCCATTTGCTTTTTTTTTTTTTTTTTTTTTTTTTGCCTCTGCCGTTATCTCTTTAATTTCAAGATGGGAATCATCTTTCAGCTTAGGGGTTGTTAACACACACTAATACCTACTGATTACACATTCATGTCATGTGACCATGTGTTCGGTGCCCAAATCTATCTGAGTTGTGATGAATGGATGAGGGAGTAGGAGGATGGAAAGGAGGGATGAGAGGGGAGATGTAATTCAAAGAACAGATCTGGAATTCCACTGTAAATATGTTCTATATTAAATATGACACTTTAAGCAGTTTCACATCTGGGCTGAGTGCACCTATAGGTGTGATGTGTCAAATGAACAGAGAAGGAATTCGATTAATTATTGCTCGCAGCCAATCGGGCCGCTGTGGTCTTCTTCCCTCCATCAGAGCCGACGGAGATGGATGGATGGGTCGTGACAGGCGCTCTCCACCAACGGCAGCTTCATGGACCTCTTGATAATGACTGACGGGGGGTGTAGGCCTACCATACTAACATGCTAACATATTAAACAACATAGAAACACAGAATCTAAAATGTAGCTGAGTACCAATAAGTCTGACATCACAGTCCATTACTAATGAAGCCTGGCTGAGGTTTCTTATCATTTATGTAGTTATGATCTTTTGACTTGTTTACCGTTAAAAATCTCACATTACACTCATTTTTACTGCCCTTATTAATTTTCTTTAGATATTTCGATCTACACATCTTCCTCAGCATCCTCGTCCACAAGCATCTGACCCCCCTGGACCGACTTCTACTTTGGGCAGGGTGAAACAGCTGTGAGATATACTCATGATAGCGGATCACGATTCATAATTTTTCACGATATGTATGGTTTGGGTAAAAAGCAGGACAAAAGAGGTGGAATTTTGAGTTTTTAGCACCTCACTTAGGATTGAATCCCTTGATTTATCAGTCAAACTGTTCCTGTATCCTTTCCTTCCTCATTGTTGCTCTCATTCCCGGTTAAAAGTCCTTATTGGAGCTAAAACCATGATCGATCTTAAACACGCTACCAATGGCGAAAGTCATTTGTGACATCACATGTCAGCAGACATGATGGATTGGCAGTTTGCTTGTCGCACGCATCATAATCAAAGGATGAGATCGACTGTCTGTGACCCAGGCAGAGAATCCTTTGGGTTTGTTCGTGCAACTAATGTGTAACCAAATGTATCATATTTTGGGGCCGTTCACATAATGCTTTGTATTAACTGTACTGCAATATTGCAGTTTTTCTGGTTCACTTTTTATCATTTTCTGTTTCCTCACATACAGTGGCCATCCAGGGTGGCTGGTTCGATCCTCACTTCCCCCGCCGACCATGTCCAAGTATCCTTGAGCCCAATGATGGGATAGGCTCCAGCCCCCCCACCTCCACGACCTTAAACAGACAAGCGGTATAGAAAATGGATGGATATTTCCTCACAATACAACAATGGCAGCATTTGTCCAGTTATAACATAAGCTGAACCAATCCGAAGTATTAAACTAAATTTTTAACTGAACATCATATTTGTAGAATTTAAATTGGGTCTGTGGTACCTGGAACTTGGACAGCGGTCATCGGGGTTTGCGGCCTCTGTATGTTTGGGCGAGAGATGCGTAGATTCAAAGGGCTGCGATGATAGACGTGTCTGATAGAGGAGATTTTGCCCATCAAAGCCTGCCTTCTGCCAACAGACACAGCCTGCGGCACATGCCAGATCAGTCTTAACGCTGAACACACTCGTGACAAACCAAAACCCCACACTCCCCTTGTGTCCCTCTCTTAAACTGAGCTTTACGTTGAGCTTTGACTGGAAAACCCATCCAAGTAGCGTGCAGCACTGACACCTAAAAACAAACCTCCTCTCCATGCATCACATTTGTCGTCTTAATCTCTGACATCTGTTCTCCATTCCTCCCACTGCTGTTCCTCTCTTTTCCTGGGTAGATCCTCTTCTCTGCCTTCATCTCACCCTCTCCATCCCTCAGTTTCCCCTCAAATCTACCCTTTTGTCTCTCCTCTCCTTGCTATATCTCCTCTGTCTGTGTCGGGCCTTGTGTTCTGTTAATTAATTCTAATGAAGTCATCTATCAAGGGCTCGTCTTTTCCCAACACCACAACATAAATCACTCTCTGTTAAAGATACTAACTCCCTCGCTCTTCCGCGCTATGAACGAACAAGACTGTCTCTCCAGACTTGGGCTTTAATTGTGTGATTGAGAAAATGTAGCATCACTCCATAAAAGCCGGCCTCCCTCAAATAGCTGCTCTCCGGCTGACACCAGAGGGACCCCTTATAGCTTGCTGTGGTGAGACACACGCACGCACGCACGCACGCACGCACGCACGCACGCACGCACGCACGCACGCACGCACGCACAAAAAGCAAGCGACTTAAAACAGACACTTATTGTAAATTGGCCTCATTGGTCTCTGAAGACGTTGTTAACATGTCTGTGGGATGGTTCCCCTGCCAAGAGGGAACTTGATCCATCTCTGCATTTACAAAATTAATTTCGATTACAAGCTGTGACTGACTAACTCTGTCCAAATTGGGATTCATGTGCTCCCACCCGGTATGCAGCACAATTCAAATGGACAAACACCACAGGAAATGAAATCAAACTAGCATGTGTGTAACACGTCTGATTACAAGACGGTAAACAAATCCAAACTGTAAGAATTAGAAGCTCCTTATTGTTTCAGGTCATGGTGGCCCCCCACCCCCCAATCCCCAACCCCCCCCCCCCCCACCTCCCCTGCAGGGACGAAGATGACGCAAACCTGATGTAACAAAATGTACACGAGTAGCCCAGACACGTCTAAATAATGTATAAATGATACATCTTGTTAGCCTCGACTCACAGGTTCACTTGTCTCCTCGTGTGCCAAATGATCAATGTCCTCCTATTATCCTCATGCCCTCTCCCCCAGCCCCATTCCCAATTTCTCCCCCCCCCTCCCCCCCGCCTCTCTCCTGGTCTTTCATGTTGCCCTCTGGGAGCCAAACAAAACATGGTCTTCTACTGCAAATAAGGAGTTAAAACACCATGTGATCAGCCATGAATTATTTGAACACTATTGATTTGTATAAATTGTTGCTTTTCCCTCGAGTATATGTGGCCGTACAGAGAGACTTGATATGATGAAATAGTCCTCTGCTTTAAAAAAAAAAAAAAAAAAAAAAAATGAGAGGAAATGAATCACTGTTGATGCTGGTAATTAATGAGTAGATTTAACCTGAAGAGCAAACAGTAGCTTGTTAAGGAAAGAGAGGGAGAAAGATGGAGCACTGTGGAGTGCGTTTGATTTTTTTTTTTTCTAAGCACTGTGGATTGCTGTGTTTTCCTTGCAAATCTGCCCTGATTTTAAGGGTATAATGTCAATTTCATGGTGTTTTTTTTATTTTTATTTTTTCTCAAGCACAGGCCCCCGGTGCCCTGTGGGTAGAGAGCAGTTAGAGAATACACAGGGAAAAATAACAATCTAAAAACATATTCCCAAAACATCCCAGTCGAGCTAATGTTCTGCACATTGTGGCATTTTCATGTTGATTTTTTTTTTTTTTCCTTTTTCTCCAAAAGCCTCATTTCAATGGCAGACAAGGCTTTTGAACACAGAACAGCCTTTATTCTCTGTGGACTGCTGCAGCACTGGAAAAGGACCTAAATGAAGGCACAAGACAATGTAGAAACCACAAGATGCTGACACCCTCCAGACATGCATGTGGAACCCTGCTAGTCAAACACATCATCATTTTCATTAAGTCAAATTCTTCTTCTCCCTCTTATGGAAAATATGTGTCAAATTTCCGCTTCGCTGAATTCAACTCGTACTTTCTTTTTTCTCTCCTGCAGTACGAGACGATGATAAGAAAGAAGTTTTATAATCATGGCGATCACATTAGAAGCTCACGATCCAGTAGTTGTTGTGTTAAAGCCCCTCTGCAGTCAAGCGTTTTCTTCTTGTTTTCACAGTCGAATATTTGAGCTTCACTTCGTAGAACGATGGGTCTGCAGGCTTTGACGATGGAGGACTTTTATTTGTGAAAGTGTAAATCGTCCCTGTGCTCAGTGATTTAAAGGGGCCGTCCAAGACGGGCAGGATTTGTGACATCACAAATACTGTATTTTGGAGGCAACTCCTGCTCCGAAATTTGAGCAAACACGAATATAATGTGGAAACTTGAAGCTTCCAGTGCACAAACGATGAAAGCGGTAAAACATGAATTTAAAAATACTTGTATATTCATGTGTGAGGAAGATTAGGTGTGGTTTAAAGATGGTAATTGATTGGTTTTCAGCACAAACAATGCCACACACTCTAGATTAAAGTATTTTGGTTTACTGTCATGCAAGCAGGATATTTTTAAGACTCACTCTGCAATCATGTTATGACTTTATTGTAAATTCAACATTATTCCTCTTTTTTGTTTTAGTTTCATTTGTTTTTCAATGCATGTAGTTGGTCTTTTTTTAAACAACAACAACAACAACAACAACAACAACAACAACAACAACAACAACAACAACACATATTTTGTGTAACTAAATGTAGTTGGTGAGCAGTGCACTTCCAGAAACTGAGATGTGTATTTAGACTCTTCCGGCCCCCCTCCCTCAGGTTGGTTCAGTCTGGCAGGTTGTGGGTGACTGAGGGACTGGGACCTTCGTACAGGCCAGTTCAGTCATATTTAACATGCTACCCAGGAGTGTTAATCTGATGTAAGACCAGTGGAAGCAACACAATCCTAATCCACTCATGGCCTCGCACTGTTACAGTATCCCACTTCCTCTCCCCCTCCCTTCCTCCTCCTCTCTCTCTCCCCTCCCACCCTCTCTCTCTCTCTCTCTCTCTCTCTCTCTCTCTCTCTGCGTTCCTCCAGCCAGCGCAGACTCATTTAAGTCTGCTGATGTCTTGATAATGATCCAAAGCCTTCACAAGCAGGTAGAGAAGGAATTCCTCAGCTCCTTAATTATCAGTAAACGGATGATCAGGACATCAGTGGCTTTATGGCCACTAATAGACAGTACATGTGTCCCCTCCTGACACTCAACACACTGTTTTCTTCTTTGACTGCATTTGATTTTTTTTTTATACGTTCAGTCATTAAATACATCATATGCAATATTTGCCACAGAATAAATCAAAGTGAAACTAGATATTTTAATGCTATTTATTTTTTTCTGTGTAAACGTTTTAAATGTTATAAATTATGTCATTTAACTATCAATTTAAATTTATCAGAAAGACAATTTATGACATAGTGGAGGTATGAGGATTATTCATGTTGGAATGTAAATAAATATATATATATATATATATATATATATATATATACATTCATGATAAACAGTTGCAGAATAATAGAACTGATTTTTAAAAACATTTTCAAAACTCTCGCATCAACCAATTTAAATAAACTATTAAGTCCTTCATGAGTTACTACTAATAATATCAATAATACTAATAATGATGTGGTTACAGCAGCAATCGTTGTAGTAAATGCATAACAATAATTGTGGATTGTAATTCTAGTGAGTGCAGCAGGGAGGCGAGAAAAAAAATATGATTGAGGCTCCTTTAAGAGTTGTTGGCCACTAAACTGGAGCGACACCGGCGCTGTTGCGTAAAGAGCATCCCACCGGATTCCTTCTGATATTCCTCAAAGCTGCAGGTGATTGGACACCACGTGTCTCTACTCGATTACATGCAAACACATGAATTTTTTTCTCTTTAAAATCTTTTTGCGCAGCTGTGAATTTCCTGCTCCTCGCTGCAAAAAAATACCCAGAAAAAAAAAAAATCCCTCATAATGAAAATGTTGTAAAATCCATTAAACTGGGTGGTGATGCTTGTTCTCCTACTTAATTGCTATCCGTGGTCGTCATCCACATTAAAAATGCAGCATCAGTAGGCCTTGTGATGCTGGGTTGTTATGCTGGATTATTTAGTTCCAGTGAGGAAGAATCAGTTCTCTAGTCTGGGCTGCCTGCCGATCAAAATGCAAAACGTTTTTGAAAAAAAAAAAAAAATCTCAACAATATATGTTGACTCTGGTAAATTATAACTTCATAGTTTTTGTCTATTTTTTTTTTAATAAGGCAACAGCGAAAATGAAAGTCGAATCATCTGTTAAGCGATCGGCTGTTTTCTAATCCCAACGTTGTCTGGCACGTGCGTTAAACTTCATTTTATTTTCAGGAAATGGTTGATGATTTCGTTGCACACGCGCGCGCGTCTTTTGTAAAAAAAAAAAAAAAAAAAAAAAAAAAAAAAAAAGAAAAGAAGAAAAGCCAGTTGGCTGCGGGGATGATGTCGAGGCACACGACTCGCTGGGAGCGCATGATTTGCGTCTTAAAAAGGATTTAGGTCCATTAACAGCAAAAGGCGCAGTTCGTGACACAGGGGAGCGACCTCGACTGGTGCGTCAGCCGCCGTGATGTGCAGCGGCTCCCTGATAAATGGAGAGACATCAAACCGAGTCATTAGAGAGCTGAGATATGAGGCTTTGCAGTGGCGGGCCGCTCAGGGTGGCAGACCCAGGGGATCACACGCCTCTCCCGGCCTTTTGTGTTGGTGCGCTGGGGCTGATGAACGACTCAGATAACGTGGAGCCATTATGGACTCACTTATTCCCATGAAAATCCTGTAAATAGAGAGCATTTTTCCACTATTGATATCTATTGATTTGTGTTTGTAACCGGAACCCACAAAGGATTATAATTGAATACTCAAAGGGGGGGAATTGGTACCAAGCATATATGAATTACTAAACCACCCCATTGTGATTTATTGAAGTGTTGCCCACTTTCCTGACACGTGTGTGACCCTTATATAAGTTACAATCAAAAGCAGAAACGTACTTTTTTCCTTTGCCGGTCAACAAAAACAGTTTGGCCTCGTTAAATTTCATTGAAAAAGAATTCATTTTGGATTGAAAAAGTATAAAATTTTCTTTTAATTAACTGCGAGCATTAAAAAAAAATTTTTTTTTAGAATCAACCCACAGCTGCAGCTATCATTTTAGTAGCACACCACCACAGATAAAGGAGCGATCCCCCGCGTTTGCATCTCCTAATCGTGTTAATTACATTTTTTTTCCTAAGCATAATGAATTAACTGCCATATTGAGCATCTCGCAGCAGTGGTCCACCGTGAGTATTTTAATGACCCCGTAATTCATTTAAGCGCCCGCTTCAGCCCCAGCATTGATTTGTGAAAGGAGAAGCAAAAGAAAAAGAAGGAGAAGAAGAAGAAGACGAAGGGGGGAAAAGCTGCTGAAAGTTGAATTCTGCAGAGTCGAGGCGGCCTGTAATTGCTCAAGACACGGAGATCGGAGGGAAGAGGGGGGTGGGGGCCGGGCTGAGGTGGCCGTGTATAAATAGTGTGCTCTCAAATACACAGTCACAACAGCAGGAGTGATCTCACCTCCTCTCCACCCCTTCTATCTAGCGCTGCTGCCGCCGCCAGCCTCCCCCCCCCCCCAAAAAAAAAAAAAAAAAAAAAAGACACCACCACTACCACCATACACACCAGCGTCTATCGGTGAGCAGACGACGGCGACATTCACGGTGGATTTCCCCGAGCAGGACCACTACTGAGCGGCCGACCATGGAAGAACTTACGGCATTCGTGTCGAAATCGTTCGATCAGAAGAGCAAGGAGAGCAGCAAAGAGAGTATCACGTACAGGGAAGTTTTGGAGAGCGGCTTGGCGAGGGCGAGGGAGCTGGGCAGCCCGGAGACAAACCTGCAGGACATAACGGAGGGCAGCCACTGCCCGGTGCATCTGTTCAAGGACCACGTCGAGCTGGAGAAGGAGAAACTCAAGGACTTTAACGTTTCGAGGGCGACGGAGGGTAAGGTTCGATTCTTTATTTTGTCAGAGGAAACGAGTCGCTTTGTGTCAGGGAAGTTCGGTGCTCCTGCTTGGGGTTTCGAATCGACGCCGCGCGTCAAAGAAGAAGAAGAAGAAGAAGAAGGAGAAGAAGAAGAAGAAGAAGAAAAAGACTTTATGTAACAGTTCGACTAAGTTAACTCATAATTACGTTACTGAAAGATGATTTTACACGGACGGAGGCGGGTCCATCGCCTGACCCGTCATTTTAACTATTTGTTGATTGTTTTCAGACGGTCCTGATCGACATTTAATAATTCCATCAATCGAAATGAACCATTTTTGTTTAAAAATGAATAATAGGACTGATAAATATTACGGCGACATTGTTTTAATTAATATTTTGGGCCGAAACAAAAAAAAGGCGTTAATCCAATCACCAAAAAGTCCATGGTGACTTTTCCTCCATTTGATTTATTTAACGTGAATCACATAAATTCAATAAGAAAGTTTAACATTAGAATAGTCGTGATCCAAAAGACTTGCGATGTAGTGAACTTCCAAAAGGATTTGCTCCCGGAAGTGGCATCTAATCTGGTTTTAGTTGCTAATTTAATTGAAATTTCTGCTTCTTAAAATATCTTCTAAATGTTTAGAAAGTGCAGCCAAACAAGACGACCTCTGATCACGAGTCACACGTCATTTACTGCCGAGACTTTTAGATGGTTTTTATGTATCTCTCTCTATATATCTATAGATATATATATATCTATATATCTATATAGTTTTCAGTTGTGCTATTTAAAAGGGAAGATTATTTGTAGTTGTTTTTGTTTCGTTTTGTTTTTAGCAATGTACAGCTTCCGGTCTTAGATAAGCATTTTCTTTTATCTGAAAACATTTTTTTTTTACATCAACAAACTACAAATGCGCCTACATATTCCAGCAGCTGTAAAATCTGTAAAAATAACACAACAAGGACACCTAATAGCAGGCGGCAATATTAAAGAAAATACCATTTATTGGATAATTAAATGAAGTTTGGCTCTGGGTTTAATTAAAACGGGCTCACGTGTAGCGGAGGAGAGTAATTAGGCCTGAACCTGAGATGAATCCTCTGCTGCCTCCGCCAGGCTTCCATGTAGTGCCTGATTTACTTTTATAACGACTGTGATTGATGGAGGCTGCAGCCACAGGCCTCTCAACACACACACACACACACACACACACACACACACACACACACACACACACACACACACGTACAGTATATAGGTGATATGTGTGTGTGTGTGTGTGTGTGTGTGTGTGTGTGTGTGTGTGTGTGTGTGTGTGTGAACTGCCAGGCCCCCTCTTGTCAGGGCCCAGTGTTAGAGCTCCAGTGTGTGCATGTGCACCGGGAACACACTCCTAATCTCTCTGTCTCTCTCCCGTCAACCGCGGCCGGGTTGAACAGGAATATACGAGTGTAAGGAGAAGAAGGAGGACGTGAAGTCGGAGGACGAGGACGCGCAGGGGAAACTGAAGCAGCGCAGGAGCCGCACCAACTTCACCTTGGAGCAGCTGAACGAGCTGGAGCGGCTCTTCGATGAGACGCATTACCCGGACGCCTTCATGAGGGAGGAGTTGAGCCAGCGGCTGGGACTGTCCGAGGCCAGGGTCCAGGTGAGGAGGAGGAGGAGAAGGAGGAGGAGGAGGAGGAGGAGGAGCCCCCTGCTTCTTCCGTGTATTAATCTGGGACAGAGGAACGGAATCATCCTCGTCAGGCTGCTGTTGCTTCATCTCAGCTCCCTAAAAATTTAAGCAGGAACTCGAATGCGCGACGTTGTCATGACGTGGTCGTAGTGTGACTGGCGTGTACAGCAACTGGCACCTCAGGAAAGTAAATCCTCCGGAAAACGTTACTGAAGGTACTGGTGTTTAAAAGATGATTTGAAAAAAAAAACATATTTCGAGCTGTAGTACGGCTTTAGCTTCATTCCAGGGTTTTTATTGTTAAAAGACACGCAAAATGCATAAACAAGAAATCTACAGACTCGTGAACATTGTCACGGATGGTAAAAAACAGACAAAAACAGAAGAATATATTCTTGGGATTTAAACAGTCACGTTTGATTGATTTGGACTCCAACTTCTGCATCGCCGTAATATATTAAAATTATGCAACAACGACAACGAAAGCAAAAAAATAAAGTCACGTGCTTATGGTTTTTTTTTGGGTTTTTTTTGGGACAAACAAATGTAAAATGCGTCCATTCACGTGCCCTGTGTGATGTCACGGACAATAACGGGGAAAACGTTTATGCGGCGTTCAATGACGTGTAAGTTATAACAGCAGTGAACTTGCAGTGTTTGAGGTGAAGGTGGAGGGTGTGTGTGTGTGTGTGTGTGGTAAAATGAATGAAGAGCCTGGACGTCTGCTCCAGGGGCCCAACTCCTCATTCTCTCTGTAATAATCTCCATTTACTTGACGTATTTGTCGCCATAAAAAAAACATTAGAAATAAATGAATTATGGGCCAACACAAGTGTGCTGCTATCCAACTACCTGTAATCAGATGAATAATAATAATCATACTGATAATAATCAAGCCGTCCTCGTACAGAGCTTCCTAACCACAGACCTGTTAATACACTGCAATTATCTCTAATAAAGTTTATAGCCTGTGAATTAAAACAATTTAAGGTGTAAATGTGGCTGTGGATGTGCGTTTTAGTCAAAGATGTTGGTGTGTTTTGGGGGTGTGTGTGTATGGGGGGGGGGCAGACATGTTTAGTGAGTAGGGAGTGAGAGAGTCAGAGAGTGAGTGAGGGAGTGAACCCGCGCTCCCTCCGAGCAGCTGTCAATGAATCTAATTGAAAGTTATGAGAGCTCGGTGAGGAGCAGGCAGTAATTCACTTACCACTAATATCTCGGGCTTTCTGGCGCGCGGCTAAATTAAATGTCATTATTCACTGTCTCTAATAAAAAATCAAAAAGGAAATGAGATTAGGGTATTTGTGAAGCGCATCATTGAGTGGCCCTTAATGAAGAAATAACTGTCTGAACCGGTGTAGTTCACTTTGCTTAACATACTGGCGCGTAATTGGAATTGATCCCGGGACCCCCATCTGATATCAGCCTTGATTTATCTGAGGGACCCTCATCAACACCTCCTCTACCTGCTGCAGAGCTGAAGAGATAATAATAACAATAATAATAATAACAACAACAACAATAATAATAATAATATTATTAATAATGATGATGATGGTGATGATGGTGATGATTGGTCCTACGTCATGGCCGCAGCCTCCCTCCAGTTTACAGACTGAATGTTGTCATTGTAATTCCGTCATTAACGGCTGTGCGCGACGCTTCACGCAGCAGAAAGCGGCTCCACGGCTCCTCGGAGTCCTCCTCATCTCCAGTCCTGCGCCCTTTGTGGTCCGAGTACAGTCGCTAATTTCGCATCTGTAAATGATAATCATCGCGGGGGTCGAAGGGGAGGGGAGATAATGTTATTCACGGAGGCAAATTAGGTTGATGATGATTAACAATAGCCCGCAGCCCGCAGCTTCAAAGACACTCAGCAAATTAGAAGGTGGTTAACGAGGAGTGTTTTTTTTCCTCTTCCTTCTGTTTCTTTCTTTTCTTTTCTTTTTTTTTTTTTTTTAAATAACAACGAAATATCATCACAGGTCGTGCCGTGTGATTGTGTGGCTTATATTTTAATATTAAGCTCTTTTCATGTACAGAATAATTTATTTTGACAATTAGTATTGATTTTATCAATACAGTAGAAGACACTCAGCATGGATTTTTTTTTTAAATATTTTAATTATTTTATTTTTATAACATTTTTTTTAGACATATGAAAATAAATTAAAAAGAAGTGCACATTAAATTACAGCCAGGCATGAGTTGATTTTCTGCGTACATGCTTACCATTTCTTTTTTCTGCTTGCATCTCCTCATTCAATTATTTATTATTTTATTTGATCATTATTCTAAGATGAATCTGACAGTAAATAAAACCTCTATCATTTTTCCCCCTTTCTTTTTGAATTTAAATGAACTGGTGAGCTTTTTTTTTTTTCTAACACGCATTTTTGCTTTTTCCTTTCCAGGTTTGGTTTCAGAACAGAAGAGCAAAATGTCGAAAACAAGAAAACCAGATGCACAAAGGTAAATGTTTTAACGTTTGGAATGATTCTTTTTTTTTTATTATCAATTTTGCACTTTTTTTCCCCTTTACCGATTTCATTTTTTAAAATTTTGACACAATTTGACCATTTTTAACTGGAAGACCTCCTCATCTCACATAACAACAACTGTCTGGCTGTCTGACAGACATCTTTCCCTTCTCTCCAGGTGTTATTCTGGGCAGCGGCAGCCACCTCGACGCTTGTAGAGTAGCACCCTACGTCAACATGGGCGCCCTGCGGATGCCCTTCCAACAGGTAGGCCGAGTTCTTATATTGGTTATGAGCTGACAAAGCTTGAAAGATTTACGGGCCTTCCATCAAGCAGAAGAGAAATGTAAGGAGAGTTTTTTTGAGAAAAAAAAAAAAACGCAGGCTAAGTTGCAGCAAGATGATGACTCAGCAGCTTGTAATGCAGGGGCAAGGATGGGATTTATTAAGTCAGATCAAGCGGGTGAACAGTTCTGTGCTTGAGTTTCTGTGGTGGAATCTTCTCTATGTGTACATACTAATCTGCAGGGCATGTGCAGTTATTAGATGCAAGTGATGAGAGAGTGTGTGTTGGAAGGGAGGAGGGATGGAGGGAGAGGTGGGGGGTGTGGGTGGAGGGGGGGGTGCTGCTGCTAGACCTCAGTGCACCTTTCACCTCCGGGCTGTGTGGAGAGGAGAGGCTCGCTATACAGGGATCGGAGAGGTGGACCGACATTTGATCTGCTGCGATCTGCTTTTGCATCCTGGTTGCTATGTTGTCTGCTTGACCCTCGTGAAAAGCAGCAGCCTAATTAAGCCAACAGTGCGGCAGGCGCGAGCACATAAAAGAGATGATGAAAGCGGCGAATGGAGTGGGCTCTGATGGATATTGGCGTTGAGCTGCACTGGCAGGGGTGGAGGCCTGCGTACTGAGAGAGGCTTGCTGTAATAAGTTGAACCAGGCAGTGTTGCACAGACACTACAATCTGCATATAAAACAAGCGAATGGCTGGCGCTTTGGCCGGGTGAGGGTCTGCAAAAGAGGATCGGATCTGGACTTGTCATCCTTCTACAACTGCAAACTGGGGATTTTACCAAAACCTTGTGTTAAAATTGCACAAGAAAAGGCACGTGTGTTGGTGTGTGAGAGAAAAACGTTTGTAGATGAAGAAACGACACACATGTGTGCGCACGCATGCGCCCACACACACACACAAACACACTCAAGCACAAACCAAGCACCACCTGTTTGGGACAGATCGTGTCCCCTAAATAGGACTCAGCGAAGTTCCCAGAAGCTCATCGTTTTTTTTCATCAGTACATTTTAATCGCAGAGTCAAAACATCAACATCGAATAGTTCGAGAAAATGTAGACATTATTGTTTGCAGGAGGTTGTGGCTGTTTGCCTTCGCAGCGCCGAACAAGTGACCGATGTCGTTCACGCCGTAGTTTCAGTAGTTTAGGCCAATAAGAAAGAGAGAAGTCAAGTTAAAGCCTTTGCTTCTATTTTGCTTGGAAAAGAAAGCATGAAATACTTTTCTCGCAGCTTCCTGTGGTGTTTGAATCACATGAGAAATGGCAACAGGCTCAGTTCTCCCTCTCTGAAGTAAGCGGATGCTTAATTTTCACCTACTTCTTATAAAATAATTGCCAAGAATGTGAAAACTGATATTCTATGCTCCTTATGGTTTCTTTTTTCCCTTGACTCAGGAATATGTCTGGATAAATATTTATAACTCCAAATATGTGAATATCTTTTTAGTGCAAAATTGTTTATTTATGCAATTGAATACATAATCAGGATAACAAGACTGCATATTTCCAAGGGTATAACGGAGTCCTCAGTCTGAATTAAACAAATCTGTTCTGGGTCCTAGGAAGACTTTGATTCTGGACGATTAAATTGGATGTGGTGTCTGCGAGCAATGTATGATTCATTAACTTTTAGAATAGCTGACATGAAAAAAGGCCTAAAGCGCAGAGTATGGCTCTTAACTATTTTCTTAGAAAACACACTGTAAGCAACAGCTTTGAGGGGGTAAAATTTGAGGGGGAATTTAATAGTGTCAGACTGTGAAACTTAAATCCTCGACCCTCATCAGACAACATACACGCACGAGCGCACACACATGCACACAATGTGAGGCGCCGCCGCTGACTAACTCTGCATTTGCTTCTTCTGCAGGTTCAAGCCCAGCTCCAGTTGGATGGGGTCACCCACTCCCACCCTCACCTGCACCCTCACCTGGCTGCTCACGCTCCCTACCTGATGTTCCCGCCACCTCCATTTGGACTACCGATCGCGTCGTTGGCCGACTCGGCCTCTGCGGCGGCGGCGGTTGCGGCAGCAGCCAAAAGCAACAGCAAGAACTCGAGCATCGCCGACCTGCGACTCAAGGCAAGAAAACACACCGAGGCTCTGGGACTCTGACCCCACCGGGCTGCCCCTCCGCTCGCCTGATGCCCATAATCGCCTCTCACACAAGACTGAGCCTGTGAAAGGGCCGTGACACTCACAGCTAAAACTAAACTAAACAAAAACACTGAGTGAGAATGAAAGAGAGGAACACATACAGAGAGGGGGAGAGAGAGTGTGTGTGAGAGAGAAAAGGGGGAGAACAGTGGAGGAGGAAAATAAAAAGAAGGAGGGAGCGAGAAAATTGTCACAAAACCAGCTGCCAAAACAAACCACTTGTAGAGAACGGTAATTAAATACCAATGAAATCACCTTTTACTTTTCGCCCAACAGGCAGGACTTCTGCGGGGCCAGTGGCTCAGTCCACTCCAGGCACAGATCACATCCCAAGGACCGTACAAACACATGTGGATGTCAGTCTGAGGGCCAGGCCGGGGCCCTTCAGACCAGAAGACGTTATAGAACAAATCAAAGCGGCAGGCAGCAGCAGGGCCAAAAGCAGAGCCTCGCTGACGCTTACTGCCGCCATGTTGACAATGCGGAGGGTTGGGCATGTTAAGAGCGGGCGGGGGGGGGGGGGGTGAACAGACACGCACATCCCCCTCATCGAGACATTGAAACAACTCTCACCTTTACACACCCTCCCTAAACAAAACAAAACAAAACAAAAACAAAATTAAACAAATGGCCATACTCGTCTCCAACCACTGTGTTCCCTGCTGCTGCCAAGTGCATGAGTTCTAATGGAGGAGCGTTGTGGGACTGGCCTCCGTCCACACCTGACATAAACGCTCCACATTAACACTGCGATTCAACATGCCCACACGTCGCCAACACCTGCACAGTGAAAAGGTCTCCTGATATCCTTCTTCTTTTGGACTTTAAACAAAAGCAGCAGCTTCTTTCTATGTGCTTGGCTGCCTAGCGGAGAGAGAGAGAGAGAGAGAGAGAGAGAGAGAGAGAGAGAGAGAGAGAGAGAGAGAGAGAGACATGACTCAGTGTTGCTGGGCACGTCGATGATGGCGGGACACACTCTCGCTCTCTGTTTTCATTTCTTTCTGGTTATTATGTTGAAGAAGTGAAGATAGCCTTTGCACTTCAGGTCTTGTATGTGGGTGTTTACAAATGTCACTACAAGCAGATACTACTTTATTAATTAAAGGGGGACAGGGGCGGGGTTTGATATTGTCATGTGGTCAGCAAAAAGGACATTATCTTGGATAAAGGGTATAACTGCATTTTTTTGTTGCTCTTTTCTTTTTTTAAATTCTGAAAATATGAAGAAAGCGTCAGTCAAACTGAAATGCGATGGTGTGCAGTTTAAGTGCAATACTGTATATAGCAAAAAAAAAGAAAAAAAAGAAGTAAAAACAGCTAGCAGTTAATCCTCAACGATAAACAGACCCAATGATTTTTTTTTTGTTGTTGTTGTTTTACATGCACTGTTGGGGTGTTGAATTTATTTGCCAAACCAGTTTTTTCTGTTTTTGTTTTTTTTCAAGGCAGTGTATATTTTGTTGCGATTAAAAAAAAAAAAGAAAAAGCAAAAGCCAGGCCCTACATGACATCCTGTGTATTCAAACGGTTTTGTATACATCGTATGAGAAAGACATGAAGCACATTTTTGGATGCTGCAGTATTTGGGTTATTAAAAAAAACAAGAAAAAAGAAGCACTTCTTCACGAGAAATGTTCATAATAAAATCAACAAAATCAGCATTGAATTCGAGCAGTTGTTTACACAAGGATTAGCTTAAGTCTGCATGGTCTCTTTCATCATTCATTTTCAAATAATTCAGATTGTATTTTACAAATTGCTCCAGAAAAACAGACTTTATTTTGGACTTGGATAAAGATTATTTTTTAAACACTGCTGTCAAAGCTGCGCTTAACATGTCAACCCATTTTTCCTTTCTTTTTTTTCCTCTCTCTCTTTTTTTTTTTAAAGGTACCGTCTCCAAATATTTTCTGTGGTTACAGACCTCCATTTAGAATCGTTTATCTATGTCTCCATTTTAAATTAAGCATATGCGTGTTTTATTTATTATTTTGTCTGAAAGTTTATGAAAGATGAAATAGTTGACTAACTACAAGTGTACATTTTTACATGGCTTTGCATTTATTTTTGTATGTTTTTTTTTTTTTAAGTGTTCAATTTGAATTAGGAGGTGTGGCTGTAGTGCATTGTTTGCCTAAAAAAAAAAAAAAAAAACACAAAAAAAGAATAATGTAGCGTGTCCAAGTTTACAAACATTTCAGGGATGGTTGAATTTAACAATACTCCATGGAATTTGTTGTACCCATTCAAATGATTATCATTTCATATGCAAGCATGCCTAAACATGAATCATCGTACAGTTTGTTTCCCCCCTTTTTGATTCGCAAGATATGAATGTACATCTTGTACAAGTAAACTATCAATAAAGTTATAAATATTTGTATTTGAGTTTTAAAATACTTTAAGAACCTATGAAGCAATGCTTATTTTTAATTTTTTTTGAAGTGAAGTGACTCATGAATGCTGGGAACTCATAATTGAGTGCGTGAGGAATGGCAGCGTTGAGTATTTCCAGGATAGTGACAAGCTAATCCCGGATTATTTACATCCTGAAGTAGATTCCCTTTCTGTCTCACACCCAGTTGTGTGTCTCAACCTGTAGATCAATATCAGTATCGGTCTGAAGACACACACACACACACACACACACACTCCATGTGAGCTAACCGAGCTCTTCACATCCAATCTGAGCTGAACACCAGCAGAGAACGCTGAACTGCTATAAAATCCAGATGCATCTCCAACATGGTGCATCGCTCTGCTTGTGTCCCTCAAAAAAAAAAAAAAAAAAAAAAGACACAGATTGTATTGTTATGGAGAATAGAGCTGGTCAAATAGAAGCAAGATGGCTGTAACCAGAGTGGGAAGCCGGTAAGAGTAGAGGGAAAATAGAAGGCAACAGAGTTCTTTGGGGGGAGGAGGAGGAGGGGAGGGGGGTACAGCGTGTGTGACATGTAATCTTTGAGCTTGATGCACGACAAGGATCTTTTTCTCCTTGTTTCTACAGCCATGATTAACTTTGAGGAGATGATATGAAAAGGTCATTTACATTGGAAGTCCAACACACGCATTCAGAAACACACTTCCCTCCACTTGTTCTGCTCACATACTAAATTTTAAAAATGGTCAGTCTCTCTTTCTCTCTCCCTCTCTTTTTTAAGGAGTATTAGCTTCCTCTGGGAGCTTAATTCCAGATGTGTGTACACAAAGTAATTACACCATGTGGTATAGTGGCCTATTGTCTGAACCCCATGCAGGAATTAGCCCAAATGGCGTCCTGTTGAGTGCAGTACCCCCTAGAAGGTCGCTGCACATTTAATTTGTACCTCTTTGCTCATACATCAAGATTGAGTGATATAGTCGCAGACTGATGGCTCCCTATTTACCCTCCGGCTGGGGCCTGCTGGGCCTGGTCTGGAAATAACAGCATCCTTTTATGTGTACTAATAATTAGCAAGGCACACACAGCCATCCATCACACACCAATGAGCCATGGCTGCTTTGTCAACATGTTGAAGCACATAAAGCTATTTATGTTGGCTGCAAGTAACAAATACATAATAATATTAAGGGTAGAGTGGTGTGTGTTTGTGTGTGTGTGTGTGTGTTTGTGGTGAGACGTAGTGAACGGCTGTGCTCGGTATTAAATCTAACTTTATTGCTTTTTCTTGTTTTCCAATGATATTTTTAATCCTCTGGTGAATTTTGAGCATCAAGGTCATCCACTTTTTAAAATCTCGCTCGGTCTAGTTTACACAATCACAACATGCTGGTCCCAGAGGCCTGAGCCACGCCGCACTAGACCATCAGAGGTCAAGTGCTCAGGGGTCACGTGAAAATAGTTTTTATCACATTTCATTCACATAATCCTCTTTGAAATGTCACACACAACTATGATCAGACGGAATGTGAGCTGTCGTGGCCTCAACACGGTGTGAAATGACAGAGCTTACAGGGCTGACTTCTGCACAGCACACAGACATGAAGCTGGAGCTTTTTTGTCATGCTGTATCACAATAACCGGAGGGGCTACTTGCACTGAAAATAACTGTCTGTTTGGTTTAGCCCAGAGTTTTTCGTGAACCTACTTTGTGGCTCTTAAATCCCATGTAAATCCAGTTCCGGCAGTTTCAGTTTTAGCTTGAAGTGAAGCCACCCAGAGAAACCTCAGCTGAAAACAATCGAGCTGAAGTGCTGAAGTCACTCCAGTCGGATCAAAGAGCGCCTTTCATCCTGGTTTGTTTGGGCTAGACTTTGGGTTTGCTTTGTTGGCTAATGCTCATAAATGTATCTGGAGTCATCAATAGTGCAAAACTATATTAAAACTAACATTTTAAGTCTGGGTCAACACGTTGTATTTTCATTGTTTTTTTTTTTTTTTTTGCACTGGAGGTGGAAAAGTGTCAAGAATTTAAAGTTAGAAAATTGAGGAAAGGGGAAAAAAATAGGAGAGCATTAAGTTCACATTCCATCTAGTCGCTGATGTCACACTCATTAGCAGTTTATTTTCAGTTCAAGTTTGTGTTATCATAATCCCAACAAGTTATCTAATCCAAACAGTGTTTTCTGTCCCATTGAGGAGTATTATCCCATCAATCTGAGGTTATTACCGCTATAGCTATAAATATGATTTTCTCTGATAAAGAATTTGCTGTCTTTTATCAACTTCATCACACTCATTTATTATACAGACGCATTGTGTTTTATTTCACTTTTACAACACCTGCAACTACTTAAAAGTCAGATGTAGTACGGGATATGGGACACCGCCTGTTTTCAGAGTAATGTTTTGGTTTAGGCTTTAATTTTCTGGTTAGTTCGGTTTACTGTGTGTGTGTGTGTGTGTGTGTGTGTGTGTGTGTGTGTGTGTGTGTGTGTGTGTGTGTGTGTGTGTGTGTGTGTGTGCGTGCGCGCGCATGTGTTTCTGCAGTGGAGTGTCGTTGCAGCTCCATCCAGTGGGCTCAAAGTATTTATGACCAAATTGTTGCCTTCTTCCCATCCTCTTTCTCTCTCCCGCTGATGGAAAAGGATCCGTTTGAAAGTCAGGGAGACAATCAGTTGACCGGGACAACACTCCTGTTTACACACCGCAGTCATAGGTTCATCAGTAGCATGTATTTTCAATGTTCATACTCATGTTCGTATTTATTGAAAGAGAGTTAATTCTGACCAGCTTTTATACCAAACCAGGTTACAGATGGTTGTGTCCCATTTAGTTTCACTGGTTGGTTTTTGTATGAATGTGTTTAGCGACACCTACAATGATGACTCCTCCCAGCAAATGCTCTGAAAGAGAAGAGGGGAATTTTAGTTTATTGGTTTATTTGTTTAGGAACATGCATAATTCAGTTGATAAGCTAGTTAGCCGCGTAGCTCATTTGCCTCCGCACTCCCTCGGGCAAGAACACAATTCCTTCAAAACAATACATTAAGAACAATGTAAAACAGCAACACATGATGTCACCTATAAAACATCATACAAAATATACCTCACATTATCATTTTGGCACAGGCCAAAAAATATTCGGTTTGACTTAAACTGTTGCTTTGTTTTGTTTTTTAAACTGAATCTTGTGTCCTCTCAGCTGTGGGCGGGACTTCCCTTCGATCTACAGACCCCAACATTATAAATGCGTCATGATACATGTCGCAACAGCTGGCATACAAGGTCATGAATGAATTCATAAAACAGTTTGGTAAAATAATAAACTCATATAAACTCATATGCATCAAACCACTAACCCAATCACATATATTTCCATGAAGTGGAATACACTCGTGTGTATGATCATGGTGAATACACCAGTTAGGTAAATGTAGGTACATATAAGCGTAAATAAATCAAACATTATTTTTCATTATGTAATTTTTTTCGATTTACTAATGATAACGATACAGTGGGAAGCCACCTTTTTTCCCCCAGTGTATTATGTTAGTCTTAACATTTTCAACTGTGACTTTACTGTATGTAATAATAACAATAAAAAAAAATTGAGATTTCTGAAAATATCTGTACATTTTAAATTTTACGGCTTGAGTACTCTTCACGCTGTAAAATTTCTGCCGGGAAGTTTTTATTTTACAGTAAAATAGCCTTACAGTTAGAGTGTCAAAAATGGTAAAGTAACAAAAAGTCTTTTAAATAACTGGCATAAATTAACGAAAATAAATGTAGTAGAAGTAGTGCTCATATTTCCCAGCACCACAATAAACATAATTTCACCTTCTGCATATCAGTTATGTTTCTCTGTCTGTATAACTGATACAAATAGATTCAAGTTCACACTATCCGAAGGAACCAGCCCAACATAGATACTTTGGAAAATGTATATTTTTGTGAAGAGTGTGAAATAAATCAATTTTCAATAGTTGCAGCTCCAAGGCACATGTATGAAATGACATGTATCGCTTGTCTGCAGTAGATTATTGTCAAGTGGCTGTTGTTTCTAAATGAAATGTCATCATTTTGACAAAAGAACATCCCTGATAAATGCTGCTTTTCTCTTTTCCAAACAGAAACACAGAGGACATTGCACCGATAAACAGTTTAAATTCATAATTCATATTGAAATGCCCTCCATTGAAGTGCGGGGTAACAAAACACTTCGCTTAGACGTGTTTTCAAAAATATGTTTCTTAAAATGTCAAATCTCTTTTCAGGAGTCTCCGTCAAAGTTTTTTTTTTTTTTTTTTTTAATGATACAACTTCAAATCATGCATTTAGAAAACAAAATCCTCCTGAGTTATTAATCATGGGATATTCATGTGATCAATAATGTCAACTAAACAGCGGTCTTAATTCCTACTGAGAAGCCTGTTTATCTGCTGACAAATACACAGTCAGTACCACAAACAGTTTAGGTTAATACACAATAAACAATACCGGGAAGCAAATTCGATCAAGTTGAGAAATCAGTTGCAAACCGTCCCAACAGACCATCAGAGCGAATTCCAAGACTATTAGCTTTTGTTAGTTCAGATTACCGAGAGGTTTCAACCTCATGATTTTCATCTTGGTGTTCGGCAGTCCAGTCATGAAGCAGGTGGTACGCAGCTACCGTGCTCTGTTAGTAGTATCGCTATATTATCAAAAAGTTGATGCTCTCTGCAATCGGGAAAAAAAAAGATTTGTTGTTCATCAGTCACTCTGGCTGGTTTATAATCATCTACTCAAAGGCAGAACAAGGGTCCATGATATAACCTATTCTATTTTTATATCATCATTATTTTCAAATCCGGTCCTTGAGTGTGTTCAATATCGAACCAAATTCTGATTTTGATTTTTTTTTTTATTGATTTTTTTCAGAAGTTGTTTTTTTTTTTTTTTAAACATCCAAACCCTGGGGAAGTTTGAGAAGGGACAAACTTACATCACATTAACAGGGAGGTCAAGGAGGCAAACAATGAGCCTGAAATCCCCGAATCTACATCCTTAAATATTTGAAAATGATTTCACCCAATCTTTGACTTTACCCCCTTCGCCAAATTCTTTCCACAATAATTTCTTCTAGTGCGTTGTATTATATTTCTTTTTGTCCTCGCCCTTCCGTTTAATTGGGATTCTATGATTTTAGAGGCAGCTCAGCTCAGGAGAGTCATCAGTATTGTTGTGGTTGATTGTCTAGCACTGTAAGTATCACAAAATGTTTTTTCGCAAACTAAAATGTATTTGTAGTACAACAGTTCCAGCGTGAATTAGCGAACCTTCTCTTATCTCAACTCATCTCATCTTATCTCAGTCAACAAGTAAAAGATAAACCTGCATTGCTGCATGTCTTCTGCAGCGTGGAGCTGTTTGAAGGGGGCCTAACAGATTGAGGGCATTCAGTCGGAGGGTGAATGTTAATGAAAAAGCAAACAGCCCACCACAGCAATTTGCGCTGGAAACCATGTTTAAGCAATTGCCGCGGTTCTGTACTCTGCTCCGTTCCCCCTGCAAACAAGGAACACTTGAGGGAAAATAATTATCTGTCATTTCCAGTCTGAGGGTCAAATGCATTTAGATGCAAATGAAAACAACTTCTGGTTCCGAAGTCTTATTAATGAAATGGGAAAATGCAAATGCGGTGCAGAAAACATTTTTGCTGTGATCAAAACTATCTGATCACGAGGAGCTTGCCGGGGAAACAGGCGACTTTGTGCCAAGTTTTGCCCTCTCAGACTAGAAAGGGATCATATGAACAAGAGAAGGTTGACTGATCTTGTGTTGCCTGATTAATGATTACAGTCTGTGTAGAGCCACGGACACAAAGATGCAAAGACGTGGGAAACTTAAACTTGCTTTAAAACTTTCCCTCCATCACAGATGAGTTCACTATGAGCTATTTAACACGGGTCTGCCTCTACAAATCCACAAAGAGATTTAAGTGTGATGAACAGATTAAACCTGCGAGTCTCTGGTCTAAAGCTGGACTTTCCAGGGTCAAAAGGTCAGACATGTTTGACTTTTGTCCTCAGTGTTGGTTGAAGGAACATAGATTTACATAAACACTTCTTTGAGTGAAAAATAAGTATTTTCATAGATACGGACAAAACCAAATGTAAAAGTTAAAAGATTACAGAGTTGTTGAACTTTACTCAAATCTTAGAGGATTTAACTTCAAATTCTGGAACATTCTGTTGTTTTATAAAGACAAAGAAAGAAAAGGAAGAGGAGCTTTATGAACAGCCGCTGTGACTTCAGTTTTTCAATAGAGAAAATACCTCTTTAAGGAAGACTGTCTAAAATAAGTGGACGCAGCCACGGTGACATCACCTGAGGTTTCTCAGACTCCTGTTTTGACTGCTGGGCACTTCGGTTGTCACCATACGTATGTGGGAGCTGTGGAGGAGGAAGGGGTGGATCGGGGCTGCCCTATTAGCTTCTCAGGGTAGCCACTCCCCTAAATGACACCCTGTTATATTGCTTGTTCTGCAATATATGGGACCAATAAGAACACCGTGGTGCACACAACATGAATTCAAATAACCAGACTTCTTACTGATCCACTCAAGTTGAGCTCTCCTTAAATTGACTGCAGCTGCAACACGCTTCGAAACTTTTAATGTGCTCAACTTTTACCTTGAATGCCTTTGCCTCTGTTTCTGTTTCAGCACTATTTTATTGTCATTTCCTCCATGTGTATAATACATGCAGAGCCTGGAAATGCTGTCACTCTGATAGGTAATCTAGGGCGGGTCAGTCAGTAAACAAGGGGAGAACCTAGGATTATAAGTATGAAGGAACTTACGAACCATACAGTTACCTGGGGGAGAGAATAACCGCAGCAAGACACAAATCAAGACAGGACAAAAACTGTAGTAATCCAAAAAATTGTGGTGTACATGATCAAAAAGGTCTTGTTTTTTGCTTTTGTCACTTTAGTGGATCTTCTTCATGATCAGCAAACAAAATAAGGGCGAGTAATGCAACTGGAACAATAAGCGAACACAATGCAGAGCAAATTAATCAGGCTTGGCCGAGGGCACGCTCTGGAAAAATGATCTCATTTGAGCAGACGGGTCAGGGCTTCACTCTAATCATATCATAGTAGAACACCACGACTCCTCGGCTTTGTTGCTCTCATTAAAAAGAGAAAAACTACAAACTCAACTGTCAGATTCTAAAAAAGTAAATCTCTGTTAAATTCTTCAGACGGGACCTCTGCCGCCGTGTGTGTTCGGCGGCCAATCCATACTTGTAATGATTATGAATTATGCATATTTTCCCTCTAAATATAAAACAGATGGGGAGCAAAATTAACTTGGACAGTTTGTGCTCAGGTAATGATTTTATGCAAATTCCATCACAGAGTTGACAATTTGAGATGTAGATTCACAAAGCCGATGATACAAAACTACAATTACACTGATTGTGATCTAAATAACCACATGTTGTTGGTCTGTTTGATCACTGGTGGGAAAACTACCTTTAACTCATTTGAAATCCTTTTTTTCCCAGCTAAATTCCCCTAAACCTCAAAAAATGTTGGTCTGAAAAATATATAAAGAGGTATGATGTGTCATCAGTGTCTGATCAATTAAATCACAACCTTGTCACTGAAAAACTTCATGTAACATTTTTAATGTTCATCACTAAATTTAGTGCAACTCAGTTTTTAGTCATCCTGCATGAACAGATGGCAACGTGGAAGGAATTATGGCAATGAGATGCATCTCTTTGACGTGTTGGTCTTATTATTTTACCTCCTGTTACTGATGTTTGGTACTCCTGGTGGCAGAACCTGTTCTTATACAAGCTGAACTTGGAAGTTGAACATTTCAACCTGAACCTCTCCAGCTGACAAACTTCCTACTCAGAAACTTGGAAATACACAACTAACCCTGGAACCCATTTCAAAAATGGCTGCTTTCTGCAACGGCAGTGTTGTACATCACATTGTGAACACTCGTCTTGTTGTTGTACGCACAGTACAGTTCATCTTCTATTAGCAGGCGTGTTGCAAGGACGTTTACATGTACAAAATACAGCACATTGTGTTGTTATTTACTAATATCGCAAATGGCAAGGATGTAAATCACGTGTTTTTTCTTACTTTTCGCCTCTTCTACTTGTCAAAGCGGTCAGCTCGGGTGTGACATCACTCCCTGTTCGGAGGGAAATTTTACACCGAACAATCCATCTCTGTTTTGACCACAGTCATCAAAAGCCAAAAGCAGCAAGTGTATTTGACAGGATTGGATGTAGGAATATTGAATAAAAAAACCTGATACTTCAAACTTTTTTAAATTAAACATACGACTGTATAATTATTTTAGTAAATATGCAAGAAAAAGAAACTCTCTCATACCTCCTGCAGTAGTCAAAAGTTCAGAAACACTGCACCGGAGCTTTGGCTTCAAATGCATGCAAGAATGATGTTGATGAATTAAAAGTTAACTAATGCATTGTTAAAGAATTAAAAATAAGCCAAAAACCATACAATTTTATCTAACGGCGTTGTGCATGTGTATCACTTGTGCATGTGTATCATACACTTCTACATGACCTTGTGACCTCCTGGACAAACCTGAGCCTTTCATTCTCTGCTAGTCTTATCTTCAGTCCACCTCTGAGTGCAGAACATGCGGCATTATGAGATAAATATGAATATAAATTGGACAAAATGCATTCAAGAAAGCTAAACAATCCCCATGACAGCATACTGGGGTCATCTCCAGCCACGTAAAATAATGATATGTCATACACACACAATCTGACCTCTCACCCGGCCAGGAATCTACTGGCAAAGAGCAATGCCTTACGGGGGGCACCCAGACTTGCAGCTTGTACTCTCAGCAGAATGTGTTGCTTATTGCTCTCCCTTTAGCTGAAGAACAGGAGAATATTTCATGCGATAAAGGCAAATGGTTCTATAAATTGCCTGAGGGAAAGCTGGCTTTCCTGATTGCTTCTCATCTCACTGTTTCCCAAATGTTTTATGCTTGTCTGACTGGTAATCAATAGCTGCACATGCAGCCTCTCAGCTAGCACTGGCCTTTTATAGTACGCCTAAGGAGTAATTGTCAGTCAATGGCAACCTTATAAATAGACTGAGGCTGCATGTGGACAGATGGATGCCTTCCCTGTCAGTTGTGTGATGCCACAGTGCAAAACATAAGATTTTTTTTCTCATATAGGATTGAAACTAGAATCCTGACAACGGGATTATGGTACATGTTTTTGCTGAAATAAAACACACAGAGGAGAAGTTGATAGTTAAAAAAAAAGTTCCCATTCTATTAAGAGACTCTTGTTTATAATTGTAATTATATGCTTATTTAGGAAACATAAGCTATAAAAAGCGGCTAGAAACCCCCCCCCCCCCCCCCACACACACACACATAAACCCCCAGGCTGGTTATTGCATGAGACCTTATTAAGAAAATGATTTTAAGAAGTCTTCAGCCAAAAATGTAATGAAAGGAACATACCATTTTTTTTGGAAATACAGTTATTGTCCATCACCATCATTTTTAGTGCCAGACAGGGAGATAACTACCCTTCTCCTCTCTTTCTACGATGGCGCTCCACACCTCCACCTGACAGCTGACTGATAGTTAGCTTAGCAACAATGAATGCTAAAGGGTGGGTTTGAGGGTAACATGTTTCAAAAGTCATCAAGAACATTTTAATCCCAAATGGTTTTTGCCTGCATTAATGGAATTGTGCTGAACATTCACTAAGAAAAATACTGCGCTGTAGGTGCTGAAAATAACAAGTTGTGTTTATTTTAGAGTCAGCTAGTATTCATTGCAGCTAAGCTAACTAGCAGTCAGCTGTCTGGTGGGTTTATGGAGATCTGTAATGCCCAAAGAGAGGAGAGGATCTCTACTTGCTGTCTGGTTCTAAAAATGATAGACACAAAGCATATTTCCCAAATATTTTCCCCAACATCCTTTCCTACTATGCAGACCAATCACCCCCCGACGCCCTTTATTTTTTTTTATTGTGCAGCATGGTGCACATCACAAATGCACAGGAAAACAAAGTAAACAATCTTCATGGTAGAAAGCAGTAAGGAGAGCAGTGACAGTATTCCTGGGATCAGGATTCTATGTATCTCACTGCCGTTTGAATGATGTCAGAGTTTTGCTTGAACGCAGACGGGTTGAATTTGTGGTATAAAGTAAACAACAAGAAATAAGCAGCAGCTTTCTGTTCACTTCAGTGCCGATCAAAACTGCAGCCCATACATACTGTATGGCAGGGAGTGAATTCAGAATAAAATCCCACTTCCTTCTGCAGTCAAAAGCTAGATGTTGGCAGGTTTTTCAGCCAGTGGAGAAAAAAATGGCAGAAGATCATAATAAAAGGCTCAGACGCTCTGCAGGTCTTTTCCACAAGGTAAGGTCCTCAGATGGTTCATTGGATAGGATGCTCCTAATTAACTGAAGCGTCTTTTACCAAGCAAGCAAGAGCTGATCAGAAAACAATTAGGAGTCATAACAGTGCCTTATTACAACTTGGTACCAATAAATTATAATTCAGAGAACATAAAAAAAAACATAGTGGAAAAATTTGATGAATACAATCGCTAGGTTTTCACGGGCATTTGTATGGACACACTTGATTCCACATGCGGCAGTGGTGATTATCCTCTCGCAAAAAATACAGAAAGGAAAAAAAAAAAGATACATCAGTAAAACCAGCAAGGCTGTTGTTTGCTTTGAAGAGAACAGAGTACCTAATTACCCTTATTTACAGGATGCCTCTGAGTAAAGCATCATATTATCTCACTCTGACAGATTCACTTGCCTAATAATGATTTCACTTCTCCAGCTCACAGTCTCACAGATACCACTGCTTTACTGGCAATCAGACATGCACTAAAATACATCTTTGAAGAAAGGGTTATAGAACCCTATCATGAGTTATTATAGATGTGTTCAGGGGATTTATAGAGCGCTATTGACGCCTGCAAACCTACTGGGATGACACACACATGTATTAACACACTCACCAAAAAAGAAGAAAGAAAGAGATGCATAATCAGCCTCAGAAACAACTGTTTTATTTTTGCCTAGTCGAGATTTGTAACTGTGCAAATAAATGTCTTGGGTCACTGGCCCTGTTAAAGGTAGAGGCTGCAGCAATTTCCCAACAAAAAAAAAGATTCTAAATTAATCAGGTTCAATCATCAGTAACAGGCCTCTAATCTAGATATGTGTGGTGGTGACTGTGTCTGCTTCTGCCTGTATTTCAGTGGTTTTGTTTCCTCAGGATGTTTCCAGGTGGGAAGCTGGCACACACGCTCCCTTGCTAATGACAGCATGTGCAGGTGAGTTTGGGCATGGATAAAACACAATGACTGGAGTCTTGAGATAATGGTGGTTGCACACAGAGCAGCCCAGAACAGGAAACTGGTGGTTGGTTTGTCCTTACTTGCACTTAGCTTGTCCTAACTGGCGGTTAGCTTCTCTTAGCTGGTATTTAGCTTGTCCTAGCAGGTGCTTAGCTTGTGTTAACAGGTGGTTAGCTTGTGCTAACCGGCGGTTTGTTTGTCCTAGCTGCTGCTTAACTTGTCCTTGCCTGAGCCTTGTTGTAGCTAGTATTTAGCTTTTCTTAGCAGGTATTTAGCTTGTCTTAGCTGCTGCTTAGCTTATGTTCTGGCTGCTGCTTAACTTGTCATTGCCAGTGAATTGTTGTAGCTAGTGTTTAGCTTGTGCTAACCGGTGGTTCGTTTGGCCTAGCTGCTGCTTAACTTGTCCTTGCCTGAGCCTTGTTGTAGCTAGTATTAAGCTTGTCCTAGCTGCTGCTTAACTTGTCCTTGCTGGTGCAATGTTGTAGTTAGTATTTAGCTTGTCATAGCTGGTGCTTAGCTTGTGTTCTGGCTGCTGCTTAACTTGTTCTTGCCAGTGCATTGTCATAGCTAGTATTTAGCTGGTCTTAGCTGGTGTTTTGCTCATTCTAGCCAGCGTTCAGCTTGCTGTAGCCCTATATTCAGGGTTTACAAGCCGCCATTGTGCATGCAGTGTACACTACCTTAAAAATCACAAGTATATGAGCAAATTAGCAGAGTTGATCTTGAGTTTAGAGGCATCGAGTAGCTGGACAATAAGTGATTTCGTAAGAGGACTGTCATAGTGCTCACCTCAACAGAAAACAGAAGCAAATATTGCACCTGTGTATTGACTATGTTCTTTCAATCAAATGTCCTCATAAACCTGCCTTGACTGAAGCTGTGTAGGTTGGATGTGAAACTTGATGAATTCACTCTCCTCTCTGCTGTTATTCCGAGACCCAATTAGACGTAAATATCCCACACAACACTGCAGTTGGAGGCCAGAGTGCATTTGTTTGTCCAAAGGGAAGAGGAGGCGTGGGAGAAACACATAGTGGTTTTACCCGCCAACACGCTGCACTGGGCACGGTGCATATCAATACGAGCAGTAACTAATAACACTGGCTGCAGGTATGTCTCCCAACATCAGAGAGAGACAAGTGCAAAGGTTGTTTCATCTTTTATAGATCCTGTTTGAATACAGCAATTGCCTCAAAGAAAGACGGCGTGAAGGACCAGAGAGTTAGAACCAAAGAGCGTGTGCCTCTTCATGTTTATGTGTGTAGAAATCACAGATATGTACATTTCATGTGCGCCCCAGCAGAGTAACTGAGCTGTTTGCAACAATCTTTCCTAGTCTTTAAAATTGTTTATGGGAACCCAGATCCCTACGGTGGGATAAACATGGGGCTGTGGAGTCCCCTGTGGAGGTCAACCTCTGTGAAGCCCCCCTCCCATTTGTGATTGCCCTATGCAATAGCACCCGGCAGGCCTGAGAACAGCCTTAATGTTCTGGACGGCTGGTGTCATGAAAGAAGACAATTACCAGGCAGTGAGCGAGGTCTCCCAGGGTTATGGTTTTAGTCAGATTATTTGTTTTATGTATCATTTGAAGCAGGAGCTTTAAAGTTTAACAGCCCTGGGCTTCCTTGCTTTTTTTTTTTTGTAGCCCTGGCCGTGTGTATTTGTGCGAGGGTGTTTTGCTGGGAATAGGGTTTTTGATGATCTAATTGGCTATTATTGGATGTTTTCAGGCAATAACATTGTGCTTTTTTGTTTTGTTTTTAAGTATATGTGTTATATTGAATCGACTTCACGCAGGCCAGCGCTACACCCTTCAGCATGTTGGCTGCAGCAGCTGCTGCATTCATACACTTGAGAGATGCAGTAAGAGATGAAACAATGGGGATGTGCTGCCTACACCTTTTGTTTTACAAGAAGGTGCTTCTTCTTTTCTCTCTCCAGCTTCTGTAGATTTCTACTTACTGATAAAATGTGACAAAAAATCTGCTTCAGACATGTATAAAAATGAAAATAGCACATACGATGAACAGAGGCAGTGGATTGATTGTTTTTTTTTTTTTTAGCAGCTACAAGCAGGATGATTAGATGAATTAATAAATCTGCTCTGCTTCTTCCTTGTTAAGAGTTTGATTGCAACCTCATTTCAGCCGGTTGTGAAAGAACAGCTCAGTAACACTATGAAGTGACAGTTTACTGTTTATCCAACTAATGAATGAATCATCACGGGCCAAGAAATACAGCACATAACTAACACAAGAAATGATTTACAGCTTTAGAGGCTCTGCTGGTGGCTACAGTTTCAAACTTGGATCAGAGAGACACACGCTTTTTTCTCCCTTTTCCTCTTCACGCAAAGCAAATCTAATCAACCTCCAGCTCCAGTGGATAGCAAAACTAATCTTCTTGTCTATCTTAACCATTAAGAAACATATGATTAATTTGATCAGGCAGGTGGTTAAACAGCCTGGATCATGCAGCTTTTTAGCCAATACTTCTAGGTATAATAAACTTGGTTTTTTTTTATGATGATGATGATAATGTGGTTCTATTGCATTGTCACAACTGAATCCTGCGCACTATCATGAGCTATTATAGCTAAAGATGAACTAACAAAATCCTCCTTAACAGAAGGTTCTTAACTTTAGGAGACCCTGGTCACCATGGTTACAACGAAAAACACATGGTCAAGGTTAAAAGATGATTGTGGTGGTGTTTTTAAAAAAGAACAGCTTTGACTTGGAACTTGGAAACCAATCACAATCTCCTGTGTTAAACTCTTTGACCTCACCATCGCGTCATCTGATTTCCTCCTTTGCTCCAGTTGCTCCTCGAGGGCTCTTTAAGAATAATATATTCTTCTTGAATGTAGTACTATCCAAAATGTGTCATCTCTCAGAGAGACCGTTTCGCTGTTAAATGCCCCACTCTGTAGTATCTGATAATGAACAGAGCCTTTTGTAACTAAATGTTGTCTCTGCAGGGTATCTGCAGTGTGTGTTTTTCATGCAAAGAGAATGAGCAAGCTTTGCATGTGTGTGCGTGTGTGTTTGTATACGCCTTGTGGCATGCTTCAGGCCATGAGCTAAACTGCTAGATGCAACAAAACGGCAAAAGGTGCATTAAGGTGGTTAAGCTACAATAATCACAGTGGTGTGTCATAATTACACACACACATAATTGTTGACGAGCTGAAATCTGTGAAATAAGATGAAGATGGTTTGATATTTGACCACATTTCATTGAAGATTCACAGACGGACTTCTAGAGAGAACCTCCAGTTTCCCCACATCACAGGAGCTGCTTCTGCGTAGCTACAGTACTTCCTGTGCAATCAGCCTCGCTACTTTCCTAACAAATGGCCCCATGTCTCCTGCAATTACATCCTCCCTCTGTAATCTGTACTTTCATACAAATGAGACTGGCCTGAGTAATTTGCGTGAAGATTCGCCAAATTAAGAAATGTAATGGGTGAGAATCCGGGTGGTTCTCCTGGATATTGAATACAGCAACGCCAAAAGCGATGATCTCTTTGTATTCCATTGTTTCTTCTTGTGGGTAATCACAGTCAGCAAATCCCAATTCTGTAAGCTTCCCACATGGGAAACAAAGGCGGTCATGACAATCTGTAATATTAATCTGATTGGGTTAAGGGTGTCTCGGGGGCTCCTCCAGCCTGTCTGCTCAACTACCTGTGGCTGTGTTTTAATCTAATTGCACTAATAGCATATTCAGAATCAGGACCTTGCCACCTTCCCCCACTGTTACACATAACTTCTAATAGAACATCCTGTATTTCACATGAACGCTCACAAATTTGTAAATAATTACTATCACATGGGGGGAAAATAATAGGCGGCCCCAATTGAAATTCACTAGCTCGAGGCAGTGTGGTAATCATGGAGGAGAGCAGGACAGGGGGGGGGGGTATGGGGGGGTACAGAGGGAGAGGAAGGTAATCACATTGTACAAGAACCACAGAGTCTGACAGTTGATAAGATAAAGAGTTCAGAGTGAATAATGAGCAACTTTGTACATAGTACTCATGACTTTATGTGCTACATCATTTGTCAGTAACAACTCCCTGTTACACATAGTTAAAATAAACTTGGCTATATCGTTCAAATGCTGCACACAAGTGAGCTATATTCTATTGCTACAGGCTCGTGTTTGTTACTTAAAAGCAAACACACATTCTGGAAAGTTCGTGATGGATTGAATGTGTTATCTGCCTATTAGCACAGCAGCCCATTACCAATGTGCCCAGGTTACCGCGCTAGCTGTAAAGCAATAAAACCAGGCTAGCCACTCGCTAAGTACGAGTTCAGTGGCTGCCTGCGTCCTATCACTTTCAAATGAGCAGCACAAATCACTTCAGCGGGATGCCTGCACCAGTAATGTGGCCATCAGCATATGAAAATATGTATGGGAGACCATCCAATTTACTGCCAGCAGATAGAAGCAAGAAACCCACAGTGTGCTGAGTGATTGTTAGATGCCTGGTTGCTGTGCTACATGCAGCATAGTGAATGTTTGACTCTGTGCGTCTCATTTTGCTGTTGTTAATAACAACAGCACAACATGCGATTGCATGTTTTGGGTGTAAACAAGACAACGAAAAGGGGAAAAGTTGGGCCTGTCTGTGTTCATCTGCAGATTCGTTTGTGTGGAAACCTTCCTGTCCGCTTGTGATCGTTTGTCTGCGCAGCTCATACTTTTTGTGTATAGCAGTACGATTGTCACAAGGGTGTTTTGTGTGCACTTTGTTCTCCACACTGATCCTGTCCCCGGCAGAAAATAATTACAGTCTGTTTGTGAGCTGCTGCGACGGAGAAAGGACAACACAGACAGCATCCTCATTTTACTGCCTCAGAAGACGTCACATTGCCCAGGAAGAGGCGAAGACAGTAGCAGGAGAGAACCGTGAGACCATTAGATGAGAATGCTAATTACTCCACCTCATATTGGACATCTGTCAAAACCAGCCACTTCTTGTAATAAATCTAAAATTGTATGCTTAACACACACTTCACATTTTACCTCATAGTTTCTGAACAGCTGTAATAATAAGCTTTGTCCAGAGAGGAAAAAAAAACAAAAGGAGGTTCATTTTTAGCAGACAAAAACATCAGAAATAAAATTACAATAGGAAGTAAAGCATTCACTGATTCCAAGATAAATCAGACGACACAGTAGTGGAGACAATGCTGCCTCTTTTATAAAGATTTATGACACACCAGCTCGCGTACCCACACCCACAGACAGCGTCGACTCCCCTCTCGATCATTCAACACAATGATTTACATATTGTACACTCAGACATGCATACACACTCATTAGTAGAGGGGGCTCGTGCATCGTATATACTAGATGATGCTAGATGATACCCACCTCCTTGACAAGAGATCTAAGAGAGATCCCTGCATAAGAAAAAAACAGCGTTGAAGGCTCCTAATATCTTTGATAGCATCGTTATGGTAATGATCAGGCGTAATGTAAAATTCATGAAGTGTACCTAGCACTTGAGCATTGCCAATACTTGTTTGACTGGCAAGAAGGAGGATACAGAGAACATGTTACAGAATGCATGCAGATGTTTTTATGCTTTGCCCTAATTGTTTTTTTTTCGACAGTTAAGTGCAGCTAAATGACTTTCATGTGTTGGCGTGTGCGTGTGTGTTTGTGTCTGTGTGTGTGTGCGCGCGCGTGTGTGTGTGTGCGCGTGTGCACGCACAGCGAGGGAATTTCTTCTTACCTTTTCTTTCAGCTGTTTGGCAGAGTGCTTGTTGGAACAAAACAGTGCCTTCCTAATTATTCCAACCATTAGACCTATTAATTTGCCCTGTCAAATACTTGAGATGTATAAAAATATCAACAATAGTAATATTGTGATTTCCCAGTCAACATCTAAGCTCAGCTAAAATGCAAAACAATCAAACGGGGTTTGCTGGTCCATCCTGTCACTTCAAAAAGTCTCTGTATCAACGTGTCCATCATTGACAGTTATGAGTTTGGACTGTCTCTCTCTCTATAGTCTGTGTATACTCAGTAGTGTGTGTGTGTGTGTGTGTGTGTGTGTGTGTGTGTGTGTGTGTGTGTGTGTGTGCGCACACCTAAAATCTCTAAGGAGTGTCTCTCAAACAAATTTTCATTGAGCACTCATCAGTAGGAGGTCCAGGTCCATTGGAGATGGCGTAGTCACTCTGAAATCACACCGCTAACCAGGGATGTCAGCCAATCAGGATGTTTTTGATTTTTCTTGAAATCCATGCTCAGTTCAGATTAACCTGGACTCCGACACAGACATCAGAATGGAGAGTGATTAGATGGCGGTGGATGTTCACATCTGGGGAACAATTAGCCCAGATGTACGGCCACGCTGGCGTGAACAGAAGTGACAGTATTGTCAGATTTGACAAGTGACATGAGCTGTTCCAAATTTAGAGCCATTGATGTTACATGTGGGTGAAATCAGGTCACAGACATGCATTGTGAAAGCGGGTCACCTCATTGCGGGAACCACTGTCACCTCGAAAGAGCAGAACTGTAATACATGTAAATGTGTAATTAGCAGGGCCAGACACTGCAGACATAAAAAAAAATGTTACCAGGACAAAATGATAATCGGGAGGTTGTAGAAGAGCGCCTGAGGATCAGAGCCACCTTGAACACTGCTCACGGTCCGGTTATGAAGGTTCTGTAGGACCAGCGGACAGAGGAACTCACATGTCCCTGCTGTCATCAGGCTCTTCGGGGATTCAGTGTGATCTAATCATTATTTACCTGGGATTGTTTCTGCATTGCATTTATTGTCGCACTTATTGTACATCTGCTGGCTTCGCAAGAATATGGGGCATAATAAAGATTTCTTGAACTTGAGGTCAGGCACTGAACTCTAACACGGGAACTAGCAGAGTACCACTGAGTACTGAATCATGATGAATCAACTGGTGGTGAATTTCGGTTCCTTAGCGCATCTGAGAGTGAGGTGTGTGTAAGTCAAGGAGAGTTTTAAGAGTCCAAGTCCAAATGTTTGCATGTGAACATTACTTAACCCTGGGTGGTGTACCGGTGTCGTGTTGGCGGTCTCTCATGAAGTCCAGTCACTTTATAACAACTTATTTCCTGCACCAGCATGTCCTCACTGTCACAGTGCCTGTAATACAAAGACCTTGAGAGACATCATGCCCATTTCCATCAATAATTCTTCTTTCACAATATTGCCCAAAAAAAAAAAAAAAAAGCTAAACAAACTTTTCGATCTCTGAAGCTTTACATTCACTCTGTATGAAGATTTGCTGATGAAAACTAAGAGCCCTTATGATTGGAAAGTTTTTGAAAATATTGTTGAAAATGAATGAACGAAAAGATAGAAAGGAGCAAACGAATAAAGGATTACGGTTGCGAGAGTTCAGCTTGTTTGAGGCATCATGGCTGAACCCTGCAGTTTCAATGTCCTGATGTGGTGACTTACATTTTCAACCTGTTTATCCAAATACCTTAAATAGAATTATGTCATATGGTAGATGGTTTTCACTAGGTTTGCATCATGTGCGCCAAGATTCCACAAAGAAACAATATTATATCTGTTGTTTACACTGATTCAAAGGCTACTGAATATCAACTTGTCCGCGATCAAAGCTGTTGTCTGAAAATTAAATAATTTCTGAGCAGAAAGTGGACACAGTGAATTACCGCTGATGAAAATGACAAGAATGTCTGTCAATTGGATGTTTGATGCAGGCTCAAACTAAATTAGAGGCTGTGAGCCGTGGAAAACAAACACGCTTTGATGCCTCTGATTATATGACACGCTGCATTCATTCACTGGTGGATGTGGTGAAATAACGAGATGTGAAAAAATCATCTCTTTTAGTAGATCCAAAAACTTCCACTGTGAGAGGGAGTTCTATACTTCAGTTATATACAGATACTACTTGTATATGTGGTTGTTGCATTGAACTGACAGCTAACGCCACAGCTCCCTTTCAGCTTCGTGGAGCATTTTTTTTTGTGTATTTTTCAGCTCTTTGTTTAGTTTTTTTCCAGTCAGCACCAAATTGCAGACAGACAAAATTAAGCTGCAAAGGCCTGAACCTGTTGATGGAAAAATTATTTGCCTGTTTTTTTTTTTTTTTTTACACTGAATCATGCTACGGAGTTGAATAAATGCAGAATAAACCCCTAGAGTGTGTGACCCTTTAGTAACCCAGTTCTCAGAAAATACTTGCCCTGCGAGCAACCAGGAAGTGGGAAATTTCCAACATCTGATGTGGGAGAACACACTGCTGAACTCAAAATATCCCGCTAGGAAGGTGGGAAGTTTTCCAGTGCTTCAAGATACAGGTTTGATGTAGTAGTAGCAGCAGCTGCAGCAGCAGCAGCAGCAGTAGTAGTAGTAGTAGTAATTAATTTTGATCAATAGTATCCATAATCAGACAATCACATGTACATTTGTGTCTGATGGCAAAGGTGCTGGCTGAAGCTATGTAGCTTACAGGTACCCAAACATTTTAACCCCCCCCCCCAAAAAAAAACAAAAAACAAAAAAACAGTTGCAAGTATAATTTAAAAACAAACAAAAACATTCCAGAAGTTCACACACAGATTGTGAATCCATCAGTCAAACCATCTATCAAACTACTTCTTTCTCTTCCATTCATCCATCAATCAATAAGATCTTTCCGTGTCATTTAACATGTCAGCATTTATGATGAATAATGAGAAGGGTACTTGTCCTGAGCCTAATTATTTGTCTCTTTATTGTTAATCGACGTCATATTCATTAGCACAGGTGATTGTGATGTCAAGCAGTAGTTCATAATTGACTTGTATAAATGTGTCTTCATTATTTAACTGTATTTTTGTGTAGCTAATGTCATGTTCGCCTTCTGGCTAACCAAACAATGTTCATCAGTACTGCAGCTGACAGAAATCCACTGGAATATTGACGTTCTGAGCTTCATTTGTTTACATGGGCAATGACCATGTTGAGCACTTTTTAACATTCTGATAGCAGAAGTAGAGCAGATTTTCTGGGTCCGCCATGTTTGTTGCGAACATTCCTTATAGGGAATTTCCAATAGAGAACTTTCCTGCTTCCCAGCTGCATGAATCACACAGTACATACAATAGATACTTGCAGTATTAGGTGCCGCTTTCCTCTGAAATACAGAGTAATACCTTTATAAGTACTGGTAGGAAGTATTTTATATATCCAGATACAGACTAGCAACTACACGATAATGCTGTGGGCTGAATTGTAACTACCAGGGGAAGGTTTTACTTCTCTAATATCTACTTTTGTTATCACAAAAACAGCCAGCACCCCTGCAACCCCCCTCCCCTGTATCAGTTTGACCTGGTGTGGGTCTGCCCCACACCTGTACACCATTTCACTCTCTTAGTTCCCACCATGGAAACATATTGACTGACAGCTGCACTTCAAAGAACTGCTCCATGTCTCACTTTCATGGTTATCATCTGTTATGGGAGTTTATGGTCGAGCGAGCGAATGAGAGAGAGAGAGAGAGAGAGAGAGAGAGAGAGAGAGAGAGAGAGAGAGAATAAGCCTCAGACAGGCGATTGTGTTGTGGGGCCAATTTGGATGATTGGCCTTGAAATGCAAGCTGAAACGGGCTTCCCTGTGTTCCTTTAAAGTGACCCGTGCCCGCCAGTGTAATGTAAAATTATCCCCGCCATGTTTGTGTTGTGTCAGATGTGGTGGCTGGCAGAAACTGTTAGTAATTGTCTAAGTGCTCCGGTGTGTCAAAGCTGTCCGTCACTCATCGCAGCCCCCTCCCTCCTCAGCTCCGCTTCTTCAGCTTCTCATAATATTTTCTCTGAATTGCAGAGGACAAACTACTTCCATTGATGGAGATGTCACTTTGGTGCTTTTGCTAAGAAAAATATTTTACCTTGGGAAGAACACACAACCAACTGACATGTGTTCCTGCTTTTTTGGGAGAGAAAAAAATGAGAGAGGCATACTTGTTCTTTCTTTTGTTCTTTGATACTTTTACAAATTCAAGACTATGAGCTTTTCTTGTCATAACTCATTGAAGTTGAAGCTAACCTGAATGTGACATTATGAAAATACATTCCTAGCTAAATCAACTGTAAAAGATTGGACACACATAGTCTCTTATGTATGCACTTAAGATGGGAACTATTGACTGAATGCTTGAACAGCAAAGTATCATGAAAAGACAGAAGATGAAGTTTCATTGAGTTTAGTTTCTTTGCTTGGAAAATGTTCAAGAGACATTTAAACACAGCAGCAGCCATCACACATGGTAGAGACACCCCATCATATGATACACACAACACGTGAAGGCACTGCGCTGGGGAAAACAAAACAACCCGATTAATTAAATCCAGTGTGTGAATTACAGCAGCTGTTCTTATTAATTGTATGTTTATTTTTTTAAGGGAGTTGAAATGTGAAGGAATGATGTTTTTTAAAAGACGCCGTGATAGAAATGCAGGCAGAAAACACAACGCAAGTCTCAATTTGTATGTTTTTGTGTGGCATAATTTCTCAGTTCTACAGGGAAACAGAAGTTGTTGAGTTTATCCCAACACACACATACACTCTGATGGTGTGTGTGCAGACACATGGACAATACAGGAGCTGGGATGAAGTTACGTGACAGTAAAACGCAAAAGCCACTATGTTTTCATTTTCGGTTCACTGTGAGTTTATGTGTTTGCTGAGGATTTATTTCTTCTCCTTAATCTACAGAACAAACCTGATTTAAACCAAGACCATGACTTAAACATCAGGGAACAGAACAGGTAAATAATCAGGCCTGTGTGTGGGATGCAGGTGTCACACACACCGTTAACTTTAATTCAAACAGATGAAAGGTTAAAGGTCACCATGACCTCACAAAACTTTTTTTTTTTTTTTTTTGCCAAGAATGAATGTGCTCTGTATGACACAATTTGATACAAATGCTTAAATGGTGAGCCAACAGTCAATTGTGCATAAAACTAAAACTAAACACTTGTTCCTGGCTGTTATTGCTCGAGTCATACAACCTGGGATCGGCAGCTCCAGTTTAATTTGTGTGTCCAGTAGCTATTGAGATGTGCTTTTGTTCCCCTCTTTAATTTATTCAAACCAGGCCTGTATGCGAGCAGTAAAGACTAGCCCAAGGCTGCTAACATCCTAAATAAACAGGAGACAAAGAATTATTATTGTATTTTACTGAGAAACAGAGCAGCAGATCTTTATGATACACAAGCTGACAGTCCAGTTTATTGCTTCCCAAAGCTGTCAAATTAACATTTTTCTAATCTGTGATATGAAGGGCTCTGGTCTTTTTTATTTCATTTATTTATTTTTCATCACTGGGCTGCCAGAGCGAGCTGTATGACTCAGGATGCCATGAAGTCACAGCGGGTTACCCCTCCACCTCCACCGCCCCCTCGTCCAAATACACCTTCACAGCCTTCTGGGGAGAAGAGGGAAAAAAAAAATCATTCGTTATTTTAATGGGTGTCAAATATGTTTTCCAAATCTACTAAAAGGTTATCGTTGTTACACGCGGACAAGTGCTCATATCTGAATCAATGTTAACTTTGTTACCAGGGAAATTTACTACCTTCCCGGGTGACCACGGCGCACAAACTTAATCGGCATGTTTTCACAAAGTGCAGCTTGAGGGTCCGAGGTGACTGACTGCTCTTTGATGGGGGGGGGGGAGCAGAAAAAAAAACACATATCCGAGAGGTGCGATGAAGGCATAAATAACACTCTCTGTATTTTGGTTTGAATGTTTGACACATGAAGATTATGTATTGTTAGTGTTAGAACGGCAGGGGGTGGGGAATTAGGGTCGCCTAGTGGCAAATGCGGTTTTATGAATAAATGACATATGACTCTGCAGACAACCTCTGGTGGTTTACACAGCTAGGAACGTATTTAGCCCACCTCAGACCACATCCTACCTTCTGGTTTCGCCCCACCTGACACTGTAGAGATGTGTGAAGAAATAGATCCCTTCAAGGTTTTTTTTTTTTTTTTTTTTTAGAAAAAGGAACATTAATTCGAGAAAGACAGGGAAAAAAAATAGAGAGAAAAAAACCTACTGTTACTCCAGTGCCAAGGCGTCACTATTTGTCTTAGGCAAGTTAGCTTTATCTAATAAAGTGTCTTTGTATTAAGATGGATACTTCAAATGCTCTTTTGTCTCTATAATCACAGAGGAGGGAGGCAGAACTCACACATACCTCGCTCAATTTATTATTAATAAGTACATCAGTGGGAGAAAGATATCCTGGGGACCAAAACACCCGCCGAGTGCAACATTCATCAAACATAAAAGAATATCACAATACACAGGATACAGAGGCTCCAATAACAGATAATTGATGAGAGGGGTCTTTGGTTGCACTGGATCATTGTTGATGGTTATCATTATATAACATCATTTTATACTTTACACCAGATGATGAACTGTTTGTAGTAGAGAAATATTTTTTGCTGCCGCCTTCTGTATGCAATTAAGCGGTGTGTTTGTGCGAGTGGGTCATTCTGGGCTCTGTGTGATTAAACTGTGGTTAGCGGCATAACTACGTCCACTCAATACGTCTGTTTTTCTCGCAAGAACTTAATCTATTGCAACCGCGGCAATTACCCTTCTGACAGGATAACAAACAACACAAACACATCCAAGGCTTTTCCTTTTTCCTTTTTTTTTTTTTTTTAAATAACCTCCTAATCTTCAGCTTTGAATTTTACAAATCTCAGTTGTAATTTGATGAAAGATACAAAATAAATGTACAAAGAGATGTTTTGTTGTTATTTTCCATCACTGCTTAATGAGGTCCTGACAAGAGGAAAGCACTTTTTCACGTAACAGATGGGACTGAGTGTGTGACTATCATAATACCCCACACCCCCCCATCCCCTCCTGCACAACCTGTGTTGGGTTTCCGACAGGCAGTATTAGGACTGACACATGTAGCTATAGGACCCTTGTCTGAGGGCAGGAATTCAATCAATACAACTCACCCCTCGACAAGCTATACCATGTTACAGCAGAGACACTCAGAGAAAGGGGGCGAGCCATCTGTTCCCTTTCTTTACCCCCCCCTTCCCCCCTCCACTGTCACATGTCAATCCGCGCTGCTAATGTCCAATATATTGGGTTATCATTCATATAGTTTAATCCACCTTCACTGGCTTTATGTAATGAAGCTGTAACTCAATTGGCGTCCCCGGTGTCTGCTCTCAGATCGCCTCGCATCTGTCTGGCTCCCCTCGGGGGAGCGGTGCACGGCATGCCGAGCCATTGTCACTCCTCAGGTGAAAGAACATTACAATAGCACTTCATTATCAAGCTGCATGCATCAGAAGTGCATGATTGATTCACTTGATTTGATCTTTTATTCTTATAAGCTTTGCCTAATCTGGTGTTTAATTTCTTTACAACCAAATAGCTCAGATTATTGGCAGGTGGAGGTTTGTTTTCGCTTAAAAAGACAGAAGATTTAACGACTACACAGCTTAAATTTGATGATTTGACCTGAAGGGTCTCTGAGGATACTCGTTCCTGAAGAGCTTCTTACACAATCAGTCAAGCTTTTTAGGGGAACAATCGTTTGACTGTCTTGAACCACCCACCTAATGAGCGCATTATTAGTCACAGTCTAACAACTCAGGAGGTGTTGAGGATGCCCCCCCCCCTCTCTGAAATCCTATTTTTGACTAAACTGATGTATTTTGCAAGGGAAATGTGGAGCTTTAAAATGTATTATTTTTATGACGTCTCTAAAGCTGAAAGGGGGGACGGAAATCGGAAATATGTGCTCAGATACAGTTTTTTTGTTGTTGTTGTTTTTTTTTAAATTTTTGAAACCTGTTGAGAGCAACATTCTGACCAGTCCGGTAGACTTTAATGTCTCTTACGGTCCACAATGTCTCACCTCATTGGGACAGTTTATGATGAGCTTCTCCGTTGTCTCAGCGGTATGCATAATTCTGGTCTAATAAGAATATGAATACTTCCCCATCTGTTTGGTGTAGGCTTTCAAACCGCACTTAGCTGCGAACCCACAGCCATGCGAGACATCTACTGTTTAATTAAAAAAAAAAAGAAAGGGAAAAAGTCAGAATAAAATTATACTGCTATAAAAGACTCTTGCCAACAATAACATTATCGTTTGACACGCAGCATGTCAGACAAAAAAAAAAAAACCTCAGTTTTTTCATATCACAGTAAAGAGAACCGACCTTTGAAGAGTGTGTGTGTGTGTGTGTGTGTGTGTGTGTGTGTGTGTGTGTGTGTGTGTGTGTGTGTGTGTGTCTGGGAGTGTGTGAACCGCTGATTTTATAGCTTCAAAGATCGCTTTTAGGATACCACAAAAGAATAACCTCTGACACCCAAACAAACAAACATAAGCCACATTTAAATAGCACAAGTTGGAAAAGTCTGAAAGCTTGATTCTTTGGTGTGTGTGTGTGTGTTTGTGTGTGTGTGTGTGTGTGTGTTGTACTGCATGTGTGTGTCATAAAGAGCAGGGACATGTCTATTATGTGCAGTTTGATTAAAGCATGATGGCTGGTGTCCAATCTGCTTTCCAGGGGAGTGCTGTGACAGCCAGCAGCGCGTCTACCTGCTGCCTCCTCGCCGTGTTAGGTGATTTACGGCTGACTCCCTCCGTTTATGTACTGCCTTATTTTCATTTCTACCCTGCTGAGTGCCAGGTTCAGAACTCCTGAAGAAATATTATGCTTTGCTGACAAAATACAGTGACAGCCATCTCCCAGTCTTAAAAGAGTGCCAGAGTGTTTAACAGTACGAGAGCCTGGGAGACAAGGCGAGGTTGAAGGCATCTGTAAGCACGCGGCCCATTGAAATAACCATTTGATCTAAACCAGCTCTGATTGGGTGGAATGATGTTTATAGCCGAGTTAGAATCTACTTTCAATTAAAAAAATGACATGGGGGGGGAAAGGGAGGTCTGTAAAACAGACGGTAAAATTTATTGAACAACTTTTACTGGGGTCTCGTCTGAGAAACATGTGGTGCACAAATGAAATGTTTGTTTCGACAGACGGGGGTTTGCCTGCAGACGAGCAGGTAACTTGACGCCAGGGACTTTTTCATTAACCCCGAGTTCAAACCCCGCTGCTGTTTTCAGGCTTTTTTTTTTCTTCTTTTTTTTTGTGCAGTGAAGCAACAATTTGATGTAAACGGATGAATATAAATACCACTGTTATTCACGTGCCGCCATGTTTCCTATTCATTCCAGCCTATTTTCTCCTTTACAAGAACTACTCTGAGCTGTAATGGGGTGTTGTAGCATCCCGAGGCGTTATCATTTGCCGCATTATTATTTCAAAAGCTTCAACAACAGAGCTGTCTCTGATGTAATTCTCATGCATATGGAAGGTGTTCCAGTGACTTGATATGCTGGGTTTGAGGAGGAGGCGACTCTTTCGCTATATAAAATGAATGATCACAAACTTAATGAGGCAAATGAGTGTGCGGAGCAGTTGGGGCCAGGCGTCAGATGGACACACTGTTGTCTGTAATTAGCCTCTAGCTACATGAGCATCGCTTGTTTTTATTTAGATTGTAGCACTGAAAATGGTTAATATGAATCTACAAAAAAGAAAAAAGAGCCACCCCCCCGCCACCTCCCTTCTTCCGCGGAGACAGACTATAAATAAAGATTGTCATTGTAACCTAATCAAATTATGAGACATATTTTGGTTAGGCTGTCAGTTGTCGAACGCGCTCTCTCTCTCTCTCTCTCTCTCTCTCTCTCTCTCTCTCTCTCTCTCTCTCTCTCTCTCCTTCTCAGCAGACGAGGCAAAGCAATCCCCTGAGGTCCTCTCATCTCTCTTCAGGAGCTGCCGACTCTCTTCTCTTTATGGCACAACCAGAAGGATTAAGCGCAAATGGCATTCACATGATTTCAATAAGCTCAGAGAGACAAGAACCAGCCTTTCAGCACATTAGCTTTTTGCTGCGGAGGACACTAAGCAGGAACTACGAGGGGGGAGAAAGAAAAGAAGACGAAAAAAAAAGAGTCCACAGTTAATAATGTTCATAATAATAAACTAGCCTAGCACTGCTGGAGGAAGGAATTCCAGTGGCTCAAAAATGGCCCTAAAAGTGGTGATGTCATCAAGCACAGGCCAGACTGGGGTCGAACCTGAGGTGTCATAAAAGGGCGAAGACAGTGATGCAGCCTTTGAAAAAAAGAGATTTTCACTCTGGTCTTTGCATGTGACAGATTGTCCTCCAAACCACATGATCTTGTCATAGATTATGTCGTAGGTTTGTTTTTTAACTGAAGTCAAAGTGTTTGTAGTGTATAAAGCATATGGCTGGATAAAGAAAACTTGAATTTTACTAGGCACTGTCTCTGTAAATCAATGTTTTGTATGGTGACGGGGGGGGGGGATACATTTATATTACTTTAGCATTGGCTTCACTTTTCAGGTGGGAAATCTCTGTCCATCATTTCATACAGTCTATCTCCACCAACTCCTGAGGCACATCTCGCAGCTAAATCCATCACTACAGCTAAAAACTGGCTCTGACACTTGGTGCTGGGTTGAGTAGCAAGGATTTTTAGAGCTTCTCTTGCTGATTACATCGAACTGTGGCTGGAAATTATGCCGATGAGACTGCGGAGACTAAACCAAAGAGGAACGCTGAGCCAAGAGCCAAAACAATGCAATGAAGGAAACTTGAAAGTTCCAGTCCGTTTAAGTAAAAATATGAGTTTTAGTAACTTTCATCAACCATGCCTGAAATGCTCCCTGTTAGAAAAGTGTGCAGCACTAGAACACATCAGTAATCTCTTTAAAAACTGATTTTAAAGATGTAATTCACTTTGGGAGTAGCTGAAGTCTCTAAATCCATAATTTAATTTTGGTTGTAATGATTTAGTATTACTATTTTTTTTTCAATAAATTGACCAGATAAGATTCCAAATCTTCTTCATTAAAGAACAATGTTCTTATGGAATATAATAGATAATAAAGCAGGGAATGCCTGAGGGGAGGGGTTCCAAAAACGTATAAGCTCAGAACATCTGAATAAAGGAGACTCAGGACCCCCACTAACCCTGCAGGCGTAGACACAATTCTTCAATGCTGTTTCTATAGCAGTACTTCTTTATATTGAGAAGCAATCAAAGCCTTTTTTTTGTAATAATACATAAAAATATATTTTTTATTTTTCAGAAATCCTCTTGTGATCACCCATCTGTGTCTCCCCAGGGTGTCCCCAGCCTTACTTTGGCCACCCCTGCCTTAGGGCGTGACTAACTTGCCACTGACACATTGCTAACACACCAATCTGCTGGTGTCTCAGCCACATCTGTCCAGTCCTCTTCCTCTTCCTAACGCGATCACCTACTGTACACTTGCAAATATCAAGATCGTGAAGAAGAAAAAAAAAATCAGACTTAACCGTGACCATGCGGTACAAGCATGATGATGAATAGTGGGCCGGTTAGATGTTAAAGACTCCAAATGAGTCTCTGTATTCACTGAATGAATAGACCAAAAAAGCCATGTAGATTTGCCATGTCAGGTTTATAAAGTGTTAAAATGGAGACGATCTTTTCCCGCTACCTCAATAAAGCAGAAAGAGCCACAATAAGTTACTTCTTTCCCAGAAATGACAAGAGTTTTCAGCAATCCGGATTTTCATATATCGGAGGGGGGTCCTGTTTTTTTTTGGGGGGGGGGGGGGTCCTTTTATGGATCATCTGAAGACAGGTCACCCCCACCCAGGCTTGTGCTGCCTGTGGACCTGGACGACGCAGCTACACGTCGTTAGCCATGGTGGTGGACGATGGTAACAAAATAAAAATGTGAATTCATCTTGAAAAAGGCAGTCATTGGCAATGCTCCCAGAATGTTTCAATTAATTGAAGTGAATATTTGCAGTTTTAAAAGATTATTTGATCCGAAAGGCTGCTGCAGGCAAGCGGGGGGGGGGGGGGGGGGGGTCATACAGCATTCGTAAGGAAAGTGCTTATTGTTTACCAGTAACTGATAACATAAATGTTTTCAAAGACTGATTCCTGCCTATTGGTTCCTCCTATATCACCACTATCAACATGAATGCACTGAAGCAATTTGAACTGTTAGTGTGTCTTCCTACTTTGCAACCTCTAATCATTTTCTGCTTCTCCCTTTTTGGTTTTCATTATCGCTGGATGCCCTTCCTCGCTCCAGTGTTCTCCTTGTCTGCCTCTTTCTTTTGCTTCTCCCTTGTGAATGTGACTAATCGTCTAGCTGGGTGAAGTGGAATGGTGCCGGGTCTCTTCCGTCCCTCCCTCTCTCGCTCTACCCCTCTACGCTCTCCACTCGTGCACTGTCAGTGATTTTTCATCGCCCTTGTTGGGGCCATTTTATGCATTGTTTCCCTGATTCGGTGATTGATGTCAGGGGCTGGTAATCTGGGGGAATGAGAGGCTAGATGGTGGCCGCTGAGTCCCCTCTGTCTTTGACACATGCCGGCTGAGCGGCGGTGTGCCATCCCGCGCTGGGGCCCACGTTTGGCGGCGGTCACTGCTGAGGCTGCTCACTTTGCTCCCTCAGCCAGCCCTCATTTCCATTTCAATCTCAACCTCATGAATGCAAAAACTCTGGCCGAAAATTAATAACAGCACGCAGGGGAAAAGTGGGCGCAAGGGAGAAGGATGGGAAGAGAGAACGAGATGGAGAGGAGAGTAAGAAAGAGAATGTGGCGCTGGGGGTCTTTTACAGCCCTTTTGTTCCTCCAAAAGTGCCCCTTATTTTATTCCCCTCTCTCTTTCACCAGGATGCTCCAATGAATGGCATTACAGACAATGCCATATCCAGAGTGACACAAATTTATTTTCGGTTGCAGCACCATAGTGTATTTCCACAGAACCAGGGGCGATATGTCTGGGGACAATTTGGTTTCCATAAAGGATTTAAATGGTTTCTGTGGAGATAGTGGGGTGAAATTTAATTTGTTTCTCATTTACTACAGCAGGTATGAAAAGGAGAAAAATTGGACGGCTGATGGGCTAAAAATTGGTGCTGTCCCTTTGCTGTATCCCCAAAGGACCAAGGCCCTGCATCATATAGATTGAGTTCAACCCCCCCCCCCGAGCCCTCCCAACCACAAGCCAACCCAATGCACGCGTGCGCGCGCGCACACACACACACACACACACACACACACACACACACACACACCCATCCTGCCTTCAGCCTGGAGAGAGCTGTAACCTTAAACCAACTTAAACAGTAACCTTTGGGGAGGCTGCCAATCACTCTTAAAACAACGTTTCCATCGATCGGCCTGTCTGCGTGATTTATGGCCTCATTTTACACTAATTGAGAATTAGAGGGCGGATTAGTGGGCCTCAACACTTCGGCCTGATATGCACTCTGAGCAGTGTAATCTGTCACGCCGAGATGTCCGACACTCTCTTACTCACAAAGGAGGCGCGGGAGGGAGGGAGAAGGGGAGGAGAGCGAGGAGGGTGGTGGTGGTGGTGGTGGTAGTGGTAAGGGGAGGGGGTCCTTTCTAATTGAATTTCCAGATAACACGGAAATTAATTTGACACCAGTGAAATTTGACTACAGATCTCTTGCTCCCCCATCGTGATGTGTTTCTTCCCTTTCTTTCTCCCCCCTCAGTTTCTGCTGCAAACACTATTGATCACTTGTCTGGAAAAAAAAATGGAATCCCTAAATTCTATTTGTGCTCATATTGAAGCTGTTGCTATTTTCAACTAGATAAAGAATATTACCTTTAATTTTGTTTGACTGTGTTCAGATTATCTTTGCTCTTCTGCTCATGGAGAGGATAGTCCTTCCCCATGGCCAGTGAATGCATGCAGGCGGATACCCAGAGTCAACAGTTAGAATTGAATTAGGGTCCCGCCTCGCCAGGTCCATTGTCTGGGTAATTTGTCGTATGAGTGGCAAAATGAAAGCACTCTCCATGGTTCTCTGAGCACCTGCTGTTGTGTCACTCGTCACTGCAGATACAAGGAGAGAGAGAGAGAGAGAGAGAGAGAAAGAGAGAGAGAGAAAGAGAGAGAGAGAGAGAGAAGTGTCTCAAACGCTATCAAAGATCACACGTTAACTTGATTTACCATAATCTAATCAGATGTCATCGCAGCGCTTTTTTTGGTCACAGATGTATCATGACATCCATATAATCCACTGTTTTAAAGGGGGATTATTTTCCTTTCTTGTAACACTACATCATACTTTATCTATAAAAAGTGTGTTATGCATCTGCAATGTGACTAGCATTGACTATAAAAAAGTAGCGGCATTAAAACCTAGTTTTCCTTTAAAATATGGTGACTGGAGTTACTGCAGAACCCTAGTCTCCCCAAGTACATCGGCCTGATTTTATCTCAAACACTTCATAAACGACATTTAACAAGTACCATGTCTGCTTGACAAAGGAGCAAGACAATATAAACTTGTTGTGAGTAAACTTTGCTACGCTTGCAGATAACCTCACTTAATCCATTGCATCCTCTTTTTTGGTCCTATTCACAAGTGAAGTACAAGTCCCTCATCATTCTTTCCTTACCTCTCATCTTGTATTGTGTGGGACTTAAGTTTGCGCGCAGGCTCTTTAGCAGGCTAAGAGATGCATTTATCTGCGTAATGAACTTTGGACGCTGGCTAACTTAATCCCAGTAATGCCTGCGAGAGTCAATTAGCACAACTAGATTCAGTGTGGTATTTATCTGATAGAGCAAGTAACTACACACATACACATGAGAACGCCAGCACCGTATTGACCATCTTCATCTTATCTCTTGGCTAATGGGAGCAAAGGGCCCATCATCAACTCCGCTGTCGAGCACTGGTGGTGGCTTCTTTGAGAAGCCTGTGGGGAGTTTTGAAAACTAGTAGTGGTTGATTTGGAGCTGGAACTCTTTCGAGAGTTGATCATTTCTGTTTGGGATCATATGTTAACCTGTATTCCCACCTGACAGTATATTACAAGACGTGCAGCAGATACCTAGGGGATCTTCCTCTGCCTTATGACAGCGTCTACTATCTGGAGCAGAGGCCTGGACAGAGAATTATAAATGACAGGATGTGATAGGCTGTTAGCAGGCACGATCGTGGTCTACATTTGCCCTTTGTATGTCTCCGGGGACACGCTCATGCATGTGTCTTTGTGCATGTATGAATGTGCGTGTGTGTGTGCCCCCGCCGTGCTCTGTCACAAACCTGCTTAACTTTTGCAACAGCGTCAGTGTTGGCCATTGTCTTGTAGCAGGCAGCACACGGTGGGTTACAAAGGTCTCTATCTGCCTGCTTCCTCATTTCTTATTCAGACCCACAGGGACGTAGGGCGAGGAGGGAGGAGGGAGCGTGGAGGGGGTGGGAGGGAGAGAAACGGGGGATAACTGAGAGGCTGATGGAGACTAGGTGACAGGTTGGAATAGGCCATCAATAGATCCATCAGGCGGGTAATTTGGAGCGCGCTTAACATACATCAGTAGAGTCGTAGGAGCTGGTATCTGTCTTGTCGTGGAATCACAGTAAATAACAGTTAAAGATGGTGTCAGGTCTGACCTGGCTGACCCCCCTGTACACCCCCCCCCCCATCTCTTCACACACACACACACACACACACACACACACACACACACACACACACACACACACACACACACGAGTGTGCAGCAGAGACACAGATGGGAAGGGATTAACACACATCATCAACATTTATTCATGCATTGGATTCAGACATCCCAAAAAACACAAAAAAGTCTTAGTTTATGATTTAGACCCATATCCAACTAGTCTTCCATCAAGAAACAAATAATGGTGGCGATCAAATAATTTATTTTCATAATTAAATTAATTGCTTCCACTTCATTTTTTTTTCTGCTTTTAAAATTTTGTACAAACCATACATGCATTACAGACATTTCAAAGGTAAACTAAGAAACATTAAGACCTGAAAATTAAGATAAACTAGGAAACAATTGTTAAAAAAAATGAAGTAAATAAAAGAAACTGAGCTCACTTTAGCCCCATTAGTTGGTAACGGAGAACATGCAGGTCGATCATGTGTTGTGGAGTAAATAAAAAGTTACCATACGTTGTTGAAAATGTCATCTCACTCCTTTAAAAGTAGATTCTCTTCCCAGATGTACATAGATGTCCACGTCTGACACCAACAGTTCAGCTGCCAGTGGGAAATCTGACTTACACTAAATGATTTGATGATGGCAGGTATGACTGGAGGTTGATGGAATCACTCTAAGAGTTGAGTTTTACTACAGAGACCTCTCAGGATCCAAGGAAGTGTAAATCAACATCAGTTTTCTTTGGAATTTTCAGTTGGTGTTCTCATCATAGAGTGGGATCGTTATAATTTCTGAGTAATCTTGCATAGGCAGTAGTGCTGCGTTGATATTTGTTCAATGTAAAATGTGTCATACAACATCAAACACTAACATCAATTTGACATTGAGCACTGATGGATCCTGAAGTAGGTATTTTGCATCTATGTTGTTAGCAACTATCCAAAATCCATCTTGCATTGGATTTTAATATTAACCTGATTTGCATTTCCAACTAAAAATGTAACATCTGTCCGATGTCTTTCTGACATTAAATCAATATCCAGTGTCAGCTGAAGAGTCTTTTGCATTTATGGAGCTTTGTGCCAGGGTGAATTTTCAATAAAAGTACAAATCTGCTCTCAAATAAATGGACAAATAGGCTGGAGCAGTGTTCACTGACAGACACGCTGAGAAACAAATGCTGCAGGTGCTTTGAAAACTGTGTATAACACCAGAGGGCAGGCAGATGAGCCTCATCCCAGAGGAGGGTGTGTCTCTCTTTGTGTAGGGGTGAGTGTGTGTGTGTCTGTGTGTATGTGTGTGTGTATTTGTGTGTGCTTACAGCACAGCATGTGACTATAAAAGTGAAGCACCTTAGGCTAACTGCTGTTCCTGCCACTCAGACTCCCCACAAACCTTTCAATCACACACCATCCAGTCTTGGTGTGTCACCTCACATTTTAGTGTTAGGTGTGACAACGCAAAGGAACTCATGACATCAACCTTTTTTTGATTCTGATCTTTTGTTTTGGCGTGGAACAGAGGTGCAGTGGTTAGCTCATGGATTCTCTCTGGGTAGGTCGACTTTTTCCTACGGACTAAAAATATACACGGAAAGTTCACTGGAGCCTGAGCTGTATGGTTTACCGGACCGCATTGGCTGGAATAGGCTCCACCTCCCCAAGACCGCGTACAAGATAGGATAATGATAAAGAATGAATGTTTTGTTCAGTGTATGTTTTCTTGAACTGGACCGGTGGGACTTTACTAGACAGCAGGTCTCTCTTGAGCCAAAATACTTAAGTAAACAGAAAGCAGTCAGAGACCACATGTCTGTCAAGGCGAGTGTTCCATCACTGGCATTTTCATGCTTCCCTTGCACCCCTGCACCAATCAAAATGTGCCAAAATACTTAAGTAAACAGCCAAAATAGAGTTAAAAATAAAGGAGTAAATGTTAACTTGACCGAGAAAGAATTTAAACCGCTAACCAATTTTTATGCCCTGATTTGACAAAACACAATGGTCACACACATACTCACAGACACACAAAACAGCCCAAAGAGAGCCAGGAGTCCGACCTGCTCCTTTGTTATTATTCAGCTTGTTACATTCCTCTTGGCCCTGCTTTAATTAAACCCTATTAGTTAGTCAATGTTCCACGTACACTAATACTGTTACTCTGATATAATTTGGCCGCTGCTTTTAGCTTGAAGTGTGTGCAGCCTACCTTAATCAAAATTGTCAGGTAAAATGAAACTACTAGCTTGAGTAATTAAATCTAATTGGATCTTGTCACTTCTTATGCCGGCGGTGTTTTGATCCTTGTTGACTGTTTGCTGCCTCAGCTTCACGTCGACTGTATTACACTTTTATTACAGTCACAGTGTAGCAGGGGATCAAGCATTTAGACCCGATGGAGGCTGAAATGCATTGAACCCTGCTCATCAGATACGTGTAGAACAACTGGCCTAATGTGGCATGAGATCATCAGTATCTCTAGATAATATCTTGAAATACTTCCAAACCCCCTATTAGCTTGGAGAACTGAAACAGGTTAAAGACACAAAACCACAAGACAGAAACATAGATCGGATAGTTTAACAAAAGATCTCCTCCCCATGGATTAAGACAAAATGCCATGTTCTGCCAACTGACCCCATGCTGCATTGGGACTCTGTGTTGCCACTGTTATATGATTGAGGGCTGTGGAGGACTACTGCACTTCTAGGTCCATAAACACGCAAAGAAGAAGTTTTGGAACAAAGACGACACACCAGAAAGAGTGACGTTGTGGTTCTCCAGGGGGCCTGTGGTGCTGCACCAGGCTGAGGTAGGAGCTTTTTAGTCGGGCAGAGGAGGTGGATGGATGGGGTGGTTGTGTTCATATTAAAAAAAGAATCAATGAACTTCTAACAATTGGGAAAACAAATGTAATTAGAGGCTCTATTCTTTATTTTGATATATTTCATTTTTTTCACTAATTGCACAAAATGTTCTTGAAACTTAGAAAATAAGACTGACATGAAAAGATTTAATGGTTTCAATGCAACTCAAAGATGCAACTTTTGCTGATGATTTAAATTCTTAGTTTTGTACTACAAGATAAAGTGTCTTTTGAATGACCAGAAACACTAGGAAATCACATACCTTTAAGAATATCAGTCCCAATTTCCTCTAAAGACCCAACATTGGAGATAACAATGACTGCTGACATCTCCATACATTGTGCTTAACGCAGAGATACGGGAAGCCAAAGGTGGAATAGCTTTTCGGGGAGTGTTGCTTTCGTAGCTGGGTATGTGTTTTGCCAGAGGAATGAAAGATCTAAATGGAGTGGTCAGGATGGGCTTGGCAGCGCTGGAGTGACCTCTCAACCTCCACACTTGGGCGAATATGGAGAAATTGAACATACAGCCATGCAACCTCTGGCAGGAGTGGCAAATCTCTATTCACTGAGAGCCGCTTGCTGCTAAAGCACATTCTCTTTCAATCCATTAGAGCTCACCGTCCCCTTCCCCTTCATCACACAGTGCACCCCTTAATTTGACAATGACAAAGAGCCACTTGCAGATTTTAAATTTCATAATTTTAATCTGTCAAGTCTGACATTTAATTAGTGGCTTCCTAACCTGTGTCTGCCTCGCTCTCTGAAGGGCACCGTTTGTTCTGAGAGCGCTGTGCAATCTCTCGGCGAAGGGGAAGAGAGAGTGGATTAATATATATGTACATTACCAGCTGCTGCAAAGACAATACATAGTGAGGGAAGCCATTAGGGCCTAATGCAGACAGATGAGGTTAATAATATTTGGGAAGTGTTGCTCTATTAAACAGAGCACTGATTAAGACCTGAGTGGGATTCCACTGATTGGGACCAGGGCTGCCTTTTGTTCTCTCGTTCCCACTAAGAGGAAAGAGGGAGCGAGTAGCGAGAGGAAGACAGGACGGGAACAATGTTGGCCGACTTTGTGTTTAGGCTGACAATGCGGATCGGCTTAATGAGAATCTTTACAGACCTGGATGGGTGTTTATAGAAGTCCAGCACCCACTGATAACTTCATTACAAGCACGGAGCTCACAGATGGAGCCAGCCTTGGGAATCTTTCAGGTCCCTCTGAAGGAAGAGCTGATTGCTTTCAGTTCACTCTTGATTTCTTTTTCTTACTCACCGCTGATAATGTTGCAGGACTGACCTCATTAATTTATTTCCATCATAACTTGTGGAGATTCAGCTCCAGCGGTAGTTTGAAACTCTCTCCTCCTAAAAGTAGGTTGGTTCTCACGCTATTTTACACTGGCAGCTCTGGTGGAGCAGCTATTGATTTGAAAATCAATAGAAAGTGAAGGGAGATGGGGTGGAAATGACTTGGAATTGGGCTCGTCGGTAAAGCTGCAGGTGTGTGTGGGTTCAGTGTCTCACAGTGAATTTGAAAGATTTATTAATGATTTCTGAAACTTTTTTTTGCTACATTAACTCAAATTGAATTGCTGTGTTTTCAGAGTGTTTTAAATTACTGGCTATGGTCCACATGTGTTGTCCACTGAACAATCTCTTCTATCTATATATCTTTGCTTCGAGAGTGAAAGAATCAGCGATAATAGGTGGGAGGGTGAAAATGAGGGAGGCGTGAGAAGGTCTTCCCGGGGCCCACTAGTGGTTGTTCCTTGCCTCTTCGGTTGCTTCAACTGAGGGGAAGAACAGACAAAAGGAGGATCAAACATTAAAAGAGGAAAAGATCCACATGCCGGTGTTCTCCTTCCCTCACTGTCGACACTCACACCTCAGAGAGGAGAGATGTGGCTACAAAGACAAATCTACACCTCTAATTTATGTGTGGATTATATGGGAGTGCTCATGCATGGCCTACCTGGGGCCCATTTCAGTCTTGGTTTTCAGTTTCAGAAGGGAGTTCATGCAAACCTGAGAAATTGAGGTACTTCCAGCCTTTTTTCAGACAGACAGGAAACTTAAGCTCTGAGTCAGTTACTATGGTAACATAGTCTGGAGCTAACCTGGTCGAGAGCAGGTTTTCTTCAATGAATCATGAGTTTATCTGTCTCCTCCCCCTACAGAGCCAGAAACGCTGTTTCATTTCCTCAGTCATTAATGAGCTCCTCTACCTAAGTGTGCTAGCGGCTAATGTAGCAGAGGGGCCTTAACTTAAGGCTCTCTAGATGCTGACACGGGGAGGGAAACATGCTCAGCTGAATACTGGGGTGACTGGGGCATTGTGCACAGCTAGCCCTGTTAGTCAGCCTACCAGCACCAACAGCATCATCAGGACCTTGTCAGATACACTGCAGTTACAGCTAGCTTATTAGTCGCTAGCACAGGAAAAATGAGACTTGTCAGTGGGGGACAACGGGGTGGGAGCATAGACACCGGCACCCGTCCTCTGTTATATGCATCAAAATCCCGTATAAAGGAACAAGTATTGCTCTTGTGATGGATGTCACACTGTAAACAGATAAATGCTAGTCAACAGACTGGCTGCCTCTATCAGGTCTTGTGACCAGGTGGACTCTTGCTGTTGGGGACTTTCTCTCCTCCAAGTGCTGCCAGCTCCTCTAAAGCCTTCTGGGCCAACTCCAGGCGGCCCAACATCGTTTGAAGGTCCAAAGAAAAAGAATAACTGAACAAGACAGCATTAAACAGTTGCTGTTGGTCATGGTCTTTGAGGGAGGTTGCACCTATGATACTGAGAAGTGTACTTGCAGTTCAAGTGCAACTGTGTGTGTGTGTGTGTGTGTGTGTGTGTGAAATCAAGCATGTGTGTCTGTTTGTGTTAGACTTGATCACCGCCTTCCCTTGACAGTGTTCATGGAGGGAATTAGAGAGAGGTTGAGATAATCACATGAATAAAATACAGCCAGTAGCTCATTACAAACTCTATTATTCATTAATTAACATTATTAAAACGTCTAATAGACCGCCGCACTCCTCCCATGCCCCCCCAACCCCCCCACTGCTTGCCTCTTTTCAACTAGGTCCCTGCTCCACGATCCCTCCCATTTCTCAACATGAAAAGAATAGCACATCAAACGAGGCCTGGTTTCAATGTGTTGGGATTTGCAGGTGTAGATTCACACTGTGCAGGGGATCTGCTTGTTGGTCGCACCACACTCTGTACGCTTCCACTTCGGCCTCGTTGTGACACACGCCGCTCATCCGCACCATAATAAACCCCTCATTAGGAGTGGGTAGAGAACTGGGCTCTGCGCTCTCTAATTAGGTCCCCGTCTGAAACTTTCTGTCTTCCCCTCACCCCTCAACCCCCCCCCCCCCCACACACACACACACATACACACACCCTATACCCCATGTCCCTTCATCACAGGGAAAAGAGAATGCTGACATGTATGCAAGGAAGTTTAATCAACCGTATGTGCATGGCGGGATATATGGGAAAGTTTTGTGTCTGTCAGCGTACATGCAAAGATTCTTTAAGTATTCTGAACAGATTAAGCAATCAAAACATGCAAGCTGTCTTTTTCAGATTTTGTGATACATGTATACACATATATATATATATATATATATATGTATATATGTATATATAAAGAATTGATTGAGATGTTTGTATTTTTTAGAAGCTTATCTTCAGCTTATTTGGAGATGTTCATTCATTTTTATTCTCCTGCCTTCTACATTAAAGTCTTTTGCTCCTTTATGTATATTCATGAATTTAAATACACAAATTCCTTCATGAGATGCACAAATGTAGCAGATTAATTTAGTTATGCTCCCGGTGACCAATATTCAACTGAGAGAATAATATCTAACAAAAGTTTTTAATTGTGTTCTGTGAGAACTAGCTATATTAAACATGCATTATGAATGTGTCGACGGATGAATATTTTCTTTTTACGTCCCCAAAAATGTAATGATTATCATGCATATTCACATGTCCAAATGCTTTAGTTAAACATTAGTACAATAATTTAGATGCAATCAGTTTAATGCGTCCAGGAGAAGCAGTATTATTCTTCATTTTGGGCTCATTATTTTCAAATAAACAGGACAAAAGGACAAATGATGAATATGTAAAAACTTAGTAGGGTTCAAACTACATCCGTTGATTACTTTTCTAGTTTTAAATACTTGATGTTCCAGTTGTACTGTGACCTTAAACAAGATTTTATTGGAACACAATATCCATACCATTAAGGGAGTCTTTTATCATGTTGAGAGGGACTTTGGCTCCTTGAATCCTTTAGTGGAGTGTTTGCACATTAAATTGCATTAATATTTCTATTTGTGGCACCGCATTCACATGTAACACAATACACTGCATGCATATTGTATAACGCTAAAGACAAATGTTTTCTCTTGAGATATTTGATATTATAATACACATTTTTTAACTGAATTAATTGTCGAAACGCAGCCACAGACACACAAATAGATGTGGGAGTGTATTGAGAGGCAGAGACAAAGTGGATACTTGGATATTTATCAGAAAATAATCTCTTTTATCAAAGCAGCCTTGAAATTTGTACCCATATATTAGTATGGAGACAGCTCTCCCTCTCTTAATCTCTCTCGCTGTCTTCTCGCTCTTTCCTTTTCACACGAGCTGAGTGATGCTTCCTGACAAGTAAATCAAAAAAGAGGTGGTGTCCCCCCCCCCCACATGTGGCTGGAGAACCGGCATCCTTCATTCAGCCCTCAATTTCCCCCTCTCGTAACTCCTTCTCCTTTCTCCTCTCCTCTCCTGATTAAATCTGTTGCTCCCTGTAGGATTATTAGGATTCTAATTCAATCTGAATTTCAGGAACTTGTTTGCTTGGTTACCTGTCACAGCATATCAGCTTGTCATATTAGTGGAGATCGTTGGCTCCACCTAATCTGCTTTAAACAATTTCATTGGGTGCTGGTCTATAAATCATTCTGTAATGGGATTGACATGCACAGGCTTAGCTAGGTAAACAAATCAGCTTTGTTTTATGTTAGGCAGCAATGAACTTGGCTTTATCAACTTCCCATCGATTCACACACACCACAAGGTCAAAATCTCTCTGGCTGCTCATCAGTGGGAGTAGGGGTCAGCACTCAGCAATTAGAATATGTATCAGATAGAGGGAGAAAAGCCCATCACATCCTGCTATCACTTCGCTTTTCTCTAAAACGATAATTCATTTCTTATCAAAGTGAAGGCGTTTCAAAGTAAAGCTTTTGCAGCGTTGGTGGAGAAGTACGGGAATGTGAAAGAGAAAATAAAATGAGTTTGTAGTTTATTGACGAGAAATCCCAGAAGCTGCTTAAAAACTCATTAACTTTCACAACTGATTCAGATGTGTTGATTAACATCTGAGGGTTTGAATTTTCTCCGTGGACGCTGAGGATTTTTTATTTTATTTTTTTAGGTTTCGGGTTTCGTGGATACGTTCAAAGATGTCTAGAAAAGGTGTTTCTCTTCTGTTATGCCAATCCAAACACGTTATTGCAATTTTTTTTTTTGAATAACCACATCATTTGATTTTTGAAATCGTCAGATGTTCGTCGCTCAGTTGACATCAATACAAACAACATTCAAGAGCAGCAACGGGGACCTTGAGTTAGGTTATGCAGGCTTGCTTAATTTAGGCCCAGTGCATGAAAGAAAGACTCAGAATCTAAACATTTGAGTGCATAAGAATGTGGAATTACAGTGTGTCAAAAACACAGCGATACCCGTGATCCTTTCTTGTTTCTGCTGTTCTCTTGAGATGTATGAGCAATACGAGGAAACCTTGAATTAAGTGGTTTGGGCTCATTTCAGACTGGAACGTCCGAGTAGCTACTGTGCTATGCTGTATTTTGAAATATGACAGGAGGTTCAATCATGAAAATGTCACATTTTTTTATGCCACAAAACAGAAACCTTTTTTTTTTTCACTCCGGAAGGAGTTCCCCCCGTGCAGTAAGTCTAGATTCATTCAGTTCTCAGTAAGTGAAGTTTGTGGTGCAAACTTCCTTCCTTCTTGCTGTGAGGTGACCTTGCCAACCGTTCCACCACTGTGTCAGCACGTCAGTACACAACAGTAAAACTGTAGTAATAGTAGTAGTCGTAGTAGTATTGATACATTAGTAGATCCATTCAATTGCAGGTGGTTTCAGGAACAGGACACTTGGATCTCATCATCCGAAAAATATTAAACCAATACAGCAATTTAGTGAGGTTACACAGTCAAGAAACCAGCAGTGGATTCTTGTCACAATCGAGTTCGCAGTGAGTCAGAAGTGATGTGTCAAATGCGTGTGAAACAAAATTCAGACTAAAATACTAATCTTGAATCCTTTCCCTGCTTAACCAACATTCTCAATAAAATAAGAATGCTGAATTCACAGATTAATTGGACAACCTGAGAGCAAGAGAGCGAAGGTTTGCAGGCCCTGCTCAGCGACATGTCATGGGATTTTTTCACACCAATACATCTCCCTAATGCAAGCAATTTCCTGCAGCTTTTCACCTTAAGTGGGGATTTGACCTCTGTGGTCAACTCTCCAAGAGAATTCTAATGTCTGCCAATAAGGAGGGATTAAGGGCTCTATTTTGTGCAAGATGTGCAGTTTGGTGTTTTCTGTGGAATTTGCTTTTGCGGTATGTTGCTAACTAGTGCATGGTGAACAGCTGGGAGGAGAAGCACAGATGGGGAATTCATTTCTATCGTCATTGTACAAATTATCTGTTGAACCAACCCACACTGTCTGCATGCACTGCTGCAAATAGAGCAGATTATTTCAGGTTAGGGGTTAACTGTGTATGCACACGGCTAAGGATCAACAATACTCCACTAATAATCCTGTTAATGTGCTGCTGCTTGGATTCCAACTTGCTAGGTTTGTCAGAAAGACTCTGCAGAACTAAGGTTCCCTGTCGATGTTTCGTCGCACACTTGAGAATTCAGTTATCGGGTAACTGTTAGGAGATACGACCTGATCGCACTGTTAAGAAATAAAGGAGAATACAGGAGTTTTTGCGCTTCACAGTGTGCACTTACGTATATGCTGGAACATCTAAATATTTTTTTTCTAATGAACATAAGCTTACGTTTCAATCTTTACCATGTGACTGTTGTCAGGCAGCTGGAGCTGAAGAGTTGAGCCCGCTAACATCGTGTACATGTTCTAAATGCACATAAATGGCAATACAGTCTGTCAGTTAGGAGGAAGCTTTCTAGAGGAGCTGAGGTGCTTGGATGAATATACATCTGCCAGAGTGGTTGACAAGGCATGTGGAGTAAACACAGCCATGTCAACATCTTCGCACTGATGTTTGAAGGAAAGCCTTTTGTGTTTTGATATTTGTGTGCAATATTTTGGAAGGAAACTTTCACCACTTGAAAACCTTTCAAATCACAGCTGGCATGTTCTGGATAATCTTTTCAATTACCTGCATCTCTGTTTCTGAGTGTGATAGGCTCTTAGCCCTCTGATTCCCTTGCATGGGGAACGTGTCTGGCTGTTGACAATGAGAGGTAAACAAGAAGGGGGGAGAGAACTCACCAAATCCTCCAGAGGCCTGGAGGGGAAGCCACACAGCCCAGACTCCTTTCGCTTCTCAGTTGTGAAATAGCAGCTTTCTTTAAGGGTGTGCTCAGGAGAGACTGACAGCAATTACAGTTTTCTCTTTCTCTCTCGTTCCCTCTCTCTCAGTAAAGAGAGAGCCACTCGATAGGAAACCACAAGTAAGCAATGAAACCCTCCTCCTCTTCCTCCTCCTCCCTACTTCTTTGAGACATTTCCCCTCAGCTCTTGGTGAGGTAATGATTGTTTACTTTGACTGATGTACTATTATGACAGTTCAACAAATCAATGTTTGTGGCAAATGGTGGAAATTTAAAGTAATCCAATGTAAATTATTAATCCTTTCAGGGGGAAGTTGCAACACCGAGGCATGCAGCACATCTCACACACTCCAACCTGACAGTTGCACTGCCGTGCCAAAATGTTTGACAGCCTGCTCTACTTTGGATTTGTTAAGAAGACAGTGGGGCCGAGTGTCAGTCAAAAGCTGATCTGAGATCATTGCCATACTTTTTTTTTTCTCTCTTTTTTTGACGAGTACAATGCCGGTTTGACTGGACCAAACACAGAAAAAGAAACTTTAATTTACACAATGCGCATTCTTGTGCCAGATCATTTCCTCTTGTATCATGTTCCATGCATCAGAGACGATTCCTTTAACACTTTTATTGGTTGGAGTCCACGAAAGCTGAAACACGGTAACAGAAAAATATAAGAATGACTCACTGACAGCTCATAACCATTTGAAAACTAGAAATAGATCCGCAGTAACTGCTGAGGTATATTTACCTCCATGTCCCTGTAGTTTCCTCCTCCCCCACTCAACCTCCTCCCCTCTCAGTGGTGGTCAGTGCAAGGATCAGGAGATGAAGCAGAATCAGAGCGGTACACATATTACTCGCTGTCTCCCTCCATTCTTCTCTCCTGGTGGTTGACAGGCCCTGTCTGGCCTAACCTGGATGGAAAGTGACTGTAATTGCCCTCTCCACAGACAAGGTTCTGCAGCCATCCTGGAGGCACGGGCAAAATATACTTAGCTACTTTATCATATAGACAAGAACCCGGCTAGCAAGGCGCCTTATGCAAAGATAGACTTTTGAATCGGCAGGTCACGTCATCCGCTTCTTAGCATGCATACGTAATAAGAACAAAGCTTTTTAGAGCCAGGCTGAGACACAAGCATCTGACAGCTAGGGTTTGGGAGCTCAAGGGAAGGTATTTATTCCCTGACTCATCTCCTGGACCTTGGCTGGTTCCAGATGATTGCGTTAGCTAGGAGTATAGCATTTTACCAAATGGTCAATGCTTCAGAGCATTACTTTAAAGCTGATGCTGTGTCATCTCAGCTGTGCAGTCATCCTCTAATGGTTGCTATCAGAGCTGAATGATTTCTATTAGAGAGAGAAAAAAATCCCCAAAGCATGCTGATATCTCAGTAGAATAAAAGAGTGATCGAAGTCGTCTTTATGTGTTATTACGATAAAACATCTTTCTGCACAGATCAGTTGTTCCACCATGAGGCAGCATCACCTTTTACCCCCCTCCCTCGCTGGTTTTCTTACATATTTAAACTGTTGCCCCCTGGAAGGTGAAATTACCATACTTTGTAAGAGGCGTATTCAGCCTTTGAATGCAGCCCGCGAATGCTTGCAAAGGAAAGAGAAAGTTAAGCTGTCCTATTGAATTGATTGAACATTCATGAAACCAAAGTGTGCCCTCCCTCCCGCCTCCTCACATGTGGAAATGACTTCCAGACATCTCCTACGTCCCGTATGGAACGCAGCCGTGAGGATCCCTACCTTGCAGTCAGGTGCTTAGCTGTTGCCCTGCAGGCACAATTCGACTGTTAAATCTCTTATGAGTTGAGGGCTTGTTTTTTTTTTACCGCTCGCGACCTTACTTGTGCATGTTTTTAACTTTATTGAAATAATTGTACGCTTATTTTACATGGAATCTCATTTTGTGATCATGTCCTGCTCAACTAGCAGCTTAAATAGGAGCTTTTTCTTTTTTAGCATTACACGCTATCATGGCGTTGTTCCATTTTATTTCGCTTTATCTCATTATTTTTAATGATTTAGGAATGTTTTAGACTTCAACTAAATTGACTTATTCTACTTTTTCCAATGCAATTTCATGTATTTAATCAGAATGTCTTATTACTTTTGCCTGACAATACACTTAAAAAGAACGCATTCCAAGGTGTTCTCATTTTCTGTCTTATCAGTTTCAAAGGTGGCAATACTGAAACCAATTTTCTATATACTTAGAGCCGAGTCAAACAATTTCAAGAAGAATAATCAAAATGCACGAGGTTTAATCAATAAAAATGAAAGTGTGATTCTTTCTTTCCCCATTGTGTGGATAAATGTAACATTCCAGCTTGTGTGTGTGTGTGTGTGTATGTGTGTGTGTATGTGTGTAAAACGAGTATGTGCGTTGTGTGTGTCATCATCACCACCACGCCCTTTGTATCGCATGCAGCCCACCGCATCATGTCCCTTCATTAAACCACACGACATGTTCCACCCAAGGTTAGTCACAAGCACACAACAACAGCTTCGACAGACGCGAGACCTAATCATTATTTGGCAGTAGTAGCGGAGCCATGTCTGGGTGAAGCCCCTCAACATTCTGCTTCCTAGTCACATTTTAATCATCTGCAATTAGTTTTGTTTTAATAACACTCACAATTAAAGGTCCTCCTGTTTGCATAATTCATGACACAGCAGCGCTGATGTCAGAAATCAAATGCAACAAATTTGAAATAACAAGTTTGAGTCAGTGTGATTCAATTAAGATGCCGGGAAACATTGGGCCATGCATAATTAAGGGGCCAGCAAGGCAAGACTCATGTCAGGGCTGTCAGCCCCGCTGCAGCTATTGGATTTGTGCTGTCACACACACTCAAATCAGCCTTGTAAAAATTACAGGTTACACCGATTTCTTGATTTTATTTGCGGGTGCTTGTGAGCATGTGAGCAGAGTGCGCACATGTGCTTTTTTTCACCTCGTGCGCGAGTGTTTAAAAGTGTCGCACTGTATGCGGGTGTGCGGATGTGTGCGGCGTTCTAAGAGCGGGATATAAATCAGGTGTGGGAGAGCGTGCAGGGGTGAGAGCCGCAGTTACATCTGGAACTAAGACGGTCGGGGCCTCAGATGTTTAGTGGAATTGAGGGAGCTGTGGGTGAAAACACAAGGCAAGCAAACCACATGATCATTCCCAATCATTACTGTTATGGTTATAGTAAGACCATCAGAATTAGCACTTGTATTCATCCCTGCTACTTATAAAACATATGCCTGTGGACCATGTGTGTGCATGTGTATGCCTGAATATTAGCATGTGTGTGTGTGTGTGCGTACGCATGTGAATGTAATCCCTGGATACACCATGATTGAGGCCTACAAGGCACCTTGCCTCGTGTGTCAAGTTAGAAATGTGTTTTGTCTTCCCTGTATGTACTTTTGTTTCAGTTGTTTAGTTAAGTTTGGTCGCGTCAGTAGCACCAGACCACGGGACTTACTTAAAATGAAACCGCTCAGGCCAGAATGTCCTCTTTCTAAACCGTATGTATAATTGCAAGTGTTAAATGTGCCATGTGCTGCAAAGCACACAAACAAGGTTTTAATTATCACACAGTTTTGGGGGATTGTTGAAAGCAGAGGAAATGGAATAACTTCTTTATGAGTTTCAAAACACCCCCTGATGTTTGTTTAGTTCAACAATCGTAACCGCATCTCATAAAGTGCTCGCAGTTAATAAGATTTCCTACACAAACACACTTTCACGCTGACTGCTGCCGTCCCTTTTGGAAATCTGCGTTCTCAGGATGATGTTTGGCAAACTGAGGTAGACGTAGAGCAAATTACACAACAAAGTACTTGTGCACTTGGTAGTTTAAGATGTGTCAGTGATGTCACATTTCATTTAAGATGATCGATATTGCTTTCCATAAACGGAGCAAATCAAAACCACATCAATATGTCGACTAAAACACTTTCCGCTCAAAGTATTTCGAGATCTAGATGGTGCAGAATGCTGCTGCAAATGTGGAAAACATGTTAGTAAACTAGCAGACGCAGCCACACGTTGCCTTCAGAGTGAGTAATCTCTAATGACTGAGGAACCAATAGCTCCCCAAAGCATCTCTCAATCTCTCCTGTGACTGACTAATTGTAGCCAGACACACTAACCTCGCTGTGGCCTGTGTCCTGGCTGTAACCCTGGGAATACTCTTTTTCAAATCCAGTCTTTTACTTCTTGTTTCTCTTGCTGTTTTATCAGCCTTTTCTTAATTGGCCCACTTCTGTTCTTTCCTTTTTGCTTTTCGCTTCCCCCTCCACCTCAACCCTTCTCAGCTCAGCTACGACGACATATGGGAAACTTTTTCAGGCTGATTGTTCCAATCTGATGAAGGGAAGTTATGTAGCTGCCATTTATTGCTGCTGTTGTGCAGCAGCTGTGATGTTCAGGCCTTCAGTCGAGCACCTTTGTCTTTGGCTGCCTGTTCTCAGTCCAAACGCATCCGTTAGATCCTGTTCAGGCTCCTCCGATTGTTCTAAGTGCCAAGGCTGCAAAGTGAATCAAAACCTCTGGCAGACAGACAGATCTCTCTGTAATTGTGCGGTTCAAAACAAAGCCATGCCCACTTAAAGCCTGAGTGGCCTGGGCTCACTCAATATAGAGTTTAACAGTAACAAGAGAGTGGGGGACGGCGGAAAAATGCCAAGAAAGAAAGAAAAAAAAAACTTTCCCGCGAGAGGTGATTTTACATTACATTAATGCAGCTGGTTTGGGTTCAACAAAGGGGGACTTGGCCTGAGGAGCTGAGCGGAGAGGGGAATTAGAGCATTTAGCCATCTCCAGACACAGGAGAGAAATGAGCCTTGTGGCCTTTGTGTTATCTAATCTCGTTTGCATTTCCTTTCAGCAACATGAAAGAGAAATGTAATCGAGGCCTGATTGTGTTTGTTTGGTGAAATTCTCATTTAGGCTGCTGTGACTATGTGCCTCGGTGAATAACTCTCTCCTGGCTATAAGTGTGTGTGTGTGTGTGTGTGTGTGTGTGTGTGTGTGTGGTGCTTTGAGATGATGAAAACCTGCAGTTTTGAAACTACACCCACCCCCCCCCCCCCCACACCAAAAAATGAAGGTGAAATCATGCAACTTCTTTTGTCTAACATGAGAACAGCTCAGTTCACAGCTCCGCGTGATTGACTAGCGGAAGGAAAATACAGGCCCTGATGACAAAAGAGACGGGAAATGGACGAGGAGTGGATCTGACATGATGAGTACCAATGCCCCCACTGATCAGCAGCATTAAAATCCCTCCAAGAACCCTGGAAGGTGAGGTTGGAGTAAGCTGGTAGCTGAAGGTCACCGCTCACTGTCACAGTACTGTCCAATCACATTACACATTACGCCGTCTGAGACGCTGCTCGCCTCGCTCACATGATGGACAGATGACAATCATCTGAGCTCTATTGTTCCGCTCCTCATCTCTCGGTTATTTTCTTATCTTTACAAAGTGTCAAACTATATTGTTGAGAAAAGTGTCAAGCTATAATATGATGATTAATTTTGTTCCTAACCGTCACCAATTTTCACTTTCTGGCAATTGCACAGAGACGGCTGATTTCTGGTCGGGGTGGTGGTGGAGGGGGGAGGGGGGGGGTTGTCGGTCAGAGAAGGTGTTTGTGTCGCTACAGCCAATGGGCTCTTTGTGTTTATGATGAGGTAGACAGCAGGTCTGCTTCTTCTCACTGCAAACCTCCAGTAGACAGGCCATTAACAGAGGTGACAGAGAAAAGCAGTGGCAATGGCTTTGATTCTGATTTACACCCATGCTGAAAAACCCAAACAAATTAGAGGAACAAAATAATACACAGCGAGAAATAAATCACGTTAATGATTAGGCTTTGAACGACAGTCAGACATGAAAGTGAGCATTGGGGGCATTTGGAGGAGGGGATGGCAGATTATGAGATGATATTAGGATCCGTCTTCACAGAAAGGCTGAGAACAATCGAGCAGCAGCAGTAACAAGGAGACGCTCTTTGTTCTTCCCTCCACTCAGTTACTTACATGTTGTTATTCAAGTCAACAGCCACCAGAACCTCGTTAGTAGGCCAAGCAGTTTAGTGCTCATTAGCGCATGAAAAAGGTGAAATCCATTGTCATGAAATGAGGGAAATGTAACCCCGTGCACTTTGCATGGCGCGAGCGAGGCCATCGTGAATACGATATGTGGTATATCATAGTTAGTAGATCTATTGTTAATGATCGTTAATGACGTCTAATAAAGCCAGACATCTCTGATCTGACTGACACCAAACTTGGCTTGTGCGTTGCCGGTGCCGGGTTTGAAGTCTGGGCTTTTGCTTCTGAGTTGACAGACAGAAAGACTGAGATGACAGTTTGGAATCAAAGTCAGAGCTCGTCTGGGAGGTTGTTGGGAGGTCACACATCCAGTGCCACGCCCATCACACGAGGGACACACTTATTCTTATTTGAACGTGTTTTTGCTGCTTGAATGTCCATCTCAATTGGACATGTAATAGTACTCTATGATAGTTAGATATTTATGATGTATTCCTTTGTTTTAGGGGTGTAGAGCTCTAGTACTCACATCATGACCACACGTATCATTCTGGCCTTATTGCTTATTAAAGGAATTAGGTGTCAAACACGTAATGTTGACCCAGATTGAGTTGTCTAAGTCCTCACTGGTATCTAAAGCTATTTTGTGCAGATACGTCATGAAAATTATAACAAAGGAAGAAATGCTTTGAATGTGCACAACCCCTACACGTGGCTCATGGTGGCAGTGGTGGCACTGCTGGTTCAAATGTGCATGAGTACCTTGAGTGGATGAGTGGAAGCAGGACGTCCTGCACCCACAGCCTGCCTCACGATGCAGACGGTCCCGTGTTTTAACAGCGCCAACCATTATATGATAGTTGAACTAAGCAACCTTACTGATTTACATGGAGGGGTGGACAATTGTTGGGTGGCACGGTGGTGCAGTGGTCAGCACTGTTGCCCCACAGCAAGATGGTTGTGGGTTTGAGTCCCGGCTCGGGCACAGGATCTTTCTGTGTGGAGTCTGCATGTTCTCCCTGTGCCTGTGTGGGTTAAGGCTCCTGTTAAGGTTCCTGTGCTGGGATAAGCTCCACCCCCCACCCCCCAACACCCTTAACAGGATAAGCAGTAGAAAACAGATGGATGGATGGTGATTAATTATTATTTTAAGAATATAAAAATCAGTGATTATATATTGATCCCAGTCCACAGGTCCGTTAAGGGAAGAAAAACAAAAGGACGTTTAGTCGACGTGGGGTACCAGACTCCATTGGACTATTATGACTCCTCAGTCATATTGTGAAAGCTGTGAAGTGAGAGAACTGCCAAACTCCTATCTGACCCGCTGAAAGATTGTTGAGTGCTGCTAAATAAACCGGTCCGAGCCGAGCCGCTTACTGCACTGTGGTCCCTCAGTGAATTCCAGATGACAGCGCTAATGGATGATCCTGTCATATAATCATCTCTATCCCTGATTCCTTGTTCAGCAGATGGGCTGAATTTCCCATTCAGACCTCAGAGACTTAGTGCTCCTTAATACAGACATGCAAAACTCATTACACTTCACATGTAGGCACTCCTGCAGGAGATCCACAGTGATTATATAATTCCATTCGACTTAAGGAAAATAACCCCTAAATACTTTCCTACAATCACGTCTGACAGTTGGTCCTGAAGGTGAAGTTTCAGATTAGGTTTCTCTCCATCTTTGCATCCAGATTTGTAAAAGAGGACTGAATTATATTAACTTTCTCTGTCAATCTGCAATCCAAAAAAAAAAGTGTTAAACAGAGTGAGGACGATCCAATTAACTCTTGAAATGTGCATCGTTGGTCATTGTTGTCCGACTCGGTTGTGTTTGTGGCCCTGCTCACAGTCTCGCAGACGCTGCGGAGTTTACACGTTGAATGTCGTTGAAACTGGAATGTTTTATAAATTAACAAGGTGGGGTTTTTGTTTTAGTCTTTGCAACAAGCAAAACATTGTAACAGAATCGGCATTTTTGTGTAAAAGTGGTTTGAGTGTGCTCAGAAAGAAAAGAAAAAAAGATGCACTTCCTCCTGTCACTGACTAGCCTGTATGTGCGTAGCTGGGCTTCAGCAGCGCCGGGCCTCCCTGGGGAGCAGGACCACAGATCCAAGGCTTATACAGACATCCACACAGGACAGGCCAGCACTGGCAGGTGGCCCCGGCACATAGAAGTGTGTTTTCTTTTTTTGGGCAAGGGTTGGGAGTGTGGGGGTTTGAATGATGGAAAGACTGCTCAATTCCAGTGCTTGCTCTTCTTCCGAAGGGATGATGCCTCCCGTGGGTGTGACATGAGGAGGTGTGACTGGAGGCGGTCTGTGTGTTTGTGGCTGTGTTGAGGCAGAGCGCCTGTCTAGCCACTTGCACACGTGATTCAGTCTTAAATTCACTTCTCTGAGTATGTCAGAGTCACATGGGCTTAATTTACAGGTTTTTTGAAAAATGTCATTTGAATTCAGCAAAGTCGGGTGGTATGATGCTTGCTGATTCTTGATATAGTTGCTATGTTATGATTGTTCAGCGATTTTAGAAATATCTCAGCTCTTCTGGTGACTTACTTTGTCTCCTCTTCCTTCTCTCCATCTCTCTTCTCCAGTCCACCAGGTTTTACTGTCTCTCCAGCCAGGCTCTGACATCAGACATTGGCCCCTCACTCCCACCCCCACCCCCGGGTAAGTTGCAGCATACACAAACAACACTGAGACGCATTTATAGTATTTGTATAATCCATGAAGTGAAAATTACACACAATTAGGATGAAAGGCAATTAGACAATTACAGCTAATGAGGCCAATCCTTTTCTTTCACCCCAAAGAATCCACTGACTAATTGTCAAATTAAAGAATATTTCTTTCTCCGGCTGACCCGGCGTTGTCGTGGAGGGAGGGCGCTTCGGGAAAAGCAAACATTGGTGTGCTGTGTTGGGGCTGAGGCTGGAGAACAGGCAGGCAGCATTTAGAAAGTGATGGGTGTATTAATCACAGCTTAAGTTAAGACAGCTTTATGGTCTGCAGGGCAGCTACACTCACAAATGTGGGAGAATATACAGACACTCTGCTGCTCAGACCGTTATACATCATAGGGGTTTGTACCAAGTGGGCCACCGGCCAAACAGGAAACGTGCTCGTACCTGCACAGGAAGTGGACATGCACCGGTACCAAGGAACGGCAGAGACCCCGCTGATGGAACTTCCTACTCTTAGGCGGGTTAAAGGTTTCTATAAAATCCACCTGACACAATTTCATGCACCAGTATGCATGCTTTTTTAGTTTTATTCTGAACAGTTAAATAATACATAAAACCTCACATGCTATTGGACAAAAAAGTAAGTAAATGAAAAGTAAGAAGCAAGTGTATCAGGCTTTAGCTGCTCTCTGCAAGCCTGCGAGGCTCAGACTGATTCTTAGTGACTAATCAAACAGCATCTGGTTTCTGTCTTGGAGTTTGGAACGCTAACCAGCCTGGAAATGAACATGTCCGTCACCAAATAGTGCAGCTCCCTATGGTGGAGGAGATTTAGCTCCAAAACAGCTCTCCCAAAGTGTTCACGGTCCGTTCATGTCGTCTCTTAATTAACATTCTTGTCACTCCTTTGTCATTTAAAAGTAAAAAGTTCGTATAGAATAGCACCAGCAATCACATTTCACCCCGCATGGCTAACAAGCACCAACTGATTTCAATGTGAATTTCTCATGTAAATGTGTGAAATGACCGTGAAAATAACCACGACCCTTCAACATGGCGTTGCGGTGGCGTGACATAAAATGATGTGCCAAAAACGATGCCAGTAGAAGCTCAAATAGGATCCTTCATGGTGGGGATATACGAAATGCTTAAGTTCAACACCAGCGTTTCCATTTAAATGTCAAGTGGAATTTGAAGTCAACGGTGGAAATGTCGCAAAAAGGAGACGCTTGCTTGTTGTGTTTTCATCCCATTGTTTGAAGCCAATAAAATAGGCTTTGTAATGCTGCCAGCAGGTGGCGGTATAGGGAACGTTACACATGGCTGTAACAATAGAATAGAAGAACAAGAGACACCATCAGCAAAAAAATGTTTTTGAATTTTATACTTAAATGTTTCTGTCAACGTTTTCTAGTACAGTACTTTAAAAACAATTGCATATCAGAATATGTTTGGAATGATTTCTTTTTTATATTCCTTGATTAGTTTTATTTCTCATCTATTTCCTGTGATGGGAGGGAGGTTGCACGGGCTGCAGTGGAGCGGCACCCATGGGTTCTGGAGCTGCTGGTCTATTGGATTTTCTTGGTTGGTGGGAGTGGCTTGAGTAGATTTGGAGATTGGTGTAACTTCCCTCTAAAGTTTTCGTCTCGCTTCTGTTTGTCTGCTTGTCGTTTTGCTTGTTTTTATGTCTATATTGATCGTCTGGACAAATAATAAAAACATCTGATCACAAAAAGAGGAGACCTGACGAAGGTAGTACTTGATTTTGTAGTTTATAAAACTTCATTGACTCGCACTGTATATTTGATAGTATCAGCCACCACCCTGGCTTGATGTGGACTTTCTCATGTTTCTGCAACACTTTTGAGTGACGTAGTTGAACTGTGGAATTGGGGTGTCCACCAGGATAATGATCCAAAATGATTTACTCTGGGACTGTTTCCACAGTGCAGCAATTTAACTCATTATGTGCCACACTGTTAAGAGGTTGCGGTAACTTCTTTACTTTTTATTTTCCACCTCTCCTGTGCTTTCTTTATCAAACGTAAAGCCATGTCTTCCTCCACCACCAATTTTTACACTTTGAAACAAGTGAAGGTCAGAGTTCAAAGGTGAAAGAGGAGTTCTTTTCACACTCCCACGCCTGACCTTGCTTCACAGGGCAGCGCTACAGGTGCAGGGTGTCTCTGAAACAACTTAACAGCCTCCTGCCTCTGTCAGCAGACCTCTTTGGGGAAAAAAAAAAAAAAACACTGCTGATTGTTCCCTGCTCTGTGCCGATGACTGGCCAAAACACTCACTTGTTATTGCATCTTTGCGCAGTATTTTTCCAGTCACGCCGACTGACAGAGGGTTGGTGCTGGTTCACAGTCCCTCCTCTATGACAGTAACTCCTCTTGTCACCTGCTTTCATTGCACTGGTTTACGGCGAGAGACTCCGGCTGACACTCTTGACATGGCCGGATCTAATGAGCGCTGATGGGAGCTTGTCAGCAAAGTGATATAATCCAGAACTCTGCTATGGATGAGCCACTGAGTTGTATGCAGAATCAGGCCTCACCAGCACTTGCAGATGACCTTCGTAAGTTCGCTACGAGTGTTGCAGAATTTAATGTTTCGGAGATGCAGAAGATTCTGATTAACACGCATGGCATGAAATGTATAAATTCAAAGTTACAAAAACACACCCTCCGCACACACACACACACACACACACACACACACACACACACACACACACACACACACACACACACTAAATTTCCCTCCAGAAAGTTCAACTGCAGGATAAAGATTATGATTTTTTTTTTATATTTATTTTGAGTTTAGAATCAAAAAGCTTGCTAGTTTTTTTTCTGTGTTCCTCTTGTGAATACAAAAAAACAGCAAATGCAATGGGAGTTTTTTAAGGTAAAGAGAAAAATGGTTTGGTTTGCTTGAGTGAAGGTTTAGATAAAAGCCTCTGTGGCCATGCTAAGGCTATGGGAATTGGAAATGACAAAAAAAAGAATAAAAGGATTTGAGTAACCATTCATGGAAAAAAAAAAACCAACAACACATGGAGCGCAGATTTTCCCTCTGTGGATTCCAAACATATTGTGTATAGTGTGTTTACTCTCAAAATTAAACAAAAGTAATACTTATTCAGCTACTGCCTCTGTCAAAGTAACATGACATATACATGTTTCAGAAATATAATTATTTGACACAACGTTTAAAAAATAAATTCAAACAAGGTATAAGTTCTAGATTTTATATGTTGCGATATAAGCAGAGACCACATTGAATAAATCTACAAAGTTTGTGAGTCAAACGCTGATTTGTCAAATCGAAAAGAAACTATTTTCATCCTGCTGTGACATATTTATAGTACAGTTATTGTGATTCATCAAATGCAGATGTTAAGTTTTTAAACACAGACCTCCTCAGTTTCAGCGATAGTCCCTAAACGTCATAATTCTTAAGAATCACTCCATTGAAACTGGAAATGAGGGGGCTGCATGCTGTAACTCTCCAAAATAGTCATATATCCCTGTCAAGACTAACATGAAGTTATTTGCTCATTTGTCTGAATTATTAGAATAAATTGTGTGAATGTGCTTTTATACGTCCCTTGTGGTCCATAAATCACAAACAGCTCTTTGTGGCCCACCGACATCATTTGTTTCCTTTTGTTTATCCCACTTTAGTCAGTCAAAGCCTGATTCATAGTGAGACGAACGTTTGCAGGATTTGTCATGCAGTCAGATTAAATATATTTTTGCGCCAGAAAGTTCCTCTTAAACTAATTACTCAAAGGTACTAGTTTGACTTTAAATGTGATTACTTTGGTGACACGTTGAGTACCGTGTCCTTTCATATCACCGGCTCCACTAATAGCCCTCCTACCCTGACTCCTACAGACTGAAAAGGGAAGTCAAATATAGTTTTGAAAGGACGAACAGATCATTTCTGAAGTTTGTTGCCACATATTCAAGTCATTTTTAGGGTTTATTGAGTGACAGCCAACAACCCCGTGACGTAAGGCTTTAATGATAACATCAATTCATTTAAATATTTGTTTCTCCCACTACTGTATTCATTTTTTTAATCAGAACTGTGCATCATAGAACTAATAGCAATATTATCATATCAAATGACTAGTGCAAAGCAGAAGAGGGAAACGCTGTCAAACGGTTTAATCTGATTACTAAAGCAATATCACACCAGAGGTTGTGTTTTTGTTGCACCTTTGCTTAAATACAAGAGTTTCTTCAATCATTTATTTGGTTCCACAAACACGTACAGTTCCCTGAACTGTTGGAAAAGGTGGGCTGCTGCACTTGCGGGCCACACCCGGCCGCACGCGCAAGCAAACCTCAGCAGGTAGAAGACAAAAACTAATCTGATATATGATGAGCGACGCTGCAGAATATTTTATGTACCCCTCATGTCTCATCTATCACTCCCTCGCTGCGTGTTACTCCAAACGGCAAAACTACAATCTGAGGTGCAAACCCGTCTGCTATCACTTATGTTCACCTGACAACCACTCATAATTTAACTCAAATGTCATTTCAGTAAAATGTCCATCTTTTCGATGTAGTTTGTAATGTAAGCTAGCAACCGAGTGCTAACGTGGTAGGGTTCCCTGTGCTACTGCTTCTTGGCTCTGCTGGTTTACCGATAGAACACCTGTGAAGGAATCATAGTTAAAAGTCACAGGGCTGCTTTACTGTTTATCAGCACTTGTGAAATGCTTCTTGCTAACTGTTGTATGATGGAGAATAACAGAAACTTTAAGTACACTACGGTACTCACCTACGCACTGCGCTGCACTTGCAGATGCGTGAATTGATTTCCAATCCGTAAAGCAGTTTGGCCGTCCTCTCCTGGGGGACTTCTTCTGTGTATCAGTCCATTTGCAGGAGATTAAATTGGCAATATTTTGTAAAGCTGATTCATAATGGCTTTAATATACATCTTTGAATCAATACAAGGTTTTAGTCAGGCATCCTAATGTTCCCGATAATAGATTTGTCATCTTGTTCCACTCAGTGTCCATCTTCAGTCTCACATTACAGCTTGTGCTGATCTCACGGCGTCAAATAGTGACATTTAATGATCACGGCCCCAGTGTGTGATCCTCACGTGAACGGCCCTCTGATGTGTGAATGAGGTGCAGCGGACTGTCGCCTCATGACGCCGTTAGACGCGCTCAGCTCATGGTCAGGCCACCGCATGAATGGCACATGTGGGACTTTGACAAAAGTATTCAAACCTAAACATTTATATTTTGAGCCTAAAATAAATCAGACCTCAAGCATAGTGTTAATAAAGCTTTTTTTTTTTTTTTTGAAAGAGCATTAAAAGTGTTTACTGTGCACACTCATTGTGAAGGAGAACGTTGTGGTGGCAGCTCCAATCTCGAGCTGAGGAATGGAACACCCCCTGATTGTGGAACCGTCCACCACCTCCACCCATCGACACCAGACAGAGATACGGATAGGTTTAGATTGATCGTCTGGATCTAAAAGAGCAATGTCATACAAAAAAAAGAATGTATTTCATGACATTAATAGTGAATAATATACAACATTTGAAATTCGTGCACCTTGTTATCTAGTAAAGTTGACAAAATTCTGTCCAGACTGGTGCCGCCACGACTCTATTTAGAGATCCTCAAGTTGAAATCTTTCATCCTTCTTAGTATGTGTGAGTGTGTGTGTCAGTGTGTGTGAGAAACAGAAAAAGAGAAAAATATTCCAGTTTAGCAGCAGGAGTGGGAAAGCAATTGTTCCTGACTGATTTTCCTCTAACCCCATAATGAAGCCCATGTGTACGACTGGCCTTTCAACAAGCTGCAAATCTGTGCACGGCTCTCTCCCACTCTCTCTCTCTCTCTCTCTCTGTCTCTCTCTCTCCACTTGATTAAAGCAACAGCCTCTCACCTGCTCCTCATTAACCCAGACCAGGAACAGACCCAGCCAAATAAGTTAGCACCTGTAGGTTCCAATTCTGCATGCCTTCTACATGTATGTAATATTTGTGTGCATTAAGCTGACAGTCTTATAAATGGTGTGGAGGTTTTTAGCTGCGCCGCTGCTCTGTGTTGTGAGGGGCGATGAAGAGAGATGGATGTAAGGGAAGCAAAGGGGTCTACAGTGGAGAAATAGCAGGGACGTGTTCTAGATACATCCGAGACTGGGCGTGGAACCACTCATTAGCAATAATCAAGGTCCCTAAAGGAGAGCAGATGGTGGGAAGGAGTGAAGAAAAAAACTAAAACGGAACAAATAAAACAAAGTCAACAACAACAAAAAACAAAAACAGCCAAAATGTCCCGTTGATAAAGGATATCATCAGTAATGCTCCGGAGCCCTTCAGAAATGAGGAGCTAATGTGGATATATATAGTGGCAAATGTGCTCCGACATGCTGGTCATTACAGAACAACCCTAAAGGGCACTGTGTGGGATGGGATCATCAGAGTCATGTTGTTTCTGTCTGGTTCTAGCAAACCAGTGACTCCTCTGACCTCTGCCTCCTCTGAATGAAGGCATATTAACACTCCAGGCTCTCAGCAACATTTAACCAATTTGGTAAATTATCTCTGAGGCCACTTTTATAGGCTTTTCTTATAATTCAGAAGGAGGAGGGAGAGGAGACTTGAAGAAGGGACGCGGGTATGAAGAGCTTGATTCCATTTACATACATTATCATGCATCACCTTTCCCAGAGTCCTGCAGAGGAAGCACCTGTTAGCCCCCCACAATCTCCCCCATCCCCCCATGCGAACCCCCAACCCCACCCCCTGACTCTTGCTGCTCCACCACTGTAGTTTCTCAGCCTCGACCCCCTAGAAGCACCCCACAAGCAGGTGTTCCCTTTCAAACAGTCGATTCCTCTCACAAGAAGAGGAAGAAGAGAGGGCCATCCTGGGACCAGGCATGGAAGGCTTAGACGCTGGGAGCCCTTCCAGTGGGGTAATACTGAACTCTGCCTGGTCCAGGTGTTTGATACTATCACTTCTTATTTACCACATGTGGACATACAGTTGTTCCTCGGGCTTCGACTCAAAACAAATTGCTTGAGCAGAGGATTTGTAAAAGAGATGTCTGTTCTGTCGGCGGAGGGGTTAAAGTTAATTTGATCGGGCATGTGTACTCTGGGCGAGGGGCAGAGAACATCTGCATTCAGTGGCATGGCCCCATTTGTTGCAATTTTGGGTCTCATTTCCATTTGCAAGAGAGATAACTGCTCGCATATGGAAGCAATAGATAGAAGAGGTCAATGCAATTTCTTTCACCAGGGGGACGAGGCAAGGAGAAAAACCCTTATGCAGTAATCTCAGTTGGCATAGGAAGAAACAAAAATCTGAGGTTGAGGGGAAGGAATTCCTTTCACGGGAGTGATTCCTTAATTCCTTTACCAGCCAATAACAATCCCACACCCCTTACCAAACCTGATTGGATCTGGTGACATAGTCTGCCTGGGGAGAGCATCTCAAATAGAGTACTGAAAATAAAGTACAAAAATATGGCACTTCACTTCTTTATTAGAAAAAAAGAAAGCATTGGAAAATCAGACGTGATTCAAGTTGAGGCTCCAGTGGCCTACAGGTGGTGCTGTGACAATATGTCAAACTGTCTCCCGCGTGACATACAACAAGCCCTCATTCATGGAAATATATCACGTACCGTGCCTAACAACGTCGACCATACTTTGCTCTCCCCAAAAGCATTTTGCCGTGTATTCCCATATTGCTTACTTTTGATTAGTTATAACTAGAGCTGCATCACACAGCATCGTCATCACCATGTTTTTCATCGCCAGACGTTTGAATTCTAAGGCAGATTAACTCAGCATGTGACACTCAAACGTCTCGGCTGCTTGAGAGTGTTTGACATGCAGGTTCTGCAAGCACAGTGTTAACGGCCAATCACAATCAATCTTGCTCAAAATATCAAAGGGTTATGGTTAGCGTTGACCCCAGTTAACGGAGAAGCAGGGCTTAAAAATGATCCAGTCACATGACAAACGTGTATGTTTTATTGCCACACACTTGTATTTCACCGGAGGTGTCATTCCCCCAATCCTCCTTCATAGATGAAGGGCACAATTTGCAGTTGGCTCCCAATCTCAGAGATACATACGATGAGCAGCATGGCAATCACCAACATACCATGAAACGCTTGTGTACTCTTCTGGTAACTTCCATGGTGTTAAGTCATTTCAGATGTAATTTCAGTCTGTGTTGGAGCAGCACTCTTTGGTTTTGAAACACCGTCACTGTCCTCCATGCTTCTTCTACTGCAGCTTTACCAAAGATTGCAATATAGCCTAAAATGCCACGCTTTGACTTTAGTAATTAATCGGTAACTGAAGGTAATTCTCTTCAAACTGAAGGGGGCACCAGTAGCATGTCTGTGGTTTCTATTCGGATGAACCGTCTCACAATCGCAGAAGGAAAATAAACTCTAATGTCAGTTTTTCCCAGTATTGTGCCTGCCTTTAAAAATTAACAAATAAAATGTAGAAATGTGTTAATGGATGGATTTTTATCCAGTGAAATGTGTTTTTTTATGGCGGGGGTTGAACCGTTTTATATGAATGTCACATTCTCATTAAAGGTCTGATCCTAGAGACGCTGCAAAATTCATAAACTAACTCTTTGGAGTGGGGATGGGTGAATCGGTGATTGTTGTTGTTGTTGTTGTTGTTATTATTATTGTTGTTGTTGTTGTTGTTGTTAGTACTGTAGTAGTAGTATTTCAAGAAATAAAATCTTTTAGAAAACACAACTGGTTACATTTTTGAATAGCAGAGCTGTCGTTTGAGATTTTGTTTCAAGGTTTGGAGTCAAAGCACAGGAGGTGTGGGCACGTATAGGTAGTGATGGGCCTGATGCGTTGTACAGGGTAATTCCCCACTGGTCAGTAATATGGATTAAACATGTGAGTTGAATATCATATCAAACGCAGCTACAACATCATAAAATCTCTCAGTAGGCATTCGAAGACTTGCTGTTATTCGCTGGAGTCTTTTCCTCCCTTCAAATGTGACTAACTACAAAAGTCTGGCCACAAACTCCAGACATCATTATTTTACAGACTTCACAACATGTCGCACAATAATCAAAACAAGGGGCAATCTAATCGCCATATACTGACTATGGGTGATTCCCATTTTTCTCTTTCATAGAAGTTCGTCTAAACTCGATACACTCAATCCTGCTTTGAAAATGTCCTAATAAGGCAAGTAAAACTGGGAGCTTGCAACTGTTATGAAGTCACCAGAGAGCAATTATGTTTTAGCTTGATAGTTAGCAAAGGACCAGAGGAATGTCTTATTCCCCTATAATGCCAGGACTTTGGAGACTAATCTAATTGAGTGTGTGTGTGTGTGTGTGTGATTATTTATGATTAGAAAGTGTTAGTGGAAAAATCTGGAGGAGAAAATGGGGTGTGTGTGTGTGTGTGTGTGTGTGTGTGTGTGTGTGTGTGTTTGTGTGTGTGTGTTTGTGTGTGTGTGTGTGTGTGTGTGAGAGATGGGGATCAGTCTTGTGCCGCTGCTGCTCTCCCTGATAAATTATGTCCAGAGCTCTTAATGGCTGCATCTGCTTGTGAGGGGTCCCCTCTCTCACAAAGACAAAAGCCCCCCGAACTTTTTATGTATCTTTTGAATTGAAATGATTTTGAAGAACTGAATAAGGATTTTGGAGAACTGAATAATGAGTGTAGATTCTGAACTGATTTATTTCAGAAAATAAAGGATGCGACGGGCTGGAAAAATGTGTGTTTCTTAGCAATCAGCATTCTATCAGTAATCTATTGAATATGATCATTGGATTGTTTCCTTTCACATCTGCTCTGAGTGTGTGGTGCTGCTGAGCCTCCCAACTCCTTTCCAGTGCCCCCTGAAGCTCTCATTTCCTGTTGGGACACAGCTTGGGGCCTCTCAGGGACCCGGATTAACGCAAGCTACAGCACAGAGAGCCAGTGTGAAAACATCTCCATCCATTACCAATCAAACTCTGTCAGCGAGCCCATTCAGTCCCAGCAGCAGAAAGTCAGTCAGTCACTGAGATGTTCCTGAAAATTTGTTTTGAAAATGTCCAATATATCAGATTCATGATCCGTTCTGAAACCGTGCAAGTGTTGAAACCCGTTGTCGTAAAGTGAAAATGTGTGCCAGTCGTCCCTAATTAGCGAAGGTAAACACCCCCATAAAAGGGCATGAGGCTGCAAGGGTGTGTGAATACACACACACACATGCACACACACAAAATGAAATGAATTTGGGAAATAAGAATGTGCACACTAAAGTTTAAAGGCGGTGGAGTTTTTAGCTCAAATCAAAGATGAATGCATGATGAATACCAGGCAATGCTTCGGGACAGTTTTGCTGTTACCGGTTCTGGGCACCATTAGATTATAGCTAAATATACGTAGCTGCTGTTTCTGCGTTCTGGAGTCTCACAGAAGAGATGCGTGATGTAGTGACAAAATTTCTCTGGAAAACACCTATTAGTTAGTTAAGTAGTACTTTAGTCTTTGGAATTGCTCAAGGAATTAAACCAGATGACATATTCAGCGTTGCTCTGGTGGATTTCTGTGTTAACAGCAAAAAGAAGCATGCATCCACAGAGGAGTGCACAGCTGCTGAAGTACAAAGAATACTAAGCCAAACAGCAGTGAGTCAGGGTTCATCATCTAACCGTCATCACCCGCCAGTCTGACGAGAGACGGGCTACACTGACCAGGCTGCAAAAACAACCTGAAACAAGCAAAGTTTGACACCAACAACCGTGCCTGCTGTATTAGAAGCTGACGTTAAGGTTTGTCAATCTTCCTCCAACTAAAATTAGACGCCTTTAATTTCTCTTCAAGGAAAAATTATCACTGCAGTTGAAACAAAGGTGTATTTAAGGTACGTTTAGGGACACTTTCACCTGCACTGACAGCGGAACAATGGCGTCTGTTACAGAGGTGCAGGTGAGTTTGAGCTTGTGCCCCGGAGAGAGAGAGAGAGAGAGAGAGAGAGAGAGAGAGAGAGAGCTCATTAAGAGAACCCATGTGTGTTAAACAGATACCAAGGGTTCCCCCTCTTTCAATAACAGCTCATTAATGAAGGTTTGTATGTGTAAGGGAATTAGAGCGGCTGTAGCCATGAATCATGAAGCGGATCAGTCTTGTGTTATTGATCAGATCCTAAACACCAGACTGACAAAGAGAAACACAGCAGCAACGTGAGACTAAGGAAGAACGACGGCTCTCAACAAAATCAACACTTATCTGGTTGACTTCTTGAAGGAGGGCCATCAGGAACTTCAGCTGCTGCTCCATTGAGAGACACTGTTTGAATTAGCTTCTGCTAATCTGATGTGACTATCATTTAAGTCATTAATAATCTTTATATTACTGCATAATGGAAACTAAGACAACTTGTTTGACTCTGCACACTAATGTTACTCTTTATCTGTAAAAAAAAAAGAAACTGTTAACATCAATATTTAATAGTATAGTAATCAGAGAAAGAACATCAATTTTGAAAATGGCGAATTAAAATATCTTGCATTATGATTTTCTCTTTTTCTCTTTATTTTAAGCTTCTCAAAAAAGAGGAAAAAAAAGCCCGAGAGTGGCTGGCCAGGAAAGAGTTAATGAACTTACCTGCTGATCCTTGCATTTGAGTCCAGCTGCCTCCGATTATTGATCTACAGGGGACAATAAAGGTGGCGATGATTATAAAACTTCCCTCCGTGCAGGGGATTTGAAAGCTTTTTTTTTGGCTTTAAAGTTATAGTGTGCAACTTTTGTCTCCCCCTTCTGACGCAGAGTAACCACAGCAACACAGAAACCACATCCTAGATTTGTAATTTGTGACTTTTTTTCAATCACAGTTCTTGTTTCAAAAGCAATGTTAGGAGGACTTTTATCCAGTGAAGTTCGTAAAACTGCACAAAACACAAAATGCGCAACAACAGGCAAATCACACGGAAAACAACTCAAATTGCATTTGCAGGAGAGAAACTGACGAGAAGTGATGTGCTGCCAGATGCTGTGAGAGTCTCGCTGAGAAAATACTGGTCTGGAATAAAGTTAATTATCCCTTAATTTGTCTGTCTGATAAATGTCATATTAGTGTTCAGAAGCAATGTGAAAAATAGGCCAGATTTTTAAATTCTTTTTTTTTTTCCGCTGTTTACGGAGCGAAAGAAGACTCACACGTAGAGCCTGTCTTGAGTCTCCAAAAGGGGGCGGGGCAGTGGCCACGTGACATAGATACAGGAAACTTAGTCATCCTGTCGGAAAGAAGGAGATCATGGTTTTCCAGTAAAGACTTCAACTATACAATCCCAGATTTTCACTTAAAAACTGTATTGATTCTACCTTCAAATCTTTTTTTTTTTTTTTGTTGCCAACCTATAATTGCATCATCCCGCGTCATATTTCTGCAAACGGGATTCGGGACGGGCGAGTGGAGGATGCAGGGTACCGCAGGAGAGATTCTTGAGAGAGAAGGAGAAGCTGAGACTATCCAGTTATCACGGCTGTGATTTATGACCTGATTTCCCATTAAACATGTTATGAGTAGTATGACAACGTCCCGGTTTATTGCCAAAAACCTGCCTGCTTACAATAAAAAAGTTCAATTTTTCCTTTCTTCAGAAAAAAAAATCAGGTGAGCTGCAGGGGAGGAAACGCAATAATAGAGCAATAATAACATCTAAATGTAAAAAAGGAGGAGAAATGTGGGCTATTGTGGAGAGCAGGGTGATGAATGGCCAATCAGCTTGGTATTCTTGTTTGTTGCTGCCCAGTCGGTTCCAGAGCGCTACAACTCATCCTGCCCCGTGCAGCTTCCTGTGTGTTATTACCTATCAAAAGGTTCATAGTTTTTATGAAGTCCTCTACAGAGCAGTCGGACAAAGGCCCCCCAAAAAAAAAGAAAAGAAAAGAAAAGAGTTTAACGGCTTGCTAAGTCAAGGCACGGCTCCACAGGATTCCTCTACGTCTCCGAAAAACGTCTGGAAATGGGAAACATGTGTGCTTTGATGGCATCGATTCTGTTTTATTATTAGTTTGTTTTGAATTAGGCTTGTGATTGCAGGATTCTGGGAGGCTTTCACTATCCATTAAATTGCTGATTTGACAGCATACGCCACATTTTGGGAGAGGTGCCTTTACACACCTCAAAAGACCAGCTATTTTTATTAATGAGCATGCTGAAGTAATGTGAGACCGTATCGATCGTTATAGGGGAATTCTCCTTTCCTCTGGATTTTTTTTTTTCTACAGGGAGGTCACCAGCAGTGTGATCCGTCTTTGACAACTGAAATAAACCTAGAACAGAAACTAAAGCTGATCTGGCTTCTAAAGACCTTCACATCTTAACTAAGGCCTGTGTCAGAGCAACAACGCTGCCAAATGGGACTCTGTAGTTCCATTTTGGGGATCGACCTCTCCGGGTGTGTTTTCAAGAGAAGCTGCACATTCTTTACAACCTACAATCCTGTTACTCGGGGCTTCAAGCTCCCGTCACGTGCTGGGCGTACTGTATACACAGTGAGCCAAAATTCAGATTAAAATGAATTGAAAGTAATCGTAATTTTTTTTTTAAAGATTATAAACTGTAACATCTTCACTGAATCTTTGCAATCTTTTAAAAACTTTGATTAAAGGTGCTAGTTGCCCATTTCTGGTAGATGGATGAAAAAAAATTAGGTTGGACGGTTCAAGATTTTGTTTTTCCTTCTTTGCTTAGTTTCTTTAGTCGTGGTTGCTGGGAAAACGTGTCATCGAACTCTTTAAGATATTGAAGTTGGAGCTATTAGAGGTCAAACATCCAGATTTTATGAATCTTTGTGTCCTTTCTTGTGCATCGTAGGTAGGTGTTCCAAGTGTCTGCATGGTCTTGAAAAATTCCGAGGGCTGATTGTGCTGGATTTATTCTAAATCTTGTAATGGTGGACCCTTGTCTGCCTGGATGCTGGACTCCCTCCTCTAGAGAACTGACAGCGCCAAGCCGTGGCCGGCCCGTCTCTTTCTGCCTCACCAGAAAATTCACAGAGCCACTAAGTGGTATTTGACTCCTTAAGCTCCTGGAGGACGAGGGTTAGGGGTTGACAGGGATGCAGGGATAGAGGAAGGATGCATGGCTTTTTCTAGGTGCGCATTTGCTGCTGGTGCTGCTGCTGCTGCTGCTGGTGCTGGTGCTGGTGTTACGACCGGAGGAGGGAGGAGTTGTGCGGTAGGGGTCCTAACAGACGAAACATTCACCCAAAACGTGCATCGCCTGGACTAATGGGGAAATTATTTATGAACTATTTGCAGTGCACCTGAAAATACCTCCAGTGAAATTATGTTTGGCAACCTGAACTGCTTTGAAGTCAATGGAGTGGCAATAAAAATTAGGCCTTCATTAGAGAGCTGGGCCTTTCAAACTGAGTTGGCCCAGTCTCAGCGGGTCAGGAGCATTAAGGCAGCGCTCCGCTTCCTTTAGCTCTGGCAGCCACAGACACATGGAAGCAATTTTCCTGATTCTCTGCTGTTTTTATGACTTTCCCCTTTAATTTTTTTTTCTCACCACACTGCGCTCCTTTTATGTTGCATTTAGGAAATTAACACTAACCGACAAATTACTTTGTAAATAAAAAAAAGGTAGAGCTTAGAAATGTTTAAATCAGGAAAGCCTAAAGGCTAGTATTCTTCTAGCAACAAAGAAAACCTTGATAACTGTTTAGATATGTCACCCCACCGCCTGGCATTATTTTTAAATGTATATAATTTTTCAGTTGGAATAAATGAAAGGCATTCATCTTTCTGCTCTTGTACTTTTACTGCAAGTCCTCTATGAAAACCGCTGCACTTTAGGAAAAACAAAAATCACTTGAAGGCATTTGGGGGTCATTTACACTTAACGCCTTTGGTCAAGCACAAAATCTCATTCACAAAAAAACATAAAAGCAGCAAGTGATCTTAAGAAAATCAGATTCACCAAAGTCCAGGGGATTGTAATCTTCTGAGATGTAAGCTAATTACTTAATCACTTACTTAAATCTTATTATTGTGAAAGAAATTGCTGTAGTGATTGAATTACTGATATTTATCTTCAAATGGCGCTGATTGGGAGGCGATGCTAATCTGTCATTCTGAAGGGCCGATATTAACGGCATCAATCTAACAAAAACAATAAACACGGAATATGAAAGAGATGTTTTGTGCAGTCGGGGGCCAGATGGCCCGTTTTAGTCTGGAATGTGCAATATTCTGGCCTGCTTGGCTACACAGCTAATGATGGGAACCACAAACTGTTGACTTATTTAATTGAGTTGTTTTGCCCCATTAACCTGTTGTCTGACACGGCAGACGTGTGCGTTTGAGAATGTTTAAGCTTTTTTTACACTAAAATGGAAACAATCCTCGGTTTGTTCTCTTTCCGTCCACTTGTTGTTGTTTTTTTTAAACACGTTACGGCGGAGATGTAACGCGGGGATCTGGTTTCACCGTTTTAACACGGAAATACGGAAACATCTTACAAAAAAAGAAAGAAAACTTTGTGGTTTATCAAGTGCGGTAAATCTCACAGTTAAAGTTGCAATGACCTGAGCAGCTGAACGGTAATAATACTCTCTCAAATACTCCACTTCTTTCTCCTCAACTTGCCATATTTCATGCACCTTTTTTTTGAAAAGCTTTGAAAAATCCCAAAACTGTGGATGTGAGTGAAGCTATTCTCCAGTGCTTGCTCTAATGCTACAGAAGTAGACATAAATTATGCATCAGGAATATGTATATTTATTGACTTTAATAAGAGCTATTTCTTACGTGCCAGCTTTTGTACCTGCTGAAAAATCACTTGGGTGCTTCCTAACACAAGACACACTCTCACACACACACACACACACACACGCACGCGCGCTGACTTTTCTCATTCACACACGCCAACTGACTTTACAGCTGAAGGGAATGAAACAAAAAGAGCATAATTAAAATAATAATAGAGTCTCCTCTTGTTGGGATATTTTTTTTCACAGTTGCATTTGGCAACATCGGAGGAATTTGTGGGAACTGTCGAGGAGCGTTAGCGTACGTTAGTGAACTCTGCTTTGTTAGATTGTGATACCTAATCAAGTCAGCGCTGACAGGAGTTCTCTGGCTGTCTTTCTCTCTGGTTCAGCCCTTATATTTATTCTTTTTTTTTTATTTTATTCCTCTTATCTATATCTCAGACGTGACATTTCACTGAGTGATAGTGCTGAGTACTTGATGAGAGAAAAACAACAATGCAACTCACGTTAAGAGTGGAAACAATAAGCTCCGGGCCTTGCAATGCACACACTGCAGAAGGCAGCGTCAAATATATTTCCAGTATAAAATTACCTTGTTGAGGGTTTTTTTTTTTTGGTTGTCTACTTGTAAAAAGTCAAATAATCTGCCAGTGCAGTACTTATTGCTTGAATTCTATCTTGTCAACAAGCACTCTTGTGTAGTGAGTCCGCCAATTATGAAGCGAATTGATATTTTTTCTATAAAAATTTGTGAAATATACCGTGAAATGCAAGTTGGTTTTTTTTGTTTTTTTGGAAGGCAATGTATTCACAAACAAATACTTTGCTTTACTGCGTATTCCCCAGTCTTGCACTGGCGTGTACCTCTGCCCTTACCCTGTATTAGCTTTACTGTGCTTTGCATGTCATTTGTCCACTTCTCCTTCCTGTTTGCAGTAACTTGGCCTCTAGTGCTTTGTGTCTATGAATGCTAACATTTCTTACCTTGCCCCGGGGCGAGAAAGAAAGAAGTATACCTGGTGTTTGGTCATTCTGCTCTAGTAGTCTCTGTGGAAAGCAGACAATAATATTCAGACTCTCACAAACACAAACACGCACACTGACAGTCAGGTTGAGGTCTCGCTGGCACTGATTGTCAAAACAGAGTAACTGCTTGTCCTTTCCGTGTGTACAACGGCCATGTAGTGTTCTTCTCAGTGAGACGGAGGATAAAATGGTTGTTGACAAAAGGAGACAGTGAACTCGCTGCTCCGATGTGGACTCTCTGTCCCACGTGCCATTAGAACACAATACACTTCACAGTTGACATTCCTCACAGTAGTAGAGAGAAGCGGGGTCAATCAGTGGCCTGAACTACGAAAACCAAAAGAAGATGTCATCAAACAAAAACGCTTAGGTACACATGCTGAAAGATGGATACTAAACAGAGGGGGCCGGGCACTATTAAGATGACATCAGGTACAACCTCTCAACAGCTGCATGGGAGTGCCGTCTGTTATGGAGGATGGAAAATGGAAGGCAATACAAGGGGAACACTGATAGACTAACTGCAACAAGGGGAGGGGAGTCATCACCAGTCTAAGCATGTGCTGATTGAGCCTGGCTCTTTTTAACCAGCAGGCCTTTGGAGACCTGGTAGTTGGCAGCGGGGTCACAAGGGTACCAGCGGAGACGCGGCGCTTCAAAAAGCCCTCTGTGCTTTATTGAGCAACTGCATGTTGTGTGGAATGCGTCGCACTGAGACTCCCTTAGTCGTGGTGGGACCTGTTCTGATTGAGGTAACAGCTGGGATATGACATCAGCCAGAGTGTTGGCCATGTTTTCACTCACTGGAGCAACTCTGCTCTTAAAAGGTTCCATCAGTACCACTCTGGCAAGTTGCAGAGAGTTGCTTTTCATCTCTTTGGCTATGCAATCTGCCAGCTGGTCGGAGTGCCCGCTGGTAAAAGGGAAAGGGACACCAGAGTGCTGCAGTCATAATCAGCTTATTGTCTTTATATGCACTGTGAGATGTGAGGCCTTGAATACCTAAAGACACTCACCAAGCTATTAGTATAAGATCATTAGAAGCACTTGGAGATACTTCTTTTAAGTTGGAGTCTACTCTTTACGCTGTAAGTGAAACCAAATGGCACCTATCTCTCCATGACAAAAAATGGCTTTCATGTGTGGGAGATTTTTGTTTTGGCAACATTTCCTAAACTTCGGTTTGACCTCTGCACAGGTACTTGTGAATGAATTTTCATGAGTGGCGCTGAGCTCCACATTTTCAGCCTCCAGTCACAGTTTCCAACAGGGGCCTCTTAAAAATACTAAACTCAGCCTCCTCAGAGTACACGCTGTGATTTAACGCTTGAATATTTCTAACATGAAAATCCCGCCTCACCCTGTCTTCTGTCCAAGTATCTTTCCACTGTGACACCGAGGGACCAATTGAGACAGAAATCTATTTGCACTGCTCTGTGCTGTGTATCTGTCTACGCTGAACAGAAAGCACATATTGCCTGGAGTGAGTAAATCACCAGGGTGGAAGAAAAGAATAGTAAAAAAAAAATGGCAAAAACGCAGCTACAAAGCAGCTTATCACATTTAGCATGTGCTTATTAGGCCTCGTGCCTCTGCGCCGGCTGCTGAGAGATTGAGTTGAGCTATTTGAACTGGTTCAGACTGATGGTGAGTCTGGGGTATTCTGATGAAATGCAGTGACATCGTGAAACTCGCATGCTGTTTGGGATGCTCTCGTGGTAAAATAGAGAAACCGTTCACCTTAGAGAGATGCACTTTTTGATGCGTATTTGTGTAGAAGCAGATTTAGCATTTGAGCATTTCTGCGAGCTTACAGAGTTGTTGAACAGACGGGATTGATGCTGAAGTTTGGCTGCGAGTTATTTCAGATGTCTGTGGTTGCAGCCTCTGGTAACCACAAGAAAAATAAAGTGTTTCATTCTGCTTCTTTTTTTCCCCAAAAGCCTTTAAAATTTACCATGAAAACTCCTGATCAGCTGAAGCCAAAGCTGATGAAGCTCACGCCAATCGGAATGGACATAGCGCCTTTAATTCCCACTTGAAATGTGCGTAATATTCAATAGTAAAGTTTCTAAATGATGTTGTGAATTCATTACTTGTCGGGCCACATGTTGCACCCTTTCACCAACCACCCCTGGACTGGGATCACGTTATTGCGGTTGTATGTGTCCGCCAGTTTCATGTATGATTCCAGGACCGGCCTTGGACACCCGGGGTGTCCAAAGCAGGATGAGATTTGGAGGCCCTGCTTCACCAGACCAGATAGTTTAGCATCCCAGTGCTCTCTCCTTCTTCGTTATCATCATCATCATCATCTTCATCACCACCATCATCATCATCATCATCATCATCATCATCATCATCATCATCATCGTCGTCGTCATCGTCATCATCTCTGACTCCACCACCATCAAAATTCGTCAGTCTTTCTCCTGCTGAAAAGTGATTGTTTATGGATTTAACAATGATTGGGAACAGAAATCAATGCTGGTGTTGGTTACCTAGTCAGCTTTAGCTAACTTGAGTCGAATCCTTACACTGTTTCATATTCTGACCCTCTTAGTATGAAGCAGGTCACTTTATTACCTCGCTAATTAAACTCTACTGACCTGCCTCAGATGAATTTTACGTCTATAGATGTATTATTGATCAATATATGGCTGATTAGTCCATCATGAATGTTTCAGACAACAAAGAGTGATTTCTTTATTCGCTTTTTATTTTTTTTTAAGGGAGAAATAACATTGATTGTCCCACTATATTATGTGTAACATACTAAAATCACACTACACTATGATGTTGAAAATCAGGAGGAGCGAAAAGAGATAAACATGTTAACTGTCTTATAAGAATTTGGGGGGATTTACAGACTTTACTCACTTCCAAGTGCTTCAATTTCCCCTTCTGGAACATTTCTGAATGCAAAATTAAAAAAGTATGCTGATAGTGTTCATGTGAAAAATGATGAATATCTACACTGATAACCGGCCAAACCGATGATCAATCAACCAAAAAACAGTGAAGTGTTGCTTTAACAAAATTCCATGCATGTTTTGATAAAACAACAACATTGCAATCAATGCAAATTGTCATGTCTTCTTCATGGACTGGATATTTAGATAAAGGGAGGAGCCAAATAATAACAACGACAACATATAATTAAGCATGTGAGAGTTAACAACAATAGTGGTGCGACTGGTCCACCAGAGCAAGTGTTTTCGGATCTCTTTGGTCCGCCTGATGTCCTGAGGGAAGCAACTCCTCTTGGTGCTGCTCCTAATCCAGACGCTGCTGCTCTCAGTGCAAGTGGGGAAGTTCCTGGTCCTGAGGAATATGGACGCAGATGTTGCTCCGTCTTCATCCCTCAAAGATAATTCAAACTGCAAGTTTTTTGAATGTCACTCTCGGTTCCTGACTACATGAGGTATATATGGATTACAGTACATCGGTTTTCCTATACATCAGGAGTGAATGACAGGAGCCTGTTAGTGAAGAACAGAACTGATGTCAAACTCGCAAACTGTTGGGTTATTGCGACCGACTTAGGCTCAGCGGCAGTATACGTTCACCAAGTGCACCTCTCGTGGCATGAGAATGGGTGGGACAGGTGGACAGACCACACAGTGGCTGTCGCTGGTGAAGAAGTGTGAAAAAGCAAAGAAGAAGCATAAAATGAATCAGGAGTTGTGGGGGTTTCAGTTGAGGTTAAAGCTGCCACCTGCTTTGTCTCAGCCAACAGCCTTTCAGTGTAGGGAAGTGTGTGTGTGTGTGTGTGTGTGTGTGTGTGTGTGTGTGTGTGTGTGTGTGTGTGTGTAGGGGGGGTCATTGTCTTGTACAGCAAAAGTCACACAGTCATTAGCTGCAATCACAAACCAGCACTCTGTGTGGTTTGATGCTGTAGGTACCCAGCAGTCCTTCTGCTCCGTCATCTTTAAAAACCTGTGGCAGGTTCTCACAACACACTACCTGTCTCCTCCAGCCTAAAGGGAATCAACAGCATTGTGACTGCCCGGACTTACTTAAGCTTCCCTTTGTTTCCTTGCCAAAATCGGGCTCATAGAGGAGTCGCATGTTACTGCAGCACATTCTCACGTTCTTGCCCTGTCATACAGAATAAAGCGTTTCGATCGGAGCCGCGGCGATGTAGACTGATTAAGGTGTAAGTGAGAGAGAGTGAGTGAGCTCACCTGACATGGAGAACTTACTGGGTTTGACCATGAAGAGCACAAAAGGACGTAATCACTGCTTTGTGTGTGATGAAAGGAACTGTAACCCTCCCAACGTTTATGGGCAGAAATAAAGCATTTTTACTACTTGATCTTTGCTGGACATCAGCGCTCGTTCCTCAGAGAAGAAAAGCCGACTGATGTTAATCAGACTACTGGTTGCTATGACAGAATATACTGTCCTAAGTAATCATTTCTAATTTGACTGCAATATTAAGAAACAGGTTTTAATCACGGTAACCCACGTGCGCACACACGCACACAAACACGGAAGAATACACTCTTTCACACAGATTTGTCACATCTTTACAGACCGTTTTTAGATGTGGTTTTAACGAGTGATCCCATCCCAAGCGGACGGCTCATAGAGGACATGAGGATGCACCCACCACTAAAATGGGATCACTCAAGCCAGATCTAGATGTTGTGTTTGAGTCCAACTTCAGGACCCACTGATCGAGAACAAAGCGTGCAAGTAAGATGTGTAGTATTTGAGTGCCCTCGTAGATTGGAGTATATTGAGCTTATATACGGTCTTTGGAAGCCGCAGTAAAAACAGTATGGAGGACAGTGACGGCCTCTGCTGTATTTTGGCTCCAGTTTTTTTGTGGTTTATTGGTTGTTGTGGTGGGTTTTTTTCAGCGTTGTCACCATCTGAACAAAGTTTGATCACTGCAGCTTGAATTTGTTGCTTATTTGAAGAAAGGGAAGAAGTTTCTGGCGGAGGTGACAATCTTGATAGTGCAGCTCTGACCTCTGATCATGTGTGTGTCCGAGTTTGGAAATGGAACGTTTTTGTGCTCCCGTCAGCGTGGATCGGAGCAGCAGCTGATGATGTCTTAATAATTAAATCTGTTCACGTAGTTGTTAAATCAATCAGATGTTTAATCCCATAGATTTTCCATCCTCTCAAGGATCGTTCTGTTTCTTAGCTTTAAGCGTCGTAGTAAACAAGAGTCTTTGTTTAGATGCATATGGAGATGGGTTTTTCTGCCAGGCGTGACACCCCCCCCCCCCACACACACACACACACACACACACACGCACGCACATTTCAGCTGTCCACTTGTGATGAGATCACCCAAGACGCATGTTCAAGTCTGAATAGAGCCTCAGACAGATCTGTAATCTGAAGCTGAAAAATTCCTAAAATGCCCTGCTTCCTCACCACTTTGATCAGGGGAAGGTTTTGCAAATTCTGTGTGTTGGGAGCAACCCCATCCCCCACCCTCGCACCAACAGCCTCCATCACAGCCCCCTAGCTCATTAGCCGACCTTTAGCCACCGAGCTACAATTAGGCCTGTCGTTGGCTCACTCGCTTGACTCTGCCTGGCCGACTGTGTAGTGAGGAATAGTCCCTGACTAATGATTGGTTAAGGAGACCTGACAGCATGTTCCAGCCACAGCTGTAATTGAATACAAGCTCTAACAAGCCTTTGAACAGGCAGAAGAAATATTTCATAAGCTTGATGCAATTTGGTGGATATGGGTAATGAAAATAATGAATGTGATTCCCTCGTATTTTTAACTTATATTTGATGGGGAGGTTTTTTTTCTGTTGTTTTGTGAAAAAGTGAAATAGATCAGACACAGAGAGCGATTAGATTTGAAGATTGTGAGCCTTCTTCCTTTTCGATATGCGGCAAATTGATATCCTTGGCATGTTTTTAGCTGTTTATACAACAATTTGTTCTATTTTCAGCATTTTAAAAGACTGATGTTTTTCTCTTTAGAACTGCCAATGTGGAAAATGTGCAGATTGAGTAGTTTATTTTCTGCTAGACAGTCACTCCTTCCCGCAGATCTTCATTGTTGTGATGCATATTTGTCGGGCAAAAACTCTCCTACCAGAGTCTTGACCGCTTTCTATTGCCCAACCGAGCTTGCATGCCTCGTGTGTTTTTCAAGCATACGTTCCCAAGTATCCCAGCTGTTTTTAGAACATCAACTAATCAGCACACACTAAATACAAATATTTAGATAATCTAGCATTGCTCTTATCGTGATTTTGAAAAGCATTTCTGAATAATTTAGCTATATCATTTGCAGGGCACGGCAAATGTGTTCTGTGCAGAATTTGCAGAAGTTGGAATGGAGCGAGGGGAAAGTTTTATGCACTCGCTGTGGTCAAAATTGGGACAAGAAAAAGAAATTGGGCATCAAAGGCTTAAAGAGTCCAGTAATCAGGACATCCACATTAGACAAATGTCACGGAGCAAGAAAATGAAAGGCTGAAATGATGAATTGGAGCAAATTACACAGAAAAAAAACAATCAAATATTTAAAGAGGGCACACCACTTTTCCCCTCTGACATCAAGGGTACACAGTAAGTAATCACACAACTGAAACACTCATCATTGCCTCCATTTAGTGTAAGAGTAATAAAAGACATGTCAGAGCTGGGAGAGGAATCCCAGCCTGGTCTCTCATTACCCACACGGGACAGAGAGACTTTGGTCCTTACAAGAACATGATTTAGGCAAATCAGGTCATTATGATAATGGGGCTGCTCATAATAAGGTCTTTTTGCTCTTGTTTGTTTTCTTATTTTGAAGCATATTTACCCCACATTGCTACGAAGAAAAAAAAAAGATGGTGAATCCGATTGGTTCTTTTCTTTGATTTTAATTCCTTAAGCTGAGGGCCCTTGATGTGTGCGCCACGGATGAATCAAGATGGGGTTTGAGTTCTAAACACGTTCCTTTTTGCAGTGGTTTACAGGTTTACCACTGTCTGAATGTGTAAATAATTACCTGAGAGTATTCTAAAGACTGTTCTGCCATAAAGTTAGAGGTACGTTCTATGAGGTTATTCATTCACAAAGAACAATGGCTGCTGGTCGCAACTACGCAAGCTATCAACTACAAATCTCTCCCTAGATCCCCTTGTCCAGATTAAAATATGTTTGGTAATGGGATTATAGTAGATGTATTCAAACATAAGTCAGTCAGCCTGCTCATGTGGAATGGATTTATAAGGCAGGTCAAAAATATGTTGCGTTGCTATTTGCCGTCAAGCCTTTGGACCCAGTCAGTCCGTGCAAGCTAACTGGAGAGAAATACTACAGGTGGGCGATTAAATGTAGCGACTGCTGAAGCGTATTAGACGCAGAAGAAGTTTCAGATTAGCAGACCATCAGAGAAAGAGAGGGAGAAGATGGAGGGGCGAGTCCCTGATGTCACGTTACTATAACCTCACCCGACATCATAAATTTACCTCCTTGCTCCAAAAGGTAGATATTCTGCATGTTGCGATCAAAAAAGTATGACGTGAGTGTTGAAGCAATCCAAGTACCACACAAGCAGATAATTCTGACGGACAGCATTTATGTTTTATCCTTATTTTTGTTGTTGTTGTTTTGTTGTATGACATCACTTGCAACAGCAGACCTTTAGTCTATCTCCAAAAGCACATAATTAGCATAGTTTTCATAGAGGTCCATTTAATATTTCTTTAGAAATTAATTAAAATGCACAATAAACCCCTGTTAATATTAAAGAAGGAAAGAAAGAAATATCCTGGATTTTTTTTCAAAAATCAGCCCAACCCAAACAGACAGAGGAACAACAGGCAGTGAAAAACAACTTATCCATAGAGGTAATAATAAAAATACTTCTCTCAGGTCTGTGAAAGGACACAAATTGCAGTGTCCTACTTGAAAGTATTACTTCTTGCAGTTGCAGTTGGCACTGATCATTGGATTGCATGTAAATTGTGAGGTGTGGAACCATCCAACATTAACAATTCCCATCCTGTAGAATAAGAACACAATCCAATAATATGCCAGACTGGCAGTGGAGCACTTTAGTGGTACATTTCAAGGTAAACAAGACGTGAAACCTACAATATGGCTTGATGCGTGGCCAGGGTGCCAAAATGTGGCCAAACTATCATTAAGTTTTTAGTTGGGTCCATAATGTGTATTCCTGGATATTTTTGTTCATCTGGTGTCTGTAGTGATTCAGTAATATTATTATCTAGGGAGTACTGAAGCAGCAGGACACGTAACATGGTTAAATTAGAGATGTTTTAAATGGATTTGGAGGAGCTGAACTTGTCCCTCTTTTTTTTCCAGAGCTTTGATTTTTGCATTAAAGTTGGGTTACAAGAATGTTTCTTCGAGAGAAGTGAGTCTTTAAATAAACCCAATTACCCAGAGTACTGTTGGACGCTGAAGGGTCAGAAACACACCACTGACTGCTAAAGTATCAGCTCCTCCTTAATTAATAAATTACAATATTAATGTGAAACTGTCGCAGGATGAGGTGAGTGACAGCAGAGCAGTGTGAGCGTCGAAATGCCACTCAACTGGCCGAGTGTCCGCCCTGCCGGCGTCTGAGCTGAAGGTGTCGTGCGATCCTCCGGGAAGCGCAGGTCCTAACCAGGAAGCGGTGGCGGCTGGCTCACTTCCTACTAATTCCCTGCCTCGCTGCCTACAGAAGATGATTGTTCTCTCCTCCTAACACAGGAAACAGATCCCCTACCTTTCTGTCTTCACTGCTGCTGACAGTAAAAAGCAAATGGAAATCAACAGTACTTCACCAGCTGTAGAAAGTCCACCAGATGTAAAAGTCAACAGAAAGAAAAACGATGCTCTACACATTGGTGACACTTAAGTGCCAGAGAACTGTGAACGAGCAACTCTCTTCTTCCTGTGTGCTGGATCGCCACCAGTGGGCGTAGGAGAAGACTACACTTAGATAGATAGATGCTCCATAGGCGCATTTCAACTTGGCAACTCAGTCTGTCAGTCGGTCAGTGACCAGAGCAGTCGTAGGGCTTACCGCTCATGGTGTCTGGCAAAGATACCAACATCGATGAGGTGAAAGAGCCAATTCGGAATACATAAGTTCTACTCTAGCACCACCCTCAGGGCAACATTTGAGCTTTGCATAAAAGATTCCTTCAAGTCAAGTTGCATGACCTTTCTTAGATATTCTTAGATATGTCTGTTCCCGAGGCACTCAACCATTTGATTTTTTTTTTTAATTATTATTTGTTCAGTTTGACAATGTAGCACTAATGGCCAATGGTGTCCTTGAGGTTCTTGAAAGGTCCTAATCAAAATTATTGTTATTTATAGTGCAGTTGGAATATCATGCAGTTACAACTGAATAACCAGACAGGACACTGCAGCAACTTTTCCACCAAGGCATAAAGGAAGCGCACAGAATTAATTTGGCAGTGAGTAAGTGACAGCCATTTCTGTCCTCCAGTGCTGTGTTTTCTTCTTCTCTCCGTCCCAAGTCACTCTTCTCTCTAATTGCGTGATGGACATCTCAGAGCACATTGGGGAATTTCACCAGCGATCTGGCACAGATTAACAGTCCCACCATGCTTTGTTGCTGCTTTATTTGCATGATAATTAGTTGGTGGCAGTGTGTGTGTGTGTGTGTGTGTGTGTGTGTGTGTGTATTCTAATTTATTTATTATTTCACAAATATAGGTACAGAGGGAGAGGGAAAGAGTGAGCTAGAAAAAGAGAGGGAGAGGGAAATAGAACAATGTGCATTAATTAAAGTGATTAAAGGATTGACTGAACTTTGCCTTGATGTGTTTATTCAATTAATAAGCAAAGTGGCAGATGACTGTTTGACTTTTATAACGATTAATTGTACCGTTTTTGTTCATTTAGGCTCATTCATCTTACACTCACACTCTTAAGCATCACATCAATCTTCACCCCTTTTCGAGAGAGTCTTCTTTCATCAAGTCCAAAACAGCACTGACAAATCATATTTTCAGTTACCCTGTAATTCCCTAACACTACACCCACATTTATTATTTGTGATACATTTGAGACTTCAGAGGTGTTACAGCAGTTTGATTTTTGCTGATTTATTACAGAGCTTGACACTAATGATATCGTACAACGGTTTTATTTTATTTTCGATTGTCTTTTTTTTTTAAGTCAGGAATTTAAATTTCCCTTCCTTACGATCAGGAGCCACTTAATATTGCCGACACGTGACTATTGAAGGAATGCGTGCCTGACAACGCAATTATTGACTGACTGACTGAGTTTTTGATGAAAAGTGTGATGCCAATAATAACAAAACCAAATCTTTACTATTATTGCAAGAAAAATGGGGATTCATAATTCATAATCTGGACTCAAAGGACCAGACAAACTTTGATTACGCCTAACAGTGTCTTTATTTTATGAGAAATCACTCATCAATCAGACTTTTGTCTCAGATCTGCTGCAGATTTTTGACAGGTCGGGGCTCTTTGGGGGTATGTAGTAAAAGCAGAGGGTGGTCTCCCCACCCTGGTCTTGAACCCGGGTCCACAGGGTACCAAACATGTGCACTGGCTGCATCATCAAATAGCCAGGCTTGTTAGCATAGCAGCAAGTGCACATGTTTAACGGTGGTGAAATATCACAGTGTCCACAAAGAGTGAATGTTATGGTAACATAGTCACAATGACCTTTGACCACGGAAATCTTTTCATTTCATCCTTGATTCCAAGTCAATGTTTCTGGCAAATTTGAAGAAATTCTCTTTTGAGAGAGCATTTTTGAGATATCGCATTCACAAGAATGGGAGGGAGGGATGGACAAAAACACGTAAATACCGTCAAACGTTTTAAATGTGTCAGTCGTGACCAGTGGAAATTCAGGATCAAGCTCACCACAACGGAAACATCCTGAACAACACAGACACCTCATACTCCATCTGCCCGTTCAGCTGCCCAGTCCGAGGACGCTAACAAAGGGAAAGCGGCTTAGGCTAGTAGGCAGAGCTCAGAGCCAGGAGCCAGCCTGCAGCCTCTCCTATCCCTCATTGGCTGCTGATTGATCCGGTAGAATTTTAGTTGTTCCTCTTTCGCAGTAGAAGAGAACTTTATTTGTGTATTTATTGATTTAGAGGGTTGTTTAAATAAGAAAAGATCCAGTAACCTGTTGCAACCTATTACTGTGAGAATGATATTTTCTGTAATTATGAACAGAAAATTTTCCATTGAAGAAAAGTTATGCTTTTATATTCTGTCAGATATAATTAATAGGCAGGAAAGCCGAATCGGCAAAAAACAGCATCAGCAGGTTACACTAACAAAAAAGTCGTAAATGGGAATCAGCCAAGAAAAAAGCAATGGGTGCATCGGTAGTAGTTCAGCTTGTGTTGTGCACATGATGATGCCCTCACAGTGCGGTCGTGATTCCCATTTGTTTCAGTGACTAACAGGGATTTAGCTCTCCTGAGCAACAGCGGGGCTAAAGGAGATGTAGAAAAAGCTAAGTGGTTAAATTATTACAATAAGTGATTTTTTTTATATATATAAATGAAAAGTATTTGTTAATGCTCAGTTTATAAAGCAAATAAAAAAATGCCGTTAACAAAGTGTGAATCAACACACGGGTCCTTGGAATAACAACCTCTCATGTCAGCAGAGGAATGTAAGAGGCACAAATGCATCAAGAGCCACAAAATAAAGCAATGCTAACAGTGATATCACCAATAATGCTAACAAGACAGCTTGTAATGGCAAGTGGAATCAGGTTACACTTACGAAGGCCTCTCTGTTGGTCGACACCGGGGAGACGGAGCAGTTGGAGTGCTTGCAAAATCAAAACACCTCTTGATTGTCTGCCTCTGTTATCCACCTTATTCCCACTGCATTGTCCATGGGAACAAAGGGAACCATCTATTTCTCTGATAGAAGCCAGTGGTTGGTAAGAGGTTTGATTTGAGAGATGAGGATGCTATTTGCCTAGAGAAAGCCTGAGGACGAGGGCTGATCGCACTGGCAATAGAATCAGCCTGTCAGCTGGCATCTAGCGATAATTGCTTCCCATGGCAGGACCCTGTCGGCCGAGGGAAGGGGAGCACACTGTGGAGAGTCGATGCGGGAATCCATTTTCACCGCAGCCCAGTCATAATTGTTTCGTGAGCACGAGGATACTTGTTGCCAATCTGTGTGAGGGCCAAGATCTGATTGACACCCATTGACCAGAGAGACAAGGCGATGGAGGGAGAGAGGGAGAGGGCTTTGGAAGGCCTTGAGTATCATTGTCACTCAAAGATGAAAAGTGGAGGAGATAGAGGGGGTGATGGAGAGGTGAGGGAGAAAGCAGAAAAAGGAGAGAAGAATAAGAAAAGTGCAACATGTTAAAGTAATCATCCATTTTCCTTCCTGATGGTTTCCTCTTTCATTATTTTACCCCTTTAAAAATCTTCTCCCGGGTGAGTGATCATTTACACAAGTCAATAAAGCAGTAACCCTGAAAACTGGCTGTAAATGCAATGATTCTCTCAGCGCTTCGCAGGGGGGAAATTTATATTTTATCCACTTAAACCTGCAGGGGAGCTATTGATTAGTAATTGATATGATAATCGGCACAGGGATCATGGACACTGATTGCGATCATTTGTTCTACATCTCAATTTGCTTTCAAAATCTAAAACCCACGGCTGCACGGCTCCGTGTGATGGCTTGGATCTCTTTGGTGAAAGTGGATAGGGAACTTATCACTCACCTGTCCAAAGCTAATTCTGTGTAGTGTCAAGCACGGAATTGGATTTAAGGACAGAGAAGTTGCACAAGACCGTGTGTGTGTATGGGTGTGTGTGTGTGCATGTGTGTGTGCGCGCTGTCGGCAGGTCCCAGTGCCCCTCTCGCGTGTCACTTCAGCGCTGGGTGAACATGCTAAATTCCTTACAGGGTAAAGTGCCATCACAGGCTATCTTAGGCCCAGGGCAAATCTCTAATGACATTCTCTATTCCCCATATACCCCCACTACAAAGAGAGATTTGACCAGAACCAGGAAGCAGTGCATTGTACAGGGAATAGGAAGTCAGAGGAGATCCTGCTCTTGTGACAGTGATGTCCTATTATCTGTCAGGCAGACGTACAAGAAAATTGCACTCTGGGTAATGTTTGACTGGGACAGATGAAATCACACCTGAGAAAAAAAAAGTTTTAGCTGGTTAAAACAAGCAGGTCATATTTAAAAATAGCTTTGTTTTTTATTGGGGGGGGGGGGTGCAAATTTGGTGTTTTTTGGTGTTTTTTTTGCCAGTCAGACTGCCGTGGTAATGCAGTGACAGAGTAATTGCTGTGGTAACTGTTGTTTAGAGATTGGTCAGTGTCAAGGGTAAGAGATTATCCTGCCATATTTTTCATGAGAAGAAATGCCTCCGTCCTCAGCCGCAGCCTGCTGACTGCTTAGCCTTGAGGCATTCAAATTGACAGCTCTCATTATATGTGAACTCCCAATATCCCCCTTCATACTCCATGGCTTGTCATTCTCCACCTGCCTGTCCATCTCTCCTGCTCTATCACCTCAGCACCCTCTCACTGACAACCACCATCTTCTCACCAGCTTTAAGGCCAAGGAGAGTATGTGTGTACCGTGTGTGTGTGTGTGTGTGTGTGTGTGTGTGTGTGTGTGTGTGTGTGTGTGTGTGTGTGTGTGTGTAAAAGACAGAAGGAGGAGGTGTGTGGATGTAGACAGCTTTATAGAAAGGGCCCAGTTTTCTGCTGACAATCTGACAGGGGTCCTCTTGTAAACAAACTGCAACAACCAGTGTGATCTTACCTATAGCGTTATCCGTAATGAGTCGGGGGCCTGCATGCAAGCAGCTCCATGTGAATGTACTCAGGTGCACAAACGCTGCCACACACACACACACACACACACACACACACACACACACACACACACACACACACACACACACAGACGATGGTATCTTAGAAGAATCTTAAGTACCTTATGCAAACTGTATGTTTGTTGGGGAGGCACAGGCAGTGCACTGATGAGTGGCTCATTATGGCAACACCAGCAGTACACACTGGGTATCGCATAATCAAAGCCTGGGGGTACGTATTAATTATCCTTTTGAATAGTGATGAAATTTTAAAAAGCTTCTCCTTAAGGCTCACATCACAGATAGATGAAACAAAGCGCAGCACAGCTTGCGCACCCAGGCACACATGTGTTTTTACATCTGTTCAGGATATTTCAATTTGATGCTCCACAAGCTGAGACCGAGATTAAAGGATAATAATGTGTCATCCTCCACACAAGCATCTCTTCCACAGCGAGTAACAGCACATCAGCAGGCAGGCAGGCAGCTTGGCTTCTGGAGGAAAAGCTAGCTAACAGCCATCACAGGCGAAGTCGAACCAGTCACGCATGTGTCTCCTGCTTGTCTCAAGTCAAGGTTGCTGAGGTGTCTCTTCTGCTTCCCTACCAGTTGACTAGGGAAAGAGAGTCATACTGAGGGGGGGGTCAATTGAGATTTGCTTGAAAGAAATATTTATGAGCAGATTTTTTTGTTGTCGTTAATGAACATGTTTAAAGATTGTCTCACCATTTATAATTTATATGGGCGGGTTACTTCAGGGAAAAGGGCTAGTTTCAGTTTGTGGTGATGATGATGATGATGATGATGATGATGATGGTTGTGGTGGTGGTGAAGAGCACGCTGAACGTCTGTTGGGTCACTGCTTGACACGACTGTGGTATATACAGGCATGTTTGGGTGTGTCACAACACTCCTATGATGAACGCCCATCTGGAATATTATATCTTCACATCACTAATCATTATGGAACTCCGCCTCCTTTGTCGACAGTTACCTTATCAATAACGCAGTAATGCTGGCCGTTGGGGGGGGGGGGGGCGACGTGTTAACAAAGAGAAAAAAAAAATCATTTTGAATCAATGAGTCTTAAATTATCACTATTTATTTATTTGAGGCCAAAAAATATATGACTCGTTCCCTCGGTTAAGCTATTTAATGTTTTTTAAACAAGCTATACTGTATCTTGTTCAAAAATAATTCATCGGTGAGAACAAGTGATATGTTGCAGCCTCCCAGAAATTCTTTGTCTATGACTAAAATTAAAATGAAGAGATAAATCTACAGCAACTCGTTTTGGTTTTAAAAGAGTGTTGCTAAAGCGTGTCTCCCTGTTGGTGTGATGACTCCCAAGAGGAAGAACAGAAGCAACAGTCATATGCTGAATTTAAGTCTCACTTATGGTTTGAACCCCCCAAAATAATGGATTCATTTCCATAATGTACACAGCTGTATAATTTATCATTGATAAAATGCTCATGTGTGTGATGTACACTTTCCCTGGTGTTGCCTCTGAGCCCAAGATGAGACAACTCTCCTCTGCATGAGGAGAATTTCTCATGACAACTAAACAGACCACCAACATGAGCATGCTGCACCTCCCGGGGGAGTCATGGCACATACATGGATACGAATACAACTCATGCTCGGTCATATATACATATACACACACACAATATATATATATTGATATATATATATAAGAAAAACAATATCTCATGTGAAGAGCTGTGCCAGAGAGGCACACAGGCTCATCTCTGGTATTGATTGTATAAATTGTTATATAGAGAAGTTTACAAATATGTGGTGTCCTAAATATTAGAAACGTCTTTAAAGATGAACCAATTAATCATTTTAACGAATTTTTTTTAGCACGTGGTTGAGGTTGAAACATATCCACATGACAGTGACTTTCCAATTCTACTCAAAACATCACACGCCCACTCGCTGCATGCATGTGACCAGGTGCATGCGCTGTGCACATGGCCAGAAAAAGACTGCATGATGCATGATGTATGATAAAAGAAGGATGCAGGATCAATGTGTTACAATGAATATCATGTCATTACTGGCGGAACTGGTCCCATATCTATGAGAAGAAGCTTCTAGAGGTCTGAAAGGTTTGATGGACTTGTGTATATCAACAGGAGGGAACCACCCCCACCTCTGCTACCCAGTGGATGACCACGCTAGCAGGTGCCACAGCAGCAGCACACCTGTACGTGAAAAGAGGCTCTTTGCTTTGTTAGCTTCGGTGACTGTTATACTGTTTTTCTCTCCTTTATCTGAAATATAAAACTGTTTTTACAGTTGAACATTATCAGAAGTCAAGGAGCCAGCCTTCATGACAACATGCATCAGACCTGCTTTGGTTCAGCAGAGCAACATTTGTCTGGATGTCTCCTTCCATGACCAGAGTGGATGATCTAATCACCTGCTGCTGCTGCTGCTGCTGCTGCTGCCGCTGCCGTAGATACGCCCTCAGTGATGACAGCATGGGTGAGCAGGTGAGGTCACAGCCAATTGTCGCTAATGGGATCCAGATCAGCCGCGGCACTAGCAACTCTGTGGAAACTCTAAACTTATTATTTAGCGCCTCGAAGCTCATCAGTCTCAAAGTTTGCCTTCAGTGCGTGCGGCTGAGCGGAGATTAACACCGTCACAAAAAAAGGAGGAGAAAAAAAGAAGTGGAGAAGAGAAGGGAAAACAAGCTATATTGTAGCTGTCAAAATTTCATCCTGTCTGAATTTCTTCTTTACAAGTGCCTCACTACATGTAAACACAAGCATACTCAAAGACACATACGCTAATACACTACCGCAAAACACTACGCCTACATGCACACACACACACTGTAATTTTCCAGTCTGGGATGTTGGAAAACCTGTCAGACTCTCACAAAGAAAAGCAAATTTATTTATTTATTTGAGTTCAAAGTAATTACAGGCATTACCATGGTGCTTGGCTGTGACATCTCTTTATAAAATCAGGTGTCAGAGTGCGCCAAGTAGAGACGTGCCAGGGAGGAAATGTGACTCTTTTCCTCTTCTAATCTCTAATCAAATTAAATAGGTGAGCACTTTTTCCTTCTCTCTCTCTCTCTCTCTCTCTCTCTCTCTCTCTCTCTCTCTCTCTCTCTCTCACCCCCATCACATGAGATGGAAGAGAATAAGCTCGAACTGCCAAGTACATCTAGATACCATGAAAAATTTCGCTTGTCAGCAATTCTATAATTTTTGGGTCCTGAGGAATTTTTCAATATAAGAGCATGAGTACACATACCAGCAGCTCAAACACGGAGCCAAGAATTCAATTGAAGGTATTTGTTTCCATTTCCGGCTATTTGGCAAAGATGAGGCTAGATAAATATGTTATTCATTCCTGCTGAACATAGTGGCTTCTGAGGAAATATGTTACTCATGCCTCTTTTCTTTAACTCTAAATAATTGAACAGAGAGAGGAAGGCCTCTGCAGGGTTCATATTGAGTTTTTTACTGACTTTCCCCACATCTGCTCCAGCTGGCTGTCTTCCTACACACACACACACACACGCACGGGCACACACACACACACACACACACACACACACACACACACAAAGATTTACACTCACGCTGATCACATGACTACATGGCTGTCGGAAATTCACAGCTTTGAGATTTTTGACAAAATAAGTAAGATGAAGATGAGCGCAGGTACAGTATGGTCAGACTCCAGTGGGTTTGCAGATGCTTACACTCCTCCTCCTCCTCCTCCTCCTCCTTTTTGCACGAGCAGTACCAGGTGCCCCAGGGCCTTGACAGAAAAGATATGACATATTTAAAAAAAAACTAGAATGAAAACAACTTCCCCCCCATGAAGGAAAAAAAGAGAGACACTGTGTTTTACATCTCTTTCACAACGACAGCTTCAGGGACAGTTTATATGCGAGAGACAAAGATACTTTGACACTGTCAGCCTCTGTCACTGAAGAAGCTACCAATGGTTGCTGCCGAGGAGCTGCAAAGCAATGCGGTCGGCTCCTCTGTGCATGCGTGTGTGTGTGTGTGTGTGTGTGTGTGTGTGTGTGTGTGTGTGTGTGTGTGTGTGTGTGTGTATGAGAGAGTGTTGTGAGATTGCTGGGTCTTTTGTGTGTGACTCGATGTCTAGAGGCCTTTATGATAATGAACGCCAGGTCTTCCCCTACTAAAACATATCAATAAATAAAACATAGGAACTCCTCCATTGTGCCTGATTCATAGACGGAAGCGGCGCAGGCCTTTTTAGCTCACTGCCACTTTAATGGAGCGTAGCTTCGCTGTGATACAAATACACCATCATAAACACTTAAGATGAACAATCCACCTGAGACCTGGAGAGCAGCCCTTTCAACCACGGTGAAGGAGAACTATCATAATTAAGAGAGGAAAGTGTAAAGATGTAATTGGTGTGGTGTTGATTATCTTGATTACCATTAATAAGTGTTTTTTTTTTAAGATACATGACTCTGAGCCATATTTAGAGGACCTAACTTATTAATCAGGCAGCTGTTTGCTGTAGCTCTTATGAGATATGCAGAAGATGTACAGTAATAACTCAGCTGTGTGTGTGTGTGTGTGTGTGTGTGTGCACGCGTATGCATGTGTGTATGTGCACGTGCTTGCATAAGGGGGAAAACATCTTACATTTTATCTTAATTAATGAACTAGTTTGTAAACGGAATTGAGAGCGCTGCACGAGGTGAAAACAATGATAATTATCAAACAAATCATTTATGAGGGCATCAGGTTAAAAAGAGAATAAGGAGCTGACAAGAATGAACACTCTGACGAGTTGAAATAAAATCAAGAAAATGACTCCACTGCAATAGGCTGCAAAGAGAGACAGGCAAGTTCCCTTTGTGTCTCAGTAAACATGGAGCAAGTCTCTGTGTGTTTTCACTCTAACCGCAGAGGTCATGTTGAGGGTCTTACCTCCAGGTTTGAGGTTTGTTCTCAGGTGTTGCTGTCTGCCGCCCAGGAGTAACTCACCCCCTAAATATCCCCAGGCTCCATTGCTGCTCTTCAAACACTGAAACAAAATGTTGTTGGAAAAAAAAAAAGAAAAAAAGAAAAAAAGGAATCCAACATTGATTTTCAAGAAATTGGTGGTCGATATTATAAGATGAGCGTTTAAAATGAGACGAGCAAATGAATAAACTCAAAAAATGTGTTGGTGAAATGCCCCCAAAAAATGAATACACATAAATGTTGCAACACGATAAATTTAGATATGTTTAAATATTGTCTAACTGTAGATACACAAACCTGACCTCTGCGATTCAATCACAATTAGTTTGAATTAACAGTCTTCAATATATTTCTCAATTTATTCCATCTTATTTCATGTACTCATGTTTCATGTAGAGATTAACACTGGAAAGCATAGAATATAGCATATATCAAGCAATATAGCTCCACTCCTCCAGTGTTTTCAGGTGTTGATCGGAGCTCAGTGGGCCTTCGCCCTCTGTGACGATGCCTGTCATTAAAGTCATACTGCCCTCCGCTGGTGAAAAGCTATATTGCAATAAAAGCCAGCACTGACAAAGGAGTTCAGTGTTGAGAGTTGTTAATAATGTTGAAAGACTTCATTAAGATGATATACATTTTTTTAAGATCAATAAATCATTATAAGGCCCGCAATTCCTCTTTATCTCATTTATACTGTTTCCTTCCTTCTTTATTCAATCTCACAGTCTGAAGTACGTGTGTACTCTAAAGTGTGTGTGTGTGTGTGTGTGTGTGTGTGTGTGTGTGTGTGTGTGTGTGTGTGTGTGTGTGTGTGTGTCTTTGTGCAACCCATTAGGCAACATTACACTAGCTGAATGTAGTGGTCACGGAAACAGTAATTGATGAATGTAGTCAACACTTCCCTTCTATCACAAGATTGGAACGTTATTAATACATGACTGCTGACAACTTGCTGCCTGGCATATATGGTTTAGTTTAGCAGCTAAAGCTCTGAAATCAGTGCTAAAGACCTGGTGTCAACATCTCCATTAAGGTGCTACTGTTTTGTTGACAAGTGCCTTATTCAAGCAAGTGGTTTTGGAAACTTCATCAATGTTCAGGTTAACAATTAGTCATCATTTGGCTGTGTTATACTATTAATAGTAGCAGAAAAAGGAGACAACAGATGAAATGTGACTGTGTATTAAACTGGTTTGTCTTCATTCTATTTATTTTGGAATCTCCTCGTACGGACACCGACATGTTTTCTCACTCTGTGTCTGAGTTAAGCTTAAATGTGTAGGGTACATACGGCTAATCACAAGTATGCAATACAACACAGGAGTGCAAATACAACTATTTAAAAATCCCGCTTCTGTTTTGGTGCTAATGGTGTACCTGTTGTACATTATGTAGAATTACAAGAGACCAAGATGTAAAATTAAGCAGTTACAGTACATGACTATTACATTAATATCTTTTTGTAATATTAGAGAATAAAATAAGACCATTAGCAAAGCTGTTAACTCTTAATAATCACATCATCGGCTTTATTGACTGTTAGCTGAACCTTGTTGTCAGTTCGGCTGTGGAAATCACATTACATAAAAAGCAACAACAATTAACAATTGTTAACGCCAACAAAAACACAGATGTGTGCATATAGAAATATAGGCTGTTCAAGGCGGGCGAAGAAAATGCACACATTGTTCCTTGATGTTTCTACCAAGAGCTGCAACACCCTTGCGTTTATGGAAAATGTGGTACTTATTTAAAGTTCTAGTGTGCAAATTTTATGGTCAAATGGAGTCATGTTATATAATTTTGTCAAATTTTATTGCTTGGTTGCCGTGTTTTATTTTCATAAATTGAACATAATATTCATAACTATGTTCTCAGCAGTGTCTTTTGGCTGTATCTGAAAAAAGCATTGTGTTATTGTTGGTTTTTGTTAGAATGAGCCCGTTAAGTAGCATGTAGCATTTGACTTTTCATGTTTTCAGAGGCCCAAGTGGCTGCTCCAGCTAGGCCTCCTATTTATGTTGTTACTAGTCTTTAAATTTTACTGGTAAAGGCTTAGCTAAAAGAGAGGGCTCTGGTCTGTCTGTCACAGGTCAGTCTTAAAGGGAATGAGTAAAATGGCCACAAACTCTTAAAAAAGGTATTATATGGTGCATGTAATGCATTAATACTGCATAGCAACACCATGGAAATGATGCCAATTAAAAGTCCCTTCGGACTCTTTGTTGTGGTGAACACATGAATTCCCCGGTCAACATGACCCGATGGGTGGTGGTTGCTATTTTAAACTGTGAAAGTCTCTGTCAGCCTTTAACCACAGTCAGGGGTTCCATCCCAGTCAATGAACCTTATTTGGAACTGTTTTCTCACCGAAATGGAACCATTCCAAACCTCCAAATCGGATTCACGGCGGGAACCTAGGATTACCATGTGGATATCTCTCCTCCCTCCTCTCCCTCCTCTCACAGCGCGATGATCCACTTGAGTGATGATCAGTTATGACTACATGTGTGGTCCTTGGCCCACCCGGTAGCGCTGCATCACTTGTGTGTGAGTTAATGTAATAAATGAAACTTGATTTTATTCATTCCCACTGGGGGATGGAAATGCATAGACAGAGAGAGAACTAGACCAGATATAGGCCTAATGTAAGTTAGTGTGGGAGGTAAGGTTTATTCTGATTCTGCCTACTCAACAAAAGCCTTTGCACAACTTCGGACCACTGGTTGGATCCTCTTAAGCTACTGAATGTCTCTGTTGATTTTATAGATGATGTTTTTTGTGCATAAACAAGACCAAACTGAATTTTAGCAACGATTACAACAATCACTGAAAGCAATGAATTCAATTTCAAGAGTCTGATGTCTGTAACATAATTCAATTCAAATAATGTCAGAATAATTTACAAAATAGTTCACAAAAATACAGTCTATAATGTAACGCATCCACAATAAAAAAGATTCAAACTGACTTTTCATCTGTATTTTCTCTCCAGGGTGGTGGCATCACGTTAGGGCATTTGGTCATTTCAGAGACATCCCCACGTATTCTTCCTGAGCAGAGAGCTGGGTCAATGAGACCGATGGAGGCTCAGAGGGAGGGTGACACCTACTGACCAGGAGGAGTAAATGTTGTCCATTGCACCTTTAAGGGCATGTGAAATGGTAGAGAACTGCCCCTCATCAGGAACTGGACTACATTTGACAGGACTCTGTCTTTTACAGACTTCAGGTAACTAAAGACTACTGAAGGAAAATGACGGGTAGCTGATTTCACTCTCCTAACTCGTAGTCCCAGGCTAACAAAAAAATTTCCTGCAGGGATCATTTCTTTTTTTTCAGGTCTTTTTTTTTCTGATTCTGAAAAGCTGGCTAACAAATCTGGTGATGTGAGGAGTTTGAAAAGCCAAACCCCTCCAGTATGACACATTATCATGCCTGAGTCTGGCATTCCAGTGCCGGTAAACAACACTTGCAGCCTTTTCCCCTGCTCAGAAATGTTGATTTTAGGGCAAGGTTAAGGTCAAATAAAATGAGCGTTCCTCGCTAAGCTAGAGCTGTACCTGAAACAGATAGTAGTTTCAGTGTCACTTCACTTAATGATAACTTGCAGGTCGCAATCTGTTTGAGAGCACAAGTGACAAGTGTATACGTGATCATATAATCAGTCATCAACCCTGTGAATCTTCACTCTCACAAACAAATTCAACACACTCGCTACTGGGAGGATAGCTGAGTTGGTGAAAAAGATTTCAGAGAAGTCTGACCAGAATAATGAGCGGCCCTAACCTTCGAAAAAATGTGAGAGGGAAACTGAGGTTAGCTGGTTAAAAAAAATCTTGCAATGAAATGATCAACGTGATCATAAAGAATGAGATTAGGGTTGCAGTTTGTGGATCCCCTGTCAACACAAGTGTAAGCAAAATGTCCAGTTAACTGACTGAAGCAGTTGTCCGGACATGCAGAAGAACCACCTATGGAACCTGCGTGGAACCTGCACACACCTGTGTATTGTGCGCAGGCACATACAGCCACAGTTCCATAGGGTCACGAAGGTGGTTTGGCATAGGATCTTGAGGAACAGGTCAAAATGAGAAGTAAGACAAGGCTAGTCAGACGGAAGAGTCAAAGATACCCAGAGAAGTCTTTGAATCCAGTGGAATTCCTCTCCTCCTCCGCGGCTCCTCTGGGAGGCGTCAGGAGCCTGTGGAGAGAGCGAAGTAAGACGGGGCCTGTCAGGAACAAAGCTCCAAATTCACATGATATGTTTAGCTAAAAGGGTGAAAGAGAAATGAATCAAAGCTTGGCGGGATCAAAGAAACGCAACAATAAAGTCAAGGCGGTTGCCATGGGACCAGCAGGAGATGCATATCATTTATAAGTTGTTCTTTGGCTCTGTCAGATGTAGAGGGAATTGATTGTTATTGTTTGGAGGATGAGCTGCTGGTGGAGGGGGTTAAGAGAAAGGGTCATCATCGCACAGTGAGAGGGAATATATCGTCTCAGTTGTTTTAAACAGCGCCTGCCTCTGATCTGTGTCAGAGGCCACTGAAGAAGCACCTTCAACTCATGATAACACACAACCAGACAGACACAAAGACAACTTTGTCAACCCCGTAAATATCTTATCAACACAAGCCACTCATAGGCTAAACATTTGTTTTGCATCTTACACTGTAAAAGGTTATGATCATTGTTACTTTTTGAATGTGATATCAAACAGACTTGAGCTGTTAACTGGATACTTTCATTCCCATTCATTCAGTATCTCTGGAATGAAGAATCTTGATGCATAACTGCGCCAAGGACTATGTTAATCAGTTCAAGTGAAAAACAAAAACACAGTCTCTCTTAACTCTGGCGGCATTTGTCATGCAGGTTTCTTTTGGTTCATGCGTAAAGATTTTAACAATTCAAAATAAAACCTCTCTCATTTCATGCAAAGAAAACCCAAGCATTGGACCTCATTAATGAAACATTCATGTGTATAGATATCGTAAGATGATACATATGTGTAGATCTTAAATAGCGCACATCGTTTAAGAACATTTGTGGCACTGTACATCACTACTTGTTTTTTCTCTCCGCTCTGATCAATATTTAAGAGTTTTCTCTACTGCTCTCTAAGCCGACGTTCATGAAAGCTGGCATGTGCTTTGTGCTGTGGAAGATTAACAACGATGAAAAAACAATTAACTTCATTAAAAAAAAATAGTAGAAAGTGTTCTAAAGTCATTTATGCCTATTAATTTACTCGATTTTTAATAATTACACTCACTTAAGTTGTTCATTTCTTGTTACATTCAATAACTAGGGATTCAAAATGATCCTGGCTTGTCATCTTGAAGCAGCTGCTGTTTGGAAGGAGCCTGATAGAAAAGAGCCTTTCTATGAGAGTGTTCCCCACGTGTGGCCCCCCCTCCGTAGGTCCGTCCTTCCTCACTTGGCAATCCAAGGACTACTTGATGATCAAAATCACATCTGGAACACGGTGGCCCGCTGACAGGAGTGGGCGTGCCACCCTCTCATCCTGCACGGCCAGTTTGGGGTGGTCCCCCCAGTGCCAGAGATGGATGACTTGATAGATTGGAGAGTGTGATATAGAAATTTCAGCACGATTTGGGTGGATGGGATCTTTCACCTGGCGTGTAGCGTTTTGCCATTGAAAGGATGGCTGCTGAGACACAGCAGGTGGGAAGCTTTCACACACAACTGAACACTGCAACATGATCATGAACCCAGAAGGCGACTGGTATCACTACGATGTGTCGATCTGAACGGCACGGGTTCACTTCTATTGCAGTGTGTAGCAACCATGACGATACTCAGGAGATTCAAATTTGTTGTTATTGTTGTTTTTGCTGCAAGTTGGTGGCATTCTCCTTCCCTTTTTCTTCTTGTTGCTTTAACAGTACCATCCAACTGGTTTCTGGTTTGCGCACGGCACAGATCTCTGCTGCCCTCACGTGCGTTACCTTACGCTGACTACACCTTCCCTGTTGTGCTTGTCCAGCTTCACTCACAACACAATTCATCAAATCCCCTTACACACCTCTTTTATCATTGTTGCCTTGTGTAAGAACAAATGTATCAGACACTTTTTCCCCCTCGCAGAAATAGGTCTTTACACAGATTATATGAGATAACATACAACACATCATTCCTCTTCATTACAATTCTCAGTTCATGCCTACATTGCTGAGGATTAACAACTCTACCATATGCACAAATTCCTCCAGCAAATCAGCCAATTTGATTGACATGACAGTAAACATGTCGTATTATACGTACGGGTGGATGGTAGTGTGTGAATGTGTGCGTTACTGTGCATGTGTGCGTGCCTGTGCAGAGATGAGACCCAGTCTGTCTACTGCTCTCTTAGATTGCACCCATGAGAGATCCCAAAAATAACAACAAAGAGTCCTCAATGGGTCGGATGAAAGCCCTGTCTCCAACTATTTCAGCGCGCAGGCTCCTCCCCTACTATATCTCTGCCTGACACCTCACACATCACATGGAGACGGGATGGGGAGACCGTCTCTTGCACCTGACCGCGACAAATATTTCATAGCTACATCCATCGAGATGAACAAATGAACGTGTTTTATACAATACAGATGTGCGCAATCAGATAAATAACCCTAAAGTTCATGCCATTTTTAAAAACAGTGGTGTACATGTAAATGAATGTCTGTTAATCTCTCTGCATTTTGCATGATTTTTTTTTTAAACCTCGCGTTTTACATTACCTCGCTGGCACAGCTGTCGTGATGCGTTTTAGGGTACTCATCAGTGATTGGCCCATGCTGAAGTTGGAGCAGTGATGGAGTGCTGCAGGGAGGTGGTATGTTTGTTGGGCATCCCGCACGTTAGCATCACCAAGGATTCCCTCCACCTGAAGCCAGCAGGATTTTCCTGCTGTACATAATCTCTGCTGCAAGCAAAAGTTTATGAGACTTTAGTGTTGTTTTTTTAAGGGTGCTGATGTGATATGAGTTTTGAGCTCTCACTTCAACATCACTACAACTAGCTTTGCACCTCTGTTGTCGGTGTGATGGTGTTTAATGCTCAGGACAACCTCTGAAGTCTCCTTTAGCCACTTGTTAGCGCTTGCTAGCAACAGCCTTCTTTTAAAGCCACATAACGCTTCCAAATCCACAAGCATGGTGTTTACATTTACAACCAGCAGGGGGCAATCCTTTTTAAGGGAGAGGTTGTAAAATGAACATAATTGTTTGGCTGCATTTCTCTTTTTGCGGAATATTTTATGAATGTTTGTTGCACAAAACCATTCGTATAGCCTACGTGGGACAGTGATTTTCTTTTTATTAAACTTTATTATCACCAAACATTCTGTGACATTCAGTATTAAATACAATTCATGTTCATGTGACCACAACCAATCTCTATCAAAGTAAAAAGCCAGAAGGTTACATTTGTATGACGTTAGAGGCCTTTTTTTTTTATCCACTCTCCTCCCAAGTAATTTGGGATTACTCAGCTCGAATTCAACAATGAATTACCGTCCTCAAATAGTACGGATCAGATAGGACGAATACATTTTTGTTCCTCTTCCAAACTTGGCACCCTTCAACTTTTGATAGAGTTCAAATATCAAGTTCGGGTTACCAAAGTACATTTTTCCCTCTTATCCTAAGAATCATAGCGCAATGTGACTATGTAGTTTACTGCTCGTGTACCCTAAACAAGTCTCTCTAATGAGAAACACTCTTAAAGTCCCCACCAGCCCTTAAATCCGCTGTGAAAATCCTTCCATGTTCTACTCCTGATGTCAAGCCAAAAAAACAACAGTGGAGAAGAACTCCATTGTTATTTCTAACTGGTAGAAGCCCTGAGGTTATTTTTCCTCTGCCTTGAAACAAATCAATGAAGCACAACTGACTTTGAACAATTACACATTTGCTGAAATCAGATGTGGATTGAAGAGCCAGCCATCATCGCACTTATTCTGTTTGTTGACAGAGGAGGACTTTGATAAACAAGCCGGTTCTTTGAAACAGGTGCCCGAGCGCAAGTTCTGTTTCGAAAGGCAATTCAGAAAACTGACTGATTAGAGAGTGTTTGTTATTCTGCGTGCAACTTCTTTGGATTCTGTGTATCGTTAGCCTAAAGTCAAATACACGCTGTCGCGATAGACAGTGATTGTATTTATTTTTTCTACGAGAGAGATATACATTCTGGTTTGACATGGATATTTGAAGAGTTTCCCATGAGTGAAATTGTCAGCCTGTTTTTGTCATTTGATAAACAATATATCATGATAAGATGAGCCACAGTCCAGGTGTGGTGGGTTTGTTTTAGCCAATATTGCCCTCAAGTGGTTAGACTAGAAACACACAAAAGCACGTCAACAGCTGACATGCCTAAAACAAAACAAAAAAGATCTTCCCATTGCTATGCTACGATGCTGTTCATGTCACTTAGTTAGAAAGTTCTAATTAGTACGGCTTGATAAATACAAATTATTTCAATCAGTAATTCAATTTTTCAGATTAGCTCTGTTGTGCCATCTTACCTGCAGGCCTACTTTTGCAAAAAAAAAAAAAAAAAAAAAAAAGACAAAACAAAACCAGCAGGAAATATAAGCGCGTTTATTGCTAGTGTGTTCATGCACTGAAAATGTATCAGTAAAATAGGACTATGATCTGCATCTTTGATTAATTAAAAAAAAACAAAACCTTTTTATTAAGAGTCTGATTTTGTTATGAGTACATTTCCATGACAGTAAACACAACATTCACTCAGTTCACAAACTTAAAGTCGCTATCTACATATGGAAGTACTTTGAAATTGCTATCGACGAGCAGCAAATGGCCTTAAATCAGTCATTGTAATATCAAAGCACTTAACACTAGAATGATGATTACTAGCATGTGGATATCCGTGCTGCTTGTCAAGACTGCATTTGAAGAAAATGACTGAGCTCTTATCCGACACGTACAGTACGGTCAGTGTTCAATAAGCGAGATCAAATTACAGAAGATTACTTTAGAGTTTCAGCAATTTTCCCAAATTACACTGGCCTTTGGTCTCTGGTAAACTTGATTGACTTGAATGGTTTTCATTAGAAAGCCTAGCAGAGGCTTTGCTGTGGATGCTCGTGCACAAAATCGAAGGCATACAAGGGTGAGCGAGTGCAGCTGGGACACTGGAAGGGAACGGACATGTGTTCCTGTCTTGGAAGTGCATTGTCATGTTTTAAGGGAACACATATTTCATTCATTAATAGGCTTTCACAGTAAGTTTGGCAGGAGAGTATTGGAAATACTATGTACGGTGTTTTGAAGCATTCAGTGTGGGTTTACAATAAAACAAACCTGCTACATGTTAAACTCAATGTCATTTTTGAACTTCAGTCCACCCTCCCAGTGTCGCTCCCCATAAAGAAGCAAACCTGAGAAATGGAAATCAGTTTGATTTCACAAAAGAAAAAAAAAACAACCCTCAGCTCAGAATGACAAGAAAATAGCCATGAATAACATGACCACCCTTATTACCCCTCAAAGAAAATACTTAGAGAGGGTTCCAGAATGAAGAGTAAACCAGATACACTTTCAGTGTCATAAAGAATAAGTATTATTTATTTTGGCAAGAGATATTCCCACATGCCCGTCAACTGTTTGGCTGCTTTAAACACGACCTCAACATTGAAACACAAAAGGCATAAAAGGCATTAAGGAATGGTGACATGCTTACAGGCATTAAATGATCAAACTTAACTTGAGCCATAAAGCGCAAATAAGTCATCTGCTTGGCAACTCAAACGCTGACTCTGAAAGCTCACTGTCACTCAGTCTTTATACTGAATACATAACTGGAAAGGATTACTCAGTTTAACAGGAGGAAGATTCCCTGGAAAGGTGGTTTTTAATGCCATCTGGAGGAGGTTTAGTGACATGGCAAGAAACAGAAGAACGTTGCTTTTATTCACTTTAAAATAAGTATTAAACTTCCATTTCTGGAATATCAATAATCACTGATGAGAACAGGTCTGTTCTTAGACACATTTGGAATGGAGCAATGTCAAAGGAACAGGCCTTCACAGCTAGCAATGTTAAAAATAGACCAAATAACCAACTACATTACATCCTGTGTTTCAGTATTTAGTGCTGTGGTGGCTGTTTAGGGAGTTGTGGTCAGGACTAATCAAGATGTTATTGGGTTTCTGTTTCTGGTTCAAGGTTTCCATTGACATCCAGATACTAGAACTGGACCGGAAGTATGAGACACAGAACTTTTTGATTCCATACATCCATCCATCCATTTTCTTCCGCTTATCCTGTTAAGGGTCATGGGGGGGGCTGGAGCCTATCCCAGCAGCTATGGGTGAGAGGCAGGGTTCACCCTGGACAGGTCACCAGTCCATCACAGGGCCAACACATAGAGACAGACAACCATTCACACTCACAGTCACACCTACGGTCATTTTAGAGTATCAATCAGCCTCATCCCCTTTTGATGTCTTTGGACTGTGGGAGGAAGCTGGAGTACCAGGAGAACCCACACAGGAACAGGGAGAACATGGAGACTCACACAGAAAGATCCCGTGCTGGAGCCGGGACTCAAACCTGGAACCTTCTTGCTGTGAGGTGACAGTGCTGACCACTGGTCCACCGTGCTGCCCTGTGTTTCTCCCTCTGTTTCATTTCACTCTCACCAATTCCTGGTTTGTTTTGAAACTACTTCCCTCCAGTGACTTTGTTTGCTTTCCATTTCCTGTCTTTGTCAGGTTCCCACCTTTTTTAAGTGAATCACCTGCATCTTGTCAGTTCATCATTCCTCATCAGCAACAGCTTTCTTCCCTGTGTTTCTTGGCCAATCAGCTTCCTCCCTCATAGCAAATCCATACTGTCCTTGATCAGAATGTGCAACTAAAGTTTTAACTTCACCACAGCGTCACAAGACATCAAGGCAAGTTACAAACAGTGACACCATTCTTTGATTTTTGTTTTTTTATTGAATTTTGAAAACTGATGTCCCCTCCCTACTCCTTACATGGCCAAAGCTCCAGACAATCCATATCCACTCCCAGATTTAGTCCATCCATCCATTGTCTATACGGTTTATCTGTTAAGGGTCAGAGGGGCTGGAGCCTATCCCAGCTGACATTGGGTGAGAGGCAGGGTTCACCCTGGACGGGTCGCCAGTCCATCACAGGGCCATCAGGAGCAATTAGGGGTTCAGTATCTTGCTCAAGGATACTTGGACATGGTCACCGGTGGAAGTGAGGATTGAACTAGCGACCCATCTGTTGCTAGGCAGCCACTCTACCTCTGACCCATGCCACCAAAAGTCCAAAACATGTATTTTTATTCATTGTTACCCAGAAATTGCTTTATCATCATTCATGACAGCCACTGAGATCTGACCTTTTGGTTGACAAGTCACTCCATATTGATTCATGGATTCAATAATATGAGATGAGAGCCTGTGATTAGTTTAACCCTTTCCTGCAGCTAGAGACTGAGCCAAGTGAAACGGTTGGCTGTCAGAAACTCTGTTTTCAAAGATATGCTGCTTTAGTTTGTAGAAGTGACGAAAGCTCAGGTAATAACCTGCATAAACACAGAGCCTCTGAGCATCATTCATGAATAAACCATTGATGTGCTCACCTAGACAGGCGGTGGAAATGTAAAAGTAACAAAAATGGCTCGAAAATTCCCTACGTGATGAACGTATGTTGAAGCAATCAGAAGTTGTGGCCTTTTTTAGTAAACATTTTTAGCAAACTTGGTGACACGTGGACATGCATTGGGAGATAAAATGTGTGGTACTAATTTTCTATGATGTATTGAATAAATTTGAACATGAGTAATGTCAGTCTTGATGCTGTGGCTCCAGTTTGTGCTCCATCTAACGCATCCTATCTCTAGGCATCTGCAGCTGTGTTTTCCAGGAAAGGAGGAAAAAAATTTGGTTGGATTATAGTCTTTTAGATGAGTTCCAATACGAGCGTCAGCTGGAACATCCATTGAGCGATGAAATGATTTTAGATAAAAACTCTTCCAAACTCTACCTGTGTTTTTGCAATTATCAGTAACTAATAATAATAATAATACATTTTATTTAAGGCGCCTTTCAGGACACTCAAGGTCGCCGTACAAAGTTAAAAACAGGGCAAACAGTGCAAAAACTGCTTTTTTAAACTCTGAAATGAACCACAAGCTTCATTGTGTTTGAATCTCTTTTTGTCTTTTTCATAATTTTAAATTCACAAACATATTCTTGTACACGTCTCTTATATTTATACATCATAATATCATGGAGAATTCCAGTTTGAATGAAGTATTTAGTAAAACTGGTTGTTCCAGGGGGTTGCACGGAGGTGCATTGTTTAGAACCCCCCAGACTCTTAACAGGATAAGCAGTAGAAGATGGATGGATGGATGGATGGATGGATGGATGGATGGATGGATGGATGGATGGATGGGACTATGGACACAACTATTCATTCTAAATCATCAAACTTTGTGTATGCATTTCCTACACATTCCCTTCCTACTCCCTTCATTAATGTACAAAATACTACAAGTATTTACTGCAGTAAACCATTATATATTAAAGTGTGGATAATTCTGATGGTTGATGGGTTTAAAATAATACTGGACTTCAGCTTAAAACGTCATTATTTTTATTTGAAGAACGCAGCGTTCAAACCGGTTTAAAAAAAAAACCCCGCATTATCAGAATCGAACTTGCGCTTCTCGACCACAAGAGGGCGGAAGCATACTGTACAACGAGGACCAAGCTGTTCTCCAGAGAGGTGCAGCCATGTGTGGTCCTGATGAGAGGCAAAGAACATTTATTTTATGGCCATGTAATGAAGTCTTATTCCTCAGCTCTTCATCTCATCTCTCCGAAGGCTCGCTTCATCACATATGAAAGCGACCTTATCTTAGAAATGGAGACGAGGACACTTTTAACAGAAGGTGTTTATGTTTTAAGCAATTTAAGAGACAGAAGAGGTCTTTTCAAGCAGAGCAGCCGGAATCAGAGGGCAGGTTTTCAGTACAGCGTCTCTTTGTTGTCCGTCCATCTCTACCTACTACTAAACGGACCACAGCAAGACGTGAAAAACGTCACGTGATTTTGTTCTCGGTTGATACTCGCGCATTGAGAGACGGACAGAGAGAGAGAGAGAGAGAAAGAGAGAGATGAGGAGGAGCTTGCTGCTATAGGATTCACTACACACTCCGACCCAGCACCAAAACGCGCAGTCTATCCATCTATCCCCATCTCTCTGCTGCGCGCTCGCTTTTGCGCACAAACACTGGCGTTTTTATTTAGATTTGTCTCCCCAGTTGGAGGGTGCGCAGGTGCATCCTACGGTCAACAGTCTACCCGCTCTCTGTTGAGTTGATTATGGTCACAACCCCCGCGGTGCCAAGGTGGAGCCACCACGCGTATCTCGGATCGGTGCGCTTCTCCAGGGGCTGGGATGCGCACCGGGAACCTCCCGCTTCTTGCCTAGTTTTGGGACTGAGCAGGAGTCAAGCTCTGCCCCGGGGCGCCGGGCCAGGAGGACCCAGTCGACCCGGAGCAGGATGCCGGTGATGAGAGGGCTGTTGGCCCCTCAAAACACCTTCCTGGACACCATCGCCACTCGCTTCGATGGCACCCGTGAGTAATGAGCAGCTCTCCGTAAATGTCTGAACACATTGAAGGCTTCCTCACACGGTTCAACATAGACTGGGAAATCCCTACAATAAGACAAAAATAAAATAGGCTTATTCAAGCATTTTCTTAAAGGTGCAAAATATTAATTCGACATCTACATCACTTTTCTCTGAGGGTCTGATGAGATTTCAAACACAAACAAAGCACACATTTGTTAACTTATTGCAAACAAACACATATGTGCGTGGTTAAATATGTTTGTGTGACAATATTCTCATTTTTAATGCATGTGGAGGCTGTATTTTCCAATAGTTGAATGCAAATCAAGTGATCCTGCTGTTGTACCTTAATGACTGGCGCTGTGCACCACTGCAGCCACATGGTGCCTGTTTTGCGCACATGCTCAGAGCTCCCCTGCATTAGCTGAGAGGATCCAGTTCACCGCTCGAGCTTTTAAACCTAAAGAGCTAATACACATTTATTGAAATGTCGATCATAACTCTGTTGAAGCTCAAACTGATAAAGAAATGATGATGTAGAGGGTTTCTGGTGCACGGATGCGATGAGCAGCCCGGGTATGTTGGGGCTCCTGCTGGGGAGGTGGGCGGGTGAGAAATGCTTTTATTGGGTTTGAGCTGATCGTTTATCTTTTCTTTGTATTGATTCCTCAGTGTTTGTGCAAGTCTGCAAATTGGATGAGCCCGTGTGTCCTCTCCTCCTTTCAATATTCTAACTTTGGAAGTGAGTTGTCAGTATTTCCTCTCAAAAGGAACACAGAGGTTCTGCCAGGAGCAAACGAGAAACAAATCACATTGCTGTTTATCACCCCACTAATATCTCTACTGTCATGAGAGGAGTGAGTAGGAGTCTCAAACATAATTGTGTCATCTGCATTGATGCAACTACACACACACACACACACACACACACACACACACACACACACACACACACACACACACATACACAGTCATACAGACACACTAACAGAGATGACAGGCAACAGGAAATGATCCCTTCCTTCTTCATGTACTGTTCAGTAGATTAGCCCTCATCATGTCAAGATATGGTCCAATCCTCGCTATTTTTTTTCCCTTTGAGTGGCTAAAACACAGGGCTTCCATTTGCCGAGGTGCTAATAATTACACAGCTCCAGGAGCGCATCTGCAGTCACTGTAATTAACTCGCATGGATGTCAAGAATTCATCGTGGCCTTTCTGCTTGTCAGGCCAGGCGGGGGTGAGGGGCATGAGAGATGTAGGCTGGTGGGGGCAGGGAGAGTAGCTATAGACTGATGGGGGGGGGGGGGGTTAACTAACATATTTTATGGGTCTAACTGGGACAAACGTCGATACTTTGGTGACAACTGAGGTGAAGGCCAGTCTTCTGTGTCAAAGGAGGTGATGGGGATGCAGCGTGTGTGTGTGTGTGTGTGTGTGTGTGTGTGTGTGTGTGTGTGTGTGTGCGCGTGTGTCAGTTTGAAGGCCTTTTGTTGTGACATGAGCCAAATGTCAGTCATGATTCATCTGAAGAGACACTCATCACTGTCACGACCCTACCTGAACATACTTCTCGTCCTCTTGTTGAGGCTATTTGCTGCTCATGCAGTGAATACATCCAGATCAATGTGCTTTATAAATTTCATTATTAGCACAACGCCTCTCCAACCCAAACAACTTGCTTGACCCTGATACTACTAATATCTGGAAACATATTTACCTCCACCAAGAAGGTAATGTATCACTGGCATGAGTCTGAAGATTTTCACAGGAGATTTAATAAGCAAATATGCAGATTCTGTCGAAATTTGGTGAAAATATCACTTTGAACGTTTGGAAGTAGGGGCGGCATGGCTCAGAGGTAGAGTGGCCAACGAGCAACCGAAGGGTCGCTGGTTCTATCCTCACTTCCCCCAGTGACCATATCCAAGTGTCCTTGAGCAAGATACTGAGCCCCTAATTGCTCCTGATGGCCCTGTGACAGACTGGTGACCCGTCCAGGGTGAACCCTGCCTCTCACCCAGTGTTAGCTGGGATTGGATTCAGCCCCCCCCCCCCCCCCCCCCACACCATGCCCCTGAACTGATAAGTGGTATAGAAAATGGATGGATGGACGTTTGGAAGAGATCATGCTCATATGGTAGATTCTGGACCCTGGAGACGATTTGTCACTTTTGATTGCCATTTTAATCTATGATCCAGAAAATTCATTTTGGATATAATGGTCAATATTTCAGAAAAAAAATGTAAGCATGTTTTGATGGAATCTGTTGAAGCCTTGTGTCAAGTATTAAGCTCCAGGAGATGGTTTGGATCATCTTCTGAATCGGTGATTCGGAAGACCTACTTGTGGCGGTTGATGTGGATGATAACATGATAACTCTGTATCTTACTGAGTTATGCACGCTCTGAGCGGTTTCCGTCGTGATGTCACTAAATTTGATTTTGACTTTTACTCTTCCGCTCTTAAAGAGTATTGAGTAAAGTATTGTTTATCTGACAATGCTGTTATTTACCTCTGAGAGTGAGATGACATCAGGGGTTTGAATCGACTACACGTGCTGCCAACGCTCTTCCAGCGAGTGACGGGTGTATGTGATTGTAATAAGTTAAAGGTTTCAGATTGTAATAAGAAAAACAACACAACCCTAATGAGAACTCCTGCTGCAGTTTGACATCACAGCTTCTGAATCATACACTTTTATATATTGACCTTGAAGAATGGCGGGGGGAAGAGAAAAGAACCTACACAGGAAGATATATTTGTTAATGTAAGTGTTATATTTGTTAATAAGAGTTTTCTTTGAAGGAAGCTGGGACCTAAGAGAACAGAAAGTGTTAAACCAACTCAAACCTCATGCACGGTTCAATCAATGCTTATTTGCTGCTGTGCTCTCTAGAAAAGGTAGCAGCTGTGAGCCAAGTCAATTGCTCTTATTAATTGAGTGGGTCTTTGACTCGTCCTAATTAGGTTATGGCCTGAGCTCTGCTCATCATGTCATTTTGGACCAGCAGCCCCCCCGTAAGCTGTCCCCAGCCTGCTCACAAACTCTCTTTTTATCACTAGTTGGTCCAAAAGAAGATTTAAGCTTTTGAGGAATTCTTCCTGTGTCAGTAAACCTGATTATCGCGCCGTCACAATTGAAGCGATAGTGTGTTGTATTTTTCTTGTTTAATTCAACGTCTCTTTCATTCAAGCCCTCACCAAACATCTTCTATGGTTGGATGTACACCGCTGAGCGTGAGCGACAGATGCTAGCGCCCTGCCGAGCCCGCTGCCTCCACTACTCAGCTACTTCCGCTGACTTGAATTTGGGGAATTCATTTAAACGGTTGACCCCTGCAGACTTTCTAAATCTTTTCAGACCAAATGGATCAATGGATTTCACAGCATTGTGTGACATCAACAACAATTTATCAGCGAAAATGATAATGAGAGTAGACTACAGTGGGGAAAAATGCGTTTACGGAAAGATTAATTTGCTTTTTAAGCAAATGATTAAGTGTAAATGTTTACTCTTTATATCCAGAGTTTTTTTATGAGTTGATCTACCTCAGTCTCCAGTCAGACTTTCAGTATTATTCACAAATCTGCTTGAAAATAATGTCTTTATGAATTCAGCCTTTTTCATGGAGAACTGTGGGATAATTGAAGTGAGCTATTAGAGGATCTGAATTGCAGCAAACGAATTAACAGCAAATCAATAAAGGTCCTTCGTGGACTGATAACTTACCTCAATGAAAGCTCCCCAGATCTTACAAGTCGTATTGCAGCATTTCCCTGACTTCGACAATCTCTCACCACTGTACGCTCTTATCACACATAATAGTCACTTTTCCAGCCGTCTCATTTGTTCCAGTCACAGAGCGGTGAGGTGTATTACTCGGCTCTCTCTCAAACAGCTTAAGATTCATTCAAATTATCTCTCATCCCTCTCGTCTCCACCCTTTCATCCCTTGCTGCTCTTTCTCTCTCTCTGTCTCTCTCTCTCAATCTTTCATTAGTTGTCTCCCACCCTTGTGCTCCCTCTATTATTTGGTGCATGTACATGTGCATATGTGTAAGTGAGAAAATGAGTGTACAAGGTTCCGGGCTGCAGGGAGAAACACTGTCACAACCTTGCTGTGCGGCTGTGTTTGTGTGCCTGTGTGTGTACGCATGTGTACCTGTGTATGTTTGACAGCACAGATTAGCACTGAAGCAGTGTCTTGCCTCAGGTGTATGTTTCCCCTGTGGCGCTTTGTGCTTAAACCCCCCAACTGGCTTTTTGCCAGGCAGGAACAGATATAATGATAGGCCTAATAATGGTAGGACCTGGCTCCGTCCCTCTGTCGTATTATCAAACTTCACCCATCATGCTTTGCACCATGAAAGAAGCAGGCAAGCGGCTAGATGACAGTCAATGTAAGGTGCAGCGGTGCTTTGAACTAGCATGGCTACATGCTCACAGCGAGCAGGTCGAATGATCACCATGGCCTCCACACTAGCTTAGCATCACCTCAGTAACACTAAACAGTGTAGAGCTGCGGCTGAGAAGAATCTTTGAATATTTTTTTTTGCAAGCTTATTTACTTACCAATGTTGATTGCTGTTATGATATGTAGTGTTTTTGTGTGTGTGTGTGTGTATTTGTGTGTGTGGTATATTGTGTTTTGTTGCTGGTTGTGTGAACCATACATTCACTGATGATCTGCAAAAATTACGTTCCTAATGGATAAATAAAGTTCTTTATGTAATATACATGTATACAGGCACACACACACATATATATACAGTACAGTATGTGTGTGTGTGTGTGTGTGTGTGTGTGTGTATGTGTGGGTGTCAGACAGACTTTTGTTGAGCTACAGTATTTGCTATTTCATAGGAAAAGCTCAAATTAGTCCAGCTGTTTACTGTAGTAGCATTGTTTTGATTGTGTTAAATGTCTCTGATTCTGGAAAAGTATATAAGTAATATACAAACTTCAATATATAACGGACGTATATTCAAATATGTGAACTGGATTGGCAATGCTTACCAGTCTAAAATATTTCTATTATGTTTGCAGTTCATATCAATTGTAATTACTTACATCATACATGGATCACATGACTGATTAGTATTTGAAAATATTTTCAGAAGGGAATTCTTGATCCTTTCCTTGTGACGAGCTGAAACTACCTCATAGTAATCAGTGTTTTAATGAGGTTGTTCCACAGATCATGTTATAGCTGTGGGAGGGGGTGCTGAATTTCAATGAGCAACTTGATCACAGTTGATCACACAAATTATGTAAATGTAAATTCAATTGTCCAAACTAATTGCAGTAATTTAGACATTTCCTTGAAGTTGCTAAATTATAATACAACTGTTTTTTCTAACAAAAATACACAATTTGGGGCCTGATTACACAAGATGCTCTAAGCCCTCATGAGTTTTCTGTCTTGTCGTTACTTAATGTGCTGTGATTATTGATTGTGCTGCAGCTGAAACCTTCGCTGGCCATAATAGCAGCAGGTCACATTCTGTCTCTCGTTATCATCAAAGAGGAGGAAGGAGAGACGGACACATGAATGGAAAGAAAAAGAGACGGACAGATTTGCCTTGTAGAGTGAGTGAGAGTGAGCGAGAGAGAGAGAGAGAGAGAGAAAACATGCTTAGGCCTGGAAGGTGAGGAGGGAAAAACAGAATTTATAGATTGTGATGATGCCTGGTGATGGGACAAGACTACAGAAAATAATGAAAGGCTGTGTAAATGCAAAGTAGGTTGCTGACTGCAGGCGGCTCATCGTAAGGTTTAAGCAGAAATAGAGTATTTCACCGTAAAAAAACAGATAGCGCATTGAGATTAGAATCTGAATAAAAAGACAATGAGAGATAAGGAATTCAATGAGAACTGCCATTGTATAATTTTCAGCCACAGCAGGGAGTTTTTAGAGAAAAAGCTAGAAAATAAAACTCCAAACACCGTAGTTATTCAGTCAGCTCCAAGGGAATCAAGTAGTTCCTCCTGGATTAGATGGAGACAAATAAATCAATAAAAAAGAGTGCTTTGGTCAAAACAGAATGATATCTGATGTCATCTTGATACTTGTTTTCAGGTCTGCATCCCTTTAAAAAAAAAAAAAAATCTTTAGGCTGCATGGTGGTGCGGTGGTCAGCACTGTGGCCTCACAGCAAGAAGGTTCCAGGTTTGAGTCCTGGCTTGGACACGTCTGTGTGAGTCTGCATGTTCTCCCTGTTCCTGTGTGGGTTCTCTCTGGTACTCCAGCTTCCTCCCACAGTCCAAAGACATCAAGAGGGGACGAGGCTGATTGATACTCTAAATTGACCGTAGGTGTGACTGTGAGTGTGAATGGTTGTCTGTCTCTATGTGTTGGTCCTGTGATGGACTGGTGACCTGTCCAGGGTGAACCCTGCCTCTCACCCATAGCTGCTGGGATAGGCTTCACCCCCCTGCGACCCTTAATAAGAAGAAAATGGATGGAAATTTATCTTTGAAAATTTAATATGAACAGGATGGTGATGCAAATTCAAATGACCGTGTTGCCTGAGTCATGGCTGTGTCAGTCAGGCTGGTGTGGAAATATTCACTTGATAAGATAAAACTTTAACCAGCAGAGGGGCTGTAAAAAAAAAAAGAAAAAAAAAAGTCAAAAGACAACGCCAAGCCAAACTGCTAGATGGAAATATGAATCAACATGTTTGATCAAAATAAAAAGGAAGAATTATGACCAATATAGCTGAAGATGCATGGGTTTGGTTGGTGTGTTGGAGGATTTTATTTTTCAAGCCTATCTTGAGTATCTCAATGTGTTATGCCATTTTTTGGTTCTTCCATTTTATTTATTTTTTTTAATTCTCTCATATGAGCTTCTGTGGTTTGAGGGACACCAGCAGCACCTCAGATACTTCTCTCTTTACCAGAAGTATAACTGCTGCATGTGTAAACAAAAAAAACAGTTAACTGAGACTTTGACACACAACCTAAAAGCTAGCGATTTAGCCGCAAGCATGAAGTATAATCTGCAGCCTGTGTCACAACATTGAAATGTAAAGCATGAAATCATATTGGACCATTTAGAGCGAGAGCAGCAATTCATCCTTGCTGCAAGGTTGTGTCAGGGTCGAGTAACCAAACATCTGTTACCAGAGCACCTCCAACTGTAAGCAAGAAGTGAGAAATAGCAGGTCTGAAATGCTACATAGATCTTTCATTGACAGATGCCATCTAGTGGCTGCAGCTGTGACCACGCAAATGATGGAAATCCAAGGACATCAATTTATTGCGTAAAAAGCCCATGGGCGTTTGAGAAGAAAGACAACTTGATGGCTTAGGACAGTGATTCTCGAATTGTGGTAAGCAAGCGCCATCAAGTGGTAGGAGGGGGAACTAAACATTTGGTTTTCAAAAGAAACAGGTCAAAATCATGTAAAATAAAAACAATTCTACCAAAACTACTTTCAAATGAAAAAGGCAAAGGCAAAGGCAATTGTTTCTCAAATAAGTTTTGTCTTGTCGTATTTTGTGTCAGACCGCTACGTGGTCACGTTCATTCACGTCGCGAGCGCGCAGCCGCTCTGTTCGCGCCGCCGGCTGTTGCTAACGTTAGCAGCAATGACGAAAAGACCGCATGGAGCTAGACTGAAGCTTTCGGTAGAGAAGAGCCGAGGCCTCTGTGTGACTAAATTAAACCAGACGGCACCTTACAACTAAACACCGTGGGCTGACAGATAAAGCGTCGGTTGTTTTTCCTGAGACAACTGGAAGCCCTCAAGTGGTCCACGTCCACGAGGCGGTAGTTGTGTCTTCCGTTAGCCACAGAGGTGACACACCCCCAAGATAATTTGCGGTTCAGAACTACATCTGTGCCGGAAAAGCTTCTCTGCACTTGCCCAGATCAAGACCATAGAGGCAGGGTGGACGCTGAGACGGACCAGAAACTAAAACCGACGTCAGTTGAACCGGACTTTGCAGGACCCCCCTACGCATTAAAGCTTCTGTAAGTTGACAATACTTACTAACATGCTAGCCAGTGTTGACCTTGTAATATCGTATTATGCAAAGTTTTAGTTTTGAGATATTTCAAAAGCAATTTTGAAAGTTTAGCTGAGTGGCGTTTTGAATTGTCTGAGCTGGGGTGTGATGTGAGTTCACGGCCAGTTGAGGGAACTTGAGGGAATTATACTCTGGATACTTGCTGGTCTCTCCTTGACACCTCCCCAGCAGACGCTAAAAATATTGACTGGATTCAGCCAAGAAAAATGTTCTTACAAGTGTGTGTATATTTTTTTCCCACTGGCTCTGTGTATCTGTATGAAACGGAGGGCTGGCCGTTGTTGAGTGACGGTTGTGTAGCAGAGAGGCCAGTTGTAGTTGTACATCTCTGAACACTATGGCTGACTGCGATAATTGGTAAAAATAATAACAGGAATAAATGGAATAAACCTGACTCTGTGTGAGGTGTCCGTAGCTGAACAGGGTGACTGTGTTACTGTTTTTTTTTTTTAACCTTAAGTCATTATGGTGGTACTCAAAAAGCCTATTTGTTTCCGAGTTGATACTTTATTTAAAAAGCTTGTGAATCACTGGCTTGGGAGTTAGGTTGAGGGGTGTTAAGGTAAGGTTTAGGAAAATTAGGTAAAAAAAGAACCCCTAAAAGTGTTTGCAATTAAAAGATCTCTCTTTTTGAAAGACTTTCTGTCAGAAAACCGAACGAGGTAAACTCATCCATTTTGAACTCCCCACCAGTGGTCCTTTACTTGAGTTTGGGGGATCTAATTTGTCATGTCATCATGTTACATATCAATTGTAGAAAAATAGTTTTTAATGATAAGAATATATTACAAAAGATTGCAAACATGTTAGTCTATTAAATCTTCTTAACATCAACATGGTTACCTTGTAATTGTGAGATTATTAGCATGATGATTCAACAAACTCTGTGACAAAGTACTGTAGTTAGCGTAGCAGTTGACTGTCATGGTTGCTGCTGGTTTCCAGCTCATGCAACACATATTCACACATGCAGGAAACCACTTCAGACCTGCATGTCACATTGTGTTGACTGCGTAATACATTTCAGTTAAAAGAGGCCTGTTGCAGTGGTTATGTTTACTGTGATGGGGAGGAAAATTAATAAAACCATTAATTGGACAGGCTCTTCATTGCATTTGTAATCAAGGTAGCTCTCCATAAAGTGAGCATCGCTTCATCGAGAGCTCACTTCATTATTTCTCATTTTAACTGTCTCCATTTTGCACTCATGGTGTGCCTGAAGTCAGATTATGAAGCTGATAATCAGTGATGAGAGAACTTAGTGAATTAGGTCTTTGGCAGATGGATTGCTCAGAGGTAGAGTGATGCTCCGGGAGCTGGAATCAAAAGACCCACAGGGGTTGTTTTCTTTTGTTTAGAATTATGTGTAGAGACTAAAATACACATGCATGCCCATGTGTCTGTCTCTGTCTGTCTCTCTGTCTGTCTCTCCCTCTCTGTCAGTCTGTCAGTCATATATTATTGAAGACTATTATCTTTCCTACAATGACTTCTTCTATACAAACTGATCTGGATAAAGCAAATGAAGTACAAATGAACTCAGCATGTCATGTCAAGCATTTATCATCGGGTGTAAAATTGCAATTTCTGGTTCCAAAAATCATACAATAGGTGTTAATGAGGCAGTAATATTAAAGGCACTCTTGGAGAGGAAATAGGTGTGAAAATGTCAGGTTGTCATCTATTCTTGTCAATAAATTAGTTTTGTGAGCAGTTGCGTGTTAGGAGCCACATGTGAGACCTTCCATCTTTTGTGCTTCAGCATTATTAAAGTATAATAAAATTAGTTTTATTGTATATTATCACGGATGGGTGAGCTAACAGAATGGAAACATGAAGAGCGACCAGCACCACATAGAAAATGTCATAAACCATGTGGTCAATTAGGATTGCACCATGTGTTTAAGAAATTAGGGGAGGAAAGAAAAAGAGTGCAGAGGATGGAATGCAGCGGGCCTGCTGTATTAGTGGTAAATGAAAGTGATGAAGCCAAAGCGACAGGAGGTACATAAAGTGTTGTTCTGTGGTAATATGTTCAGAGAGAAAGCGGATGAATCCAAGCTTTGGACTTTATTAGACCCGGGACCTGGTACTGATCAACAGCCTCGTGGCCAGGGCCAATGAAACAGCTTTTAATTTCTCTTCAAACTGTTTCCAGGCAACATACAAAAACATATTTTTCAACCCCATCTCTGAGGAAATTGTTCTTATTTTCTGAATTGTTTTCGAATTTATTTTCCCCATTATGTTGTAGCAGACATATGGCAGACATAACTGCCTGGACAACTGCGTTTTAGCAGACATCTTTTTCTTGTGTGAAAGTACCTCAACTTTTATGTAATGCAACAAAATAAGTAGAATAATAATGACAGAAAAATTCATGATGGTATCACAATAGTGCCTCTGAAATAATATATTTTGAGTGTTCATGTATGATGTACGTCATCCAGTGATCTTGTGGCTGAGATCATTAAGGTATGATTAGCTATAAAAATGGAAAAGAGGAATTGCTGCATGACAAATGTTGCTGAAAGAAAAAAAGGAAATATTGTTTCAAGTGACCCCTGACCCCTAGTAACAACTTCCATCCGGGCCAACTAAAGGTGGGCCAACCTTTTGAGTGTAGACCGTACCGTGCACTTAAGGAAACTGTGGGATCAAACCTTGGTAAATGTAAGTGTGTTCACCTCTGTATGATCCAGATTTGTAGATTGTTCATTGAATTTTGCAGTGGTTAGTGTTATTGTTGTTTCAAAAGTATGTTTGGAAGTGTAAGCACACTTACCAGAGCTTGCAGGTACTCGATCCCTGAAATTCTAGTAACATTACTTGGGCTACAATGAGTGCAGAGGGCTGTAAAGTTGAAGTTAATCAAAAAGGTGTGTCTCATACCAACGCCTAAAGGTGTTCCAACCATTGGTACCATAGTAGGTGGAGGAAGCATTTGAAACACCAGTGAACCTGAACCGCCTGACTTCAGTGGTCCGCTGGGCTCATAGTGGTTCAGCAGACCAGACCAATGTTTTAGACCTAAGTTGTGAAGTTGATTTTTCTGAGAAACAGAATGTTGATAAAGTGCTGGGAGAAGCAGTGCTGTGTTGTGCTGAGGTTTTTGATTTTTGCTGGAAGCCTGGTAAAGGTGGAATGGATCAGCTGTAGGTGTCTTTTGTGGTTGGGTGTAGAGACCAAGGTGCTCAGGTTTGATTTGTGCTGGCCTGTATGTTATTAATTTATTGCAACATTGCAAACTTCACATCACGAGAGAGATGTAGTGCAGGATTCTGCAGCAGCAGATGGAGCATTGAGGCCTCAAGGGCATCGCGCTGTCTTTTACTGAAAAAACAGCTATACAGACAAACATATATAACAGTACACATATGGATACACAGCCCTCATATAGACATACGCCCTGAAGATACAAACGCATAAACAAGGACAGGAAACTGTCCTTCCATGAAAAAAATATCAAAAGTTTCAGAAAGTTCCTCAAACTAAATGCTTATGATGTGCTGATGAAGAAACAATGTATCTTCAATTCAGTTGAAGAGCAATCAAAAGCAAATTGCATTAAGACTCATCTGCAACTTTTCTCTGAAAAACCCATAGAGTTTAACAAAAATACAAACTCTTTCTCAAGACTTTGTTACCAGTGATTACTAGCTGATCCAACATTCTCAGTTAAACAGCTAAAACTACTTCACTCAGTTTGATTAAAAATGTCACTGGAAGAAGGAGAAGTGAAGATCATGAAAAGGGTCTGGGATGTTTGGTCCCATTAATTATCCTTTACATACTCGTCTCAGCAGTTTATTGTGTGTTATGTTTTTATGACTCCCCTGGGCAAAAGGTAGGCTGTCTTGGTCTCTTTCCATACGTCTGTACAACCCATTTTTCATTGACACAATATTTCTAGAATTTCTCAACATTTGCCACAAACGTCTTATGGGAATTAAGAATGAGCTGAAAAGGACACCTCTCTCTCGCTCGCTCTCTCTCTCTCTGTGACATACAAGTCTGATGCAGTATTTCAAGTTATACATGCATTATTTTCATGAAATAAAGAGATTCCAGATTTTGTAAGTCTCCTCTCATTAACAAACCCAATATTGGCTTTGGTCAGACTCACCTGGCATATGGCTGGGAGGAGAGAGAAAGGTGGAGGAGGCAGTTGGAGTCTCTTCAGTCAGCCAGACAGCCAGTCAAGAGCAAACTATGTCAGAGCCAAATGACCCAAACAGGACTTGGCAGCAAGTGCCCAGGGACTGTCACTCCCCCTCCTACCTAGCTCTGAAGAGGGTCAAGACACTGAACAGTCTTTTCATCGACTGCTGCTGCAGAGTGGGTACCTGTACATTTATCTATATTTCTACATGGGGAAGTTATCCGTTCTATTTTGGGTATGTTCAGTTCTATGTATTTGTTTTTGGATCAGTAGATGACCATTATATTGCATCATTAGTCCCACACTACTCTCCACTTTGGCATGGCTTCCTGCTTTTGAGTAATTGTTGCAAATATTGACTTTGGAGAGAGGCGACAGGCTTGTCTACAGCATTTTCCAGGCTTAAAGGGCAGTGACAAAGCAATGTTAAAACACTCATGCACCTGTTATTGGATCGGACAGATTAGCTTTACCTTGGCCATAAGATACAATTACACTTGCTGTTTGTTGGGTGTACATGAACTTTTAATTTCCCTCATCTCTTGGACGAAGAGCTCTGGTATCTCAACTAATTGTTTTGGAAAGAAGACGAGAAGATCTTGTTCTATTCCATATGCCCATATGCCCCTTGTGTTGTGAAGCTATATGTGTTGAAAGAAATGAACTTGTACATCATGACCAGTGAACAGCTGCTTTGGTTACATTTTTGCAGGATGTGATTAATCCCTCAGCTTCGGGGTATGTTGGAGCTGGAACCCACCTCACCTACATTTGGAGGGAGATTAGTCATATCAATCACTATGTCAGGGATTTATGTGTTCTTTCTTTGTATTTTTGCAGTGGTTTTATAAGATTGCCTTAACCTCTGATATTTTTCTGCTTTTTAGTCAAATTTGTGGTATTTCTTGTCTTACCCCTCTGAGAGATCTAGAGTTGCTACAATGATTGACTAATTGGCTGTACTTGTGAATCCACCCTCATTTGGGTAGTGTGTGTGTGTGTGTGTGTGTGCGTGCGCGCATGTACGTGGGTGTGTTAGGGAGCTTTTCATGGCTTGCATTTGTAACTTAAAGCTGTTTGCAATATTACCACATTTATTAATATAGCCTACCAGAGCCATAAGATTATGCAACTATGACATTGTGTTAAATTGGTGAGGGGTACTCCAATGTGTGGCTCTCTTCTTTAACGTCTTTATGTCTTGATAATTATTAAAATACCAACCATGTTTGTTGAATGTTGTTTATGGATTATAGTGGCGAAGAGGGAAAAAAAAAGTTGAGGTAAATTTTGGAAGGGTTTCATTTGCCACCGTTCTTGATATGATCCTGCAACATTTATGCTGATTAAAGTTTGGCCTCTGAAATCACAAGACCCTCTGAAGTCTAATGTCCAGGCAGTTACAGTAGAGGCAAAGGCTGCGCCTGACCTTCGATGCAAGATTGGTTTATAATCATGTTTTAGCAACTGAGTAGGAAGTTATGGGACACAGTTGTCACAGGGTGAAGACAGTTGGGTTTTTTTTCTTGTCCTAAAAGAGGTCATCTCAACCTCCAGCACAGGCAGGCATTTGGTTCAGTGTCAGCTGTAGCCATTTAACACAGCCTGTTGCATCAGTCATGTCATTTGGCGAAGGAGGCCACACTCCAGTTCCAGCAGCCTGGTCTATTGTGCTGAACGTTAACCTAAATTAGAAGCCTAAATGAGAAGCTGAAGGAGTGTGGACCAAGGGTGCAGTATTTTTTTTTATCATGATTCCTCCTGCCTACCTGATCTTTCTTTGGTCTGACTGCCACCTATTATTTTTTCTTTGCTAATTTTGGTGAACTCTGGCCTGCCTGCCTTAATTTGGCAATTGTTTTTTTCTTCCTTTTGCCAGTATTTGTGGTACTTCTTTCTTAGTTAATTTTCAGGCCATACCTTTGCTACATTAGTAATTAGTCCTACCTGTTTGCTGCCCGTTCTTGTGCCAGGATGTCACTGTCTGTCTCTATCGATTCCCTTGTGTTTTGTAGCAAGTTCCTCTGGGTGATTGCCTTGTCTGTTGTATTTATCATTTTGTATTTTGACCCTGGACTGTTTTATGAACTTTTAATTGGCTACTCCTTTTAACTACCGCTATCATTTACCCTGCAAAAGGCTTTTAATACAAGCTTATCATTGGTCTCTGTGTGTTCATCTCTTCCCTCAGACCAGTCAGTATAATGAAAGTGCACTGATATGAAATGTTCATGTGTCTTTGTCTCACTCATTGTTAACTTCTATTTGCTGAGGGATTCCCTCTTGGATTCATTTGCCTAACCATGGACTGTATTAAAGATGTTGACGGAGGCACTGAGAGGAGATGAGAGAGGAAAAGGATTAAATAAATGTATAATTTAAAATGGGAATAGTTGTCTGCTTTAATAAGAGCCCTGCTTTTTTTTCTTTTCTTTCGAAACTTGTCTTTCAAATAGGGCTGGGCGATATATTGATTTTATTGATTAATTCGAGTTTTTTTTTGTTTTATGAAAACAAATAAAAAATGAGGGTTTTTACTCTCCTTCCTATGGCGCACAATTGTCCCCCAGGAGCTTCCATAGCTTTCCCCCTCACCCCACCCCACCCCTCCCTTAAAGAAATGGTGTGTGTGTGTGTGTGTGTGTGTGTGTGTGTGTATATATATATGTGTATATATGTATGTATATGTATATATGTATATATGTATGTATATGTATATATATGTATGTATATGTATATATATGTATATATATATATATATATATATATATATATATATATATATATGTGTATATATATATATATGTGTATGTATGTATGTATATATATATATGTGTGTATATGTATATATATAATTAGAGATAGACCGATATGGTTTTTTCAGGGCCGATACGATACCAATTATTAGTTGTCAAGGAGGCCGATAACTGATATTTGGAGCCAATATTCATTTGCAGTAAAAGTGAATATATAGGCATCAAAATTTTCTAACACTTAACTTTGTTTAAATGCTTTTGAGCATAGGTTTATTAAACATTGTAGAAAAAAAATAGACATCTTTGTTTTAAAATTATAACAAAAAGTGCAGGAAGCTCCCAGGCTCAGCAGCATGTCTTATAAAGTCAAATGAAAACTTAAACTGATAAATAGCTCCCTAAAGTTTGCAAAAGTAAATTAAGTTTTCCAAAATTTCAATATAACTGAAATGTTATTTTAGTTCCAACTAGAGCTGGGTATCACCACTGACCTCCCGATACGATATGATTTCGATACACTAGGTCCCAAGTCGATACGAATTCCGATACGATTCGATACAATATACGATACGATATTTTAGTTACAATACCAATTTTGCTTTGGTAATGGAAGAGATTCTCAAAGGACTAATGCTGTAAATTCAATTGTAAAAGTAACCCTCTAACCTGCTGCATGATTAAATATTAATATTTACATTGAGAACTGACCATTAAACAATAGTTATACAACATCATGCACTTTTTATTTAAATATATGACCTACTGTCATTAAAAACAAAAGGGCAACTTAGACTTCCACAAACTGTCAGCAGCTCAGCAAGATGACTCGCATTGTGGCTAGCTTCAATCGCCGCGTTTGTAAAACGTGGGACATGAGGGACCAGTTACTGTCAGTGTAATGAGAGGTGATTGTCAAGTAGGAATCCGTAGCTCTGCTTGTCCAGCTGTCGCAAGTGATGGCAACTCTCTTTGCCGATTTCCTTGCAATTGCGACATTGTTTTTAACATCTCTGTACATCTTTGAGATTGTGACTTGACTCAGTTGTTTCAGTGTCAGTAGCACATACCATGGTTCCAGTGTCTGGATGAGGTGTCTGAAGCCTACAT